>NW_026061884.1:3735953-4386430 GCF_023897955.1 Schistocerca gregaria
ACTTCATATTACCGGCTAATATTTGCAGCTATGGCGACAAATTACTGCTTGACTACACATCTGACACGTAACCGATGTGCTCTCCAAACAACAACACTTGCATTTCAGAACATGTCTTTCACACATGTCTACAAAATCACCTTCACCTTCAAATACAGCTTCCTTTCGACTGACAGAGACGCAGGCAAAGTTTAAAGTTGCTATTTCCATTAAATCTCGTTAATCAGAAAAACGGTAATTTACACTTGCAGCGGAACAAAATTCCATTCCGCCCAGCGTCTGGCTCGAACCCACAACCCTGGGATTAAGAGTCTGACGCTCTACCGACTGAGCTAGCCGGCTACCTCGGTGAATACCTGCCGGGTAGCACGTCACACAGTACTCGTTTGGGTTGGGTGGTCCCATACAGAATCTCTCCATGATGCCTAATGTTTTCCTAACGTCACACTCGTCACGTACTTCACTTTTATGTCATAATCATTTCTGAGAGGTAAAGAAATTGCATGACAACATGCAGAGCTAGTGGCGTCAAAATTAACGCACATACTTTATGTGACTCAAAAGCCGAACGAGTTACATTCCGACGTTGTTTTAGATGTGCAAGTGATAGTCAAAACTCGCTGTGTCGGCACTCTGCCGACCATTTCGCTAGTTAACATCGGTCTTGTTGTGTGTGTTTCAAGCTCAAGAGCATCTCCAAGCAAAAATGGTCAACAGCAACATTCAGACGGTTTCGTACTGCTCAATTGCTACATTAAAACGTTATGTTTCTTTTTCAGAACTGGAAAAACACAAGCGTGACAGCATTCGAACCTGTAATCTTCAGATCCGAAGTCCGACGCCTTATCCATTAGGCCACACGGTCACTGACGACCAACATTTACATGTATACGACTCATCTCGAAACGCTCACACCCCTGAGGATTTGTGTTTTCGTTCTACACAGCCGCTGCCCCTTGCTCTTTCCCACCCATTCGTTACATTCAACCTCTGACGAGACCGACCAAATATAGACTGAGAAACAAGACCACACACTTTGTGCATTCGGAATCGAAGGCAGGGCGACCCTCGCCGCATTTGCTACGATTGCCATTTGCTACTTCTGCAGAAGTGGCGGCGGCGGCGACGACGACGACGACGACGACGACGACGACGACGACGACGAATATCGCGAGAGGCTCTGAGATATGTGAGAAATACATCTATAAAATGTAATTCAGACTGCCTCGTCCCACCTTATGCTGTACCGCTTTGGCAAATGCTTTATCTGCGCCATTCGCCTTAATCGCATCTGAGAGTGATTCTTAAAAAAACGGCTGTCGCTAATTGTTCGTCATCACAGGTACTGTTTGCTATACGGCCACGACGCGCAACTGATTTCCAAAATTCATCTTTCTCCTGCGAGGATGGAACTTACGACCCCTGGTTTATTAGACCAGTGCTCTACCACTGAGCTAAAGAGGCGCGGCCTAGCGGTACTCTTGGGTACTTCGTCCTTACGGTCGTCTGCATCATCAGACTTTAGCTGACAACACTTCATATTACCGGCTAATATTTGCAGCTATGGCGACAAATTACTGCTTGACTACACATCTGACACGTAACCGATGTGCTCTCCAAACAACAACACTTGCATTTCAGAACATGTCTTTCACACATGTCTACAAAATCACCTTCACCTTCAAATACAGCTTCCTTGCGACTGACAGAGACGTAGGCAAAGTTTAAAGTTGCTATTTCCATTAAATCTCGTTAATCAGAAAAACGGTAATTTACACCTGCAGCGGAACAAAATTCCGTTCCGCCCAGCGTCTAGCTCGAACCCACGACCCTGGGATTAAGAGTCTGACGCTCTACCGACTGAGCTAGCCGGCTACCTCGGTGAATACCTGCCGGGTAGCACGTCACACAGTACTCGTTTGGGTTGGGTGGTCCCATACAGAATCTCTCCATGATGCCTAATGTTTTCCTAACGTCACACTCGTCACGTACTTCACTTTTATGTCATAATCATTTCTGAGAGGTAAAGAAATTGCATGACAACATGCAGAGCTAGTGGCGTCAAAATTAACGCACATACTTTATGTGACTCAAAAGCCGAACGAGTTACTTTCCGACGTTGTTTTAGATGTGCAAGTGATAGTCAAAACTCGCTGTGTCGGCACTCTGCCGACCATTTCGCTAGTTAACACCGGTCTTGTTGTGTGTGTTTCAAGCTCAAGAGCATCTCCAAGCAAAAAATGGTCAACAGCAACATTCAGACGGTTTCGTACTGCTCAATTGCTACATTAAAACGTTATGTTTCTTTTTCAGAACTGGAAAAACACAAGCGTGACAGCATTCGAACCTGTAATCTTCAGATCCGAAGTCCGACGCCTTATCCATTAGGCCACACGGTCACTGACGACCAACATTTACATGTATACGACTCATCTCGAAACGCTCACACCCCTGAGGATTTGTGTTTTCGTTCTACACAGCCGCTGCTCCTTGCTCTTTCCCACCCATTCGTTACATTCAACCTCTGACGAGACCGACCAAATATAGACTGTGAAACAAGACCACACACTTTGTGCATTCGGAATCGAAGGCAGGGCGTCCCTCGCCGCATTTGCTACGATTGCCATTTGCTACTTCTGCAGAAGCGGCGGCGGCGGCGGCGACGACGACGACGACGACGACGACGACGAATATCGCGAGAGGCTCTGAGATATGTGAGAAATACATCTATAAAATGTAATTCAGACTGCCTCGTCCCACCTTATGCTGTACCGCTTTGGCAAATGCTTTATCTGCCCCATTCGCCTTAATCGCATCTGAGAGTGATTCTTAAAAAAACGCCTGTCGCTAATTGTTCGTCATCACAGGTACTGTTTGCTATACGGCCACGACGCGCAACTGATTTCCAAAATTCATCTTTCACCTGTGAGGATGGAACTTACGACCCCTGGTTTATTAGACCAGTGCTCTACCACTGAGCTAAAGAGGCGCGGCCTAGCGGTACTCTTGGGTACTTCGTCCTTACGGTCGTCTGCATCATCAGACTTTAGCTGACAACACTTCATATTACCGGCTAATATTTGCAGCTATGGCGACAAATTACTGCTTGACTACACATCTGACACGTAACCGATGTGCTCTCCAAACAACAACACTTGCATTTCAGAACATGTCTTTCACACATGTCTACAAAATCACCTTCACCTTCAAATACAGCTTCCTTGCGACTGACAGAGACGTAGGCAAAGTTTAAAGTTGCTATTTCCATTAAATCTCGTTAATCAGAAAAACGGTAATTTACACCTGCAGCGGAACAAAATTCCGTTCCGCCCAGCGTCTGGCTCGAACCCACGACCCTGGGATTAAGAGTCTGACGCTCTACCGACTGAGCTAGCCGGCTACCTCGGTGAATACCTGCCGGGTAGCACGTCACACAGTACTCGTTTGTGTTGGGTGGTCCCATACAGAATCTCTCCATGATGCCTAATGTTTTCCTAACGTCACACTCGTCACGTACTTCACTTTTATGTCATAATCATTTCTGAGAGGTAAAGAAATTGCATGACAACATGCAGAGCTAGTGGCGTCAAAATTAACGCACATACTTTATGTGACTCAAAAGCCGAACGAGTTACTTTCCGACGTTGTTTTAGATATGCAAGTGATAGTCAAAACTCGCTGTGTCGGCATTCTGCCGACCATTTCGCTAGTTAACACCGGTCTTGTTGTGTGTGTTTCAAGCTCAAGAGCATCTCCAAGCAAAAAATGGTCAACAGCAACATTCAGACGGTTTCGTACTGCTCAATTGCTACATTAAAACGTTATGTTTCTTTTTCAGAACTGGAAAAACACAAGCGTGACAGCATTCGAACCTGTAATCTTCAGATCCGAAGTCCGACGCCTTATCCATTAGGCCACACGGTCACTGACGACCAACATTTACATGTATACGACTCATCTCGAAACGCTCACACCCCTGAGGATTTGTGTTTTCGTTCTACACAGCCGCTGCTCCTTGCTCTTTCCCACCCATTCGTTACATTCAACCTCTGACGAGACCGACCAAATATAGACTGTGAAACAAGACCACACACTTTGTGCATTCGGAATCGAAGGCAGGGCGTCCCTCGCCGCATTTGCTACGATTGCCATTTGCTACTTCTGCAGAAGCGGCGGCGGCGGCGACGACGACGACGACGACGACGACGAATATCGCGAGAGGCTCTGAGATATGTGAGAAATACATCTATAAAATGTAATTCAGACTGCCTCGTCCCACCTTATGCTGTACCGCTTTGGCAAATGCTTTATCTGCGCCATTCGCCTTAATCGCATCTGAGAGTGATTCTTAAAAAAACGCCTGTCGCTAATTGTTCGTCATCACAGGTACTGTTTGCTATACGGCCACGACGCGCAACTGATTTCCAAAATTCATCTTTCACCTGTGAGGATGGAACTTACGACCCCTGGTTTATTAGACCAGTGCTCTACCACTGAGCTAAAGAGGCGCGGCCTAGCGGTACTCTTGGGTACTTCGTCCTTACGGTCGTCTGCATCATCAGACTTTAGCTGACAACACTTCATATTAACACTAGATATTTGCAGCTATGGCGACAAATTACTGCTTGACTACACATCTGACACGTAACCGATGTGCTCTCCAAACAACAACACTTGCATTTCAGAACATGTCTTTCACACATGTCTACAAAATCACCTTCACCTTCAAATACAGCTTCCTTGCGACTGACAGAGACGTAGGCAAAGTTTAAAGTTGCTATTTCCATTAAATCTCGTTAATCAGAAAAACGGTAATTTACACCTGCAGCGGAACAAAATTCCGTTCCGCCCAGCGTCTGGCTCGAACCCACGACCCTGGGATTAAGAGTCTGACGCTCTACCGACTGAGCTAGCCGGCTACCTCGGTGAATACCTGCCGGGTAGCACGTCACACAGTACTCGTTTGTGTTGGGTGGTCCCATACAGAATCTCTCCATGATGCCTAATGTTTTCCTAACGTCACACTCGTCACGTACTTCACTTTTATGTCATAATCATTTCTGAGAGGTAAAGAAATTGCATGACAACATGCAGAGCTAGTGGCGTCAAAATTAACGCACATACTTTATGTGACTCAAAAGCCGAACGAGTTACTTTCCGACGTTGTTTTAGATATGCAAGTGATAGTCAAAACTCGCTGTGTCGGCATTCTGCCGACCATTTCGCTAGTTAACACCGGTCTTGTTGTGTGTGTTTCAAGCTCAAGAGCATCTCCAAGCAAAAAATGGTCAACAGCAACATTCAGACGGTTTCGTACTGCTCAATTGCTACATTAAAACGTTATGTTTCTTTTTCAGAACTGGAAAAACACAAGCGTGACAGCATTCGAACCTGTAATCTTCAGATCCGAAGTCCGACGCCTTATCCATTAGGCCACACGGTCACTGACGACCAACATTTACATGTATACGACTCATCTCGAAACGCTCACACCCCTGAGGATTTGTGTTTTCGTTCTACACAGCCGCTGCTCCTTGCTCTTTCCCACCCATTCGTTACATTCAACCTCTGACGAGACCGACCAAATATAGACTGTGAAACAAGACCACACACTTTGTGCATTCGGAATCGAAGGCAGGGCGTCCCTCGCCGCATTTGCTACGATTGCCATTTGCTACTTCTGCAGAAGCGGCGGCGGCGGCGACGACGACGACGACGACGACGACGACGAATATCGCGAGAGGCTCTGAGATATGTGAGAAATACATCTATAAAATGTAATTCAGACTGCCTCGTCCCACCTTATGCTGTACCGCTTTGGCAAATGCTTTATCTGCGCCATTCGCCTTAATCGCATCTGAGAGTGATTCTTAAAAAAACGCCTGTCGCTAATTGTTCGTCATCACAGGTACTGTTTGCTATACGGCCACGACGCGCAACTGATTTCCAAAATTCATCTCTTACCTGTGAGGATGGAACTTACGACCCCTGGTTTATTAGACCAGTGCTCTACCACTGAGCTAAAGAGGCGCGGCCTAGCGGTACTCTTGGGTACTTCGTCCTTACGGTCGTCTGCATCATCAGACTTTAGCTGACAACACTTCATATTACCGGCTAATATTTGCAGCTATGGCGACAAATTACTGCTTGACTACACATCTGACACGTAACCGATGTGCTCTCCAAACAACAACACTTGCATTTCAGAACATGTCTTTCACACATGTCTACAAAATCACCTTCACCTTCAAATACAGCTTCCTTTCGACTGACAGAGACGCAGGCAAAGTTTAAAGTTGCTATTTCCATTAAATCTCGTTAATCAGAAAAACGGTAATTTACACTTGCAGCGGAACAAAATTCCGTTTCGCCCAGCGTCTGGCTCGAACCCACAACCCTGGGATTAAGAGTCCGACGCTCTACCGACTGAGCTAGCCGGCTACCTCGGTGAATACCTGCCGGGTAGCACGTCACACAGTACTCGTTTGGGTTGGGTGGTCCCATACAGAATCTCTCCATGATGCCTAATGTTTTCCTAACGTCACACTCGTCACGTACTTCACTTTTATGTCATAATCATTTCTGAGAGGTAAAGAAATTGCATGACAACATGCAGAGCTAGTGGCGTCAAAATTAACGCACATACTTTATGTGACTCAAAAGCCGAACGAGTTACTTTCCGACGTTGTTTTAGATGTGCAAGTGATAGTCAAAACTCGCTGTGTCGGCACTCTGCCGACCATTTCGCTAGTTAACACCGGTCTTGTTGTGTGTGTTTCAAGCTCAAGAGCATCTCCAAGCAAAAAATGGTCAACAGCAACATTCAGACGGTTTCGTACTGCTCAATTGCTACATTAAAACGTTATGTTTCTTTTTCAGAACTGGAAAAACACAAGCGTGACAGCATTCGAACCTGTAATCTTCAGATCCGAAGTCCGACGCCTTATCCATTTTTTTTTTTTTTCTTTTTTTTTTTAAGGGCCTCCTTCCTCCCCTTCAGCCCCGCCTTGCGCTCGCCATAAATCGCCTTCGTCGGCGTCGGCTTCATCTGCCATGATTTCTGAAGTACTTATTCTTCTGAACTATTCCGATTTCCAAACCAAAGATACTTCTAAACCTATTGCATAGTCCCGCAATGGTGACAAAGTAGAATATATATATATATTTTTTTTTTTAATAGAAAATGAAAAAGGAACTCTGGTCCGCTAGAAAAACAGAAGAAAATAAAATAGTCCTTGTCGTAACACTGTTCAGTATACGTCACTGTGACATTTGAAGAAGAAAAGAGAAAAAACAAAGCAATGTAGAATGAAGGAAAGAAAAAAATACTTCTTTCATCGAAGAACGACTTCTAAAAAATTCGCATATCGTTTCCTGTAATGTCTCGTCTGTGAAAGTATGTGAAACTGTAATGCCAGGTAAAGACAGAACGCCGCCTCACTCTTGGGTTCTGGCGTCTGTAAATAATGAACATAATGACCCTTCAACCAATTGACAGAGTTCCGTTTGGTGTTCGGGTACGGCACTGAATCCGGATACAGGAAATCTTCAGGTTTAATACAAAGCTGGGAAGTCCTCATAATCGTAGCCAGTTTTCGGCGAATGCATGGCCAAACTGCTTGGACAGTGGTGCACAGAAAACGATGTTCATCAGTATCAGGCAAGTTGCACGTTAGGCACAAAGGTGAGTCAGCCAAATGTAGAGCATGAAGTCGTGAATTGGTACTTATTTTACGGTTCACGACCCTGTACCAAGAGGCTTTCACTGACGTTGGTAAATCACGGCTATGTATGTTTTTCCATATCACTGGCCAGCGATGATTGGGGTATTTGTGTTCGATGTTGTTCCTGTTCTTGGTTGCCAGTAGTTTATTATAAACTAACTTCACCACGGAAAGCTCATTTTCTGGGAGAGTTGACCGTACGTAACTGAACTCAATGAAAAAGCTCTTAAAGTGAGTCAGCGCAGGCGGAATATGTTGAACAGAGACAGGAGGCTGCAGGCAGGCCGGCGCTATTTCGGTTAACAAGTGAGCCGTTAGACTGTTCGGTAACGACCTCCACCGTTTGTAGGTGGTGCATACGTACAAAGCTCGTGACTTGGAACGAACATTTGTTAAATTTAAGCCTCCATCGGTCGTGGAGAGAGTGAGCGTATCGTACTTGACTTTAAAAATGTGTCCACGTGTGACAAAATGGCCTAGAGCGGACATCATACGCTTCGCTGTCTCCTGTGGCATGGGCAGTACTTGTGCAACGTAGTTAATCTTTGAGGTGAGGTAGACATTAGCGAAGGTGACTTTCTGCAGTTCATCAAGGCTTCTTAGGTAGTGGATCTGCATGCAAGCACGCATACTTGCCAGGAGATTCCTATAGTTCACCGCAATTGTGTGCTGTATGTTGCTCCTGTACTCAATACCAAGGCATTTCATTTTAGAAATTAGTTGCAACTGACCGTGATGGTGCAGCGAGATGCCGCGTCCTATGTTCATAATGCCAGATTTCCTGGCATTCAACTTCGCACCCGCAACAAGTTCGTAGTTTTTGACGATCTGAAGGGCTTCCTCGACTTCACCTTCGTCCATGACCAAAAATCCGACGTCATCCGCATATGCAGTACAAACAATCTTAATGCCGTGGATGGTTAATCCTTGTAGACGCTGTGTCAAGGTGACAAGCAAAGGCTCAATGGCAATGGCAAACAAGGCCATCGACATAGGGCATCCCTGTCGCACTGAATTAGTAATATTAATTGATGCGCTCAGCTGGCCATTCACCATGAGTCGAGTTACTCCTTTACGAAGGAGCTCATGTATAAGATTGATAAAACGTAGTGGAAATCCCATGGCATGCATCGTCCGGATGAGAAACTGATGGTTTACTCTGTCGAATGCCTTTGAAAAGTCAAGGGAAACTAGCGCACACCGTATCTTACACGCATCTGCAATGGCTATAACGTCCCTGTATTGAGACAAATTTTGGAAGATCGTCCTACCGACACCTACACTGGTCTGGTACTGACCAATGACAGTATTCATCAACATTTTCAATCTATTAGAAATAATACGTGCTAAAATTTTGTAGTCACTGTTCAGTAAAGTAAGCGGCCGAAAATCGTCAACAGAACTGCACATTGGGCGTTTAGGGATTAAAACCACGATGCCTTCCACGAGAGCCTGAGGAACATTAAAATCTGGCCGTAAAATTTCATTAAACATACTCAACAACTTGGGCTTTAATTTGTCGCAGAAAGTAAGATAAAATTCGGCAGTGAGACCGTCGGGTCCCGGCGATTTATTTTTCGGACTTCGTGATAGCGCAGAATCCAATTCGTCTTCATCAATTTCTCGCATGAGAGTTTCGACTTCAGCAGCACCCAAAGTCCTTTGCAAGTTATTGAGTAATTCATCGTGAGTTCCATCGTCGGTATGTGTCGTTGTCAGGAGACCTGCCAAGTGATCGTGAAGTGCGTTCCGTATGTCTTGTTGCCGCGTGAGCGCAACGCCTTCACTCAACTGAAGACGAGTTATTAATCTCCGCCGCCCCCTCTTATTTTCACGAATGACGTGAAACATGGATGTCATTTCGTCGTCTATCACATTCTGGGGCCTGGACCTTATTTGAAAGCCTTCTGCCTGCTGCCGCTGAAGTTTTAATAATTTTGCCTTAATTTTTTTAATCTGCATAAAATTTTCAGGTACAGTCACATCGGACTGGTAAAGCTCCCTGAGACAAGTAAAATAAAACTCAGACGTTTGCCGTTGCCACCAGGATTTGTCCCGAGCGTAGCGTTTAAACATTTTTGATAAAGTTGGTTTGGCATGTGTTATCCACCATTCAGTAACGGAGGCATACTGTGCAACCCGTCGTTCACATGCCTCCCATGTTTCGTTAAAGACACGGTGACAGTCAACATCGTTAAGGAGAGCATTGTTAAGTTTCCAGAAACCTCTGCCGCGAAATGTGCCTTGCTTGACCATGTTAACAGTACAAATATATGCGGCATGATCGGAAAAAATTGTGGGCCAAACTTCGGATTGGAGGACTTGAGTCTTCATACACGCCGATACATAGATTCTGTCTAGCCGGCTTGCAGAGTGGTTCGTGACATGAGTGAACCCAGGTGCCGCTCCGTGCGTATGCTCCCATGTGTCAATGAGGTTCATTTCTTGGACGATACGTTCTAGTTCTCCAGATTTGTTAAAATTAGGCGTCTGGTCTTTTGGACTTAAGACACAATTGAAGTCACCCGCAAAAATTATACGATCGTAGGTTCCCCTAAAAAGTGGGACTATGGCGCTTGTGAAGAACTCAGCCCTAGCACGCCTATTGCTACTGCCGGACGGGGCGTAAACATTGATTATGCGTGTCCGATGGAAAGTGACAGCGATCCCTCTATGATCAGGCAGTTTTTCTGCGTCGGTCGCTACAATCCCTTCTTTTAACAGAATCGCTGTCCCTAAATTCGCACCGCTCCCGGAATTGGAGAGAGTAGTATAACCAGTTATTCGGTCAAGTTCAATCGCAGCGACTTCTTGAAGTAACAGAATATCGATATCCGCTGCGTATACAAAATCTTGTAAATTACGGAGCCGCCAGTACGACTGTATCTTATTGATGTTTAACGTGGCAATTTTATAGGCTTGGGGCTCGTTCATGGGAGAAGGCACATACTATTAATTAAACAGTCTTAGAAGGATGGCTAACGAAATTGAGGCCAAGCGCGTCAGTCGGAGTTCCTGTAGTTCCCGGTACGGTTGGTGTATGCTGCTCTGTGGGGGGTGCCGAAGATTCCGTCTCAATGGTCCGCATGACAGCCGCATCATTGCTCGCATCCAATACTTCCATTTCCTGTGCCCAATTCCCAGTGAGAGTGGCCTCTGACAAAAGCGATCCTGCGTTTCCTTGAGCGTGGGTATCCGGCAAAACGACTCTACTCGAGGTATCACTATCTTCCACCCGTCGTGGATTCACAGGGGGAGACACTACAGGATCAATGTCCATTCGACCAGACGCAGGGAGACCAACTTCAGAAGGTTCAGAAGTGTTCTGACACATTTGGCTGCTTATTCGTTTCGCTTTGTCGCGGAGCTGTGGGGCGAGCTGATTGGCTCCTTGATGTGCAAGTCTCCGCTTCTTTTTGGAAGGCTTCCTGTTAGGGTTCGCAGTATCATCAACATCCGAAGTGGACTGTTGACTCTGGGGTTGATCCGCCGGGAACACAGCGTCTGCTTCATCCTCAGTACCAGTGGCATCAACCACTGGGGAGTCATCCGTCGTTACCTCCATCTCTGAGTGTGGTAGCGGCGGTGCCGCGTCAGCACTCGGTTCTTTGACGTTATCGGCCAAAACATCATTCAAACGAGGGGCATCTACAGGCGGGGTCGCGGGTGGAAGACCAGAAGCCGCGACAGCGTATGTCAGTGGCAGTGCCGTCGTCACAGGGGGGCTAGCGGCTTCACCGACAGGTATCTGCGTCACCCGTCTTTGTATACATTCAGAGCGCACGTGGCCGGGCGCACCACAGCCGGCACACGTTTTTGGCTGCCCATCATATATGACAATTCCGCGATGTCCACCTACGTAAATATATGAAGGTATGTGCTTCTGTATATCGATCTTAACCTGCCTGACGCCGTTAAGCACCGGAAATTTGTGGGCTTTGGACCAACGCTCCGCAAAATTGTTAATGACCCTCCCGTAAGGTGTCAATGCAGAATTTATTTGCGCGGCTGTTATTTCAAACGGGAGTTCGAAAATACGTGCCGTCCGGATGCCCAGTCCAGCATGCGTAATGCTGACGTCACTGACGGTACCATCGCTATGTTTAAACTTCAGTACACCTCCACTGGACTCTACAATTCTATCACACAGTTCAGAGGACGTTAATTTCACATAAACAACACTAGTCACGATAGAGAAATTTATCCCTACAATGTCATCAAAAGTAATCTTAGCTGTTTCCTCTAACCATGCTTCAACTTCAAACGAATTTGGTTTCGAAAAGTTCCTATCAAAGGTAAACTTCAAGGTATCTTTCCTGTTAGTCGGATTCATAATTCCATATCAGATCCTACAGAACGGAACGAATACTAATAAGCAGACGCTGTAAGCACGCGACTCACCGCCTGACGTAAACACTTCCTGCCGCAGCGCGCTGGCCCTGGAGGTCCGCTCACCACCGCTGCCGCAGGCAGACTGTCCATTAGGCCACACGGTCACTGACGACCAACATTTACATGTATACGACTCATCTCGAAACGCTCACACCCCTGAGGATTTGTGTTTTCGTTCTACACAGCCGCTGCTCCTTGCTCTTTCCCACCCATTCGTTACATTCAACCTCTGACGAGACCGACCAAATATAGACTGTGAAACAAGACCACACACTTTGTGCATTCGGAATCGAAGGCAGGGCGTCCCTCGCCGCATTTGCTACGATTGCCATTTGCTACTTCTGCAGAAGCGGCGGCGGCGGCGACGACGACGACGACGACGACGACGACGACGACGACGAATATCGCGAGAGGCTCTGAGATATGTGAGAAATACATCTATAAAATGTAATTCAGACTGCCTCGTCCCACCTTATGCTGTACCGCTTTGGCAAATGCTTTATCTGCGCCATTCGCCTTAATCGCATCTGAGAGTGATTCTTAAAAAAACGCCTGTCGCTAATTGTTCGTCATCACAGGTACTGTTTGCTATACGGCCACGACGCGCAACTGATTTCCAAAATTCATCTTTTACCTGTGAGGATGGAACTTACGACCCCTGGTTTATTAGACCAGTGCTCTACCACTGAGCTAAAGAGGCGCGGCCTAGCGGTACTCTTGGGTACTTCGTCCTTACGGTCGTCTGCATCATCAGACTTTAGCTGACAACACTTCATATTACCGGCTAATATTTGCAGCTATGGCGACAAATTACTGCTTGACTACACATCTGACACGTAACCGATGTGCTCTCCAAACAACAACACTTGCATTTCAGAACATGTCTTTCACACATGTCTACAAAATCACCTTCACCTTCAAATACAGCTTCCTTTCGACTGACAGAGACGCAGGCAAAGTTTAAAGTTGCTATTTCCATTAAATCTCGTTAATCAGAAAAACGGTAATTTACACTTGCAGCGGAACAAAATTCCGTTTCGCCCAGCGTCTGGCTCGAACCCACAACCCTGGGATTAAGAGTCCGACGCTCTACCGACTGAGCTAGCCGGCTACCTCGGTGAATACCTGCCGGGTAGCACGTCACACAGTACTCGTTTGGGTTGGGTGGTCCCATACAGAATCTCTCCATGATGCCTAATGTTTCCCTAACGTCACACTCGTCACGTACTTCACTTTTATGTCATAATCATTTCTGAGAGGTAAAGAAATTGCATGACAACATGCAGAGCTAGTGGCGTCAAAATTAACGCACATACTTTATGTGACTCAAAAGCCGAACGAGTTACTTTCCGACGTTGTTTTAGATGTGCAAGTGATAGTCAAAACTCGCTGTGTCGGCACTCTGCCGACCATTTCGCTAGTTAACACCGGTCTTGTTGTGTGTGTTTCAAGCTCAAGAGCATCTCCAAGCAAAAAATGGTCAACAGCAACATTCAGACGGTTTCGTACTGCTCAATTGCTACATTAAAACGTTATGTTTCTTTTTCAGAACTGGAAAAACACAAGCGTGACAGCATTCGAACCTGTAATCTTCAGATCCGAAGTCCGACGCCTTATCCATTTTTTTTTTTTTTCTTTTTTTTTTTAAGGGCCTCCTTCCTCCCCTTCAGCCCCGCCTTGCGCTCGCCATAAATCGCCTTCGTCGGCGTCGGCTTCATCTGCCATGATTTCTGAAGTACTTATTCTTCTGAACTATTCCGATTTCCAAACCAAAGATACTTCTAAACCTATTGCATAGTCCCGCAATGGTGACAAAGTAGAATATATATATATATTTTTTTTTTAATAGAAAATGAAAAAGGAACTCTGGTCCGCTAGAAAAACAGAAGAAAATAAAATAGTCCTTGTCGTAACACTGTTCAGTATACGTCACTGTGACATTTGAAGAAGAAAAGAGAAAAAACAAAGCAATGTAGAATGAAGGAAAGAAAAAAATACTTCTTTCATCGAAGAACGACTTCTAAAAAATTCGCATATCGTTTCCTGTAATGTCTCGTCTGTGAAAGTATGTGAAACTGTAATGCCAGGTAAAGACAGAACGCCGCCTCACTCTTGGGTTCTGGCGTCTGTAAATAATGAACATAATGACCCTTCAACCAATTGACAGAGTTCCGTTTGGTGTTCGGGTACGGCACTGAATCCGGATACAGGAAATCTTCAGGTTTAATACAAAGCTGGGAAGTCCTCATAATCGTAGCCAGTTTTCGGCGAATGCATGGCCAAACTGCTTGGACAGTGGTGCACAGAAAACGATGTTCATCAGTATCAGGCAAGTTGCACGTTAGGCACAAAGGTGAGTCAGCCAAATGTAGAGCATGAAGTCGTGAATTGGTACTTATTTTACGGTTCACGACCCTGTACCAAGAGGCTTTCACTGACGTTGGTAAATCACGGCTATGTATGTTTTTCCATATCACTGGCCAGCGATGATTGGGGTATTTGTGTTCGATGTTGTTCCTGTTCTTGGTTGCCAGTAGTTTATTATAAACTAACTTCACCACGGAAAGCTCATTTTCTGGGAGAGTTGACCGTACGTAACTGAACTCAATGAAAAAGCTCTTAAAGTGAGTCAGCGCAGGCGGAATATGTTGAACAGAGACAGGAGGCTGCAGGCAGGCCGGCGCTATTTCGGTTAACAAGTGAGCCGTTAGACTGTTCGGTAACGACCTCCACCGTTTGTAGGTGGTGCATACGTACAAAGCTCGTGACTTGGAACGAACATTTGTTAAATTTAAGCCTCCATCGGTCGTGGAGAGAGTGAGCGTATCGTACTTGACTTTAAAAATGTGTCCACGTGTGACAAAATGGCCTAGAGCGGACATCATACGCTTCGCTGTCTCCTGTGGCATGGGCAGTACTTGTGCAACGTAGTTAATCTTTGAGGTGAGGTAGACATTAGCGAAGGTGACTTTCTGCAGTTCATCAAGGCTTCTTAGGTAGTGGATCTGCATGCAAGCACGCATACTTGCCAGGAGATTCCTATAGTTCACCGCAATTGTGTGCTGTATGTTGCTCCTGTACTCAATACCAAGGCATTTCATTTTAGAAATTAGTTGCAACTGACCGTGATGGTGCAGCGAGATGCCGCGTCCTATGTTCATAATGCCAGATTTCCTGGCATTCAACTTCGCACCCGCAACAAGTTCGTAGTTTTTGACGATCTGAAGGGCTTCCTCGACTTCACCTTCGTCCATGACCAAAAATCCGACGTCATCCGCATATGCAGTACAAACAATCTTAATGCCGTGGATGGTTAATCCTTGTAGACGCTGTGTCAAGGTGACAAGCAAAGGCTCAATGGCAATGGCAAACAAGGCCATCGACATAGGGCATCCCTGTCGCACTGAATTAGTAATATTAATTGATGCGCTCAGCTGGCCATTCACCATGAGTCGAGTTACTCCTTTACGAAGGAGCTCATGTATAAGATTGATAAAACGTAGTGGAAATCCCATGGCATGCATCGTCCGGATGAGAAACTGATGGTTTACTCTGTCGAATGCCTTTGAAAAGTCAAGGGAAACTAGCGCACACCGTATCTTACACGCATCTGCAATGGCTATAACGTCCCTGTATTGAGACAAATTTTGGAAGATCGTCCTACCGACACCTACACTGGTCTGGTACTGACCAATGACAGTATTCATCAACATTTTCAATCTATTAGAAATAATACGTGCTAAAATTTTGTAGTCACTGTTCAGTAAAGTAAGCGGCCGAAAATCGTCAACAGAACTGCACATTGGGCGTTTAGGGATTAAAACCACGATGCCTTCCACGAGAGCCTGAGGAACATTAAAATCTGGCCGTAAAATTTCATTAAACATACTCAACAACTTGGGCTTTAATTTGTCGCAGAAAGTAAGATAAAATTCGGCAGTGAGACCGTCGGGTCCCGGCGATTTATTTTTCGGACTTCGTGATAGCGCAGAATCCAATTCGTCTTCATCAATTTCTCGCATGAGAGTTTCGACTTCAGCAGCACCCAAAGTCCTTTGCAAGTTATTGAGTAATTCATCGTGAGTTCCATCGTCGGTATGTGTCGTTGTCAGGAGACCTGCCAAGTGATCGTGAAGTGCGTTCCGTATGTCTTGTTGCCGCGTGAGCGCAACGCCTTCACTCAACTGAAGACGAGTTATTAATCTCCGCCGCCCCCTCTTATTTTCACGAATGACGTGAAACATGGATGTCATTTCGTCGTCTATCACATTCTGGGGCCTGGACCTTATTTGAAAGCCTTCTGCCTGCTGCCGCTGAAGTTTTAATAATTTTGCCTTAATTTTTTTAATCTGCATAAAATTTTCAGGTACAGTCACATCGGACTGGTAAAGCTCCCTGAGACAAGTAAAATAAAACTCAGACGTTTGCCGTTGCCACCAGGATTTGTCCCGAGCGTAGCGTTTAAACATTTTTGATAAAGTTGGTTTGGCATGTGTTATCCACCATTCAGTAACGGAGGCATACTGTGCAACCCGTCGTTCACATGCCTCCCATGTTTCGTTAAAGACACGGTGACAGTCAACATCGTTAAGGAGAGCATTGTTAAGTTTCCAGAAACCTCTGCCGCGAAATGTGCCTTGCTTGACCATGTTAACAGTACAAATATATGCGGCATGATCGGAAAAAATTGTGGGCCAAACTTCGGATTGGAGGACTTGAGTCTTCATACACGCCGATACATAGATTCTGTCTAGCCGGCTTGCAGAGTGGTTCGTGACATGAGTGAACCCAGGTGCCGCTCCGTGCGTATGCTCCCATGTGTCAATGAGGTTCATTTCTTGGACGATACGTTCTAGTTCTCCAGATTTGTTAAAATTAGGCGTCTGGTCTTTTGGACTTAAGACACAATTGAAGTCACCCGCAAAAATTATACGATCGTAGGTTCCCCTAAAAAGTGGGACTATGGCGCTTGTGAAGAACTCAGCCCTAGCACGCCTATTGCTACTGCCGGACGGGGCGTAAACATTGATTATGCGTGTCCGATGGAAAGTGACAGCGATCCCTCTATGATCAGGCAGTTTTTCTGCGTCGGTCGCTACAATCCCTTCTTTTAACAGAATCGCTGTCCCTAAATTCGCACCGCTCCCGGAATTGGAGAGAGTAGTATAACCAGTTATTCGGTCAAGTTCAATCGCAGCGACTTCTTGAAGTAACAGAATATCGATATCCGCTGCGTATACAAAATCTTGTAAATTACGGAGCCGCCAGTACGACTGTATCTTATTGATGTTTAACGTGGCAATTTTATAGGCTTGGGGCTCGTTCATGGGAGAAGGCACATACTATTAATTAAACAGTCTTAGAAGGATGGCTAACGAAATTGAGGCCAAGCGCGTCAGTCGGAGTTCCTGTAGTTCCCGGTACGGTTGGTGTATGCTGCTCTGTGGGGGGTGCCGAAGATTCCGTCTCAATGGTCCGCATGACAGCCGCATCATTGCTCGCATCCAATACTTCCATTTCCTGTGCCCAATTCCCAGTGAGAGTGGCCTCTGACAAAAGCGATCCTGCGTTTCCTTGAGCGTGGGTATCCGGCAAAACGACTCTACTCGAGGTATCACTATCTTCCACCCGTCGTGGATTCACAGGGGGAGACACTACAGGATCAATGTCCATTCGACCAGACGCAGGGAGACCAACTTCAGAAGGTTCAGAAGTGTTCTGACACATTTGGCTGCTTATTCGTTTCGCTTTGTCGCGGAGCTGTGGGGCGAGCTGATTGGCTCCTTGATGTGCAAGTCTCCGCTTCTTTTTGGAAGGCTTCCTGTTAGGGTTCGCAGTATCATCAACATCCGAAGTGGACTGTTGACTCTGGGGTTGATCCGCCGGGAACACAGCGTCTGCTTCATCCTCAGTACCAGTGGCATCAACCACTGGGGAGTCATCCGTCGTTACCTCCATCTCTGAGTGTGGTAGCGGCGGTGCCGCGTCAGCACTCGGTTCTTTGACGTTATCGGCCAAAACATCATTCAAACGAGGGGCATCTACAGGCGGGGTCGCGGGTGGAAGACCAGAAGCCGCGACAGCGTATGTCAGTGGCAGTGCCGTCGTCACAGGGGGGCTAGCGGCTTCACCGACAGGTATCTGCGTCACCCGTCTTTGTATACATTCAGAGCGCACGTGGCCGGGCGCACCACAGCCGGCACACGTTTTTGGCTGCCCATCATATATGACAATTCCGCGATGTCCACCTACGTAAATATATGAAGGTATGTGCTTCTGTATATCGATCTTAACCTGCCTGACGCCGTTAAGCACCGGAAATTTGTGGGCTTTGGACCAACGCTCCGCAAAATTGTTAATGACCCTCCCGTAAGGTGTCAATGCAGAATTTATTTGCGCGGCTGTTATTTCAAACGGGAGTTCGAAAATACGTGCCGTCCGGATGCCCAGTCCAGCATGCGTAATGCTGACGTCACTGACGGTACCATCGCTATGTTTAAACTTCAGTACACCTCCACTGGACTCTACAATTCTATCACACAGTTCAGAGGACGTTAATTTCACATAAACAACACTAGTCACGATAGAGAAATTTATCCCTACAATGTCATCAAAAGTAATCTTAGCTGTTTCCTCTAACCATGCTTCAACTTCAAACGAATTTGGTTTCGAAAAGTTCCTATCAAAGGTAAACTTCAAGGTATCTTTCCTGTTAGTCGGATTCATAATTCCATATCAGATCCTACAGAACGGAACGAATACTAATAAGCAGACGCTGTAAGCACGCGACTCACCGCCTGACGTAAACACTTCCTGCCGCAGCGCGCTGGCCCTGGAGGTCCGCTCACCACCGCTGCCGCAGGCAGACTGTCCATTAGGCCACACGGTCACTGACGACCAACATTTACATGTATACGACTCATCTCGAAACGCTCACACCCCTGAGGATTTGTGTTTTCGTTCTACACAGCCGCTGCTCCTTGCTCTTTCCCACCCATTCGTTACATTCAACCTCTGACGAGACCGACCAAATATAGACTGTGAAACAAGACCACACACTTTGTGCATTCGGAATCGAAGGCAGGGCGTCCCTCGCCGCATTTGCTACGATTGCCATTTGCTACTTCTGCAGAAGCGGCGGCGGCGGCGACGACGACGACGACGACGACGACGACGACGACGACGAATATCGCGAGAGGCTCTGAGATATGTGAGAAATACATCTATAAAATGTAATTCAGACTGCCTCGTCCCACCTTATGCTGTACCGCTTTGGCAAATGCTTTATCTGCGCCATTCGCCTTAATCGCATCTGAGAGTGATTCTTAAAAAAACGCCTGTCGCTAATTGTTCGTCATCACAGGTACTGTTTGCTATACGGCCACGACGCGCAACTGATTTCCAAAATTCATCTTTTACCTGTGAGGATGGAACTTACGACCCCTGGTTTATTAGACCAGTGCTCTACCACTGAGCTAAAGAGGCGCGGCCTAGCGGTACTCTTGGGTACTTCGTCCTTACGGTCGTCTGCATCATCAGACTTTAGCTGACAACACTTCATATTACCGGCTAATATTTGCAGCTATGGCGACAAATTACTGCTTGACTACACATCTGACACGTAACCGATGTGCTCTCCAAACAACAACACTTGCATTTCAGAACATGTCTTTCACACATGTCTACAAAATCACCTTCACCTTCAAATACAGCTTCCTTTCGACTGACAGAGACGCAGGCAAAGTTTAAAGTTGCTATTTCCATTAAATCTCGTTAATCAGAAAAACGGTAATTTACACTTGCAGCGGAACAAAATTCCGTTTCGCCCAGCGTCTGGCTCGAACCCACAACCCTGGGATTAAGAGTCCGACGCTCTACCGACTGAGCTAGCCGGCTACCTCGGTGAATACCTGCCGGGTAGCACGTCACACAGTACTCGTTTGGGTTGGGTGGTCCCATACAGAATCTCTCCATGATGCCTAATGTTTCCCTAACGTCACACTCGTCACGTACTTCACTTTTATGTCATAATCATTTCTGAGAGGTAAAGAAATTGCATGACAACATGCAGAGCTAGTGGCGTCAAAATTAACGCACATACTTTATGTGACTCAAAAGCCGAACGAGTTACTTTCCGACGTTGTTTTAGATGTGCAAGTGATAGTCAAAACTCGCTGTGTCGGCACTCTGCCGACCATTTCGCTAGTTAACACCGGTCTTGTTGTGTGTGTTTCAAGCTCAAGAGCATCTCCAAGCAAAAAATGGTCAACAGCAACATTCAGACGGTTTCGTACTGCTCAATTGCTACATTAAAACGTTATGTTTCTTTTTCAGAACTGGAAAAACACAAGCGCGACAGCATTCGAACCTGTAATCTTCAGATCCGAAGTCCGACGCCTTATCCATTAGGCCACACGGTCACTGACGACCAACATTTACATGTATACGACTCATCTCGAAACGCTCACACCCCTGAGGATTTGTGTTTTCGTTCTACACAGCAGCTGCCCCTTGCTCTTTCCCACCCATTCGTTACATTCAACCTCTGACGAGACCGACCAAATATAGACTGAGAAACAAGACGACACACTTTGTGCATTCGGAATCGAAGGCAGGGCGACCCTCGCCGCATTTGCTACGATTGCCATTTGCTACTTCTGCAGAAGTGGCGGCGGCGGCGACGACGACGACGACGACGACGACGACGAATATCGCGAGAGGCTCTGAGATATGTGAGAAATACATCTATAAAATGTAATTCAGACTGCCTCGTCCCACCTTATGCTGTACCGCTTTGGCAAATGCTTTATCTGCGCCATTCGCCTTAATCGCATCTGAGAGTGATTCTTAAAAAAACGCCTGTCGCTAATTGTTCGTCATCACAGGTACTGTTTGCTATACGGCCACGACGCGCAACTGATTTCCAAAATTCATCTTTCACCTGTGAGGATGGAACTTACGACCCCTGGTTTATTAGACCAGTGCTCTACCACTGAGCTAAAGAGGCGCGGCCTAGCGGTACTCTTGGGTACTTCGTCCTTACGGTCGTCTGCATCATCAGACTTTAGCTGACAACACTTCATATTACCAGCTAATATTTGCAGCTATGGCGACAAATTACTGCTTGACTACACATCTGACACGTAACCGATGTGCTCTCCAAACAACAACACTTGCATTTCAGAACATGTCTTTCACACATGTCTACAAAATCACCTTCACCTTCAAATACAGCTTCCTTGCGACTGACAGAGACGTAGGCAAAGTTTAAAGTTGCTATTTCCATTAAATCTCGTTAATCAGAAAAACGGTAATTTACACTTGCAGCGGAACAAAATTCCGTTCCGCCCAGCGTCTGGCTCGAACCCACAACCCTGGGATTAAGAGTCTGACGCTCTACCGACTGAGCTAGCCGGCTACCTCAGTGAATACCTGCCGGGTAGCACGTCACACAGTACTCGTTTGGGTTGGGTGGTCCCATACAGAATCTCTCCATGATGCCTAATGTTTTCCTAACGTCACACTCGTCACGTACTTCACTTTTATGTCATAATCATTTCTGAGAGGTAAAGAAATTGCATGACAACATGCAGAGCTAGTGGCGTCAAAATTAACGCACATACTTTATGTGACTCAAAAGCCGAACGAGTTACTTTCCGACGTTGTTTTAGATGTGCAAGTGATAGTCAAAACTCGTTGTGTCGGCACTCTGCCGACCATTTCGCTAGTTAACATCGGTCTTGTTGTGTGTGTTTCAAGCTCAAGAGCATCTCCAAGCAAAAAATGGTCAACAGCAACATTCAGACGGTTTCGTACTGCTCAATTGCTACATTAAAACGTTATGTTTCTTTTTCAGAACTGGAAAAACACAAGCGTGACAGCATTCGAACCTGTAATCTTCAGATCCGAAGTCCGACGCCTTATCCATTAGGCCACACGGTCACTGACGACCAACATTTACATGTATACGACTCATCTCGAAACGCTCACACCCCTGAGGATTTGTGTTTTCGTTCTACACAGCCGCTGCCCCTTGCTCTTTCCCACCCATTCGTTACATTCAGCCTCTGACGAGACCGACCAAATATAGACTGTGAAACAAGACCACACACTTTGTGCATTCGGAATCGAAGGCAGGGCGTCCCTCGCCGCATTTGCTACGATTGCCATTTGCTACTTCTGCAGATGCGGCGACGACGACGACGACGACGACGACGACGACGACGACGAATATCGCGAGAGGCTCTGAGATATGTGAGAAATACATCTATAAAATGTAATTCAGACTGCCTCGTCCCACCTTATGCTGTACCGCTTTGGCAAATGCTTTATCTGCGCCATTCGCCTTAATCGCATCTGAGAGTGATTCTTAAAAAAACGCCTGTCGCTAATTGTTCGTCATCACAGGTACTGTTTGCTATAGGGCCACGACGCGCAACTGATTTCCAAAATTCATCTTTCTCCTGTGAGGATGGAACTTACGACCCCTGGTTTATTAGACCAGTGCTCTACCACTGAGCTAAAGAGGCGCGGCCTAGCGGTACTCTTGGGTACTTCGTCCTTACGGTCGTCTGCATCATCAGACTTTAGCTGACAACACTTCATATTACCGGCTAATATTTGCAGCTATGGCGACAAATTACTGCTTGACTACACATCTGACACGTAACCGATGTGCTCTCCAAACAACAACACTTGCATTTCAGAACATGTCTTTCACACATGTCTACAAAATCACCTTCACCTTCAAATACAGCTTCCTTGCGACTGACAGAGACGTAGGCAAAGTTTAAAGTTGCTATTTCCATTAAATCTCGTTAATCAGAAAAACGGTAATTTACACCTGCAGCGGAACAAAATTCCGTTCCGCCCAGCGTCTGGCTCGAACCCACGACCCTGGGATTAAGAGTCTGACGCTCTACCGACTGAGCTAGCCGGCTACCTCGGTGAATACCTGCCGGGTAGCACGTCACACAGTACTCGTTTGTGTTGGGTGGTCCCATACAGAATCTCTCCATGATGCCTAATGTTTTCCTAACGTCACACTCGTCACGTACTTCACTTTTATGTCATAATCATTTCTGAGAGGTTAAGAAATTGCATGACAACATGCAGAGCTAGTGGCGTCAAAATTAACGCACATACTTTATGTGACTCAAAAGCCGAACGAGTTACTTTCCGACGTTGTTTTAGATGTGCAAGTGATAGTCAAAACTCGCTGTGTCGGCACTCTGCCGACCATTTCGCTAGTTAACACCGGTCTTGTTGTGTGTGTTTCAAGCTCAAGAGCATCTCCAAGCAAAAAATGGTCAACAGCAACATTCAGACGGTTTCGTACTGCTGAATTGCTACATTAAAACGTTATGTTTCTTTTTCAGAACTGGAAAAACACAAGCGTGACAGCATTCGAACCTGTAATCTTCAGATCCGAAGTCCGACGCCTTATCCATTAGGCCACACGGTCACTGACGACCAACATTTACATGTATACGACTCATCTCGAAACGCTCACACCCCTGAGGATTTGTGTTTTCGTTCTACACAGCCGCTGCCCCTTGCTCTTTCCCACCCATTCGTTACATTCAACCTCTGACGAGACCGACCAAATATAGACTGTGAAACAAGACCACACACTTTGTGCATTCGGAATCGAAGGCAGGCCGTCCCTCGCCGCATTTGCTACGATTGCCATTTGCTACTTCTGCAGAAGCGGCGGCGGCGACGACGACGACGACGACGACGACGACGACGACGACGAATATCGCGAGAGGCTCTGAGATATGTGAGAAATACATCTATAAAATGTAATTCAGACTGCCTCGTCCCACCTTATGCTGTACCGCTTTGGCAAATGCTTTATCTGCGCCATTCGCCTTAATCGCATCTGAGAGTGATTCTTAAAAAAACGCCTGTCGCTAATTGTTCGTCATCACAGGTACTGTTTGCTATACGGCCACGACGCGCAACTGATTTCCAAAATTCATCTTTCACCTGTGAGGATGGAACTTACGACCCCTGGTTTATTAGACCAGTGCTCTACCACTGAGCTAAAGAGGCGCGGCCTAGCGGTACTCTTGGGTACTTCGTCCTTACGGTCGTCTGCATCATCAGACTTTAGCTGACAACACTTCATATTACCAGCTAATATTTGCAGCTATGGCGACAAATTACTGCTTGACTACACATCTGACACGTAACCGATGTGCTCTCCAAACAACAACACTTGCATTTCAGAACATGTCTTTCACACATGTCTACAAAATCACCTTCACCTTCAAATACAGCTTCCTTGCGACTGACAGAGACGCAGGCAAAGTTTAAAGTTGCTATTTCCATTAAATCTCGTTAATCAGAAAAACGGTAATTTACACTTGCAGCGGAACAAAATTCCGTTCCGCCCAGCGTCTGGCTCGAACCCACAACCCTGGGATTAAGAGTCTGACGCTCTACCGACTGAGCTAGCCGGCTACCTCAGTGAATACCTGCCGGGTAGCACGTCACACAGTACTCGTTTGGGTTGGGTGGTCCCATACAGAATCTCTCCATGATGCCTAATGTTTTCCTAACGTCACACTCGTCACGTACTTCACTTTTATGTCATAATCATTTCTGAGAGGTAAAGAAATTGCATGACAACATGCAGAGCTAGTGGCGTCAAAATTAACGCACATACTTTATGTGACTCAAAAGCCGAACGAGTTACTTTCCGACGTTGTTTTAGATGTGCAAGTGATAGTCAAAACTCGCTGTGTCGGCACTCTGCCGACCATTTCGCTAGTTAACATCGGTCTTGTTGTGTGTGTTTCAAGCTCAAGAGCATCTCCAAGCAAAAAATGGTCAACAGCAACATTCAGACGGTTTCGTACTGCTCAATTGCTACATTAAAACGTTATGTTTCTTTTTCAGAACTGGAAAAACACAAGCGTGACAGCATTCGAACCTGTAATCTTCAGATCCGAAGTCCGACGCCTTATCCATTAGGCCACACGGTCACTGACGACCAACATTTACATGTATACGACTCATCTCGAAACGCTCACACCCCTGAGGATTTGTGTTTTCGTTCTACACAGCAGCTGCCCCTTGCTCTTTCCCACCCATTCGTTACATTCAACCTCTGACGAGACCGACCAAATATAGACTGAGAAACAAGACCACACACTTTGTGCATTCGGAATCGAAGGCAGGGCGACCCTCGCCGCATTTGCTACGATTGCCATTTGCTACTTCTGCAGAAGTGGCGGCGGCGGCGACGACGACGACGACGACGACGACGACGACGACGACGACGACGACGACGAATATCGCGAGAGGCTCTGAGATATGTGAGAAATACATCTATAAAATGTAATTCAGACTGCCTCGTCCCACCTTATGCTGTACCGCTTTGGCAAATGCTTTATCTGCGCCATTCGCCTTAATCGCATCTGAGAGTGATTCTTAAAAAAACGCCTGTCGCTAATTGTTCGTCATCACAGGTACTGTTTGCTATACGGCCACGACGCGCAACTGATTTCCAAAATTCATCTTTCTCCTGTGAGGATGGAACTTACGACCCCTGGTTTATTAGACCAGTGCTCTACCACTGAGCTAAAGAGGCGCGGCCTAGCGGTACTCTTGGGTACTTCGTCCTTACGGTCGTCTGCATCATCAGACTTTAGCTGACAACACTTCATATTACCGGCTAATATTTGCAGCTATGGCGACAAATTACTGCTTGACTACACATCTGACACGTAACCGATGTGCTCTCCAAACAACAACACTTGCATTTCAGAACATGTCTTTCACACATGTCTACAAAATCACCTTCACCTTCAAATACAGCTTCCTTGCGACTGACAGAGACGTAGGCAAAGTTTAAAGTTGCTATTTCCATTAAATCTCGTTAATCAGAAAAACGGTAATTTACACCTGCAGCGGAACAAACTTCCATTCCGCCCAGCGTCTGGCTCGAAACTAGCGACCCTGGGATTAAGGGTCTGACGCTCTACCGACTGAGCTAGCCGGCTACCTCGGTGAATACCTGCCGGGTAGCACGTCACACAGTACTCGTTTGTGTTGGGTGGTCCCATACAGAATCTCTCCATGATGCCTAATGTTTTCCTAACGTCACACTCGTCACGTACTTCACTTTTATGTCATAATCATTTCTGAGAGGTAAAGAAATTGCATGACAACATGCAGAGCTAGTGGCGTCAAAATTAACGCACAAACTTTATGTGACTCAAAAGCCGAACGAGTTACTTTCCGACGTTGTTTTAGATGTGCAAGTGATAGTCAAAACTCGCTGTGTCGGCACTCTGCCGACCATTTCGCTAGTTAACACCGGTCGTGTTGTGTGTGTTTCAAGCTCAAGAGCATCTCCAAGCAAAAAATGGTCAACAGCAACATTCAGACGGTTTCGTACTGCTCAATTGCTACATTAAAACGTTATGTTTCTTTTTCAGAACTGGAAAAACACAAGCGTGACAGCATTCGAACCTGTAATCTTCAGATCCGAAGTCCGACGCCTTATCCATTAGGCCACACGGTCACTGACGACCAACATTTACATGTATACGACTCATCTCGAAACGCTCACACCCCTGAGGATTTGTGTTTTCGTTCTACACAGCCGCTGCCCCTTGCTCTTTCCCACCCATTCGTTACATTCAGCCTCTGACGAGACCGACCAAATATAGACTGTGAAACAAGACCACACACTTTGTGCATTCGGAATCGAAGGCAGGGCGTCCCTCGCCGCATTTGCTACGATTGCCATTTGCTACTTCTGCAGAAGCGGCGGCGACGACGACGACGACGACGACGACGACGAATATCGCGAGAGGCTCTGAGATATGTGAGAAATACATCTATAAAATGTAATTCAGACTGCCTCGTCCCACCTTATGCTGTACCACTTTGGCAAATGCTTTATCTGCGCCATTCGCCTTAATCGCATCTGAGAGTGATTCTTAAAAAAACGCCTGTCGCTAATTGTTCGTCATCACAGGTACTGTTTGCTATACGGCCACGACGCGCAACTGATTTCCAAAATTCATCTTTCTCCTGTGAGGATGGAACTTACGACCCCTGGTTTATTAGACCAGTGCTCTACCACTGAGCTAAAGAGGCGCGGCCTAGCGGTACTCTTGGGTACTTCGTCCTTACGGTCGTCTGCATCATCAGACTTTAGCTGACAACACTTCATATTACCGGCTAATATTTGCAGCTATGGCGACAAATTACTGCTTGGCTACACATCTGACACGTAACCGATGTGCTCTGCAAACAACAACACTTGCATTTCAGAACATGTCTTTCACACATGTCTACAAAATCACCTTCACCTTCAAATACAGCTTCCTTGCGACTGACAGAGACGTAGGCAAAGTTTAAAGTTGCTATTTCCGTTAAATCTCGTTAATCAGAAAAACGGTAATTTACACTTGCAGCGGAACAAAATTCCGTTCCGCCCAGCCTCTGGCTCGAACCCACGACCCTGGGATTAAGAGTCTGACGCTCTACCGACTGAGCTAGCCGGCTACCTCGGTGAATACCTGCCGGGTAGCACGTCACACAGTACTCGTTTGGGTTGGGTGGTCCCATACAGAATCTCTCCATGATGCCTAATGTTTTCCTAACGTCACACTCGTCACGTACTTCACTTTTATGTCATAATCATTTCTGAGAGGTAAAGAAATTGCATGACAACATGCAGAGCTAGTGGCGTCAAAATTAACGCACATACTTTATGTGACTCAAAAGCCGAACGAGTTACTTTCCGACGTTGTTTTAGATGTGCAAGTGATAGTCAAAACTCGCTGTGTCGGCACTCTGCCGACCATTTCGCTAGTTAACACCGGTCTTGTTGTGTGTGTTTCAAGCTCAAGAGCATCTCCAAGCAAAAAATGGTCAACAGCAACATTCAGACGGTTTCGTACTGCTCAATTGCTACATTAAAACGTTATGTTTCTTTTTCAGAACTGGAAAAACACAAGCGTGACAGCATTCGAACCTGTAATCTTCAGATCCGAATTCCGACGCCTTATCCATTAGGCCACACGGTCACTGACGACCAACATTTACCTGTATACGACTCATCTCGAAACGCTCACACCCCTGAGGATTTGTGTTTTCGTTCTACACAGCAGCTGCCCCTTGCTCTTTCCCACCCATTCGTTACATTCAACCTCTGACGAGACCGACCAAATATAGACTGAGAAACAAGACCACACACTTTGTGCATTCGGAATCGAAGGCAGGGCGACCCTCGCCGCATTTGCTACGATTGCCATTTGCTACTTCTGCAGAAGTGGCGGCGGCGGCGACGACGACGACGACGACGACGACGACGACGACGACGACGACGACGAATATCGCGAGAGGCTCTGAGATATGTGAGAAATACATCTATAAAATGTAATTCAGACTGCCTCGTCCCACCTTATGCTGTACCGCTTTGGCAAATGCTTTATCTGCGCCATTCGCCTTAATCGCATCTGAGAGTGATTCTTAAAAAAACGCCTGTCGCTAATTGTTCGTCATCACAGGTACTGTTTGCTATAGGGCCACGACGCGCAACTGATTTCCAAAATTCATCTTTCTCCTGTGAGGATGGAACTTACGACCCCTGGTTTATTAGACCAGTGCTCTACCACTGAGCTAAAGAGGCGCGGCCTAGCGGTACTCTTGGGTACTTCGTCCTTACGGTCGTCTGCATCATCAGACTTTAGCTGACAACACTTCATATTACCGGCTAATATTTGCAGCTATGGCGACAAATTACTGCTTGACTACACATCTGACACGTAACCGATGTGCTCTCCAAACAACAACACTTGCATTTCAGAACATGTCTTTCACACATGTCTACAAAATCACCTTCACCTTCAAATACAGCTTCCTTGCGACTGACAGAGACGTAGGCAAAGTTTAAAGTTGCTATTTCCATTAAATCTCGTTAATCAGAAAAACGGTAATTTACACCTGCAGTGGAACAAAATTCCGTTCCGCCCAGCGTCTGGCTCGAACCCACGACCCTGGGATTAAGAGTCTGACGCTCTACCGACTGAGCTAGCCGGCTACCTCGGTGAATACCTGCCGGGTAGCACGTCACACAGTACTCGTTTGTGTTGGGTGGTCCCATACAGAATCTCTCCATGATGCCTAATGTTTTCCTAACGTCACACTCGTCACGTACTTCACTTTTATGTCATAATCATTTCTGAGAGGTAAAGAAATTGCATGACAACATGCAGAGCTAGTGGCGTCAAAATTAACGCACATACTTTATGTGACTCAAAAGCCGAACGAGTTACTTTCCGACGTTGTTTTAGATGTGCAAGTGATAGTCAAAACTCGCTGTGTCGGCACTCTGCCGACCATTTCGCTAGTTAACACCGGTCTTGTTGTGTGTGTTTCAAGCTCAAGAGCATCTCCAAGCAAAAAATGGTCAACAGCAACATTCAGACGGTTTCGTACTGCTCAATTGCTACATTAAAACGTTATGTTTCTTTTTCAGAACTGGAAAAACACAAGCGTGACAGCATTCGAACCTGTAATCTTCAGATCCGAAGTCCGACGCCTTATCCATTAGGCCACACGGTCACTGACGACCAACATTTACATGTATACGACTCATCTCGAAACGCTCACACCCCTGAGGATTTGTGTTTTCGTTCTACACAGCAGCTGCCCCTTGCTCTTTCCCACCCATTCGTTACATTCAACCTCTGACGAGACCGACCAAATATAGACTGAGAAACAAGACCACACACTTTGTGCATTCGGAATCGAAGGCAGGGCGACCCTCGCCGCATTTGCTACGATTGCCATTTGCTACTTCTGCAGAAGCGGCGGCGGCGGCGACGACGACGACGACGACGACGACGAATATCGCGAGAGGCTCTGAGATATGTGAGAAATACATCTATAAAATGTAATTCAGACTGCCTCGTCCCACCTTATGCTGTACCGCTTTGGCAAATGCTTTATCTGCGCCATTCGCCTTAATCGCATCTGAGAGTGATTCTTAAAAAAACGCCTGTCGCTAATTGTTCGTCATCACAGGTACTGTTTGCTATACGGCCACGACGCGCAACTGATTTCCAAAATTCATCTTTCTCCTGTGAGGATGGAACTTACGACCCCTGGTTTATTAGACCAGTGCTCTACCACTGAGCTAAAGAGGCGCGGCCTAGCGGTACTCTTGGGTACTTCGTCCTTACGGTCGTCTGCATCATCAGACTTTAGCTGACAACACTTCATATTACCGGCTAATATTTGCAGCTATGGCGACAAATTACTGCTTGACTACACATCTGACACGTAACCGATGTGCTCTCCAAACAACAACACTTGCATTTCAGAACATGTCTTTCACACATGTCTACAAAATCACCTTCACCTTCAAATACAGCTTCCTTGCGACTGACAGAGACGTAGGCAAAGTTTAAAGTTGCTATTTCCATTAAATCTCGTTAATCAGAAAAACGGTAATTTACACCTGCAGCGGAACAAACTTCCATTCCGCCCAGCGTCTGGCTCGAAACTAGCGACCCTGGGATTAAGGGTCTGACGCTCTACCGACTGAGCTAGCCGGCTACCTCGGTGAATACCTGCCGGGTAGCACGTCACACAGTACTCGTTTGTGTTGGGTGGTCCCATACAGAATCTCTCCATGATGCCTAATGTTTTCCTAACGTCACACTCGTCACGTACTTCACTTTTATGTCATAATCATTTCTGAGAGGTAAAGAAATTGCATGACAACATGCAGAGCTAGTGGCGTCAAAATTAACGCACAAACTTTATGTGACTCAAAAGCCGAACGAGTTACTTTCCGACGTTGTTTTAGATGTGCAAGTGATAGTCAAAACTCGCTGTGTCGGCACTCTGCCGACCATTTCGCTAGTTAACACCGGTCGTGTTGTGTGTGTTTCAAGCTCAAGAGCATCTCCAAGCAAAAAATGGTCAACAGCAACATTCAGACGGTTTCGTACTGCTCAATTGCTACATTAAAACGTTATGTTTCTTTTTCAGAACTGGAAAAACACAAGCGTGACAGCATTCGAACCTGTAATCTTCAGATCCGAAGTCCGACGCCTTATCCATTAGGCCACACGGTCACTGACGACCAACATTTACATGTATACGACTCATCTCGAAACGCTCACACCCCTGAGGATTTGTGTTTTCGTTCTACACAGCCGCTGCCCCTTGCTCTTTCCCACCCATTCGTTACATTCAGCCTCTGACGAGACCGACCAAATATAGACTGTGAAACAAGACCACACACTTTGTGCATTCGGAATCGAAGGCAGGGCGTCCCTCGCCGCATTTGCTACGATTGCCATTTGCTACTTCTGCAGAAGCGGCGGCGACGACGACGACGACGACGACGACGACGAATATCGCGAGAGGCTCTGAGATATGTGAGAAATACATCTATAAAATGTAATTCAGACTGCCTCGTCCCACCTTATGCTGTACCACTTTGGCAAATGCTTTATCTGCGCCATTCGCCTTAATCGCATCTGAGAGTGATTCTTAAAAAAACGCCTGTCGCTAATTGTTCGTCATCACAGGTACTGTTTGCTATACGGCCACGACGCGCAACTGATTTCCAAAATTCATCTTTCTCCTGTGAGGATGGAACTTACGACCCCTGGTTTATTAGACCAGTGCTCTACCACTGAGCTAAAGAGGCGCGGCCTAGCGGTACTCTTGGGTACTTCGTCCTTACGGTCGTCTGCATCATCAGACTTTAGCTGACAACACTTCATATTACCGGCTAATATTTGCAGCTATGGCGACAAATTACTGCTTGGCTACACATCTGACACGTAACCGATGTGCTCTGCAAACAACAACACTTGCATTTCAGAACATGTCTTTCACACATGTCTACAAAATCACCTTCACCTTCAAATACAGCTTCCTTGCGACTGACAGAGACGTAGGCAAAGTTTAAAGTTGCTATTTCCGTTAAATCTCGTTAATCAGAAAAACGGTAATTTACACTTGCAGCGGAACAAAATTCCGTTCCGCCCAGCGTCTGGCTCGAACCCACGACCCTGGGATTAAGAGTCTGACGCTCTACCGACTGAGCTAGCCGGCTACCTCGGTGAATACCTGCCGGGTAGCACGTCACACAGTACTCGTTTGGGTTGGGTGGTCCCATACAGAATCTCTCCATGATGCCTAATGTTTTCCTAACGTCACACTCGTCACGTACTTCACTTTTATGTCATAATCATTTCTGAGAGGTAAAGAAATTGCATGACAACATGCAGAGCTAGTGGCGTCAAAATTAACGCACATACTTTATGTGACTCAAAAGCCGAACGAGTTACTTTCCGACGTTGTTTTAGATGTGCAAGTGATAGTCAAAACTCGCTGTGTCGGCACTCTGCCGACCATTTCGCTAGTTAACACCGGTCTTGTTGTGTGTGTTTCAAGCTCAAGAGCATCTCCAAGCAAAAAATGGTCAACAGCAACATTCAGACGGTTTCGTACTGCTCAATTGCTACATTAAAACGTTATGTTTCTTTTTCAGAACTGGAAAAACACAAGCGTGACAGCATTCGAACCTGTAATCTTCAGATCCGAATTCCGACGCCTTATCCATTAGGCCACACGGTCACTGACGACCAACATTTACCTGTATACGACTCATCTCGAAACGCTCACACCCCTGAGGATTTGTGTTTTCGTTGTACACAGCCGCTGCCCCTTGCTCTTTCCCACCCATTCTTTACATTCAACCTCTGACGAGACCGACCAAATATAGACTGTGAAACAAGACCACACACTTTGTGCATTCGGAATCGAAGGCAGGGCGTCCCTCGCCGCATTTGCTACGATTGCCATTTGCTACTTCTGCAGAAGCGGCGGCGGCGGCGACGACGACGACGACGACGACGACGACGACGACGACGACGACGACGACGACGACGACGACGAATATCGCGAGAGGCTCTGAGATATGTGAGAAATACATCTATAAAATGTAATTCAGACTGCCTCGTCCCACCTTATGCTGTACCGCTTTGGCAAATGCTTTATCTGCGCCATTCGCCTTAATCGCATCTGAGAGTGATTCTTAAAAAAACGCCTGTCGCTAATTGTTCGTCATCACAGGTACTGTTTGCTATACGGCCACGACGCGCAACTGATTTCCAAAATTCATCTTTCTCCTGTGAGGATGGAACTTACGTCCCCTGGTTTATTAGACCAGTGCTCTACCACTGAGCTAAAGAGGCGCGGCCTAGCGGTACTCTTGGGTACTTCGTCCTTACGGTCGTCTGCATCATCAGACTTTAGCTGACAACACTTCATATTACCTACTAATATTTGCAGCTATGGCGACAAATTACTGCTTGACTACACATCTGACACGTAACCGATGTGCTCTCCAAACAACAACACTTGCATTTCAGAACATGTCTTTCACACATGTCTACAAAATCACCTTCACCTTCAAATACAGCTTCCTTGCGACTGACAGAGACGTAGGCAAAGTTTAAAGTTGCTATTTCCATTAAATCTCGTTAATCAGAAAAACGGTAATTTACACCTGCAGCGGAACAAAACTCCATTAAGCCCAGCATCTGGCTCGAACCCACGACCCTGGGATTAAGAGTCTGACGCTCTACCGACTGAGCTAGCCGGCTACCTCGGTGAATACCTGCCGGGTAGCACGTCACACAGTACTCGTTTGTGTTGGGTGGTCCCATACAGAATCTCTCCATGATGCCTTATGTTTTCCTAACGTCACACTCGTCACGTACTTCACTTTTATGTCATAATCATTTCTGAGAGGTAAAGAAATTGCATGACAACATGCAGAGCTAGTGGCGTCAAAATTAACGCACATACTTTATGTGACTCAAAAGCCGAACGAGTTACTTTCCGACGTTGTTTTAGATGTGCAAGTGATAGTCAAAACTCGCTGTGTCGGCACTCTGCCGACCATTTCGCTAGTTAACACCGGTCTTGTTGTGTGTGTTTCAAGCTCAAGAGCATCTCCAAGCAAAAAATGGGCAACAGCAACATTCAGACGGTTTCGTACTGCTCAATTGCTACATTAAAACGTTATGTTTCTTTTTCAGAACTGGAAAAACACAAGCGTGACAGCATTCGAACCTGTAATCTTCAGATCCGAAGTCCGACGCTTTATCCATTAGGCCACACGGTCACTGACGACCAACATTTACATGTATACGACTCATCTCGAAACGCTCACACCCCTGAGGATTTGTGTTTTCGTTCTACACAGCCGCTGCCCCTTGCTCTTTCCCACCCATTCGTTACATTCAGCCTCTGACGAGACCGACCAAATATAGACTGTGAAACAAGACCACACACTTTGTGCATTCGGAATCGAAGGCAGGGCGTCCCTCGCCGCATTTGCTACGATTGCCATTTGCTACTTCTGCAGAAGCGGCGACGACGACGACGACGACGACGACGACGACGAATATCGCGAGAGGCTCTGAGATATGTGAGAAATACATCTATAAAATGTAATTCAGACTGCCTCGTCCCACCTTATGCTGTACCACTTTGGCAAATGCTTTATCTGCGCCATTCGCCTTAATCGCATCTGAGAGTGATTCTTAAAAAAACGCCTGTCGCTAATTGTTCGTCATCACAGGTACTGTTTGCTATACGGCCACGACGCGCAACTGATTTCCAAAATTCATCTTTCTCCTGTGAGGATGGAACTTACGACCCCTGGTGTATTAGACCAGTGCTCTACCACTGAGCTAAAGAGGCGCGGCCTAGCGGTACTCTTGGGTACTTCGTCCTTACGGTCGTCTGCATCATCAGACTTTAGCTGACAACACTTCATATTACCGGCTAATATTTGCAGCTATGGCGACAAATTACTGCTTGACTACACATCTGACACGTAACCGATGTGCTCTCCAAACAACAACACTTGCATTTCAGAACATGTCTTTCACACATGTCTACAAAATCACCTTCACCTTCAAATACAGCTTCCTTGCGACTGACAGAGACGTAGGCAAAGTTTAAAGTTGCTATTTCCATTAAATCTCGTTAATCAGAAAAACGGTAATTTACACTTGCAGCGGAACAAAATTCCGTTTCGCCCAGCGTCTGGCTCGAACCCACGACCCTGGGATTAAGAGTCTGACGCTCTACCGACTGAGCTAGCCGGCTACCTCGGTGAATACCTGCCGGGTAGCACGTCACACAGTACTCGTTTGGGTTGGGTGGTCCCATACAGAATCTCTCCATGATGCCTAATGTTTTCCTAACGTCACACTCGTCACGTACTTCACTTTTATGTCATAATCATTTCTGAGAGGTAAAGAAATTGCATGACAACATGCAGAGCTAGTGGCGTCAAAATTAACGCACATACTTTATGTGACTCAAAAGCCGAACGAGTTACTTTCCGACGTTGTTTTAGATGTGCAAGTGATAGTCAAAACTCGCTGTGTCGGCACTCTGCCGACCATTTCGCTAGTTAGCACCGGTCTTGTTGTGTGTGTTTCAAGCTCAAGAGCATCTCCAAGCAAAAAATGGTCAACAGCAACATTCAGACGGTTTCGTACTGCTCAATTGCTACATTAAAACGTTATGTTTCTTTTTCAGAACTGGAAAAACACAAGCGTGACAGCATTCGAACCTGTAATCTTCAGATCCGAAGTCCGACGCCTTATCCATTAGGCCACACGGTCACTGACGACCAACATTTACATGTATACGACTCATCTCGAAACGCTCACACCCCTGAGGATTTGTGTTTTCGTTCTACACAGCCGCTGCCCCTTGCTCTTTCCCACCCATTCGTTACATTCAGCCTCTGACGAGACCGACCAAATATAGACTGTGAAACAAGACCACACACTTTGTGCATTCGGAATCGAAGGCAGGGCGTCCCTCGCCGCATTTGCTACGATTGCCATTTGCTACTTCTGCAGAAGCGGCGACGACGACGACGACGACGACGACGACGACGACGACGAATATCGCGAGAGGCTCTGAGATATGTGAGAAATACATCTATAAAATGTAATTCAGACTGCCTCGTCCCACCTTATGCTGTACCGCTTTGGCAAATGCTTTATCTGCGCCATTCGCCTTAATCGCATCTGAGAGTGATTCTTAAAAAAACGCCTGTCGCTAATTGTTCGTCATCACAGGTACTGTTTGCTATACGGCCACGACGCGCAACTGATTTCCAAAATTCATCTTTCTCCTGTGAGGATGGAACTTACGACCCCTGGTTTATTAGACCAGTGCTCTACCACTGAGCTAAAGAGGCGCGGCCTAGCGGTAATCTTGGGTACTTCGTCCTTACGGTCGTCTGCATCATCAGACTTTAGCTGACAACACTTCATATTACCGGCTAATATTTGCAGCTATGGCGACAAATTACTGCTTGACTACACATCTGACACGTAACCGATGTGCTCTCCAAACAACAACACTTGCATTTCAGAACATGTCTTTCACACATGTCTACAAAATCACCTTCACCTTCAAATACAGCTTCCTTGCGACTGACAGAGACGTAGGCAAAGTTTAAAGTTGCTATTTCCATTAAATCTCGTTAATCAGAAAAACGGTAATTTACACCTGCAGCGGAACAAAACTCCATTAAGCCCAGCGTCTGGCTCGAACCCACGACCCTGGGATTAAGAGTCTGACGCTCTACCGACTGAGCTAGCCGGCTACCTCGGTGAATACCTGCCGGGTAGCACGTCACACAGTACTCGTTTGTGTTGGGTGGTCCCATACAGAATCTCTCCATGATGCCTTATGTTTTCCTAACGTCACACTCGTCACGTACTTCACTTTTATGTCATAATCATTTCTGAGAGGTAAAGAAATTGCATGACAACATGCAGAGCTAGTGGCGTCAAAATTAACGCACATACTTTATGTGACTCAAAAGCCGAACGAGTTACTTTCCGACGTTGTTTTAGATGTGCAAGTGATAGTCAAAACTCGCTGTGTCGGCACTCTGCCGACCATTTCGCTAGTTAACACCGGTCTTGTTGTGTGTGTTTCAAGCTCAAGAGCATCTCCAAGCAAAAAATGGGCAACAGCAACATTCAGACGGTTTCGTACTGCTCAATTGCTACATTAAAACGTTATGTTTCTTTTTCAGAACTGGAAAAACACAAGCGTGACAGCATTCGAACCTGTAATCTTCAGATCCGAAGTCCGACGCTTTATCCATTAGGCCACACGGTCACTGACGACCAACATTTACATGTATACGACTCATCTCGAAACGCTCACACCCCTGAGGATTTGTGTTTTCGTTCTACACAGCCGCTGCCCCTTGCTCTTTCCCACCCATTCGTTACATTCAGCCTCTGACGAGACCGACCAAATATAGACTGTGAAACAAGACCACACACTTTGTGCATTCGGAATCGAAGGCAGGGCGTCCCTCGCCGCATTTGCTACGATTGCCATTTGCTACTTCTGCAGAAGCGGCGACGACGACGACGACGACGACGACGACGACGAATATCGCGAGAGGCTCTGAGATATGTGAGAAATACATCTATAAAATGTAATTCAGACTGCCTCGTCCCACCTTATGCTGTACCACTTTGGCAAATGCTTTATCTGCGCCATTCGCCTTAATCGCATCTGAGAGTGATTCTTAAAAAAACGCCTGTCGCTAATTGTTCGTCATCACAGGTACTGTTTGCTATACGGCCACGACGCGCAACTGATTTCCAAAATTCATCTTTCTCCTGTGAGGATGGAACTTACGACCCCTGGTGTATTAGACCAGTGCTCTACCACTGAGCTAAAGAGGCGCGGCCTAGCGGTACTCTTGGGTACTTCGTCCTTACGGTCGTCTGCATCATCAGACTTTAGCTGACAACACTTCATATTACCGGCTAATATTTGCAGCTATGGCGACAAATTACTGCTTGACTACACATCTGACACGTAACCGATGTGCTCTCCAAACAACAACACTTGCATTTCAGAACATGTCTTTCACACATGTCTACAAAATCACCTTCACCTTCAAATACAGCTTCCTTGCGACTGACAGAGACGTAGGCAAAGTTTAAAGTTGCTATTTCCATTAAATCTCGTTAATCAGAAAAACGGTAATTTACACTTGCAGCGGAACAAAATTCCGTTTCGCCCAGCGTCTGGCTCGAACCCACGACCCTGGGATTAAGAGTCTGACGCTCTACCGACTGAGCTAGCCGGCTACCTCGGTGAATACCTGCCGGGTAGCACGTCACACAGTACTCGTTTGGGTTGGGTGGTCCCATACAGAATCTCTCCATGATGCCTAATGTTTTCCTAACGTCACACTCGTCACGTACTTCACTTTTATGTCATAATCATTTCTGAGAGGTAAAGAAATTGCATGACAACATGCAGAGCTAGTGGCGTCAAAATTAACGCACATACTTTATGTGACTCAAAAGCCGAACGAGTTACTTTCCGACGTTGTTTTAGATGTGCAAGTGATAGTCAAAACTCGCTGTGTCGGCACTCTGCCGACCATTTCGCTAGTTAGCACCGGTCTTGTTGTGTGTGTTTCAAGCTCAAGAGCATCTCCAAGCAAAAAATGGTCAACAGCAACATTCAGACGGTTTCGTACTGCTCAATTGCTACATTAAAACGTTATGTTTCTTTTTCAGAACTGGAAAAACACAAGCGTGACAGCATTCGAACCTGTAATCTTCAGATCCGAAGTCCGACGCCTTATCCATTAGGCCAGACGGTCACTGACGACCAACATTTACATGTATACGACTCATCTCGAAACGCTCACACCCCTGAGGATTTGTGTTTTCGTTCTACACAGCCGCTGCCCCTTGCTCTTTCCCACCCATTCGTTACATTCAGCCTCTGACGAGACCGACCAAATATAGACTGTGAAACAAGACCACACACTTTGTGCATTCGGAATCGAAGGCAGGGCGTCCCTCGCCGCATTTGCTACGATTGCCATTTGCTACTTCTGCAGAAGCGGCGACGACGACGACGACGACGACGACGACGACGACGACGAATATCGCGAGAGGCTCTGAGATATGTGAGAAATACATCTATAAAATGTAATTCAGACTGCCTCGTCCCACCTTATGCTGTACCGCTTTGGCAAATGCTTTATCTGCGCCATTCGCCTTAATCGCATCTGAGAGTGATTCTTAAAAAAACGCCTGTCGCTAATTGTTCGTCATCACAGGTACTGTTTGCTATACGGCCACGACGCGCAACTGATTTCCAAAATTCATCTTTCTCCTGTGAGGATGGAACTTACGACCCCTGGTTTATTAGACCAGTGCTCTACCACTGAGCTAAAGAGGCGCGGCCTAGCGGTAATCTTGGGTACTTCGTCCTTACGGTCGTCTGCATCATCAGACTTTAGCTGACAACACTTCATATTACCGGCTAATATTTGCAGCTATGGCGACAAATTACTGCTTGACTACACATCTGACACGTAACCGATGTGCTCTCCAAACAACAACACTTGCATTTCAGAACATGTCTTTCACACATGTCTACAAAATCACCTTCACCTTCAAATACAGCTTCCTTGCGACTGACAGAGACGTAGGCAAAGTTTAAAGTTGCTATTTCCATTAAATCTCGTTAATCAGAAAAACGGTAATTTACACCTGCAGCGGAACAAAATTCCGTTCCGCCCAGCGTCTGGCTCGAACCCACGACCCTGGGATTAAGAGTCTGACGCTCTACCGACTGAGCTAGCCGGCTACCTCGGTGAATACCTGCCGGGTAGCACGTCACACAGTACTCGTTTGGGTTGGGTGGTCCCATACAGAATCTCTCCATGATGCCTAATGTTTTCCTAACGTCACACTCGTCACGTACTTCACTTTTATGTCATAATCATTTCTGAGAGGTAAAGAAATTGCATGACAACATGCAGAGCTAGTGGCGTCAAAATTAACGCACATACTTTATGTGACTCAAAAGCCGAACGAGTTACTTTCCGACGTTGTTTTAGATGTGCAAGTGATAGTCAAAACTCGCTGTGTCGGCACTCTGCCGACCATTTCGCTAGTTAACACCGGTCTTGTTGTGTGTGTTTCAAGCTCAAGAGCATCTCCAAGCAAAAAATGGTCAACAGCAACATTCAGACGGTTTCGTACTGCTCAATTGCTACATTAAAACGTTATGTTTCTTTTTCAGAACTGGAAAAACACAAGCGTGACAGCATTCGAACCTGTAATCTTCAGATCCGAAGTCCGACGCCTTATCCATTAGGCCACACGGTCACTGACGACCAACATTTACATGTATACGACTCATCTCGAAACGCTCAGACCCCTGAGGATTTGTGTTTTCGTTCTACACAGCCGCTGCCCCTTGCTCTTTCCCACCCATTCGTTACATTCAGCCTCTGACGAGACCGACCAAATATAGACTGTGAAACAAGACCACACACTTTGTGCATTCGGAATCGAAGGCAGGGCGTCCCTCGCCGCATTTGCTACGATTGCCATTTGCTACTTCTGCAGAAGCGGCGGCGACGACGACGACGACGACGACGACGACGACGAATATCGCGAGAGGCTCTGAGATATGTGAGAAATACATCTATAAAATGTAATTCAGACTGCCTCGTCCCACCTTATGCTGTACCGCTTTGGCAAATGCTTTATCTGCGCCATTCGCCTTAATCGCATCTGAGAGTGATTCTTAAAAAAACGCCTGTCGCTAATTGTTCGTCATCACAGGTACTGTTTGCTATACGGCCACGACGCGCAACTGATTTCCAAAATTCATCTTTCTCCTGTGAGGATTGAACTTACGACCGCTGGTTTATTAGACCAGTGCTCTACCACTGAGCTAAAGAGGCGCGGCCTAGCGGTACTCTTGGGTACTTCGTCCTTACGGTCGTCTGCATCATCAGACTTTAGCTGACAACACTTCATATTACCGGCTAATATTTGCAGCTATGGCGACAAATTACTGCTTGACTACACATCTGACACGTAACCGATGTGCTCTCCAAACAACAACACTTGCATTTCAGAACATGTCTTTCACACATGTCTACAAAATCACCTTCACCTTCAAATACAGCTTCCTTGCGACTGACAGAGACGTAGGCAAAGTTTAAAGTTGCTATTTCCATTAAATCTCGTTAATCAGAAAAACGGTAATTTACACCTGCAGCGGAACAAAATTCCGTTCCGCCCAGCGTCTGGCTCGAACCCACGACCCTGGGATTAAGAGTCTGACGCTCTACCGACTGAGCTAGCCGGCTACCTCGGTGAATACCTGCCGGGTAGCACGTCACACAGTACTCGTTTGGGTTGGGTGGTCCCATACAGAATCTCTCCATGATGCCTAATGTTTTCCTAACGTCACACTCGTCACGTACTTCACTTTTATGTCATAATCATTTCTGAGAGGTAAAGAAATTGCATGACAACATGCAGAGCTAGTGGCGTCAAAATTAACGCACATACTTTATGTGACTCAAAAGCCGAACGAGTTACTTTCCGACGTTGTTTTAGATGTGCAAGTGATAGTCAAAACTCGCTGTGTCGGCACTCTGCCGACCATTTCGCTAGTTAACACCGGTCTTGTTGTGTGTGTTTCAAGCTCAAGAGCATCTCCAAGCAAAAAATGGTCAACAGCAACATTCAGACGGTTTCGTACTGCTCAATTGCTACATTAAAACGTTATGTTTCTTTTTCAGAACTGGAAAAACACAAGCGTGACAGCATTCGAACCTGTAATCTTCAGATCCGAAGTCCGACGCCTTATCCATTAGGCCACACGGTCACTGACGACCAACATTTACATGTATACGACTCATCTCGAAACGCTCACACCCCTGAGGATTTGTGTTTTCGTTCTACACAGCCGCTGCCCCTTGCTCTTTCCCACCCATTCGTTACATTCAACCTCTGACGAGACCGACCAAATATAAACTGTGAAACAAGACCACACACTTTGTGCATTCGGAATCGAAGGCAGGGCGTCCCTCGCCGCATTTGCTACGATTGCCATTTGCTACTTCTGCAGAAGCGGCGGCGGCGGCGACGACGACGACGACGACGACGACGACGACGAATATCGCGAGAGGCTCTGAGATATGTGAGAAATACATCTATAAAATGTAATTCAGACTGCCTCGTCCCACCTTATGCTGTACCGCTTTGGCAAATGCTTTATCTGCGCCATTCGCCTTAATCGCATCTGAGAGTGATTCTTAAAAAAACGCCTGTCGCTAATTGTTCGTCATCACAGGTACTGTTTGCTATACGGCCACGACGCGCAACTGATTTCCAAAATTCATCTTTCTCCTGTGAGGATTGAACTTACGACCGCTGGTTTATTAGACCAGTGCTCTACCACTGAGCTAAAGAGGCGCGGCCTAGCGGTACTCTTGGGTACTTCGTCCTTACGGTCGTCTGCATCATCAGACTTTAGCTGACAACACTTCATATTACCGGCTAATATTTGCAGCTATGGCGACAAATTACTGCTTGACTACACATCTGACACGTAACCGATGTGCTCTCCAAACAACAACACTTGCATTTCAGAACATGTCTTTCACACATGTCTACAAAATCACCTTCACCTTCAAATACAGTTTCCTTGCGACTGACAGAGACGTAGGCAAAGTTTAAAGTTGCTATTTCCATTAAATCTCGTTAATCAGAAAAACGGTAATTTACACCTGCAGCGGAACAAAATTCCGTTCCGCCCAGCGTCTGGCTCGAACCCACGACCCTGGGATTAAGAGTCTGACGCTCTACCGACTGAGCTAGCCGGCTACCTCGGTGAATACCTGCCGGGTAGCACGTCACACAGTACTCGTTTGGGTTGGGTGGTCCCATACAGAATCTCTCCATGATGCCTAATGTTTTCCTAACGTCACACTCGTCACGTACTTCACTTTTATGTCATAATCATTTCTGAGAGGTAAAGAAATTGCATGACAACATGCAGAGCTAGTGGCGTCAAAATTAACGCACATACTTTATGTGACTCAAAAGCCGAACGAGTTACTTTCCGACGTTGTTTTAGATGTGCAAGTGATAGTCAAAACTCGCTGTGTCGGCACTCTGCCGACCATTTCGCTAGTTAACACCGGTCTTGTTGTGTGTGTTTCAAGCTCAAGAGCATCTCCAAGCAAAAAATGGTCAACAGCAACATTCAGACGGTTTCGTACTGCTCAATTGCTACATTAAAACGTTATGTTTCTTTTTCATAACTGGAAAAACACAAGCGTGACAGCATTCGAACCTGTAATCTTCAGATCCGAAGTCCGACGCCTTATCCATTAGGCCACACGGTCACTGACGACCAACATTTACATGTATACGACTCATCTCGAAACGCTCACACCCCTGAGGATTTGTGTTTTCGTTCTACACAGCCGCTGCCCCTTGCTCTTTCCCACCCATTCGTTACATTCAACCTCTGACGAGACCGACCAAATATAGACTGTGAAACAAGACCACACACTTTGTGCATTCGGAATCGAAGGCAGGGCGTCCCTCGCCGCATTTGCTACGATTGCCATTTGCTACTTCTGCAGAAGCGGCGGCGGCGGCGGCGACGACGACGACGACGACGACGACGACGACGACGACGACGACGAATATCGCGAGAGGCTCTGAGATATGTGAGAAATACATCTATAAAATGTAATTCAGACTGCCTCGTCCCACCTTATGCTGTACCGCTTTGGCAAATGCTTTATCTGCGCCATTCGCCTTAATCGCATCTGAGAGTGATTCTTAAAAAAACGCCTGTCGCTAATTGTTCGTCATCACAGGTACTGTTTGCTATACGGCCACGACGCGCAACTGATTTCCAAAATTCATCTTTCTCCTGTGAGGATTGAACTTACGAATGCTGGTTTATTAGACCAGTGCTCTACCACTGAGCTAAAGAGGCGCGGCCTAGCGGTACTCTTGGGTACTTCGTCCTTACGGTCGTCTGCATCATCAGACTTTAGCTGACAACACTTCATATTACCGGCTAATATTTGCAGCTATGGCGACAAATTACTGCTTGACTACACATCTGACACGTAACCGATGTGCTCTCCAAACAACAACACTTGCATTTCAGAACATGTCTTTCACACATGTCTACAAAATCACCTTCACCTTCAAATACAGCTTCCTTGCGACTGACAGAGACGTAGGCAAAGTTTAAAGTTGCTATTTCCATTAAATCTCGTTAATCAGAAAAACGGTAATTTACACCTGCAGCGGAACAAAATTCCGTTCCGCCCAGCGTCTGGCTCGAACCCACGACCCTGGGATTAAGAGTCTGACGCTCTACCGACTGAGCTAGCCGGCTACCTCGGTGAATACCTGCCGGGTAGCACGTCACACAGTACTCGTTTGGGTTGGGTGGTCCCATACAGAATCTCTCCATGATGCCTAATGTTTTCCTAACGTCACACTCGTCACGTACTTCACTTTTATGTCATAATCATTTCTGAGAGGTAAAGAAATTGCATGACAACATGCAGAGCTAGTGGCGTCAAAATTAACGCACATACTTTATGTGACTCAAAAGCCGAACGAGTTACTTTCCGACGTTGTTTTAGATGTGCAAGTGATAGTCAAAACTCGCTGTGTCGGCACTCTGCCGACCATTTCGCTAGTTAACACCGGTCTTGTTGTGTGTGTTTCAAGCTCAAGAGCATCTCCAAGCAAAAAATGGTCAACAGCAACATTCAGACGGTTTCGTACTGCTCAATTGCTACATTAAAACGTTATGTTTCTTTTTCATAACTGGAAAAACACAAGCGTGACAGCATTCGAACCTGTAATCTTCAGATCCGAAGTCCGACGCCTTATCCATTAGGCCACACGGTCACTGACGACCAACATTTACATGTATACGACTCATCTCGAAACGCTCACACCCCTGAGGATTTGTGTTTTCGTTCTACACAGCCGCTGCCCCTTGCTCTTTCCCACCCATTCGTTACATTCAACCTCTGACGAGACCGACCAAATATAGACTGTGAAACAAGACCACACACTTTGTGCATTCGGAATCGAAGGCAGGGCGTCCCTCGCCGCATTTGCTACGATTGCCATTTGCTACTTCTGCAGAAGCGGCGGCGGCGGCGGCGACGACGACGACGACGACGACGACGACGACGACGACGAATATCGCGAGAGGCTCTGAGATATGTGAGAAATACATCTATAAAATGTAATTCAGACTGCCTCGTCCCACCTTATGCTGTACCGCTTTGGCAAATGCTTTATCTGCGCCATTCGCCTTAATCGCATCTGAGAGTGATTCTTAAAAAAACGCCTGTCGCTAATTGTTCGTCATCACAGGTACTGTTTGCTATACGGCCACGACGCGCAACTGATTTCCAAAATTCATCTTTCTCCTGTGAGGATTGAACTTACGACCGCTGGTTTATTAGACCAGTGCTCTACCACTGAGCTAAAGAGGCGCGGCCTAGCGGAACTCTTGGGTACTTCGTCCTTACGGTCGTCTGCATCATCAGACTTTAGCTGACAACACTTCATATTACCGGCTAATATTTACAGCTATGGCGACAAATTACTGCTTGACTACACATCTGACACGTAACCGATGTGCTCTCCAAACAACAACACTTGCATTTCAGAACATGTCTTTCACACATGTCTACAAAATCACCTTCACCTTCAAATACAGCTTCCTTGCGACTGACAGAGACGTAGGCAAAGTTTAAAGTTGCTATTTCCATTAAATCTCGTTAATCAGAAAAACGGTAATTTACACCTGCAGCGGAACAAAATTCCATTCCGCCCAGCGTCTGGCTCGAACCCACGACCCTGGGATTAAGAGTCTGACGCTCTACCGACTGAGCTAGCCGGCTACCTCGGTGAATACCTGCCGGGTAGCACGTCACACAGTACTCGTTTGTGTTGGGTGGTCCCATACAGAATCTCTCCATGATGCCTTATGTTTTCCTAACGTCACACTCGTCACGTACTTCACTTTTATGTCATAATCATTTCTGAGAGGTAAAGAAATTGCATGACAACATGCAGAGCTAGTGGCGTCAAAATTAACGCACATACTTTATGTGACTCAAAAGCCGAACGAGTTACTTTCCGACGTTGTTTTAGATGTGCAAGTGATAGTCAAAACTCGCTGTGTCGGCACTCTGCCGACCATTTCGCTAGTTAACACCGGTCTTGTTGTGTGTGTTTCAAGCTCAAGAGCATCTCCAAGCAAAAAATGGGCAACAGCAACATTCAGACGGTTTCGTACTGCTCAATTGCTACATTAAAACGTTATGTTTCTTTTTCAGAACTGGAAAAACACAAGCGTGACAGCATTCGAACCTGTAATCTTCAGATCCGAAGTCCGACGCTTTATCCATTAGGCCACACGGTCACTGACGACCAACATTTACATGTATACGACTCATCTCGAAACGCTCACACCCCTGAGGATTTGTGTTTTCGTTCTACACAGCCGCTGCCCCTTGCTCTTTCCCACCCATTCGTTACATTCAGCCTCTGACGAGACCGACCAAATATAGACTGTGAAACAAGACCACACACTTTGTGCATTCGGAATCGAAGGCAGGGCGTCCCTCGCCGCATTTGCTACGATTGCCATTTGCTACTTCTGCAGAAGCGGCGACGACGACGACGACGACGACGACGACGACGACGAATATCGCGAGAGGCTCTGAGATATGTGAGAAATACATCTATAAAATGTAATTCAGACTGCCTCGTCCCACCTTATGCTGTACCACTTTGGCAAATGCTTTATCTGCGCCATTCGCCTTAATCGCATCTGAGAGTGATTCTTAAAAAAACGCCTGTCGCTAATTGTTCGTCATCACAGGTACTGTTTGCTATACGGCCACGACGCGCAACTGATTTCCAAAATTCATCTTTCTCCTGTGAGGATGGAACTTACGACCCCTGGTGTATTAGACCAGTGCTCTACCACTGAGCTAAAGAGGCGCGGCCTAGCGGTACTCTTGGGTACTTCGTCCTTACGGTCGTCTGCATCATCAGACTTTAGCTGACAACACTTCATATTACCGGCTAATATTTGCAGCTATGGCGACAAATTACTGCTTGACTACACATCTGACACGTAACCGATGTGCTCTCCAAACAACAACACTTGCATTTCAGAACATGTCTTTCACACATGTCTACAAAATCACCTTCACCTTCAAATACAGCTTCCTTGCGACTGACAGAGACGTAGGCAAAGTTTAAAGTTGCTATTTCCATTAAATCTCGTTAATCAGAAAAACGGTAATTTACACCTGCAGCGGAACAAAATTCCGTTCCGCCCAGCGTCTGGCTCGAACCCACGACCCTGGGATTAAGAGTCTGACGCTCTACCGACTGAGCTAGCCGGCTACCTCGGTGAATACCTGCCGGGTAGCACGTCACACAGTACTCGTTTGGGTTGGGTGGTCCCATACAGAATCTCTCCATGATGCCTAATGTTTTCCTAACGTCACACTCGTCACGTACTTCACTTTTATGTCATAATCATTTCTGAGAGGTAAAGAAATTGCATGACAACATGCAGAGCTAGTGGCGTCAAAATTAACGCACATACTTTATGTGACTCAAAAGCCGAACGAGTTACTTTCCGACGTTGTTTTAGATGTGCAAGTGATAGTCAAAACTCGCTGTGTCGGCACTCTGCCGACCATTTCGCTAGTTAACACCGGTCTTGTTGTGTGTGTTTCAAGCTCAAGAGCATCTCCAAGCAAAAAATGGTCAACAGCAACATTCAGACGGTTTCGTACTGCTCAATTGCTACATTAAAACGTTATGTTTCTTTTTCAGAACTGGAAAAACACAAGCGTGACAGCATTCGAACCTGTAATCTTCAGATCCGAAGTCCGACGCCTTATCCATTAGGCCACACGGTCACTGACGACCAACATTTACATGTATACGACTCATCTCGAAACGCTCACACCCCTGAGGATTTGTGTTTTCGTTCTACACAGCCGCTGCCCCTTGCTCTTTCCCACCCATTCGTTACATTCAACCTCTGACGAGACCGACCAAATATAAACTGTGAAACAAGACCACACACTTTGTGCATTCGGAATCGAAGGCAGGGCGTCCCTCGCCGCATTTGCTACGATTGCCATTTGCTACTTCTGCAGAAGCGGCGGCGGCGGCGACGACGACGACGACGACGACGACGACGACGACGACGACGAATATCGCGAGAGGCTCTGAGATATGTGAGAAATACATCTATAAAATGTAATTCAGACTGCCTCGTCCCACCTTATGCTGTACCGCTTTGGCAAATGCTTTATCTGCGCCATTCGCCTTAATCGCATCTGAGAGTGATTCTTAAAAAAACGCCTGTCGCTAATTGTTCGTCATCACAGGTACTGTTTGCTATACGGCCACGACGCGCAACTGATTTCCAAAATTCATCTTTCTCCTGTGAGGATGGAACTTACGACCCCTGGTTTATTAGACCAGTGCTCTACCACTGAGCTAAAGAGGCGCGGCCTAGCGGTACTCTTGGGTACTTCGTCCTTACGGTCGTCTGCATCATCAGACTTTAGCTGACAACACTTCATATTACCGGCTAATATTTGCAGCTATGGCGACAAATTACTGCTTGACTACACATCTGACACGTAACCGATGTGCTCTCCAAACAACAACACTTGCATTTCAGAACATGTCTTTCACACATGTCTACAAAATCACCTTCACCTTCAAATACAGCTTCCTTGCGACTGACAGAGACGTAGGCAAAGTTTAAAGTTGCTATTTCCATTAAATCTCGTTAATCAGAAAAACGGTAATTTACACCTGCAGCGGAACAAAATTCCGTTCCGCCCAGCGTCTGGCTCGAACCCACGACCCTGGGATTAAGAGTCTGACGCTCTACCGACTGAGCTAGCCGGCTACCTCGGTGAATACCTGCCGGGTAGCACGTCACACAGTACTCGTTTGGGTTGGGTGGTCCCATACAGAATCTCTCCATGATGCCTAATGTTTTCCTAACGTCACACTCGTCACGTACTTCACTTTTATGTCATAATCATTTCTGAGAGGTAAAGAAATTGCATGACAACATGCAGAGCTAGTGGCGTCAAAATTAACGCACATACTTTATGTGACTCAAAAGCCGAACGAGTTACTTTCCGACGTTGTTTTAGATGTGCAAGTGATAGTCAAAACTCGCTGTGTCGGCACTCTGCCGACCATTTCGCTAGTTAACACCGGTCTTGTTGTGTGTGTTTCAAGCTCAAGAGCATCTCCAAGCAAAAAATGGTCAACAGCAACATTCAGACGGTTTCGTACTGCTCAATTGCTACATTAAAACGTTATGTTTCTTTTTCAGAACTGGAAAAACACAAGCGTGACAGCATTCGAACCTGTAATCTTCAGATCCGAAGTCCGACGCCTTATCCATTAGGCCACACGGTCACTGACGACCAACATTTACATGTATACGACTCATCTCGAAACGCTCACACCCCTGAGGATTTGTGTTTTCGTTCTACACAGCCGCTGCCCCTTGCTCTTTCCCACCCATTCGTTACATTCAGCCTCTGACGAGACCGACCAAATATAGACTGTGAAACAAGACCACACACTTTGTGCATTCGGAATCGAAGGCAGGGCGTCCCTCGCCGCATTTGCTACGATTGCCATTTGCTACTTCTGCAGAAGCGGCGACGACGACGACGACGACGACGACGACGACGACGACGACGAATATCGCGAGAGGCTCTGAGATATGTGAGAAATACATCTATAAAATGTAATTCAGACTGCCTCGTCCCACCTTATGCTGTACCGCTTTGGCAAATGCTTTATCTGCGCCATTCGCCTTAATCGCATCTGAGAGTGATTCTTAAAAAAACGCCTGTCGCTAATTGTTCGTCATCACAGGTACTGTTTGCTATACGGCCACGACGCGCAACTGATTTCCAAAATTCATCTTTCTCCTGTGAGGATGGAACTTACGACCCCTGGTTTATTAGACCAGTGCTCTACCACTGAGCTAAAGAGGCGCGGCCTAGCGGTACTCTTGGGTACTTCGTCCTTACGGTCGTCTGCATCATCAGACTTTAGCTGACAACACTTCATATTACCGGCTAATATTTGCAGCTATGGCGACAAATTACTGCTTGACTACACATCTGACACGTAACCGATGTGCTCTCCAAACAACAACACTTGCATTTCAGAACATGTCTTTCACACATGTCTACAAAATCACCTTCACCTTCAAATACAGCTTCCTTGCGACTGACAGAGACGTAGGCAAAGTTTAAAGTTGCTATTTCCATTAAATCTCGTTAATCAGAAAAACGGTAATTTACACTTGCAGCGGAACAAAATTCCGTTCCGCCCAGCGTCTGGCTCGAACCCACGACCCTGGGATTAAGAGTCTGACGCTCTACCGACTGAGCTAGCCGGCTACCTCGGTGAATACCTGCCGGGTAGCACGTCACACAGTACTCGTTTGGGTTGGGTGGTCCCATACAGAATCTCTCCATGATGCCTAATGTTTTCCTAACGTCACACTCGTCACGTACTTCACTTTTATGTCATAATCATTTCTGAGAGGTAAAGAAATTGCATGACAACATGCAGAGCTAGTGGCGTCAAAATTAACGCACATACTTTATGTGACTCAAAAGCCGAACGAGTTACTTTCCGACGTTGTTTTAGATGTGCAAGTGATAGTCAAAACTCGCTGTGTCGGCACTCTGCCGACCATTTCGCTAGTTAACACCGGTCTTGTTGTGTGTGTTTCAAGCTCAAGAGCATCTCCAAGCAAAAAATGGTCAACAGCAACATTCAGACGGTTTCGTACTGCTCAATTGCTACATTAAAACGTTATGTTTCTTTTTCAGAACTGGAAAAACACAAGCGTGACAGCATTCGAACCTGTAATCTTCAGATCCGAAGTCCGACGCCTTATCCATTAGGCCACACGGTCACTGACGACCAACATTTACATGTATACGACTCATCTCGAAACGCTCACACCCCTGAGGATTTGTGTTTTCGTTCTACACAGCCGCTGCCCCTTGCTCTTTCCCACCCATTCGTTACATTCAGCCTCTGACGAGACCGACCAAATATAGACTGTGAAACAAGACCACACACTTTGTGCATTCGGAATCGAAGGCAGGGCGTCCCTCGCCGCATTTGTTACGATTGCCATTTGCTACTTCTGCAGAAGCGGCGACGACGACGACGACGACGACGACGACGACGACGACGACGAATATCGCGAGAGGCTCTGAGATATGTGAGAAATACATCTATAAAATGTAATTCAGACTGCCTCGTCCCACCTTATGCTGTACCGCTTTGGCAAATGCTTTATCTGCGCCATTCGCCTTAATCGCATCTGAGAGTGATTCTTAAAAAAACGCCTGTCGCTAATTGTTCGTCATCACAGGTACTGTTTGCTATACGGCCACGACGCGCAACTGATTTCCAAAATTCATCTTTCTCCTGTGAGGATGGAACTTACGACCCCTGGTTTATTAGACCAGTGCTCTACCACTGAGCTAAAGAGGCGCGGCCTAGCGGTACTCTTGGGTACTTCGTCCTTACGGTCGTCTGCATCATCAGACTTTAGCTGACAACACTTCATATTACCGGCTAATATTTGCAGCTATGGCGACAAATTACTGCTTGACTACACATCTGACACGTAACCGATGTGCTCTCCAAACAACAACACTTGCATTTCAGAACATGTCTTTCACACATGTCTACAAAATCACCTTCACCTTCAAATACAGCTTCCTTGCGACTGACAGAGACGTAGGCAAAGTTTAAAGTTGCTATTTCCATTAAATCTCGTTAATCAGAAAAACGGTAATTTACACTTGCAGCGGAACAAAATTCCGTTCCGCCCAGCGTCTGGCTCGAACCCACGACCCTGGGATTAAGAGTCTGACGCTCTACCGACTGAGCTAGCCGGCTACCTCGGTGAATACCTGCCGGGTAGCACGTCACACAGTACTCGTTTGGGTTGGGTGGTCCCATACAGAATCTCTCCATGATGCCTAATGTTTTCCTAACGTCACACTCGTCACGTACTTCACTTTTATGTCATAATCATTTCTGAGAGGTAAAGAAATTGCATGACAACATGCAGAGCTAGTGGCGTCAAAATTAACGCACATACTTTATGTGACTCAAAAGCCGAACGAGTTACTTTCCGACGTTGTTTTAGATGTGCAAGTGATAGTCAAAACTCGCTGTGTCGGCACTCTGCCGACCATTTCGCTAGTTAACACCGGTCTTGTTGTGTGTGTTTCAAGCTCAAGAGCATCTCCAAGCAAAAAATGGTCAACAGCAACATTCAGACGGTTTCGTACTGCTCAATTGCTACATTAAAACGTTATGTTTCTTTTTCAGAACTGGAAAAACACAAGCGTGACAGCATTCGAACCTGTAATCTTCAGATCCGAAGTCCGACGCCTTATCCATTAGGCCACACGGTCACTGACGACCAACATTTACATGTATACGACTCATCTCGAAACGCTCAGACCCCTGAGGATTTGTGTTTTCGTTCTACACAGCCGCTGCCCCTTGCTCTTTCCCACCCATTCGTTACATTCAGCCTCTGACGAGACCGACCAAATATAGACTGTGAAACAAGACCACACACTTTGTGCATTCGGAATCGAAGGCAGGGCGTCCCTCGCCGCATTTGCTACGATTGCCATTTGCTACTTCTGCAGAAGCGGCGACGACGACGACGACGACGACGACGACGACGACGACGACGAATATCGCGAGAGGCTCTGAGATATGTGAGAAATACATCTATAAAATGTAATTCAGACTGCCTCGTCCCACCTTATGCTGTACCGCTTTGGCAAATGCTTTATCTGCGCCATTCGCCTTAATCGCATCTGAGAGTGATTCTTAAAAAAACGCCTGTCGCTAATTGTTCGTCATCACAGGTACTGTTTGCTATACGGCCACGACGCGCAACTGATTTCCAAAATTCATCTTTCTCCTGTGAGGATGGAACTTACGACCCCTGGTTTATTAGACCAGTGCTCTACCACTGAGCTAAAGAGGCGCGGCCTAGCGGTACTCTTGGGTACTTCGTCCTTACGGTCGTCTGCATCATCAGACTTTAGCTGACAACACTTCATATTACCGGCTAATATTTGCAGCTATGGCGACAAATTACTGCTTGACTACACATCTGACACGTAACCGATGTGCTCTCCAAACAACAACACTTGCATTTCAGAACATGTCTTTCACACATGTCTACAAAATCACCTTCACCTTCAAATACAGCTTCCTTGCGACTGACAGAGACGTAGGCAAAGTTTAAAGTTGCTATTTCCATTAAATCTCGTTAATCAGAAAAACGGTAATTTACACTTGCAGCGGAACAAAATTCCGTTCCGCCCAGCGTCTGGCTCGAACCCACGACCCTGGGATTAAGAGTCTGACGCTCTACCGACTGAGCTAGCCGGCTACCTCGGTGAATACCTGCCGGGTAGCACGTCACACAGTACTCGTTTGGGTTGGGTGGTCCCATACAGAATCTCTCCATGATGCCTAATGTTTTCCTAACGTCACACTCGTCACGTACTTCACTTTTATGTCATAATCATTTCTGAGAGGTAAAGAAATTGCATGACAACATGCAGAGCTAGTGGCGTCAAAATTAACGCACATACTTTATGTGACTCAAAAGCCGAACGAGTTACTTTCCGACGTTGTTTTAGATGTGCAAGTGATAGTCAAAACTCGCTGTGTCGGCACTCTGCCGACCATTTCGCTAGTTAACACCGGTCTTGTTGTGTGTGTTTCAAGCTCAAGAGCATCTCCAAGCAAAAAATGGTCAACAGCAACATTCAGACGGTTTCGTACTGCTCAATTGCTACATTAAAACGTTATGTTTCTTTTTCAGAACTGGAAAAACACAAGCGTGACAGCATTCGAACCTGTAATCTTCAGATCCGAAGTCCGACGCCTTATCCATTAGGCCACACGGTCACTGACGACCAACATTTACATGTATACGACTCATCTCGAAACGCTCACACCCCTGAGGATTTGTGTTTTCGTTCTACACAGCCGCTGCCCCTTGCTCTTTCCCACCCATTCGTTACATTCAACCTCTGACGAGACCGACCAAATATAAACTGTGAAACAAGACCACACACTTTGTGCATTCGGAATCGAAGGCAGGGCGTCCCTCGCCGCATTTGCTACGATTGCCATTTGCTACTTCTGCAGAAGCGGCGGCGGCGGCGACGACGACGACGACGACGACGACGACGACGACGACGACGAATATCGCGAGAGGCTCTGAGATATGTGAGAAATACATCTATAAAATGTAATTCAGACTGCCTCGTCCCACCTTATGCTGTACCGCTTTGGCAAATGCTTTATCTGCGCCATTCGCCTTAATCGCATCTGAGAGTGATTCTTAAAAAAACGCCTGTCGCTAATTGTTCGTCATCACAGGTACTGTTTGCTATACGGCCACGACGCGCAACTGATTTCCAAAATTCATCTTTCTCCTGTGAGGATTGAACTTACGACCGCTGGTTTATTAGACCAGTGCTCTACCACTGAGCTAAAGAGGCGCGGCCTAGCGGTACTCTTGGGTACTTCGTCCTTACGGTCGTCTGCATCATCAGACTTTAGCTGACAACACTTCATATTACCGGCTAATATTTGCAGCTATGGCGACAAATTACTGCTTGACTACACATCTGACACGTAACCGATGTGCTCTCCAAACAACAACACTTGCATTTCAGAACATGTCTTTCACACATGTCTACAAAATCACCTTCACCTTCAAATACAGCTTCCTTGCGACTGACAGAGACGTAGGCAAAGTTTAAAGTTGCTATTTCCATTAAATCTCGTTAATCAGAAAAACGGTAATTTACACCTGCAGCGGAACAAAATTCCGTTCCGCCCAGCGTCTGGCTCGAACCCACGACCCTGGGATTAAGAGTCTGACGCTCTACCGACTGAGCTAGCCGGCTACCTCGGTGAATACCTGCCGGGTAGCACGTCACACAGTACTCGTTTGGGTTGGGTGGTCCCATACAGAATCTCTCCATGATGCCTAATGTTTTCCTAACGTCACACTCGTCACGTACTTCACTTTTATGTCATAATCATTTCTGAGAGGTAAAGAAATTGCATGACAACATGCAGAGCTAGTGGCGTCAAAATTAACGCACATACTTTATGTGACTCAAAAGCCGAACGAGTTACTTTCCGACGTTGTTTTAGATGTGCAAGTGATAGTCAAAACTCGCTGTGTCGGCACTCTGCCGACCATTTCGCTAGTTAACACCGGTCTTGTTGTGTGTGTTTCAAGCTCAAGAGCATCTCCAAGCAAAAAATGGTCAACAGCAACATTCAGACGGTTTCGTACTGCTCAATTGCTACATTAAAACGTTATGTTTCTTTTTCAGAACTGGAAAAACACAAGCGTGACAGCATTCGAACCTGTAATCTTCAGATCCGAAGTCCGACGCCTTATCCATTAGGCCACACGGTCACTGACGACCAACATTTACATGTATACGACTCATCTCGAAACGCTCACACCCCTGAGGATTTGTGTTTTCGTTCTACACAGCCGCTGCCCCTTGCTCTTTCCCACCCATTCGTTACATTCAGCCTCTGACGAGACCGACCAAATATAGACTGTGAAACAAGACCACACACTTTGTGCATTCGGAATCGAAGGCAGGGCGTCCCTCGCCGCATTTGCTACGATTGCCATTTGCTACTTCTGCAGAAGCGGCGACGACGACGACGACGACGACGACGACGACGACGACGACGAATATCGCGAGAGGCTCTGAGATATGTGAGAAATACATCTATAAAATGTAATTCAGACTGCCTCGTCCCACCTTATGCTGTACCGCTTTGGCAAATGCTTTATCTGCGCCATTCGCCTTAATCGCATCTGAGAGTGATTCTTAAAAAAACGCCTGTCGCTAATTGTTCGTCATCACAGGTACTGTTTGCTATACGGCCACGACGCGCAACTGATTTCCAAAATTCATCTTTCTCCTGTGAGGATGGAACTTACGACCCCTGGTTTATTAGACCAGTGCTCTACCACTGAGCTAAAGAGGCGCGGCCTAGCGGTACTCTTGGGTACTTCGTCCTTACGGTCGTCTGCATCATCAGACTTTAGCTGACAACACTTCATATTACCGGCTAATATTTGCAGCTATGGCGACAAATTACTGCTTGACTACACATCTGACACGTAACCGATGTGCTCTCCAAACAACAACACTTGCATTTCAGAACATGTCTTTCACACATGTCTACAAAATCACCTTCACCTTCAAATACAGCTTCCTTGCGACTGACAGAGACGTAGGCAAAGTTTAAAGTTGCTATTTCCATTAAATCTCGTTAATCAGAAAAACGGTAATTTACACTTGCAGCGGAACAAAATTCCGTTCCGCCCAGCGTCTGGCTCGAACCCACGACCCTGGGATTAAGAGTCTGACGCTCTACCGACTGAGCTAGCCGGCTACCTCGGTGAATACCTGCCGGGTAGCACGTCACACAGTACTCGTTTGGGTTGGGTGGTCCCATACAGAATCTCTCCATGATGCCTAATGTTTTCCTAACGTCACACTCGTCACGTACTTCACTTTTATGTCATAATCATTTCTGAGAGGTAAAGAAATTGCATGACAACATGCAGAGCTAGTGGCGTCAAAATTAACGCACATACTTTATGTGACTCAAAAGCCGAACGAGTTACTTTCCGACGTTGTTTTAGATGTGCAAGTGATAGTCAAAACTCGCTGTGTCGGCACTCTGCCGACCATTTCGCTAGTTAACACCGGTCTTGTTGTGTGTGTTTCAAGCTCAAGAGCATCTCCAAGCAAAAAATGGTCAACAGCAACATTCAGACGGTTTCGTACTGCTCAATTGCTACATTAAAACGTTATGTTTCTTTTTCATAACTGGAAAAACACAAGCGTGACAGCATTCGAACCTGTAATCTTCAGATCCGAAGTCCGACGCCTTATCCATTAGGCCACACGGTCACTGACGACCAACATTTACATGTATACGACTCATCTCGAAACGCTCACACCCCTGAGGATTTGTGTTTTCGTTCTACACAGCCGCTGCCCCTTGCTCTTTCCCACCCATTCGTTACATTCAACCTCTGACGAGACCGACCAAATATAAACTGTGAAACAAGACCACACACTTTGTGCATTCGGAATCGAAGGCAGGGCGTCCCTCGCCGCATTTGCTACGATTGCCATTTGCTACTTCTGCAGAAGCGGCGGCGGCGGCGACGACGACGACGACGACGACGACGACGACGACGACGACGAATATCGCGAGAGGCTCTGAGATATGTGAGAAATACATCTATAAAATGTAATTCAGACTGCCTCGTCCCACCTTATGCTGTACCGCTTTGGCAAATGCTTTATCTGCGCCATTCGCCTTAATCGCATCTGAGAGTGATTCTTAAAAAAACGCCTGTCGCTAATTGTTCGTCATCACAGGTACTGTTTGCTATACGGCCACGACGCGCAACTGATTTCCAAAATTCATCTTTCTCCTGTGAGGATTGAACTTACGACCGCTGGTTTATTAGACCAGTGCTCTACCACTGAGCTAAAGAGGCGCGGCCTAGCGGTACTCTTGGGTACTTCGTCCTTACGGTCGTCTGCATCATCAGACTTTAGCTGACAACACTTCATATTACCGGCTAATATTTGCAGCTATGGCGACAAATTACTGCTTGACTACACATCTGACACGTAACCGATGTGCTCTCCAAACAACAACACTTGCATTTCAGAACATGTCTTTCACACATGTCTACAAAATCACCTTCACCTTCAAATACAGCTTCCTTGCGACTGACAGAGACGTAGGCAAAGTTTAAAGTTGCTATTTCCATTAAATCTCGTTAATCAGAAAAACGGTAATTTACACCTGCAGCGGAACAAAATTCCGTTCCGCCCAGCGTCTGGCTCGAACCCACGACCCTGGGATTAAGAGTCTGACGCTCTACCGACTGAGCTAGCCGGCTACCTCGGTGAATACCTGCCGGGTAGCACGTCACACAGTACTCGTTTGGGTTGGGTGGTCCCATACAGAATCTCTCCATGATGCCTAATGTTTTCCTAACGTCACACTCGTCACGTACTTCACTTTTATGTCATAATCATTTCTGAGAGGTAAAGAAATTGCATGACAACATGCAGAGCTAGTGGCGTCAAAATTAACGCACATACTTTATGTGACTCAAAAGCCGAACGAGTTACTTTCCGACGTTGTTTTAGATGTGCAAGTGATAGTCAAAACTCGCTGTGTCGGCACTCTGCCGACCATTTCGCTAGTTAACACCGGTCTTGTTGTGTGTGTTTCAAGCTCAAGAGCATCTCCAAGCAAAAAATGGTCAACAGCAACATTCAGACGGTTTCGTACTGCTCAATTGCTACATTAAAACGTTATGTTTCTTTTTCAGAACTGGAAAAACACAAGCGTGACAGCATTCGAACCTGTAATCTTCAGATCCGAAGTCCGACGCCTTATCCATTAGGCCACACGGTCACTGACGACCAACATTTACATGTATACGACTCATCTCGAAACGCTCACACCCCTGAGGATTTGTGTTTTCGTTCTACACAGCCGCTGCCCCTTGCTCTTTCCCACCCATTCGTTACATTCAGCCTCTGACGAGACCGACCAAATATAGACTGTGAAACAAGACCACACACTTTGTGCATTCGGAATCGAAGGCAGGGCGTCCCTCGCCGCATTTGCTACGATTGCCATTTGCTACTTCTGCAGAAGCGGCGACGACGACGACGACGACGACGACGACGACGACGACGACGAATATCGCGAGAGGCTCTGAGATATGTGAGAAATACATCTATAAAATGTAATTCAGACTGCCTCGTCCCACCTTATGCTGTACCGCTTTGGCAAATGCTTTATCTGCGCCATTCGCCTTAATCGCATCTGAGAGTGATTCTTAAAAAAACGCCTGTCGCTAATTGTTCGTCATCACAGGTACTGTTTGCTATACGGCCACGACGCGCAACTGATTTCCAAAATTCATCTTTCTCCTGTGAGGATGGAACTTACGACCCCTGGTTTATTAGACCAGTGCTCTACCACTGAGCTAAAGAGGCGCGGCCTAGCGGTACTCTTGGGTACTTCGTCCTTACGGTCGTCTGCATCATCAGACTTTAGCTGACAACACTTCATATTACCGGCTAATATTTGCAGCTATGGCGACAAATTACTGCTTGACTACACATCTGACACGTAACCGATGTGCTCTCCAAACAACAACACTTGCATTTCAGAACATGTCTTTCACACATGTCTACAAAATCACCTTCACCTTCAAATACAGCTTCCTTGCGACTGACAGAGACGTAGGCAAAGTTTAAAGTTGCTATTTCCATTAAATCTCGTTAATCAGAAAAACGGTAATTTACACTTGCAGCGGAACAAAATTCCGTTCCGCCCAGCGTCTGGCTCGAACCCACGACCCTGGGATTAAGAGTCTGACGCTCTACCGACTGAGCTAGCCGGCTACCTCGGTGAATACCTGCCGGGTAGCACGTCACACAGTACTCGTTTGGGTTGGGTGGTCCCATACAGAATCTCTCCATGATGCCTAATGTTTTCCTAACGTCACACTCGTCACGTACTTCACTTTTATGTCATAATCATTTCTGAGAGGTAAAGAAATTGCATGACAACATGCAGAGCTAGTGGCGTCAAAATTAACGCACATACTTTATGTGACTCAAAAGCCGAACGAGTTACTTTCCGACGTTGTTTTAGATGTGCAAGTGATAGTCAAAACTCGCTGTGTCGGCACTCTGCCGACCATTTCGCTAGTTAACACCGGTCTTGTTGTGTGTGTTTCAAGCTCAAGAGCATCTCCAAGCAAAAAATGGTCAACAGCAACATTCAGACGGTTTCGTACTGCTCAATTGCTACATTAAAACGTTATGTTTCTTTTTCAGAACTGGAAAAACACAAGCGTGACAGCATTCGAACCTGTAATCTTCAGATCCGAAGTCCGACGCCTTATCCATTAGGCCACACGGTCACTGACGACCAACATTTACATGTATACGACTCATCTCGAAACGCTCAGACCCCTGAGGATTTGTGTTTTCGTTCTACACAGCCGCTGCCCCTTGCTCTTTCCCACCCATTCGTTACATTCAGCCTCTGACGAGACCGACCAAATATAGACTGTGAAACAAGACCACACACTTTGTGCATTCGGAATCGAAGGCAGGGCGTCCCTCGCCGCATTTGCTACGATTGCCATTTGCTACTTCTGCAGAAGCGGCGACGACGACGACGACGACGACGACGACGACGAATATCGCGAGAGGCTCTGAGATATGTGAGAAATACATCTATAAAATGTAATTCAGACTGCCTCGTCCCACCTTATGCTGTACCACTTTGGCAAATGCTTTATCTGCGCCATTCGCCTTAATCGCATCTGAGAGTGATTCTTAAAAAAACGCCTGTCGCTAATTGTTCGTCATCACAGGTACTGTTTGCTATACGGCCACGACGCGCAACTGATTTCCAAAATTCATCTTTCTCCTGTGAGGATGGAACTTACGACCCCTGGTGTATTAGACCAGTGCTCTACCACTGAGCTAAAGAGGCGCGGCCTAGCGGTACTCTTGGGTACTTCGTCCTTACGGTCGTCTGCATCATCAGACTTTAGCTGACAACACTTCATATTACCGGCTAATATTTGCAGCTATGGCGACAAATTACTGCTTGACTACACATCTGACACGTAACCGATGTGCTCTCCAAACAACAACACTTGCATTTCAGAACATGTCTTTCACACATGTCTACAAAATCACCTTCACCTTCAAATACAGCTTCCTTGCGACTGACAGAGACGTAGGCAAAGTTTAAAGTTGCTATTTCCATTAAATCTCGTTAATCAGAAAAACGGTAATTTACACTTGCAGCGGAACAAAATTCCGTTCCGCCCAGCGTCTGGCTCGAACCCACGACCCTGGGATTAAGAGTCTGACGCTCTACCGACTGAGCTAGCCGGCTACCTCGGTGAATACCTGCCGGGTAGCACGTCACACAGTACTCGATTGTGTTGGGTGGTCCCATACAGAATCTCTCCATGATGCCTAATGTTTTCCTAACGTCACACTCGTCACGTACTTCACTTTTATGTCATAATCATTTCTGAGAGGTAAAGAAATTGCATGACAACATGCAGAACTAGTGGCGTCAAAAGTAACGCACATACTTTATGTGACTCAAAAGCCGAACGAGTTACTTTCCGACGTTGTTTTAGATGTGCAAGTGATAGTCAAAACTCGCTGTGTCGGCACTCTGCCGACCATTTCGCTAGTTAACACCGGTCTTGTTGTGTGTGTTTCAAGCTCAAGAGCATCTCCAAGCAAAAAATGGTCAACAGCAACATTCAGACGGTTTCGTACTGCTCAATTGCTACATTAAAACGTTATGTTTCTTTTTCAGAACTGGAAAAACACAAGCGTGACAGCATTCGAACCTGTAATCTTCAGATCCGAAGTCCGACGCCTTATCCATTAGGCCACACGGTCACTGACGACCAACATTTACATGTATACGACTCATCTCGAAACGCTCACACCCCTGAGGATTTGTGTTTTCGTTCTACACAGCCGCTGCCCCTTGCTCTTTCCCACCCATTCGTTACATTCAACCTCTGACGAGACCGACCAAATATAGACTGTGAAACAAGACCACACACTTTGTGCATTCGGAATCGAAGGCAGGGCGTCCCTCGCCGCATTTGCTACGATTGCCATTTGCTACTTCTGCAGAAGCGGCGGCGGCGGCGGCGACGACGACGACGACGACGACGACGACGACGAATATCGCGAGAGGCTCTGAGATATGTGAGAAATACATCTATAAAATGTAATTCAGACTGCCTCGTCCCACCTTATGCTGTACCGCTTTGGCAAATGCTTTATCTGCGCCATTCGCCTTAATCGCATCTGAGAGTGATTCTTAAAAAAACGCCTGTCTCTAATTGTTCGTCATCACAGGTACTGTTTGCTATACGGCCACGACGCGCAACTGATTTCCAAAACTCATCTTTATCCTGTGAGGATTGAACTTACGACCGCTGGTTTATTAGACCAGTGCTCTACCACTGAGCTAAAGAGGCGCGGCCTAGCGGTACTCTTGGGTAATTCGTCCTTACGGTCGTCTGCATCATCAGACTTTAGCTGACAACACTTCATATTACCGGCTAATATTTGCAGCTATGGCGACAAATTACTGCTTGACTACACATCTGACACGTAACCGATGTGCTCTCCAAACAACACCACTTGCATTTCAGAACATGTCTTTCACACATGTCTACAAAATCACCTTCACCTTCAAATACAGCTTCCTTGCGACTGACAGAGACGTAGGCAAAGTTTAAAGTTGCTATTTCCATTAAATCTCGTTAATCAGAAAAACGGTAATTTACACCTGCAGCGGAACAAAATTCCGTTCCGCCCAGCGTCTGGCTCGAACCCACGACCCTGGGATTAAGAGTCTGACGCTCTACCGACTGAGCTAGCCGGCTACCTCGGTGAATACCTGCCGGGTAGCACGTCACACAGTACTCGATTGTGTTGGGTGGTCCCATACAGAATCTCTCCATGATGCCTAATGTTTTCCTAACGTCACACTCGTCACGTACTTCACTTTTATGTCATAATCATTTCTGAGAGGTAAAGAAATTGCATGACAACATGCAGAGCTAGTGGCGTCAAAATTAACGCACATACTTTATGTGACTCAAAAGCCGAACGAGTTACTTTCCGACGTTGTTTTAGATGTGCAAGTGATAGTCAAAACTCGCTGTGTCGGCACTCTGCCGACCATTTCGCTAGTTAACACCGGTCTTGTTGTGTGTGTTTCAAGCTCAAGAGCATCTCCAAGCAAAAAATGGTCAACAGCAACATTCAGACGGTTTCGTACTGCTCAATTGCTACATTAAAACGTTATGTTTCTTTTTCAGAACTGGAAAAACACAAGCGTGACAGCATTCTAACCTGAAATCTTCATATCCGAAGTCCGACGCCTTATGCATTAGGCCACACGGTCACTGACGACCAACATTTACATGTATACGACTCATCTCGAAACGCTCACACCCCTGAGGATTTGTGTTTTCGTTCTACACAGCCGCTGCCCCTTGCTCTTTCCCACCCATTCGTTACATTCAACCTCTGACGAGACCGACCAAATATAGACTGTGAAACAAGACCACACACTTTGTGCATTCGGAATCGAAGGCAGGGCGTCCCTCGCCGCATTTGCTACGATTGCCATTTGCTACTTCTGCAGAAGCGGCGGCGGCGGCGACGACGACGACGACGACGACGACGACGACGAATATCGCGAGAGGCTCTGAGATATGTGAGAAATACATCTATAAAATGTAATTCAGACTGCCTCGTCCCACCTTATGCTGTACCGCTTTGGCAAATGCTTTATCTGCGCCATTCGCCTTAATCGCATCTGAGAGTGATTCTTAAAAAAACGCCTGTCGCTAATTGTTCGTCATCACAGGTACTGTTTGCTATACGGCCACGACGCGCAACTGATTTCCAAAATTCATCTTTCACCTGTGAGGATGGAACTTACGACCCCTGGTTTATTAGACCAGTGCTCTACCACTGAGCTAAAGAGGCGCGGCCTAGCGGTACTCTTGGGTACTTCGTCCTTACGGTCGTCTGCATCATCAGACTTTAGCTGACAACACTTCATATTACCAGCTAATATTTGCAGCTATGGCGACAAATTACTGCTTGACTACACATCTGACACGTAACCGATGTGCTCTCCAAACAACAACACTTGCATTTCAGAACATGTCTTTCACACATGTCTACAAAATCACCTTCACCTTCAAATACAGCTTCCTTGCGACTGACAGAGACGCAGGCAAAGTTTAAAGTTGCTATTTCCATTAAATCTCGTTAATCAGAAAAACGGTAATTTACACCTGCAGCGGAACAAAATTCCGTTCCGCCCAGCGTCTGGCTCGAACCCACGACCCCGGGATTAAGAGTCTGACGCTCTACCGACTGAGCTAGCCGGCTACCTCGGTGAATACCTGCCGGGTAGCACGTCACACAGTACTCGTTTGTGTTGGGTGGTCCCATACAGAATCTCTCCATGATGCCTAATGTTTTCCTAACGTCACACTCGTCACGTACTTCACTTTTATGTCATAATCATTTCTGAGAGGTAAAGAAATTGCATGACAACATGCAGAGCTAGTGGTGTCAAAATTAACTCACATACTTTATGTGACTCAAAAGCCGAACGAGTTACTTTCCGACGTTGTTTTAGATGTGCAAGTGATAGTCAAAACTCGCTGTGTCGGCACTCTGCCGACCATTTCGCTAGTTAACACCGGTCTTGTTGTGTGTGTTTCAAGCTCAAGAGCATCTCCAAGCAAAAAATGGTCAACAGCAACATTCAGACGGTTTCGTACTGCTCAATTGCTACGTTAAAACGTTATGTTTCTTTTTCAGAACTGGAAAAACACAAGCGTGAGAGCATTCGAACCTGTAATCTTCAGATCCGAAGTCCGACGCCTTATCCATTAGGCCACACGGTCACTGACGACCAACATTTACATGTATACGACTCATCTCGAAACGCTCACACCCCTGAGGATTTGTGTTTTCGTTCTACACAGCCGCTGCCCCTTGCTCTTTCCCACCCATTCGTTACATTCAACCTCTGACGAGACCGACCAAATATAGACTGTGAAACAAGACCACACACTTTGTGCATTCGGAATCGAAGGCAGGGCGTCCCTCGCCGCATTTGCTACGATTGCCATTTGCTACTTCTGCAGAAGCGGCGGCGGCGACGACGACGACGACGACGACGACGACGACGACGAATATCGCGAGAGGCTCTGAGATATGTGAGAAATACATCTATAAAATGTAATTCAGACTGCCTCGTCCCACCTTATGCTGTACCGCTTTGGCAAATGCTTTATCTGCGCCATTCGCCTTAATCGCATCTGAGAGTGATTCTTAAAAAAACGCCTGTCGCTAATTGTTCGTCATCACAGGTACTGTTTGCTATACGGCCACGACGCGCAACTGATTTCCAAAATTCATCTTTCACCTGTGAGGATGGAACTTACGACCCCTGGTTTATTAGACCAGTGCTCTACCACTGAGCTAAAGAGGCGCGGCCTAGCGGTACTCTTGGGTACTTCGTCCTTACGGTCGTCTGCATCATCAGACTTTAGCTGACAACACTTCATATTACCAGCTATTATTTGCAGCTATGGCGACAAATTACTGCTTGACTACACATCTGACACGTAACCGATGTGCTCTCCAAACAACAACACTTGCATTTCAGAACATGTCTTTCACACATGTCTACAAAATCACCTTCACCTTCAAATACAGCTTCCTTGCGACTGACAGAGACGTAGGCAAAGTTTAAAGTTGCTATTTCCATTAAATCTCGTTAATCAGAAAAACGGTAATTTACACTTGCAGCGGAACAAAATTCCGTTCCGCCCAGCGTCTGGCTCGAACCCACGACCCTGGGATTAAGAGTCTGATGCTCTACCGACTGAGCTAGCCGGCTACCTCGGTGAATACCTGCCGGGTAGCACGTCACACAGTACTCGTTTGGGTTGGGTGGTCCCATACAGAATCTCTCCATGATGCCTAATGTTTTCCTAACGTCACACTCGTCACGTACTTCACTTTTATGTCATAATCATTTCTGAGAGGTAAAGAAATTGCATGACAACATGCAGAGCTAGTGGCGTCAAAATTAACGCACATACTTTATGTGACTCAAAAGCCGAACGAGTTACTTTCCGACGTTGTTTTAGATGTGCAAGTGACAGTCAAAACTCGCTGTGTCGGCTCTCTGCCGACCATTTCGCTAGTTGTGTGTGTGTGTGTGTGTGTTTGAGGTTTACGGGCGCTAAACAGCGTGGTCATCAGCGCCCAAGCGCATAGAAACAGGAAGACAGGCGGTGAAGGGACGAAGACGGACGCCGAACAAGGAGAACGGCTAAAAGACACAGGCCTAACGCAGTTCCAAATGCGCACATACAGAGGCAAAACAAGAGGAGAAGAAACACACTAAAAAAGGAAAGGAAACACAAGGAAAAGAGAATAGATACCGAAGTGAAAGAAGGAGGTAATCGTGACTGGCGGACCTCTTACCTAAAAACTGGGTGAGCCAGTCACCCAGCAGCACATTAAAACCTTCTCCCTAAAATCCGAGGCAACAGATTGGACAGGACACAAAACCGTAAAACCTTAACCACAGTCGCTGCGTCGTCTTGCAAAATAGAGGGCAAATCCGGTGGCAAGGAAACCACCGCCCTCTGGTCAGAGAATAAAAGACAGTCAAGTAAAATGTGGCGGACAGTAATCTGGACGCCACAAGCACTGCAGATTGGGGGGTCCTCCCGCCGGAGTAAAAAACCATGCGTGAAGGGACTGTGTCCAATGCGGAGGCGAGTGAGGAGGACCTCATCCCGCCTGTATGACTGGTAGGACGTACGCCATGGTCGCGTAGTGGCCTTTACCAGATGCAGCTTATTGTCAGAAACTGCCAACCACTCCTCTTCCCATTGATGCATAACACGAAAACGCAAAAGGGAGGTTACAGCATGGAGGGGGACGGCACATTCAACAACGTGAGGGAGGGAACATGCATCTTTGGCAGCCACATCCGCCAGTTCGTTGCCCCTAATACCCACGTGCCCCGGCACCCAGCAGAAAGAAACCACCTTCCCCTGCCGTTGCAGGTGGAGTAGGGCATCATGGATGTTCTGGACCACCGTATCCGCTGGGTACAAGTGTTGAATGGTCTGAAGGGCACTCAGGGAGTCAGAACAGATGAGGAACTTAATACTGGGAACACATCTCATCTGCTCCAATGCCCGCAGTATTGCAAATAATTCGGCATCGAGGATGGTAAACACCGCAGGAAGCCGTAACTTGACGACTCGATCAGGGAAAACAACAGCACAACCAACAGTGTCCCCCTGTTTAGAGCCATCTGTGAATACAGGTACATGGTCCGGATGCTGATTTAAAATATCGTAAAATAAGGAGGTAAAAACAAACGCCGGAGTGCAGTTCCTCCGGTTCTCCGACAAGTCTAAAAGGATGCTGGGCCTCTGGAGCAACCAGGGAGGCAGGCGAGTAAAACCTTGTCGTTGGGGGGCCACACGCTCCACACCAAGGGACTCAAGCAAATGCTTGGCACGAATCCCAAATGGTTTTGTTGCCCTGGGACGACTGGAAAAGAGACGTTCCATAGGCGGTCGGGCAACGGTAGGGTACGCAGGGGAGGTAGGACAGGCAAGGAAATGACACACCCGTCGCACCATGAGGAGTTTCCACCGGATGGCGAGCGGCGGTTCCCCTGCCTCAGCACACAGGCTGGGGATGGGACTGGTACGGAAAGCACCAGTGGCCAGCCTGATACCCTCATGGTGTACTGCGTCAAGGATCTTCAGATACGAAGGCCTTGCTGACCCATACACGGTGCAAGCATAGTCAAGACGCGATCGGACGAAAGCCCTATAAAACTGCAGCAGACGCGCCCGATCTGCTCCCCAGGACCGATGGCTCAGACACTTCAAAATATTCAGTGCCTTCAGGGCCCGCACCTTGAGGTCTTTAAGGTGAGGCAACCACGACAACTTGGAATCAAAAGTGAGGCCCAGGAACCTCACAGTGTCTCTAAAAGGAAGAACGGTGTCCCTCAGACGCAATTCAGGGGAGGTAAAAAGACGCCGAGAACGATTAAAATGAACACACACAGATTTGTCTGCAGAAAAGGTAAAACCCGTCTTTGCAGTCCATGCCTCTAAGCGCTTTATCGTAAGCTGTAACTGCCGACTAGCACTGACAAGACTGGAGGAAGAACAGAAAACAGCAAAATCGTCCACAAACAAGGAGCATTGGGCAGGACTCCGGATAGTGGACGTGATACTGTTAATAGCAACGGCAAAGAGGGTGACACTTAAAACGCTGCCCTGAGGAACACCATTCTCCTGCACGTACAAATCCGATAGCACATTACCAACCCGATACCGAAAGAGGCGGTGAGAAAGAAAGGACCGAATGAAGATGGGGAGACGGCCACGAAAGCCCCACTCATGGAGTTGATTGAGGATAAGGCGGCGCCAAGTAGTGTCATACGCCTTATTAATGTCAAAGAAGACCCCTAGACAATGCTGGTTACGTAGAAAGGCCCGCTGGATGGCGGCCTCAAGCAGGGTCAAGTTGTCTATAGTGGAACGACATCTCCGAAAGCCACACTGAGAGGGGCTAAGGAGCTGCCTGGTCTCGAGCAGCCAAACCAGGCGGCGGTTGACCATGCGTTCCAACGTCTTCCCAACACAGCTCGTCAAGGCAATACTCCGATAACTACTGGGATGCGTTCGGTCCTTCCCTGGTTTGAGGAGGGGAATCAAAATTGCCTCCCTCCACGAGTCAGGGTACGTGCCAGATAACCATATCATATTGAAACAGTTCAGGAGAACTTCCTTGGATGGCAGCGACAGGTGCCGCAGCATGCTGTACCGGATTTGATCATGACCAGGCGCAGTATCATGAGCCACAGACAGCGCAGAATCCAGTTCCCACATTGTGAAGGGGCAGTTATAGGGTTCAGAATTTAGAGACCGGAAGTCCAAGTGACCCCTTTCGACGGCAGTGCGGTAGCGGCAGAAATCTGGATCACAGTTAATAGTGGCGGTAGATTCCGCAAAATGCATGGCCAGTGTCTGGGCAATGTCTCTCGGCGCCGTGAGGAGACATCCCTGATGCAGCAAAGCCGTGACAGGTAGCTGGCTGAGTTTCCCGGAAATCCTCCTGATGGCTTCCCATACTTTCGTAGAACTAGTGGAGCGAGAGATGGAATTCAAGAACGATTGCCATGACCGTCGTTTGCTCTCTTTAATCACCCGCCGCGCTCTGGCCCTTGCCACTCGAAAGGCCGCAAGATTGTCAGCTGAGGGACGGCACTTGAAGCGGCGCAGTGCTGCACGGCGGGCGCGGATGGCTGAGTGGCACTCAGTGGTCCACCAAGGGACAGGACGCCTCTTGGGATGACCGGATGACCGTGGGATGGACAATTCAGCAGCATGAGAGATCATGGCTGCAACATGGTCTACCCATTCGTGGACGCTGGCACGGTGTTCCAAAACAGCCAGTTGGCTGAAAAGTGTCCAGTCAGCTCTGCAAAGGTGCCACCGGGGCGGCACTGGTAATGCCACAGCCTCATCCAGGAGGCGAATCCAGAGGGGGAAGTGGTCACTAGAATGGAGGTCAGCTGCAGCCTCCCACAGAGCAGAATCCGCGAGTGCAGGAGAGCAAAAGGAAAGGTCAATAGCCGATGACGATCCGGAAGCAGTACAGAAATGAGTGGGAGCACCAGAGTTGAGGAGGCACAGTTCTTCAGACATCATGACGCTTTCCAGAATGCGACCCCTGGGGCAAGTAGTCGGAGAGCCCCATAAGACATTATGAGCGTTGAAGTCCCCCAGAAGAAGAAATGGGCGAGGGAGTTGGCTAATAAGGTCCGTGAGAGCCTCAGTGTCTATCGCATCCGGAGGTGGTAAATAAACAGAACAGACTGTGAGCCTCCGACCCACAAGAATGTCAACTGCAACTGCTTGCAAGTCGGTGACGAGAGGGAGCTCAGATGAGGGGTGCACATCACGGACAAAAACTGCAACACCACCCTTTGCCCTTTGCCCCGTCAGATCATCTTTTCGATATGCGGTATAGCCGCGTAAAGAAGGAGAATCAGTGGACCGAAAATGTGTCTCTTGGAGACATAAGCACAAGGGGCACTCTTGTATAAGGAGTTGTAATTCGGCCACATGCGTCCTGAAACCATTCAGGTTCCACTGTAATATGGGAGCCAGTGATCAGGGTGGCTGAACTTTCACCCTGCCTCTGTGCTTTGGAGGAGAGACCGTACTGGCCGGAGATTTATTCCTGGGGCGAGAAGACCGCCCCCGGTCGACATCAATGTCCATAAGATCCGATGACGACCCACGGGAGATGTCAGACAGTACGATGGCATCATCATCGGACCGACGCTGACTAGTCTCCTCAGGTGGCAGAACCTTCAGCTTCTGAGGCTTTGTCTTGGGGGGCTTGGAATGCAGAGCCTTGTCAACAGTTGGAGGTTGACTCGCCTGGGCAGAAGGCGCCATATGGGGGGAGGCTGGAAGTACCTCAATGTCAGCAACCACGGCCTTGTCCGATGTAGCGGGGAGAGCCGCAGATTGCAAAACAACCGCAGCAGCACAAGTGCACTGGCAAGCGCAGGTTTTAGTGCTAACACTAGCAACCTCCGTTTGTGTAGCAACAGTGGCCAGTTGTACCGGTTTTTTGAGAGCGGAAGCGAAAGATGTGGAAAAAACAGGAGGTTGCATGGCCTTAAAGATCTTCTTGGCCTCACCATAGGGGATGCGCTTAGAGGTTTTAATCTCCTGTACCTTCCGCTCTTCGAGATAGATGGGGCAGATCCGGCTCCAGACAGGGTGACTCCCAGAGCAATTCACGCACTTCACAGGCGATGAACAATCGGCTCCGTCATGGGCAGGCTGACCACATTTACCACACGTGGCTATTCCATTGCACCCCAACGTAGTATGCCCAAAGCGCTGACATTTAAAACAGCGCATTGGTTTGGGGAAATATGGCCGTACGGACAAACGTAAGAACCCCGCTTTAACATGCTCCGGGAGTCTCGGGCAACTGAATGTGAGAATAAACGAGTCAGATTTGACGAGGTCCCCATTGACTCGTTTCATAATGTGCTGCACGTCAACAATTCCTTCGTCAGCCCACTCAGATTTTAGCACGTCTATGGGGATATCCACCAAGTCCCTACACGTCACAACACCCTTACTATAATTCAAAGTGGAGTGGAGCTCGGTCTCGACAGCGTACTCTCCTAGACAATTTGCTTTCCGAAGGGCAGCGACTTGACGGGAACTAGAAGTTTCAACTAACAGAGTCCCATTGCGCAGTCGCTTTACAGATTTCAGTGTTCCTGCAATTCCCTCAAGACCCTTGTGGATGTAAAAGGGAGAAACCCTCTCAAAGCTACCCTCCTTCCTTTTAATGATCAAAAACACATTCTGATTATCAGCATGTGCTCCGTTACTATATTCTGGTAAATCTCTAGCAACACCAGGCGCTGGAGGACTCGCAGCGCGTAGCCGCTTTTTCGATGGGGTGTGTTTTCCAACCAGCGGCCCACCCAAGCCACTGGTAGGGGGAAAAGTAGAGGTCGAAGGGTCCATTGTGGTCCCACGAGCAGCTAGGGAACTAAAAGTCCGCTCAGACAGAGCCCCGCGTGCCTGAGTAAGCCTTATACAACTGGGGTGCGGCAGGTGCCCCAGAGGTTGCCCGCTTGCGACTGTTCCACCCCAACAGCCATGCATCTTCTAGGCGTGGAGCACACCGAAAGATTGAGGGGTTTTTATAGAGGTTGGCCTTCCTCGCAATCCAGGCGGTCAAGCCAAGATTACCATTCCCCGCAGCACACAACGTTTCACCGCCGCGCCGTACGGTGGTCGCTGAAGCATGTCCGGGGGTTACGGTGTCAGGACACTGGCGGCGCAGACCAGTCCCCAGCTCAGGACCCCGGGGTCGCCAAGCCCGTACTCAGCAAGTGAATGCTGAGCCCCTGGGGGACATTTCGCTAGTTAACACCGGTCTTGTTGTGTGTGTTTCAAGCTCAAGAGCATCTCCAAGCAAAAAATGGTCAACAGCAACATTCAGACGGTTTCGTACTGCTCAATTGCTACATTAAAACGTTATGTTTCTTTTTCAGAACTGGAAAAACACAAGCGTGACAGCATTCGAACCTGTAATCTTCAGATCTGAAGTCCGACGCCTTATCCATTAGGCCACACGGTCACTGACGACCAACATTTACATGTATACGACTCATCTCGAAACGCTCACACCCCTGAGGATTTGTGTTTTCGTTCTACACAGCCGCTGCCCCTTGCTCTTTCCCACCCATTCGTTACATTCAACCTCTGACGAGACCGACCAAATATAGACTGTGAAACAAGACCACACACTTTGTGCATTCGGAATCGAAGGCAGGGCGTCCCTCGCCGCATTTGCTACGACTGCCATTTGCTACTTCTGCAGAAGCGGCGGCGACGACGACGACGACGACGACGACGACGACGACGACGACGACGACGAATATCGCGAGAGGCTCTGAGATATGTGAGAAATACATCTATAAAATGTAATTCAGACTGCCTCGTCCCACTTTATGCTGTACCGCTTTGGCAAATGCTTTATCTGCGCCATTCGCCTTAATCGCATCTGAGAGTGATTCTTAAAAAAACGCCTGTCGCTAATTGTTCGTCATCACAGGTACTGTTTGCTATACGGCCACGACGCGCAACTGATTTCCAAAATTCATCTTTCTCCTGTGAGGATGGAACTTACGACCCCTGGTTTATTAGACCAGTGCTCTACCACTGAGCTAAAGTGGCGCGGCCTAGCGGTACTCTTGGGTACTTCGTCCTTACGGTCGTCTGCATCATCAGACTTTAGCTGACAACACTTCATATTACCGGCTAATATTTGCAGCTATGGCGACAAATTACTGCTTGGCTACACATCTGACACGTAACCGATGTGCTCTCCAAACAACAACACTTGCATTTCAGAACATGTCTTTCACACATGTCTACAAAATCACCTTCACCTTCAAATACAGTTTCCTTGCGACTAACAGAGACGTAGGCAAAGTTTAAAGTTGCTATTTCCATTAAATCTCGTTAATCAGAAAAATGGTAATTTACACCTGCAGCGGAACAAAATTCCGTTCCGCCCAGCGTCTGGCTCGAACCCACGACCCTGGGATTAAGAGTCTGACGCTCTACCGACTGAGCTAGCCGGCTACCTCGGTGAATACCTGCCGGGTAGCACATCACACAGTACTCGTTTGGGTTGGGTGGTCCCATACAGAATCTCTCCATGATGCCTAATGTTTTCCTAACGTCACACTCGTCACGTACTTCACTTTTATGTCATAATCATTTCTGAGAGGTAAAGAAATTGCATGACAACATGCAGAGCTAGTGGCGTCAAAACTAACGCACATACTTTATGTGACTCAAAAGCCGAACGAGTTACTTTCCGACGTTGTTTTAGATGTGCAAGTGATAGTCAAAACTCGCTGTGTCGGCACTCTGCCGACTTTTTCGCTAGTTAACACCGGTCTTGTTGTGTGTGTTTCAAGCTCAAGAGCATCTCCAAGCAAAAAATGGTCAACAGCAACATTCAGACGGTTTCGTACTGCTCAATTGCTACATTAAAACGTTATGTTTCTTTTTCAGAACTGGAAAAACACAAGCGTGACAGCATTCGAACCTGTAATCTTCAGATCCGAAGTCCGACGCCTTATCCATTAGGCCACACGGTCACTGACGACCAACATTTACATGTATACGACTCATCTCGAAACGCTCACACCCCTGAGGATTTGTGTTTTCGTTCTACACAGCCGCTGCCCCTTGCTCTTTCCCACCCATTCGTTACATTCAACCTCTGACGAGACCGACCAAATATAGACTGAGAAACAAGACCACACACTTTGTGCATTCGGAATCGAAGGCAGGGCGTCCCTCGCCGCATTTGCTACGATTGCCATTTGCTACTTCTGCAGAAGCGGCGGCGGCGGCGGCGACGACGACGAGGACGAATATCGCGAGAGGCTCTGAGATATGTGAGAAATACATCTATAAAATGTAATTCAGACTGCCTCGTCCCATCTTATGCTGTACCGCTTTGGCAAATGCTTTATCTGCGCCATTCGCCTTAATCGCATCTGAGAGTGATTCTTAAAAAAACGCCTGTCGCTAATTGTTCGTCATCACAGGTACTGTTTGCTATACGGCCACGACGCGCAACTGATTTCCAAAGTTCATCTTTCTCCTGTGAGGATGGAACTTACGACCCCTGGTTTATTAGACCAGTGCTCTACCACTGAGCTAAAGAGGCGCGGCCTAGCGGTACTCTTGGGTACTTCGTCCTTACGGTCGTCTGCATCATCAGACTTTAGCTGACAACACTTCATATTACCGGCTAATATTTGCAGCTATGGCGACAAATTACTGCTTGGCTACACATCTGACACGTAACCGATGTGCTCTCCAACCAACAACACTTGCATTTCAGAACATGTCTTTCACACATGTCTACAAAATCACCTTCACCTTCAAATACAGCTTCCTTGCGACTGACAGAGACGTAGGCAAAGTTTAAAGTTGCTATTTCCATTAAATCTCGTTAATCAGAAAAATGGTAATTTACACCTGCAGCGGAACAAAATTCCGTTCCGCCCAGCGTCTGGCTCGAACGCACGACCCTGGGATTAAGAGTCTGTCGCTCTACCGACTGAGCTAGCCGGCTACCTCGGTGAATACCTGCCGGGTAGCACGTCACACAGTACTCGTTTGGGTTGGGTGGTCCCATACAGAATCTCTCCATGATGCCTAATGTTTTCCTAACGTCACACTCGTCACGTACTTCACTTTTATGTCATAATCATTTCTGAGAGGTAAAGAAATTGCATGACAACATGCAGAGCTAGTGGCGTCAAAACTAACGCACATACTTTATGTGACTCAAAAGCCGAACGAGTTACTTTCCGACGTTGTTTTAGAGGTGCAAGTGATGGTCAAAACTCGCTGTGTCGGCACTCTGCCGACTTTTTCGCTAGTTAACACCGGTCTTGTTGTGTGTGTTTCAAGCTCAAGAGCATCTCCAAGCAAAAAATGGTCAACAGCAACATTCAGACGGTTTCGTACTGCTCAATTGCTACATTAAAACGGTATGTTTCTTTTTCAGAACTGGAAAAACACAAGCGTGACAGCATTCGAACCTGTAATCTTCAGATCTGAAGTCCGACGCCTTATCCATTAGGCCACACGGTCACTGACGACCAACATTTACATGTATACGACTCATCTCGAAACGCTCACACCCCTGAGGATTTGTGTTTTCGTTCTACACAGCCGCTGCCCCTTGCTCTTTCCCACCCATTCGTTACATTCAACCTCTGACGAGACCGACCAAATATAGACTGTGAAACAAGACCACACACTTTGTGCATTCGGAATCGAAGGCAGGGCGTCCCTCGCCGCGTTTGCTACGATTGCCATTTGCTACTTCTGCAGAAGCGGCGGCGGCGACGACGACGACGACGACGACGACGACGACGACGACGACGACGACGAATATCGCGAGAGGCTCTGAGATATGTGAGAAATACATCTATAAAATGTAATTCAGACTGCCTCGTCCCACCTTATGCTGTACCGCTTTGGCAAATGCTTTATCTGCGCCATTCGCCTTAATCGCATCTGAGAGTGATTCTTAAAAAAACGCCTGTCGCTAATTGTTCGTCATCACAGGTACTGTTTGCTATACGGCCACGACGCGCAACTGATTTCCAAAGTTCATCTTTCTCCTGTGAGGATGGAACTTACGACCCCTGGTTTATTAGACCAGTGCTCTACCACTGAGCTAAAGAGGCGCGGCCTAGCGGTACTCTTGGGTACTTCGTCCTTACGGTCGTCTGCATCATCAGACTTTAGCTGACAACACTTCATATTACCGGCTAATATTTGCAGCTATGGCGACAAATTACTGCTTGGCTACACATCTGACACGTAACCGATGTGCTCTCCAACCAACAACACTTGCATTTCAGAACATGTCTTTCACACATGTCTACAAAATCACCTTCACCTTCAAATACAGCTTCCTTGCGACTGACAGAGACGTAGGCAAAGTTTAAAGTTGCTATTTCCATTAAATCTCGTTAATCAGAAAAACGGTAATTTACACCTGCAGCGGAACAAAATTCCGTTCCGCCCAGCGTCTGGCTCGAACGCACGACCCTGGGATTAAGAGTCTGTCGCTCTACCGACTGAGCTAGCCGGCTACCTCGGTGAATACCTGCCGGGTAGCACGTCACACAGTACTCGTTTGGGTTGGGTGGTCCCATACAGAATCTCTCCATGATGCCTAATGTTTTCCTAACGTCACACTCGTCACGTACTTCACTTTTATGTCATAATCATTTCTGAGAGGTAAAGAAATTGCATGACAACATGCAGAGCTAGTGGCGTCAAAACTAACGCACATACTTTATGTGACTCAAAAGCCGAACGAGTTACTTTCCGACGTTGTTTTAGATGTGCAAGTGATAGTCAAAACTCGCTGTGTCGGCACTCTGCCGACTTTTTCGCTAGTTAACACCGGTCTTGTTGTGTGTGTTTCAAGCTCAAGAGCATCTCCAAGCAAAAAATGGTCAACAGCAACATTCAGACAGTTTCGTACTGCTCAATTGCTACATTAAAACGTTATGTTTCTTTTTCAGAACTGGAAAAACACAAGCGTGACAGCATTCGAACCTGTAATCTTCAGATCCGAAGTCCGACGCCTTATCCATTAGGCCACACGGTCACTGACGACCAACATTTACATGTATACGACTCATCTCGAAACGCTCACACCCCTGAGGATTTGTGTTTTCGTTCTACACAGCCGCTGCCCCTTGCTCTTTCCCACCCATTCGTTACATACAACCTCTGACGAGACCGACCAAATATAGACTGAGAAACAAGACCACACACTTTGTGCATTCGGAATCGAAGGCAGGGCGTCCCTCGCCGCATTTGCTACGATTGCCATTTGCTACTTCTGCAGAAGCGGCGGCGGCGGCGACGACGACGAGGACGAATATCGCGAGAGGCTCTGAGATATGTGAGAAATACATCTATAAAATGTAATTCAGACTGCCTCGTCCCACCTTATGCTGTACCGCTTTGGCAAATGCTTTATCTGCGCCATTCGCCTTAATCGCATCTGAGAGTGATTCTTAAAAAAACGCCTGTCGCTAATTGTTCGTCATCACAGGTACTGTTTGCTATACGGCCACGACGCGCAACTGATTTCCAAAATTCATCTTTCTCCTGTGAGGATGGAACTTACGACCCCTGGTTTATTAGACCAGTGCTCTACCACTGAGCTAAAGTGGCGCGGCCTAGCGGTACTCTTGGGTACTTCGTCCTTACGGTCGTCTGCATCATCAGACTTTAGCTGACAACACTTCATATTACCGGCTAATATTTGCAGCTATGGCGACAAATTACTGCTTGGCTACACATCTGACACGTAACCGATGTGCTCTCCAAACAACAACACTTGCATTTCAGAACATGTCTTTCACACATGTCTACAAAATCACCTTCACCTTCAAATACAGCTTCCTTGCGACTGACAGAGACGTAGGGAAAGTTTAAAGTTGCTATTTCCATTAAATCTCGTTAATCAGAAAAACGGTAATTTACACCTGCAGCGGAACAAAATTCCGTTCCGCCCAGCGTCTGGCTCGAACCCACGACCCTGGGATTAAGAGTCTGACGCTCTACCGACTGAGCTAGCCGGCTACCTCGGTGAATACCTGCCGGGTAGCACGTCACACAGTACTCGTTTGGGTTGGGTGGTCCCATACAGAATCTCTCCATGATGCCTAATGTTTTCCTAACGTCACACTCGTCACGTACTTCACTTTTATGTCATAATCATTTCTGAGAGGTAAAGAAATTGCATGACAACATGCAGAGCTAGTGGCGTCAAAACTAACGCACATACTTTATGTGACTCAAAAGCCGAACGAGTTACTTTCCGACGTTGTTTTAGATGTGCAAGTGATAGTCAAAACTCGCTGTGTCGGCACTCTGCCGACTTTTTCGCTAGTTAACACCGGTCTTGTTGTGTGTGTTTCAAGCTCAAGAGCATCTCCAAGCAAAAAATGGTCAACAGCAACATTCAGACGGTTTCGTACTGCTCAATTGCTACATTAAAACGTTATGTTTCTTTTTCAGAACTGGAAAAACACAAGCGTGACAGCATTCGAACCTGTAATCTTCAGATCCGAAGTCCGACGCCTTATCCATTAGGCCACACGGTCACTGACGACCAACATTTACATGTATACGACTCATCTCGAAACGCTCACACCCCTGAGGATTTGTGTTTTCGTTCTACACAGCCGCTGCCCCTTGCTCTTTCCCACCCATTCGTTACATTCAACCTCTGACGAGACCGACCAAATATAGACTGAGAAACAAGACCACACACTTTGTGCATTCGGAATCGAAGGCAGGGCGTCCCTCGCCGCATTTGCTACGATTGCCATTTGCTACTTCTGCAGAAGCGGCGGCGGCGGCGGCGACGACGACGAGGACGAATATCGCGAGAGGCTCTGAGATATGTGAGAAATACATCTATAAAATGTAATTCAGACTGCCTCGTCCCATCTTATGCTGTACCGCTTTGGCAAATGCTTTATCTGCGCCATTCGCCTTAATCGCATCTGAGAGTGATTCTTAAAAAAACGCCTGTCGCTAATTGTTCGTCATCACAGGTACTGTTTGCTATACGGCCACGACGCGCAACTGATTTCCAAAGTTCATCTTTCTCCTGTGAGGATGGAACTTACGACCCCTGGTTTATTAGACCAGTGCTCTACCACTGAGCTAAAGAGGCGCGGCCTAGCGGTACTCTTGGGTACTTCGTCCTTACGGTCGTCTGCATCATCAGACTTTAGCTGACAACACTTCATATTACCGGCTAATATTTGCAGCTATGGCGACAAATTACTGCTTGGCTACACATCTGACACGTAACCGATGTGCTCTCCAACCAACAACACTTGCATTTCAGAACATGTCTTTCACACATGTCTACAAAATCACCTTCACCTTCAAATACAGCTTCCTTGCGACTGACAGAGACGTAGGCAAAGTTTAAAGTTGCTATTTCCATTAAATCTCGTTAATCAGAAAAATGGTAATTTACACCTGCAGCGGAACAAAATTCCGTTCCGCCCAGCGTCTGGCTCGAACGCACGACCCTGGGATTAAGAGTCTGTCGCTCTACCGACTGAGCTAGCCGGCTACCTCGGTGAATACCTGCCGGGTAGCACGTCACACAGTACTCGTTTGGGTTGGGTGGTCCCATACAGAATCTCTCCATGATGCCTAATGTTTTCCTAACGTCACACTCGTCACGTACTTCACTTTTATGTCATAATCATTTCTGAGAGGTAAAGAAATTGCATGACAACATGCAGAGCTAGTGGCGTCAAAACTAACGCACATACTTTATGTGACTCAAAAGCCGAACGAGTTACTTTCCGACGTTGTTTTAGAGGTGCAAGTGATGGTCAAAACTCGCTGTGTCGGCACTCTGCCGACTTTTTCGCTAGTTAACACCGGTCTTGTTGTGTGTGTTTCAAGCTCAAGAGCATCTCCAAGCAAAAAATGGTCAACAGCAACATTCAGACGGTTTCGTACTGCTCAATTGCTACATTAAAACGGTATGTTTCTTTTTCAGAACTGGAAAAACACAAGCGTGACAGCATTCGAACCTGTAATCTTCAGATCTGAAGTCCGACGCCTTATCCATTAGGCCACACGGTCACTGACGACCAACATTTACATGTATACGACTCATCTCGAAACGCTCACACCCCTGAGGATTTGTGTTTTCGTTCTACACAGCCGCTGCCCCTTGCTCTTTCCCACCCATTCGTTACATTCAACCTCTGACGAGACCGACCAAATATAGACTGTGAAACAAGACCACACACTTTGTGCATTCGGAATCGAAGGCAGGGCGTCCCTCGCCGCGTTTGCTACGATTGCCATTTGCTACTTCTGCAGAAGCGGCGGCGGCGACGACGACGACGACGACGACGACGACGACGACGACGACGACGAATATCGCGAGAGGCTCTGAGATATGTGAGAAATACATCTATAAAATGTAATTCAGACTGCCTCGTCCCACCTTATGCTGTACCGCTTTGGCAAATGCTTTATCTGCGCCATTCGCCTTAATCGCATCTGAGAGTGATTCTTAAAAAAACGCCTGTCGCTAATTGTTCGTCATCACAGGTACTGTTTGCTATACGGCCACGACGCGCAACTGATTTCCAAAGTTCATCTTTCTCCTGTGAGGATGGAACTTACGACCCCTGGTTTATTAGACCAGTGCTCTACCACTGAGCTAAAGAGGCGCGGCCTAGCGGTACTCTTGGGTACTTCGTCCTTACGGTCGTCTGCATCATCAGACTTTAGCTGACAACACTTCATATTACCGGCTAATATTTGCAGCTATGGCGACAAATTACTGCTTGGCTACACATCTGACACGTAACCGATGTGCTCTCCAACCAACAACACTTGCATTTCAGAACATGTCTTTCACACATGTCTACAAAATCACCTTCACCTTCAAATACAGCTTCCTTGCGACTGACAGAGACGTAGGCAAAGTTTAAAGTTGCTATTTCCATTAAATCTCGTTAATCAGAAAAACGGTAATTTACACCTGCAGCGGAACAAAATTCCGTTCCGCCCAGCGTCTGGCTCGAACGCACGACCCTGGGATTAAGAGTCTGTCGCTCTACCGACTGAGCTAGCCGGCTACCTCGGTGAATACCTGCCGGGTAGCACGTCACACAGTACTCGTTTGGGTTGGGTGGTCCCATACAGAATCTCTCCATGATGCCTAATGTTTTCCTAACGTCACACTCGTCACGTACTTCACTTTTATGTCATAATCATTTCTGAGAGGTAAAGAAATTGCATGACAACATGCAGAGCTAGTGGCGTCAAAACTAACGCACATACTTTATGTGACTCAAAAGCCGAACGAGTTACTTTCCGACGTTGTTTTAGATGTGCAAGTGATAGTCAAAACTCGCTGTGTCGGCACTCTGCCGACTTTTTCGCTAGTTAACACCGGTCTTGTTGTGTGTGTTTCAAGCTCAAGAGCATCTCCAAGCAAAAAATGGTCAACAGCAACATTCAGACAGTTTCGTACTGCTCAATTGCTACATTAAAACGTTATGTTTCTTTTTCAGAACTGGAAAAACACAAGCGTGACAGCATTCGAACCTGTAATCTTCAGATCCGAAGTCCGACGCCTTATCCATTAGGCCACACGGTCACTGACGACCAACATTTACATGTATACGACTCATCTCGAAACGCTCACACCCCTGAGGATTTGTGTTTTCGTTCTACACAGCCGCTGCCCCTTGCTCTTTCCCACCCATTCGTTACATACAACCTCTGACGAGACCGACCAAATATAGACTGAGAAACAAGACCACACACTTTGTGCATTCGGAATCGAAGGCAGGGCGTCCCTCGCCGCATTTGCTACGATTGCCATTTGCTACTTCTGCAGAAGCGGCGGCGGCGGCGACGACGACGAGGACGAATATCGCGAGAGGCTCTGAGATATGTGAGAAATACATCTATAAAATGTAATTCAGACTGCCTCGTCCCACCTTATGCTGTACCGCTTTGGCAAATGCTTTATCTGCGCCATTCGCCTTAATCGCATCTGAGAGTGATTCTTAAAAAAACGCCTGTCGCTAATTGTTCGTCATCACAGGTACTGTTTGCTATACGGCCACGACGCGCAACTGATTTCCAAAATTCATCTTTCTCCTGTGAGGATGGAACTTACGACCCCTGGTTTATTAGACCAGTGCTCTACCACTGAGCTAAAGTGGCGCGGCCTAGCGGTACTCTTGGGTACTTCGTCCTTACGGTCGTCTGCATCATCAGACTTTAGCTGACAACACTTCATATTACCGGCTAATATTTGCAGCTATGGCGACAAATTACTGCTTGGCTACACATCTGACACGTAACCGATGTGCTCTCCAAACAACAACACTTGCATTTCAGAACATGTCTTTCACACATGTCTACAAAATCACCTTCACCTTCAAATACAGCTTCCTTGCGACTGACAGAGACGTAGGGAAAGTTTAAAGTTGCTATTTCCATTAAATCTCGTTAATCAGAAAAACGGTAATTTACACCTGCAGCGGAACAAAATTCCGTTCCGCCCAGCGTCTGGCTCGAACCCACGACCCTGGGATTAAGAGTCTGACGCTCTACCGACTGAGCTAGCCGGCTACCTCGGTGAATACCTGCCGGGTAGCACGTCACACAGTACTCGTTTGGGTTGGGTGGTCCCATACAGAATCTCTCCATGATGCCTAATGTTTTCCTAACGTCACACTCGTCACGTACTTCACTTTTATGTCATAATCATTTCTGAGAGGTAAAGAAATTGCATGACAACATGCAGAGCTAGTGGCGTCAAAACTAACGCACATACTTTATGTGACTCAAAAGCCGAACGAGTTACTTTCCGACGTTGTTTTAGATGTGCAAGTGATAGTCAAAACTCGCTGTGTCGGCACTCTGCCGACTTTTTCGCTAGTTAACACCGGTCTTGTTGTGTGTGTTTCAAGCTCAAGAGCATCTCCAAGCAAAAAATGGTCAACAGCAACATTCAGACGGTTTCGTACTGCTCAATTGCTACATTAAAACGTTATGTTTCTTTTTCAGAACTGGAAAAACACAAGCGTGACAGCATTCGAACCTGTAATCTTCAGATCCGAAGTCCGACGCCTTATCCATTAGGCCACACGGTCACTGACGACCAACATTTACATGTATACGACTCATCTCGAAACGCTCACACCCCTGAGGATTTGTGTTTTCGTTCTACACAGCCGCTGCCCCTTGCTCTTTCCCACCCATTCGTTACATTCAACCTCTGACGAGACCGACCAAATATAGACTGAGAAACAAGACCACACACTTTGTGCATTCGGAATCGAAGGCAGGGCGTCCCTCGCCGCATTTGCTACGATTGCCATTTGCTACTTCTGCAGAAGCGGCGGCGGCGGCGACGACGACGACGACGACGACGAATATCGCGAGAGGCTCTGAGATATGTGAGAAATACATCTATAAAATGTAATTCAGACTGCCTCGTCCCACCTTATGCTGTACCGCTTTGGCAAATGCTTTATCTGCGCCATTCGCCTTAATCGCATCTGAGAGTGATTCTTAAAAAAACGCCTGTCGCTAATTGTTCGTCATCACAGGTACTGTTTGGTATACGGCCACGACGCGCAACTGATTTCCAAAGTTCATCTTTCTCCTGTGAGGATGGAACTTACGACCCCTGGTTTATTAGACCAGTGCTCTACCACTGAGCTAAAGAGGCGCGGCCTAGCGGTACTCTTGGGTACTTCGTCCTTACGGTCGTCTGCATCATCAGACTTTAGCTGACAACACTTCATATTACCGGCTAATATTTGCAGCTATGGCGACAAATTACTGCTTGGCTACACATCTGACACGTAACCGATGTGCCCTCCAACCAACAACACTTGCATTTCAGAACATGTCTTTCACACATGTCTACAAAATCACCTTCACCTTCAAATACAGCTTCCTTGCGACTGACAGAGACGTAGGCAAAGTTTAAAGTTGCTATTTCCATTAAATCTCGTTAATCAGAAAAACGGTAATTTACACCTGCAGCGGAACAAAATTCCGTTCCGCCCAGCGTCTGGCTCGAACGCACGACCCTGGGATTAAGAGTCTGTCGCTCTACCGACTGAGCTAGCCGGCTACCTCGGTGAATACCTGCCGGGTAGCACGTCACACAGTACTCGTTTGGGTTGGGTGGTCCCATACAGAATCTCTCCATGATGCCTAATGTTTTCCTAACGTCACACTCGTCACGTACTTCACTTTTATGTCATAATCATTTCTGAGAGGTAAAGAAATTGCATGACAACATGCAGAGCTAGTGGCGTCAAAACTAACGCACATACTTTATGTGACTCAAAAGCCGAACGAGTTACTTTCCGACGTTGTTTTAGATGTGCAAGTGATAGTCAAAACTCGCTGTGTCGGCACTCTGCCGACTTTTTCGCTAGTTAACACCGGTCTTGTTGTGTGTGTTTCAAGCTCAAGAGCATCTCCAAGCAAAAAATGGTCAACAGCAACATTCAGACGGTTTCGTACTGCTCAATTGCTACATTAAAACGTTATGTTTCTTTTTCAGAACTGGAAAAACACAAGCGTGACAGCATTCGAACCTGTAATCTTCAGATCCGAAGTCCTACGCCTTATCCATTAGGCCACACGGTCACTGACGACCAACATTTACATGTATACGACTCATCTCGAAACGCTCACACCCCTGAGGATTTGTGTTTTCGTTCTACACAGCCGCTGCCCCTTGCTCTTTCCCACCCATTCGTTACATACAACCTCTGACGAGACCGACCAAATATAGACTGAGAAACAAGACCACACACTTTGTGCATTCAGAATCGAAGGCAGGGCGTCCCTCGCCGCATTTGCTACGATTGCCATTTGCTACTTCTGCAGAAGCGGCGGCGGCGGCGACGACGACGAGGACGAATATCGCGAGAGGCTCTGAGATATGTGAGAAATACATCTATAAAATGTAATTCAGACTGCCTCGTCCCACATTATGCTGTACCGCTTTGGCAAATGCTTTATCTGCGCCATTCGCCTTAATCGCATCTGAGAGTGATTCTTAAAAAAACGCCTGTCGCTAATTGTTCGTCATCACAGGTACTGTTTGCTATACGGCCACGACGCGCAACTGATTTCCAAAGTTCATCTTTCTCCTGTGAGGATGGAACTTACGACCCCTGGTTTATTAGACCAGTGCTCTACCACTGAGCTAAAGAAGCGCGGCCTAGCGGTACTCTTGGGTACTTCGTCCTTACGGTCGTCTGCATCATCAGACTTTAGCTGACAACACTTCATATTACCGGCTAATATTTGCAGCTATGGCGACAAATTACTGCTTGGCTACACATCTGACACGTAACCGATGTGCTCTCCAACCAACAACACTTGCATTTCAGAACATGTCTTTCACACATGTCTACAAAATCACCTTCACCTTCAAATACAGCTTCCTTGCGACTGACAGAGACGTAGGCAAAGTTTAAAGTTGCTATTTCCATTAAATCTCGTTAATCAGAAAAACGGTAATTTACACCTGCAGCGGAACAAAATTCCGATCCCCCCAGCGTCTGGCTCGAACGCACGACCCTGGGATTAAGAGTCTGACGCTCTACCGACTGAGATAGCCGGCTACCTCGGTGAATACCTGCCGGGTAGCACGTCACACAGTACTCGTTTGGGTTGGGTGGTCCCATACAGAATCTCTCCATGATGCCTAATGTTTTCCTAACGTCACACTCGTCACGTACTTCACTTTTATGTCATAATCATTTCTGAGAGGTAAAGAAATTGCATGACAACATGCAGAGCTAGTGGCGTCAAAACTAACGCACATACTTTATGTGACTCAAAAGCCGAACGAGTTACTTTCCGACGTTGTTTTAGATGTGCAAGTGATAGTCAAAACTCGCTGTGTCGGCACTCTGCCGACTTTTTCGCTAGTTAACACCGGTCTTGTTGTGTGTGTTTCAAGCTCAAGAGCATCTCCAAGCAAAAAATGGTCAACAGCAACATTCAGACGGTTTCGTACTGCTCAATTGCTACATTAAAACGTTATGTTTCTTTTTCAGAACTGGAAAAACACAAGCGTGACAGCATTCGAACCTGTAATCTTCAGATCCGAAGTCCGACGCCTTATCCATTAGGCCACACGGTCACTGACGACCAACATTTACATGTATACGACTCATCTCGAAACGCTCACACCCCTGAGGATTTGTGTTTTCGTTCTACACAGCCGCTGCCCCTTGCTCTTTCCCACCCATTTGTTACATACAACCTCTGACGAGACCGACCAAATATAGACTGAGAAACAAGACCACACACTTTGTGCATTCGGAATCGAAGGCAGGGCGTCCCTCGCCGCATTTGCTACGATTGCCATTTGCTACTTCTGCAGAAGCGGCGGCGGCGGCGACGACGACGAGGACGAATATCGCGAGAGGCTCTGAGATATGTGAGAAATACATCTATAAAATGTAATTCAGACTGCCTCGTCCCACCTTATGCTGTACCGCTTTGGCAAATGCTTTATCTGCGCCATTCGCCTTAATCGCATCTGAGAGTGATTCTTAAAAAAACGCCTGTCGCTAATTGTTCGTCATCACAGGTACTGTTTGCTATACGGCCACGACGCGCAACTGATTTCCAAAGTTCATCTTTCTCCTGTGAGGATGGAACTTACGACCCCTGGTTTATTAGACCAGTGCTCTACCACTGAGCTAAAGAGGCGCGGCCTAGCGGTACTCTTGGGTACTTCGTCCTTACGGTCGTCTGCATCATCAGACTTTAGCTGACAACACTTCATATTACCGGCTAATATTTGCAGCTATGGCGACAAATTACTGCTTGGCTACACATCTAACACGTAACCGATGTGCTCTCCAAACAACAACACTTGCATTTCAGAACATGTCTTTCACACATGTCTACAAAATCACCTTCACCTTCAAATACAGCTTCCTTGCGACTGACAGAGACGTAGGCAAAGTTTAAAGTTGCTATTTCCATTAAATCTCGTTAATCAGAAAAACGGTAATTTACACCTGCAGCGGAACAAAATTCCGTTCCGCCCAGCGTCTGGCTCGAACCCACGACCCTGGGATTAAGAGTCTGACGCTGTACCGACTGAGCTAGCCGGCTACCTCGGTGAATACCTGCCGGATAGCACGTCACACAGTACTCGTTTGGGTTGGGTGGTCCCATACAGAATCTCTCCATGATGCCTAATGTTTTCCTAACGTCACACTCGTCACGTACTTCACTTTTATGTCATAATCCTTTCTGAGAGGTAAAGAAATTGCATGACAACATGCAGAGCTAGTGGCGTCAAAATTAATGCACATACTTTATGTGACTCAAAAGCCGAACGAGTTACTTTCCGACGTTGTTTTAGATGTGCAAGTGATAGTCAAAACTCGCTGTGTCGGCACTCTGCCGACCATTTCGCTAGTTAACACCGGTCTTGTTGTGTGTGTTTCAAGCTCAAGAGCATCTCCAAGCAAAAAATGGTCAACAGCAACATTCAGACGGTTTCGTACTGCTCAATTGCTACATTAAAACGGTATGTTTCTTTTTCAGAACTGGAAAAACACAAGCGTGACAGCATTCGAACCTGTAATCTTCAGATCCGAAGTCCTACGCCTTATCCATTAGGCTACACGGTCACTGACGACCAACATTTACATGTATACGACTCATCTCGAAACGCTCACACCCCTGAGGATTTGCGTTTTCGTTCTACAAAGCCGCTGCCCCTTGCTCTTTCCCACCCATTCGTTACATTCAACCTCTGACGAGACCGACCAAATATAGACTGAGAAACAAGACCACACACTTTGTGCATTCGGAATCGAAGGCAGGGCGTCCCTCGCCGCATTTGCTACGATTGCCATTTGCTACTTCTGCAGAAGCGGCGGCGGCGGCGACGACGACGACGACGACGACGACGACGACGACGACGACGAATATCGCGAGAGGCTCTGAGATATGTGAGAAATACATCTATAAAATGTAATTCAGACTGCCTCGTCCCACCTTATGCTGTACCGCTTTGGCAAATGCTTTATCTGCGCCATTCGCCTTAATCGCATCTGAGAGTGATTCTTAAAAAAACGCCTGTCGCTAATTGTTCGTCATCACAGGTACTGTTTGCTATACGGCCACGACGCGCAACTGATTTCCAAAGTTCATCTTTCTCCTGTGAGGATGGAACTTACGACCCCTGGTTTATTAGACCAGTGCTCTACCACTGAGCTAAAGAGGCGCGGCCTAGCGGTACTCTTGTGTACTTCGTCCTTGCGGTCGTCTGCATCATCAGACTTTAGCTGACAACACTTCATATTACCGGCTAATATTTGCAGCTATGGCGACAAATTACTGCTTGGCTACACATCTGACACGTAACCGATGTGCTCTCCAAACAACAACACTTGCATTTCAGAACATGTCTTTCACACATGTCTACAAAATCACCTTCACCTTCAAATACAGCTTCCTTGCGACTGACAGAGACGTAGGCAAAGTTTAAAGTTGCTATTTCCATTAAATCTCGTTAATCAGAAAAACGGTAATTTACACCTGCAGCGGAACAAAATTCCGTTCCGCCCAGCGTCTGGCTCGAACCCACGACCCTGGGATTAAGAGTCTGACGCTCTACCGACTGAGCTAGCCGGCTACCTCGGTGAATACCTGCCGGGTAGCACGTCACACAGTACTCGTTTGGGTTGGGTGGTCCCATACAGAATCTCTCCATGATGCCTAATGTTTTCCTAACGTCACACTCGTCACGTACTTCACTTTTATGTCATAATCCTTTCTGAGAGGTAAAGAAATTGCATGACAACATGCAGAGCTAGTGGCGTCAAAATTAATGCACATACTTTATGTGACTCAAAAGCCGAACGAGTTACTTTCCGACGTTGTTTTAGATGTGCAAGTGATAGTCAAAACTCGCTGTGTCGGCACTCTGCCGACCATTTCGCTAGTTAACACCGGTCTTGTTGTGTGTGTTTCAAGCTCAAGAGCATCTCCAAGCAAAAAATGGTCAACAGCAACATTCAGACGGTTTCGTACTGCTCAATTGCTACATTAAAACGTTATGTTTCTTTTTCAGAACTGGAAAAACACAAGCGTGACAGCATTCGAACCTGTAATCTTCAGATCCGAAGTCCGACGCCTTATCCATTAGGCCACACGGTCACTGACGACCAGCTTTTACATGTATACGACTGATCTCGAAACGCTCACACCCCTGAGGATTTGTGTTTTCGTTCTACACAGCCGCTGCCCCTTGCTCTTTCCCACCCATTCGTTACATTCAACCTCTGACGAGACCGACCAAATATAGACTGAGAAACAAGACCACACACTTTGTGCATTCGGAATCGAAGGCAGGGCGACCCTCGTCGCATTTGCTACGATTGCCATTTGCTACTTCTGCAGAAGCGGCGGCGGCGACGACGACGACGACGACGACGACGACGACGACGACGACGAATATCGCGAGAGGCTCTGAGATATGTGAGAAATACATCTATAAAATGTAATTCAGACTGCCTCGTCCCACCTTATGCTGTACCGCTTTGGCAAATGCTTTATCTGCGCCATTCGCCTTAATCGCATCTGAGAGTGATTCTTAAAAAAACGCCTGTCGCTAATTGTTCGTCATCACAGGTACTGTTTGCTATACGGCCACGACGCGCAACTGATTTCCAAAACTCATCTTTCTCCTGTGAGGATGGAACTTACGACCCCTGGTTTATTAGACCAGTGCTCTACCACCGAGCTAAAGCGGCGCGGCCTAGCGGTACTCTTGGGTACTTCGTCCTTACGGTCGTCTGCATCATCAGACTTTAGCTGACAACACTTCATATTACCGGCTAATATTTGCAGCTATGGCGACAAATTACTGCTTGGCTACACATCTGACACGTAACCGATGTGCTCTCCAAACAACAACACTTGCATTTCAGAACATGTCTTTCACACATGTCTACGAAATCACCTTCACCTTCAAATACAGCTTCCTTGCGACTGACAGAGACGTAGGCAAAGTTTAAAGTTGCTATTTCCATTAAATCTCGTTAATCAGAAAAACGGTAATTTACACCTGCAGCGGAACAAAATTCCCTTCCGCCCAGCGTCTGGCTCGAACGCACGACCCTGGGATTAAGAGTCTGACGCTCTACCGACTGAGCTAGCCGGCTACCTCGGTGAATACCTGCCGGGTAGCACGTCACACAGTACTCGTTTGGGTTGGGTGGTCCCATACAGAATCTCTCCATGATGCCTAATTTTTTCCTAACGTCACACTCGTCACGTACTTCACTTTTATGTCATAATCCTTTCTGAGAGGTAAAGAAATTGCATGACAACATGCACAGCTAGTGGCGTCAAAATTAACGCACATACTTTATGTGACTCAAAAGCCGAACGAGTTACTTTCCGACGTTGTTTTAGATGTGCAAGTGATAGTCAAAACTCGCTGTGTCGGCACTCTGCCGACCATTTCGCTAGTTAACACCGGTCTTGTTGTGTGTGTTTCAAGCTCAAGAGCATCTCCAAGCAAAAAATGGTCAACAGCAACATTCAGACGGTTTCGTACTGCTCAATTGCTACATTAAAACGTTATGTTTCTTTTTCAGAACTGGAAAAACACAAGCGTGACAGCATTCGAACCTGTAATCTTCAGATCCGAAGTCCGACGCCTTATCCATTAGGCCACACGGTCACTGACGACCAACATTTCCATGTATACGACTCATCTCGAAACGCTCACACCCCTGAGGATTTGTGTTTTCGTTCTACACAGCCGCTGCCCCTTGCTCTTTCCCACCCATTCGTTACATTCAACCTCTGACGAGACCGACCAAATATAGACTGAGAAACAAGACCACACACTTTGTGCATTCGGAATCGAAGGCAGGGCGACCCTCGCCGCATTTGCTACGATTGCCATTTGCTACTTCTGCAGAAGCGGCGGCGGCGGCGACGACGACGACGACGACGACGACGACGACGACGACGACGAATATCGCGAGAGGCTCTGAGATATGTGAGAAATACATCTATAAAATGTAATTCAGACTGCCTCGTCCCACCTTATGCTGTACCGCTTTGGCAAATGCTTTATTTGCGACATTTGCCTTAATCGCATCTGAGAGTAATTCTTAAAAAAACGCCTGTCGCTAATTGTTCGTCATCACAGGTACTGTTTGCTATACGGCCACGACGCGCAACTGATTTCCAAAATTAATCTTTCTCCTGTGAGAATGGAACTTACGACCCCTGGTTTATTAGACCAGTGCTCTACCACTGAGCTAAAGAGGCGCGGCCTAGCAGTACTCTTGGGTACTTCGTCCTTACGGTCGTCTGCATCATCAGACTTTAGCTGACAACACTTCATATTACCGGCTAATATTTGCAGCTATGGCGACAAATTACCACTTGGCTACACATCTGACACGTAACCGATGTGCTCTCCAAGCAACAACACTTGCATTTCAGAACATGTCTTTCACACATGTCTACAAAATCACCTTCACCTTCAAATACAGCTTCCTTGCGACTGACAGAGACGTAGGCAAAGTTTAAAGTTGCTATTTCCATTAAATCTCGTTAATCAGAAAAACGGTAATTTACACCTGCAGCGGAACAAAATTCCGTTCCGCCCAGCGTCTGGCTCGAACCCACGACCCTGGGATTAAGAGTCTGACGCTCTACCGACTGAGCTAGCCGGCTACCTCGGTGAATACCTGCCGGGTAGCACGTCACACAGTACTCGTTTGGGTTGGGTGGTCCCATACAGAATCTCTCCATGCTGCCTAATGTTTTCCTAACGTCACACTCGTCACGTACTTCACTTTTATGTCATAATCCTTTCTGAGAGGTAAAGAAATTGCATGACAGCATGCACAGCTAGTGGCGTCAAAATTAACGCACATACTTTATGTGACTCAAAAGCCGAACGAGTTACTTTCCGACGTTGTTTTAGATGTGCAAGTGATAGTCAAAACTCGCTGTGTCGGCACTCTGCCGACCATTTCGCTAGTTAACACCGGTCTTGTTGTGTGTGTTTCAAGCTCAAGAGCATCTCCAAGCAAAAAATGGTCAACAGCAACATTCAGACGGTTTCGTACTGCTCAATTGCTACATTAAAACGTTATGTTTCTTTTTCAGAACTGGAAAAACACAAGCGTGACAGCATTCGAACCTGTAATCTTCAGATCCGAAGTCCGACGCCTTATCCATTAGGCCACACGGTCACTGTGTGGCGTCGCAACTAGTGCGAGCGCACAGTTTTCTATCAAATATTTACTTTGAAATGTAGACAGACTGTAAAGTAGCCATCAGATTAGCATATGTGCTGTAGCGGGCAGATTACCGGTGTCCGTTCGTCTGACGTCACGACCATATGGCATGTCTGTACCGTGAGAATGTAAGACCTGTGCGCTAACTAGCCGCGTGTATAACGTGGAACTTTCATCTTTAATAACTTCTAACTGAGGAACCTGAGGAAATTAAAAGTTAATATACTAGTTTCTGTTATGAATAAAAATAAGTCATCCAAATTTGAGCTTTGAAACCTGCATATTTTGGAAATTAGAAAAATCTTACAGAAAACGCAAATTTCTACAATTTTCGAGTCTAAATAAATACCATTATGTATAGATCACCTTCAGTGACCATCCAACTATGAAACAAAATCACCTTCCGTGCTTTTGTATTTATTTTGAGAATTTTACTTTTAGAAATTCACCTATAACTTTGTTAAAACCATAAATGTTTTGAATTTTTGTGAACAGTTATTTTATATGAGTAGGTGAGAGTGAATGAGTGTGCCTGAGTGAATGAAAGAGGGACATTCGCCATTCTTTGCAAGTGTATAAAATCTAGGTTGGAACTCGCAAGTGTTCAGACGATGTAACCGTGGGAACAGAGTCGCCAGTGGTTCCCCATCTTAGTGAATGTCGGATGTCCAAGAGTGTATGGTATTGTACAAGCAGCCAGAACGTTCGCGAGTATTTAAATAATTTCTGGAAATAAAGTAAAGTCTAGTTTTCCTTTCGGTTTGTTAAATTATACAGTAAATTTTGTGTAACAAGAAATCATGACGTAAATGATTCAGAAGTCATGACTGGTGCGTGCTAGATTTTGGCGCGAGGCGCACCCAAAGAGTTAATTCTGATTGGCTGTGTGATGGGTGAGCCAATGAGATGCGAGGACGGTTAGCAGACTAGGAGAGTGAGTCGCGAGTGGATGAGGAGTCGCGAAGGAACTGTGATCGAGAAGAGACATGCTTGATGTGTCCTCGCGAATAATGTGTAAAATGAAGTCATAAAACGGCTTCATCGGTTCGGTACTGTGCGATTTGAGACTGGAAGAGTCCAGTACCGCGTAGTGTGAGTTTGAGCGAGTTGTGACTTTTCGTTCCGCGAAAGACGCGAGTAACTTTAATAATTAAAAGCGTGGCGGTACTTCGTAAACTTTTACTAAGTGCTTATGGCGAGCATTAACGTTAAAAAACGAACTATTATTGAACATCGACTGCAAACGTGTATGTTAGAAAATCGTCTGTGTTGCAGTTAAGTAAATTCCGTAACTTTGAAAGCTAATTCTGGCGGGGTTTGAGTGTGGATAGAATTGTGAACTGAACTTTCTTCAAACGTAGATTAGCGGGCTGATGATCAGGCTTAAAGACAATAAAGAGCTTAAATAGAATTACCAACTTCGCGTTCTCGTTTGAGTAAACAATTACTACCATTCCAATAACTCAATTTATTTCGGAAGATTGCTCATAGATTGTATTTCAGCAAACATGTATCGCGGCCTCCGGTGAGCGGCTATTAAATTGCAGTTTCTTCAACACTGCTTTTCTGCAATTTTTCCAGTAGCTGCTATCAGGAGAGGCGAGTGCAGCAACTACCTAAGAAACGAGGTGGGTGGATTTTCTTTCAGGGAAAGGAAACTGCGCGATAAGAGCCTGACCCGTCGCAAGTGGTGCATCGGCCGGGAAATAAAAATAGTAAATTCCAGTGAATGTCAAAAAAAAGCAGTAGTGACAATTACCGGACAATACAGAAGTGCTCGCTATGTGTAGGAACTGTGTAGCGTACAAATTGATATCGCCACGTGAATAGGAAGGACAGTGAAAGTGTCCGTGAACTGTAATGTGTTGTACGGAACGGAAGAATTTTTCGGTGACTACGCGCCGATTGGAATAGCAGTCTACGACGGCGTCTGGCAGACGACGAGCTACGGAGACTACGCAGAGGCGACGACAGCAGTGGCAGTTGGCAGCGCTGATTCGAGCGGGGGCCCGGAAACTGGTACAGCATTGCAGTGTATGGTGAACGGACCCGCAGTTTCATCTAGCAGCAACGCAGCACGCCGAAGCACAAAGTTAAGTACAGTGCTTTTGAAAACTTTGTGTGTTTGTGGAGTCAAACTGAGAAAAATGGCTGAGTTTCAACCAAGTGACAAAAAGGCGGAACTAAGTTGTGATAGTGGGATGGAGACATGGGAAAATGACCCCATGAATTTTAGTTTAGACGTGTCTCAACCCAATTTCAGTAGTAGTTTGACTGATTCATCCTATGTTAATTATAGTTTGGAGTCAGATCCAAATATGTCAGTGCCCAGTGAGTTACAGTTACCCATGCCGGTAGTTAATGTTAATAGGGACATTGTATCAGCAAATGAGGGGGCGAAGGATAATGTCGCCAGTATGCTGATGAATCTATTAACTAAGATGAACGTGTTGGATTCCAATATGTCAAGTAAGATGGATTCCAGTATGTCAAAAATGGATTCCAGTATATCAAAATTGGAAACTAATATGTCACAAATGGAAACTAATATGTCAAGTAAAATGGATTCAAAAATGTCTAAATTAGGATCTGATTTAAGTAATGAGATGACTAAAATGGGCGCTGATTTAGATTCCAAAATATCCGATCTCAGAGACTGTTGGAAGCAAGATTTAGCAGTGCTCAGTAGTAAAGTAAATGTTGAAATACAGCAGGTTAAACTAGAATGTACAGAAAATATTGTTCAAGTGCAAAGTGAATTGACGACACGAATCGAACAGGTTACTGAGGATCAACAGCAATTTAAATCCCATGTTGATGCAGAATTAGATAAAGTATGTGAGCACATAAAAGTGGTAGACAATTCCAATGAAATTAATCATGCCGCCTTAGAATGTAAAGTAAATGATACCAAAATTCGGTGTGAGAAACTTGGAGAGCAAGTTGTAAATAAGGTCAATAATTTAGAGACTCACATAAGCCATTTCAGTGAAAGTGTGAATGAGCAACTTTGTGGGCATGAATGCAGACTAACCAAAGTAGAACAGTGTGTTTCTAACCATAGTGGTAGTATAATTTCCAGTGGAATAATTGAATCTACCGAGGTTGCGTATGTTACCCACAGACAGTTTTTAAAATTTGACCCAAGTAAGAACATGCACCCCAGAGAATTTTGGAACGATTTTGAAGACGTTTTGCCGAAAGTATGGAGCGATAAACAAAAGATAGGCTTTATCACTTCAAATTTGATGGGAGAGGCCAGAGTATGGGGGAATTTAGCCTCTGAAAAATACGCGAAATTGTCAGAATTTAAATTAGCGTTCTTTGAGGAATACTGGGGAAAGAGAAAGCAGATGGATGTTCTTAATCGGTTCTGGTCGGGAGAGAAGTATGACCCCAAGAGAGAGGGCATCAAACGATTTGTTCAAAGGTGGGTAACAACTCTGTCCTACCTTAGTAATAAGTTAGAAACAGAACAGATCATATTAGGGGTAGAAAATAAGCTACCGTGGAACTGGAAAACTAAGATCATATCTGCGCCCCGAGATAACATTGACAAGTTCGTACAGTATTTAGAAAGGGTTGAATCCGTCCAAAAAGAAGAAGAAAACCTGAGGAGGGAGCATCGCCCGCCTGCTAGGCAGAATGACAATCGTGCGGATGTAAACATTAATAGGATGGGTGTTCAGAGAGGCGGCGGATACCGAGGCAGTTCACGTGGTAGAGGAAGAACATATGTTAACAGGTTCAATGAACGCGAGCAGTATGACAGCGGCCGACAGATGTCAGGAGGTGAGGCGGTCAGCTGGAGGCATAGTGATGACGCACCGCGCTCGGAAAACCATTAATTGTCTACGAGTGTGCTGGCGATCGTAGGCAACAGCGTTTAAAGTTAAATCCGCTGGCAAAACCATTCATAAGAAAGCAGCCTGAACGACCACCTAACATAAATGTTGTTGCTACAAAATTTAGGGAGGATAACGTAAAACAGACAGAGATAGTAGCTTTAAGTCAAGTGGAGGTTAATGAACCAATTAACTGTAAGAATAATCATAAGAAGCCACTTATCGAAGAACTAAGTACTAGTTATAAGGGTAATAATCAGAAAGACATTATGCACAGTAAAACTAATGAAGAGCTGTCGGATAGGGGTGAGAACAGTAATAATGGCAGGGTTGTGACTGTGCTTGATAAGATAATTGATGTTGTAGATAGTTACGAAGAAGAGGATAGATTAGAGGAGGAGGTAGAGGTTAATGACGACGCCTTGGATAGGGTCGTAGAAAAGGAGGTTAATGAGAAAGAGGGGGAAACATTGGAAAAATGTTTTGACTTAGCAATAGTGGATAGGCTAATAGGAGCTGCCACTAGAATTGAGGGTGATAATAAGCATGAAATAAACCCTGTAAGTGTGAATGTGATTGCCACCCAAAAGACAGGCTTCGAAAGGAGAGAAATTGTGCAAGATTTATTGGAGGAAGCAGAACCCAAAATAAATAAAGAGTGCTTAGGGCAACCGATAGTAGAGCTAAGAGTATTAAATGAACCAGTTAAATGTTTGATAGATACTGGATCGGAAGTCTGTGCAGTATCCCAGAACTTGGTAAATGAACTCCCTAACAGTAAACAGATTGTTAAGATGCCAGTAAGTGGCTTGAACATTGTAGTAGCAACCGGTAAGACTAAGAAGACAGTAAAACAGGAAGTGTTTCTACCCATAGCATTTAAGGAAGTAGAAATAAGACAGAACTTCTTAGTTATAAATGGACTGAGTGTAGACATATTGGTGGGGGCTGACTTTTTGAATAAATATGAAGGATGGGTGAATTTTTCTACCAATGATGTTATGGTAAAAATTAAGGGTAAACTAATTACTATACCTTTCATCGGTAAGCAGCTATGTGAGGATCCTGAGCAGAATGATTTTCCTATATGTATTTGTAAAACAGAGAAATTCTTGGAGGGCTATAATGAGTACGGTGGTAAAAAAGTAGAGGATCCGTCTGAGCTTGTGAGTGTCAGAAATAGGATCGAGGAGAAATTACTAGAATTAATTGATATGGATGAAGCAAGGAAAAACGATTTAAGACAAATACTAGTCAAACATGCCGAGGTTTTCTCAGATCAACCAGGGCTAGTAAAGGATTATGAGTGTTTTTTGACAGTGCAGAAAGACGCTCATTTCTTCAAAAAACCATTTGCAATCCCAGAAGTACATAAGGAGGCAGTACGTGACTTAATTCAAAATATGTTAGAGTGGGGAATTATTGAAAGGGCTGTTAGTGTGTACAATAACCCGCTAGTCATAGTTCCTAAGAAGGATGGTTCAATTAGACTAGTGTTGGATGCTCGAGCATTAAACAAAATAGTACTACCTGAGAGTGACCGTCCGGAGAATATTGAAGAACTGCTACAAAAGTTTAAAGGTGCTAAGTTCTTTACATCCATGGATGTGACCTGTGGATATTGGAACCTACCGTTAGCAAAGGAATCAAGAAAGTACACGGCATTCTTATTCGAAGGTAGATGTTATCAGTATAAGGTGGTGCCGTTTGGTTTAAATATAAGTGTATGTGCCTTTGTAAGAGCTATGTCGCAGGTATTAGGGGACCATCTACTAAGAAGAATTACAGTGTATGTAGACGACGTTTTGATATCGACACCAACGTGGGAGGAACACTGTATGTTATTGGATGAAGTATTGAGGGCCATAAAATTGGGGGGTATGAAATTGAAGCTAGACAAAACTGAATTTGTGAAGAAAGAAATTAAATTCTTGGGGCACATAGTGAGTGGCGATGGTATCATGCCGGATCCAGAAAAGATTAGAGCAATAAGGGATTATGCTGCACCTACAACACGTAAAGCATTAAAGGGGATGTTTGGTTTGTTTGGGTTTTATAGAAAATTTGTGTCTGGACAATTATTCAATGCACCGTGCCTGCGAGAACTCTTAAAGAAAAATGTAGTTTATAAATGGACTTCTGAGTGTCAGAAGGCGTTTGAAGAATTGAAAGAAGCTCTTATTAATAGTAAGATTTTGAACCATCCCGATTTTTCGAAACCATTTTGTCTGGGATCTGATGCTTGTGGTTACGGGTTAGGAGTTGAACTATTTCAGTTGGAAAAAGAAGGAGAAGAGGAAGTCCACAAGACCATAGCCTTTGCGAGCAGGTCATTGCAACAATCCGAGAAAAATTATAGTATATCTGAACTTGAAGCATTAGCTGTTATTTTCGGCCTGCAAAAATTTGAAAAGTACCTTTTAGGACATGAAATTTGGATCTACACAGACCATAGTGCCCTTACATATTTAGACTCATGTCAGCTAAAACATGCTAGATTAAGAAGGTGGTCCCTGTATTTACAGCAATTTAATTATAAGATGATATACATTAAGGGTTCCGAGAACATCGTGGCGGACGCCTTATCAAGAAGTGTGAAAGATACAGGACAAGAAGGGAAATCTTTAAGAAATACCGATAATAATGAAGTAATGTTGGCCATCATGCAGCTCCAGGACGATGGCTTAATTAAGCGCATTTGTAAGAACCTACGGAGGGAACAGAACCAGGATGACAACATTAAATTAGTAAAGAGTAGATTAGGTCATCCAGACTACCCAAAATTACTGGTCTACTATAAAGTGCATAAAGATGTCTTATTTAGGCGCAGGAAAGACAGTGAGGAGAATTGGAAAATATGTTTTCCGGAGCAACATGTAGATGCACTTATAGACTACGTACATTGTAAGTATGGGCATTATGGCGCTCGTAAATGTATAGCTAAGTTAAGTGAAGTGGTAATTTTTGATAATATGTGGAGAAGGGTGCAACAGCGATTAGAATCCTGTGATCGTTGCCAGAAAGTTAGGGCCAACAATAGAACTATCCAAGGACAGATGTATTCAGTAGAACCACAAAATCGGCTGGATTTAGTAGCTGTAGATTTATTTGGTCCACTACCAGTGTCTAGAGGGGGATGTGAATATGTGTTTGTGATGGTGGATGGGTTTACTAAGTACGTAAAATTTTACCCAATTAAGAAAGCCAACTCTAAAGTATTAGTGAATAAGTTGGAGAAGGACTATTTTGGGAAGATAGGAGTGCCAAAGGCAATATTGTCAGACAATGGGCCCCAGTTTATCTCTAAGAAATTTAGTGAATGTTTACAACAGAGAGGTATCGATCACATAAAAATCTCCGCGTACTTTCCTCAAGGGAACATGTGTGAGCGAATTATGAAGGAGTTAAACAGATTGTGTAGAACATATTGTCATAAAAAACACTCCGCTTGGGCCAATTATATTGAATACTTCGAAGAAGTAATAAACCATCTGAAGCATGAAGCCACAGGATATGCACCAGTAGAGCTAATGTGTGACATTAGGCCGAATAATATTTTATTCGACCTGGTCGAGTTTCCAAATCTCACAGACATAGCCATCGAAGAGAAGGAGAGACTGGCACGTATTAATATAAGAAAGAAGGCCCTGGAAAGAAAGAGAAGGCATGACGCAAGAGCTGATCCCACTAGTTTTCAGGTAGGGGATCTGGTGCTAGTGAAAACTAGGGAAAGATCTAAGAAACTTACGTCAGAAACAAAGAAGTTTACCGATGAGTACGTGGGCCCATTTAGAATCGTAGAGAAGCCTCACCCAAATGCTTATAGACTGGAGTTTGTGAAATCACATAAGGTGTTAGGGCTTAGGAACATTGTGGATTTGAAAAGATATGTTCAAAAGAGAGACGTGGCCAGGAGTGAGTAGATACCTCAGAGAGCTTTGCACTCTTTGCAGAGCTAAGTGCGTGACGAGCACTAGGTCTCGAGTCGTTTGACAATATTTCTTCCACTTTCTTTTCCGTATTGTCAACCTACCTCTTCTTTCATTCAGAACTAAAATTCTATCGTCTTTCCTTCTTCTCTATCGTAGTTTTAAGTGATAAAGTGTTTAAGTAATGAGTAGGAAAGAACCTCAGTGCAGTATAGGTTAAGCGTAAGGAATGAGTGTAAGAGAAAATCAAAAAGGATTAAGATACCTCAGATAAGTAATAAGTCTCAGTAAAGTAAATGTTTGGCCTAAGGTGTGAGTAATGCCCTTAGAAAGGTAAAATAACTAAGAAATGTAAGAGCCTCAGAAAATATGGTGACGAACATTGAAGCTGTTTGTTAAGTAACAGAACGATATGTTAAGACGTAGCATTAAGCTAATGTTTAGGAAAGGAAATGGAGCAGTACAGCAAAACTGTCTGTTCAATGAAGTCAGAGCCTCAGGAGGTGATTTAGTGGTAAAATGAGTAAAGGTACAGTGCAACAAGGTTGACTGTCAAAGGGGTAAAGGAAGTTAAGTTAAAGGGACAGTGCAGCAGGACTGACTGTCAAATGAAGAGAAATATGTGAGAAAAGGAGAAAGAATGAGCATAGTGTTTGGCTAGCTCGATATTAGGAAAAAGTGAGGCTACGAAGGTGAGTAAATAAAAAGCTTAATGTTGGTAACCAGAGGTGGCGTTTGTTGGTAAACAGAGGAGATGTTTGTAAACAAAAGGAAGTGAGGCTACGAATGTAAACAGAGCTGAGGCGACGTTGGTAACTCAGGAGGTGGATGTATGTTAGAAAGTATGGGTAACGAGGTTTCGCAGATTAGTAGGAAACGCTTTAACAAATACTAACCTGAGTGTGTGAAGTATGAGTATGAGAGTTGTAAATTAAACCCGAATGTGACTAGAGAAAACCTGATGTTGACAAGAAATTGAAGTAACTCCAGATATGTGAGATGAGGAAAGTACCCATGACATCGATTCCATTTTTGACCAGAGACACACAAAGCTCCCCAAGTTTGTCGTAGAGATTAGTATAAGGATTGTAGTGTTGATAAATGAATAAGTAAATATGTATTTTTCAGTGTTTAATTTATGATACAGGACTACAGGAGATTGCCTGGAGACAGAATTGTAATATTGATAATTTTGTGTATATTTTATATTGTTGTGTATTGTACAGGAACTGGAGAGTCACCAGTGCTGGCGGAGATTTATTATGTATTTGTGAACTATTTGTAGGAATTGTTTTTCTTAGTATTTCTTATGTAACCATAACTTGTTTGATTATGAGATGAAGAAATAATTAAAGAGTAAATGTGCCACTTCGGTACTGCATTAGGAAAGTCAATTCACTTTTCACTTAAAAAAAAAAAAAAAAAAAATTTTTGAAAATTGTACATACTGTAAAGTAAATTTTATCAAAAATATGAGACTTTAGAGTCAAGCAGATAGCGCCATTTATCGCTGCTGTAGGTTAAGACGTAGCAGTTAGAAAGGGAACTGAGGCCAGCTGATGTTTCAGGTGCGCCGAAGTAAACAGAGGTGGTAGCACGAGACTTGAAATGGACCTCCCAAGCAGGACCCGGTCGAACTACGAGTGCTATCAAAATCTTAAGTGTAAGTGGTAAAAAAGTGACGCTCACCATAGCGATAGAAGTGTTAGTGTGCGTGTGACGTACATCAAGATAGTATTTAGGTTTGTTTTCTCTTTCAGGAATTTGTAAATAGAATTTTGTAATCTGAAAAATTATTTTTTGAATGATGATAAAAGTGCATGTTTAGATATAAGATGTTTTGTAGGTCGTCAGCCCTAGGTATAAGTGGATGATTGATGTACAGGAACTATAAATGTTAAATAGCTGTTTGAGTAAATCTTTAATAGAAATTTTTTTTAGAAAACTAAAAGTTTGTCATGAATGAAAAAATTTAGTTTCCTCAGGAGGTGTGTGGCGTCGCAACTAGTGCGAGCGCACAGTTTTCTATCAAATATTTACTGTGAAATGTAGACAGACTGTAAAGTAGCCATCAGATTAGCATATGTGCTGTAGCGGGCAGATTACCGGTGTCCGTTCGTCTGACGTCACGACCATATGGCATGTCTGTACCGTGAGAATGTAAGACCTGTGCGCTAACTAGCCGCGTGTATAACGTGGAACTTTCATCTTTAATAACTTCTAACTGAGGAACCTGAGGAAATTAAAAGTTAATATACTAGTTTCTGTTATGAATAAAAATAAGTCATCCAAATTTGAGCTTTGAAACCTGCATATTTTGGAAATTAGAAAAATCTTACAGAAAACGCAAATTTCTACAATTTTCGAGTCTAAATAAATACCATTATGTATAGATCACCTTCAGTGACCATCCAACTATGAAACAAAATCACCTTCCGTGCTTTTGTATTTATTTTGAGAATTTTACTTTTAGAAATTCACCTATAACTTTGTTAAAACCATAAATGTTTTGAATTTTTGTGAACAGTTATTTTATATGAGTAGGTGAGAGTGAATGAGTGTGCCTGAGTGAATGAAAGAGGGACATTCGCCATTCTTTGCAAGTGTATAAAATCTAGGTTGGAACTCGCAAGTGTTCAGACGATGTAACCGTGGGAACAGAGTCGCCAGTGGTTCCCCATCTTAGTGAATGTCGGATGTCCAAGAGTGTATGGTATTGTACAAGCAGCCAGAACGTTCGCGAGTATTTAAATAATTTCTGGAAATAAAGTAAAGTCTAGTTTTCCTTTCGGTTTGTTAAATTATACAGTAAATTTTGTGTAACAAGAAATCATGACGTAAATGATTCAGAAGTCATGACTGGTGCGTGCTAGATTTTGGCGCGAGGCGCACCCAAAGAGTTAATTCTGATTGGCTGTGTGATGGGTGAGCCAATGAGATGCGAGGACGGTTAGCAGACTAGGAGAGTGAGTCGCGAGTGGATGAGGAGTCGCGAAGGAACTGTGATCGAGAAGAGACATGCTTGATGTGTCCTCGCGAATAATGTGTAAAATGAAGTCATAAAACGGCTTCATCGGTTCGGTACTGTGCGATTTGAGACTGGAAGAGTCCAGTACCGCGTAGTGTGAGTTTGAGCGAGTTGTGACTTTTCGTTCCGCGAAAGACGCGAGTAACTTTAATAATTAAAAGCGTGGCGGTACTTCGTAAACTTTTACTAAGTGCTTATGGCGAGCATTAACGTTAAAAAACGAACTATTATTGAACATCGACTGCAAACGTGTATGTTAGAAAATCGTCTGTGTTGCAGTTAAGTAAATTCCGTAACTTTGAAAGCTAATTCTGGCGGGGTTTGAGTGTGGATAGAATTGTGAACTGAACTTTCTTCAAACGTAGATTAGCGGGCTGATGATCAGGCTTAAAGACAATAAAGAGCTTAAATAGAATTACCAACTTCGCGTTCTCGTTTGAGTAAACAATTACTACCATTCCAATAACTCAATTTATTTAGGAAGATTGCTCATAGATTGTATTTCAGCAAACATGTATCGCGGCCTCCGGTGAGCGGCTATTAAATTGCAGTTCCTTCAACACTGCTTTTCTGCAATTTTTCCAGTAGCTGCTATCAGGAGAGGCGAGTGCAGCAACTACCTAAGAAACGAGGTAGGTGGATTTTCTTTCAGGGAAAGGAAACTGCGCGATAAGAGCCTGACCCGTCGCAACTGACGACCAACATTTACATGTATACGACTCATCTCGAAACGCTCACACCCCTGAGGATTTGAGTTTTCGTTCTACACAGCCGCTGCCCCTTGCTCTTTCCCACCCATTCGTTACATTCAACCTCTGACGAGACCGACCAAATATAGACTGAGAAACAAGACCACACACTTTGTGCATTCGGAATCGAAGGCAGGGCGACCCTCGCCGCATTTGCTACGATTGCCATTTGCTACTTCTGCAGAAGCGGCGGCGACGACGACGACGACGACGACGACGACGACGACGAATATCGCGAGAGGCTCTGAGATATGTGAGAAATACATCTATAAAATGTAATTCAGACTGCCTCGTCCCACATTATGCTGTACCGCTTTGGCAAATGCTTTATCTGCGCCATTCGCCTTAATCGCATATGAGAGTGATTCTTAAAAAAACGCCTGTCGCTAATTGTTCGTCATCACAGGTACTGTTTGCTATACGGCCACGACGCGCAACTGATTTCCAAAATTCATCTTTCTCCTGTGAGGATGGAACTTACGACCCCTGGTTTATTAGACCAGTGCTCTACCACTGAGCTAAAGAGGCGCGGCCTAGCGGTACTCTTGGGTACTTCGTCCTTACGGTCGTCTGCATCATCAGACTTTAGCTGACAACACTTCATATTACCGGCTAATATTTGCAGCTATGGCGACAAATTACTGCTTGGCTACACATCTGACACGTAACCGATGTGCTCTCCAAACAACAACACTTGCATTTCAGAACATGTCTTTCACACATGTCTACAAAATCACCTTCACCTTCAAATACAGCTTCCTTGCGACTGACAGAGACGTAGGCAAAGTTTAAAGTTGCTATTTCCATTAAATCTCGTTAATCAGAAAAACGGTAATTTACACCTGCAGCGGAACAAAATTCCGTTCCGCCCAGCGCCTGGCTCGAACCCACGACCCTGGGATTAAGAGTCTGACGCTCTACCGACTGAGCTAGCCGGCTACCTCGGTGAATACCTGCCGGGTAGCACGTCACACAGTACTCGTTTGGGTTGGGTGGTCCCATACAGAATCTCTCCATGCTGCCTAATGTTTTCCTAACGTCACACTCGTCACGTACTTCACTTTTATGTCATAATCCCTTCTGAGAGGTAAAGAAATTGCATGACAACATGCACAGCTAGTGGCGTCAAAATTAACGCACATACTTTATGTGACTCAAAAGCCGAACGAGTTACTTTCCGACGTTGTTTTAGATGTGCAAGTGATAGTCAAAACTCGCTGTGTCGGCACTCTGCCGACCATTTCGCTAGTTAACACCGGTCTTGTTGTGTGTGTTTCAAGCTCAAGAGCATCTCCAAGCAAAAAATGGTCAACAGCAACATTCAGACGGTTTCGTACTGCTCAATTGCTACATTAAAACGTTATGTTTCTTTTTCAGAACTGGAACAACACAAGCGTGACAGCATTCGAACCTGTAATCTTCAGATCCGAAGTCCGACGCCTTATCCATTAGGCCACACGGTCACTGACGACCAACATTTACATGTATACGACTCATCTCGAAACGCTCACACCCCTGAGGATTTGTGTTTTCGTTCTACACAGCCGCTGCCCCTTGCTCTTTCCCACCCATTCGTTACATTCAACCTCTGACGAGACCGACCAAATATAGACTGAGAAACAAGACCACACACTTTGTGCATTCGGAATCGAAGGCAGGGCGACCCTCGCCGCATTTGCTACGATTGCCATTTGCTACTTCTGCAGAAGCGGCGGCGGCGGCGACGACGACGACGACGAATATCGCGAGAGGCTCTGAGATATGTGAGAAATACATCTATAAAATGTAATTCAGACTGCCTCGTCCCACATTATGCTGTACCGCTTTGGCAAATGCTTTATCTGCGCCATTTGCCTTAATCGCATCTGAGAGTAATTCTTAAAAAAACGCCTGTCGCTAATTGTTCGTCATCACAGGTACTGTTTGCTATACGGCCACGACGCGCAACTGATTTCCAAAATTCATTTTTCTCCTGTGAGGATGGAACTTACGACCCCTGGTTTATTAGACCAGTGCTCTACCACTGAGCTAAAGAGGCGCGGCCTAGCAGTACTCTTGGGTACTTCGTCCTTACGGTCGTCTGCATCATCAGACTTTAGCTGACAACACTTCATATTACCGGCTAATATTTGCAGCTATGGCGACAAATTACTGCTTGGCTACACATCTGACACGTAACCGATGTGCTCTCCAAACAACAACACTTGCATTTCAGAACATGTCTTTCACACATGTCTACAAAATCACCTTCACCTTCAAATACAGCTTCCTTGCGACTGACAGAGACGTAGGCAAAGTTTAAAGTTGCTATTTCCATTAAATCTCGTTAATCAGAAAAACGGTAATTTACACCTGCAGCGGAACAAAATTCCGTTCCGCCCAGCGTCTGGCTCGAACCCACGACCCTGGGATTAAGAGTCTGACGCTCTACCGACTGAGCTAGCCGGCTACCTCGGTGAATACCTGCCGGGTAGCACGTCACACAGTACTCGTTTGGGTTGGGTGGTCCCATACAGAATCTCTCCATGATGCGTAATGTTTTCCTAACGTCACACTCGTCACGTACTTCACTTTTATGTCATAATCATTTCTGAGAGGTAAAGAAATTGCATGACAACATGCACAGCTAGTGGCGTCAAAATTAACGCACATACTTTATGTGACTCAAAAGCCGAACGAGTTACTTTCCGACGTTGTTTTAGATGTGCACGTGATAGTCAAAACTCGCTGTGTCGGCACTCTGCCGACCATTTCGCTAGTTAACACCGGTCTTGTTGTGTGTGTTTCAAGCTCAAGGGCATCTCCAAGCAAAAAATGGTCAACAGCAACATTCAGACGGTTTCGTACTGCTCAATTGCTACATTAAAACGTTATGTTTCTTTTTCAGAACTGGAACAACACAAGCGTGACAGCATTCGAACCTGTAATCTTCAGATCCGAAGTCCGACGCCTTATCCATTAGGCCACACGGTCACTGACGACCAACATTTACATGTATACGACTCATCTCGAAACGCTCACACCCCTGAGGATTTGTGTTTTCGTTCTACACAGCCGCTGCCCCTTGCTCTTTCCCACCCATTCGTTACATTCAACCTCTGACGAGACCGACCAAATATAGACTGAGAAACAAGACCACACACTTTGTGCATTCGGAATCGAAGGCAGGGCGACCCTCGCCGCATTTGCTACGATTGCCATTTGCTACTTCTGCAGAAGCGGCGGCGGCGGCGACGACGACGACGACGAATATCGCGAGAGGCTCTGAGATATGTGAGAAATACATCTATAAAATGTAATTCAGACTGCCTCGTCCCACATTATGCTGTACCGCTTTGGCAAATGCTTTATCTGCGCCATTCGCCTTAATCGCATATGAGAGTGATTCTTAAAAAAACGCCTGTCGCTAATTGTTCGTCATCACAGGTACTGTTTGCTATACGGCCACGACGCGCAACTGATTTCCAAAATTCATCTTTCTCCTGTGAGGATGGAACTTACGACCCCTGGTTTATTAGACCAGTGCTCTACCACTGAGCTAAAGAGGCGCGGCCTAGCGGTACTCTTGGGTACTTCGTCCTTACGGTCGTCTGCATCATCAGACTTTAGCTGACAACACTTCATATTACCGGCTAATATTTGCAGCTATGGCGACAAATTACTGCTTGGCTACACATCTGACACGTAACCGATGTGCTCTCCAAACAACAACACTTGCATTTCAGAACATGTCTTTCACACATGTCTACAAAATCACCTTCACCTTCAAATACAGCTTCCTTGCGACTGACAGAGACGTAGGCAAAGTTTAAAGTTGCTATTTCCATTAAATCTCGTTAATCAGAAAAACGGTAATTTACACCTGCAGCGGAACAAAATTCCGTTCCGCCCAGCGTCTGGCTCGAACCCACGACCCTGGGATTAAGAGTCTGACGCTCTACCGACTGAGCTAGCCGGCTACCTCGGTGAATACCTGCCGGGTAGCACGTCACACAGTACTCGTTTGGGTTGGGTGGTCCCATACAGAATCTCTCCATGATGCGTAATGTTTTCCTAACGTCACACTCGTCACGTACTTCACTTTTATGTCATAATCATTTCTGAGAGGTAAAGAAATTGCATGACAACATGCACAGCTAGTGGCGTCAAAATTAACGCACATACTTTATGTGACTCAAAAGCCGAACGAGTTACTTTCCGACGTTGTTTTAGATGTGCACGTGATAGTCAAAACTCGCTGTGTCGGCACTCTGCCGACCATTTCGCTAGTTAACACCGGTCTTGTTGTGTGTGTTTCAAGCTCAAGGGCATCTCCAAGCAAAAAATGGTCAACAGCAACATTCAGACGGTTTCGTACTGCTCAATTGCTACATTAAAACGTTATGTTTCTTTTTCAGAACTGGAACAACACAAGCGTGACAGCATTCGAACCTGTAATCTTCAGATCCGAAGTCCGACGCCTTATCCATTAGGCCACACGGTCACTGACGACCAACATTTACATGTATACGACTCATCTCGAAACGCTCACACCCCTGAGGATTTGTGTTTTCGTTCTACACAGCCGCTGCCCCTTGCTCTTTCCCACCCATTCGTTACATTCAACCTCTGACGAGACCGACCAAATATAGACTGAGAAACAAGACCACACACTTTGTGCATTCGGAATCGAAGGCAGGGCGACCCTCGCCGCATTTGCTACGATTGCCATTTGCTACTTCTGCAGAAGCGGCGGCGGCGGCGACGACGACGACGACGAATATCGCGAGAGGCTCTGAGATATGTGAGAAATACATCTATAAAATGTAATTCAGACTGCCTCGTCCCACCTTATGCTGTACCGCTTTGGCAAATGCTTTATCTGCGCCATTTGCCTTAATCGCATCTGAGAGTAATTCTTAAAAAAACGCCTGTCGCTAATTGTTCGTCATCACAGGTACTGTTTGCTATACGGCCACGACGCGCAACTGATTTCCAAAATTCATTTTTCTCCTGTGAGGATGGAACTTACGACCCCTGGTTTATTAGACCAGTGCTCTACCACTGAGCTAAAGAGGCGCGGCCTAGCAGTACTCTTGGGTACTTCGTCCTTACGGTCGTCTGCATCATCAGACTTTAGCTGACAACACTTCATATTACCGGCTAATATTTGCAGCTATGGCGACAAATTACTGCTTGGCTACACATCTGACACGTAACCGATGTGCTCTCCAAACAACAACACTTGCATTTCAGAACATGTCTTTCACACATGTCTACAAAATCACCTTCACCTTCAAATACAGCTTCCTTGCGACTGACAGAGACGTAGGCAAAGTTTAAAGTTGCTATTTCCATTAAATCTCGTTAATCAGAAAAACGGTAATTTACACCTGCAGCGGAACAAAATTCCGTTCCGCCCAGCGTCTGGCTCGAACCCACGACCCTGGGATTAAGAGTCTGACGCTCTACCGACTGAGCTAGCCGGCTACCTCGGTGAATACCTGCCGGGTAGCACGTCACACAGTACTCGTTTGGGTTGGGTGGTCCCATACAGAATCTCTCCATGATGCGTAATGTTTTCCTAACGTCACACTCGTCACGTACTTCACTTTTATGTCATAATCATTTCTGAGAGGTAAAGAAATTGCATGACAACATGCACAGCTAGTGGCGTCAAAATTAACGCACATACTTTATGTGACTCAAAAGCCGAACGAGTTACTTTCCGACGTTGTTTTAGATGTGCACGTGATAGTCAAAACTCGCTGTGTCGGCACTCTGCCGACCATTTCGCTAGTTAACACCGGTCTTGTTGTGTGTGTTTCAAGCTCAAGGGCATCTCCAAGCAAAAAATGGTCAACAGCAACATTCAGACGGTTTCGTACTGCTCAATTGCTACATTAAAACGTTATGTTTCTTTTTCAGAACTGGAACAACACAAGCGTGACAGCATTCGAACCTGTAATCTTCAGATCCGAAGTCCGACGCCTTATCCATTAGGCCACACGGTCACTGACGACCAACATTTACATGTATACGACTCATCTCGAAACGCTCACACCCCTGAGGATTTGTGTTTTCGTTCTACACAGCCGCTGCCCCTTGCTCTTTCCCACCCATTCGTTACATTCAACCTCTGACGAGACCGACCAAATATAGACTGAGAAACAAGATCACACACTTTGTGCATTCGGAATCGAAGGCAGGGCGACCCTCGCCGCATTTGCTACGATTGCCATTTGCTACTTCTGCAGAAGCGGCGGCGGCGACGACGACGACGACGACGACGACGACGACGACGAATATCGCGAGAGGCTCTGAGATATGTGAGAAATACATCTATAAAATGTAATTCAGACTGCCTCGTCCCACATTATGCTGTACCGCTTTGGCAAATGCTTTATCTGCGCCATTCGCCTTAATCGCATATGAGAGTGATTCTTAAAAAAACGCCTGTCGCTAATTGTTCGTCATCACAGGTACTGTTTGCTATACGGCCACGACGTGCAACTAATTTCCAAAATTCATCTTTCTCCTGTGAGGATGGAACTTACGACCCCTGGTTTATTAGACCAGTGCTCTACCACTGAGCTAAAGAGGCGCGGCCTAGCGGTACTCTTGGGTACTTCGTCCTTACGGTCGTCTGCATCATCAGACTTTAGCTGACAACACTTCATATTACCGGCTAATATTTGCAGCTATGGCGACAAATTACTGCTTGGCTACACATCTGACACGTAACCGATGTGCTCTCCAAACAACAACACTTGCATTTCAGAACATGTCTTTCACACATGTCTACAAAATCACCTTCACCTTCAAATACAGCTTCCTTGCGACTGACAGAGACGTAGGCAAAGTTTAAAGTTGCTATTTCCATTAAATCTCGTTAATCAGAAAAACGGTAATTTACACCTGCAGCGGAACAAAATTCCGTTTCGCCCAGCGTCTGGCTCGAACCCACGACCCTGGGATTAAGAGTCTGACGCTCTACCGACTGAGCTAGCCGGCTACCTCGGTGAATACCTGCCGGGTAGCACGTCACACAGTACTCGTTTGGGTTGGGTGGTCCCATACAGAATCTCTCCATGATGCCTAATTTTTCCTAACGTCACACTCGTCACGTACTTCACTTTTATGTCATAATCATTTCTGAGAGGTAAAGAAATTGCATGACAACATGCACAGCTAGTGGCGTCAAAATTAACGCACATACTTTATGTGACTCAAAAGCCGAACGAGTTACTTTCCGACGTTGTTTTAGATGTGCAAGTGATAGTCAAAACTCGCTGTGTCGGCACTCTGCCGACCATTTCGCTAGTTAACACCGGTCTTGTTGTGTGTGTTTCAAGCTCAAGAGCATCTCCAAGCAAAAAATGGTCAACAGCAACATTCAGACGGTTTCGTACTGCTCAATTGCTACATTAAAACGTTATGTTTCTTTTTCAGAACTGGAACAACACAAGCGTGACAGCATTCGAACCTGTAATCTTCAGATCCGAAGTCCGACGCCTTATCCATTAGGCCACACGGTCACTGACGACCAACATTTACATGTATACAACTCATCTCGAAACGCTCACACCCCTGAGGATTTGTGTTTTCGTTCTACACAGCCGCTGCCCCTTGCTCTTTCCCACCCATTCGTTACATTCAACCTCTGACGAGACCGACCAAATATAGACTGAGAAACAAGACCACACACTTTGTGCATTCGGAATCGAAGGCAGGGCGACCCTCGCTGCATTTGCTACGATTGCCATTTGCTACTTCTGCAGAAGCGGCGGCGGCGGCGACGACGACGACGACGACGACGAATATCGCGAGAGGCTCTGAGATATGTGAGAAATACATCTATAAAATGTAATTCAGACTGCCTCGTCCCACCTTATGCTGTACCGCTTTGGCAAATGCTTTATCTGCGCCATTCGCCTTAATCGCATATGAGAGTGATTCTTAAAAAAACGCCTGTCGCTAATTGTTCGTCATCACAGGTACTGTTTGCTATACGGCCACGATGCGCAACTGATTTCCAAAATTCATCTTTCTCCTGTGAGGATGGAACTTACGACCCCTGATTTATTAGACCAGTGCTCTACCACTGAGCTAAAGAGGCGCGGCCTAGCGGTACTCTTGGGTACTTCGTCCTTACGGTCGTCTGCATCATCAGACTTTAGCTGACAACACTTCATATTACCGGCTAATATTTGCAGCTATGGCGACAAATTACTGCTTGGCTACACATCTGACACGTAACCGGCGTGCTCTCCAAACAACAACACTTGCATTTCAGAACATGTCTTTCACACATGTCTACAAAATCACCTTCACCTTCAAATACAGCTTCCTTGCGACTGACAGAGATGTAGGCAAAGTTTAAAGTTGCTATTTCCATTAAATCTCGTTAATCAGAAAAACGGTAATTTACACTTGCAGCGGAACAAAATTCCGTTCCGCCCAGCGTCTGGCTCAAACCCACGACCCTGGGATTAAGAGTCTGAAGCTCTACCGACTGAGCTAGCCGGCTACCTCGGTGAATACCTGCCGGGTAGCACGTCACACAGTACTCGTTTGGGTTGGGTGGTGCCGTACAGAATCTCTCCATGATGCCTAATGTTTTCCTAACGTCACACTCGTCACGTACTTCACTTTTATGTCATAATCATTTCTGAGAGGTAAAGAAATTGCATGACAACATACAGAGCTAGTGGCGTCAAAATTAACGCACATACTTTATGTGACTCAAAAGCCGAACGAGTTACTTTCCAACGTTGTTTTAGATGTGCAAGTGATAGTCAAAACTCGCTGTGTCGGCACTCTGCCGACCATTTCGCTAGTTAACACCGGTCTTGTTGTGTGTGTTTCAAGCTCAAGAGCATCTCCAAGCAAAAAATGGTCAACAGCAACATTCAGACGGTTTCGTACTGCTCAATTGCTACATTAAAACGTTATGTTTCTTTTTCAGAACTGGAACAACACAAGCGTGACAGCATTCGAACCTGTAATCTTCAGATCCGAAGTCCGACGCCTTATCCATTAGGCCACACAGTCACTGACGACCAACATTTACATGTATACGACTCATCTCGAAACGCTCACACCCCTGAGGATTTGTGTTTTCGTTCTACACAGCCGCTGCCCCTTGCTCTTTCCCACCCATTCGTTACATTCAACCTCTGACGAGACCGACCAAATATAGACTGAGAAACAAGACCACACACTTTGTGCATTCGGAATCGAAGGCAGGGCGACCCTCGCTGCATGTGCTACGTTTGTCATTTGCTACTTCTGCAGAAGCGGCGGCGGCGGCGGCGGCGGCGGCGGCGGCGACGACGACGACGACGAATATCGTGAGAGGCTCTGAGATATGTGAGAAATACATCTATAAAATGTAATTCAGACTGCCTCGTCCCACCTTATGCTGTACCGCTTTGGCAAATGCTTTATCTGCGCCATTCGCCTTAATCGCATCTGAGAGTGATTCTTAAAAAAACGCCTGTCGGTAATTGTTCGTCATCACAGGTACTGTTTGCTATAAGGCCACGACGCGCAACTGATTTCCAAAATTCATCTTTCTCCTGTGAGGATGGAACTTACGACCCCTGGTTTATTAGACCAGTGCTCTACCACTGAGCTAAAGAGGCGCGGCCTAGCGGTACTCTTGGGTACTTCGTCCTTACGGTCGTCTGCATCATCAGACTTTAGCTGACAACACTTCATATTACCGGCTAATATTTGCAGCTATGGCGACAAATTACTGCTTGGCTACACATCTGACACGTAACCGATGTGCTCTCCAAACAACAACACTTGCATATCAGAACATGTCTTTCACACATGTCTACAAAATCACCTTCACCTTCAAATACAGCTTCCTTGCGACTGACAGAGACGTAGGCAAAGTTTAAAGTTGCTATTTCCATTAAATCTCGTTAATCAGAAAAACGGTAATTTACACTTGCAGCGGAACAAAATTCCGTTCCGCCCAGCGTCTGGCTCGAACCCACGACCCTGGGATTAAGAGTCTGACGCTCTACCGACTGAGCTAGCCGGCTACCTCGGTGAATACCTGCCGGGTAGCACGTCACACAGTACTCGTTTGGGTTGGGTGGTCCCATACAGAATCTCTCCATGATGCGTAATGTTTTCCTAACGTCACACTCGTCACGTACTTCACTTTTATGTCATAATCCTTTCTGAGAGGTAAAGAAATTGCATGACAACATGCAGAGCTAGTGGCGTCAAAATTAACGCACATACTTTATGTGACTCAAAAGCCGAACGAGTTACTTTCCGACGTTGTTTTAGATGTGCAAGTGATAGTCAAAACTCGCTGTGTCGGCACTCTGCCGACCATTTCGCTAGTTAACACCGGTCTTGTTGTGTGTGTTTCAAGCTCAAGAGCATCTCCAAGCAAAAAATGGTCAACAGCAACATTCAGACGGTTTCGTACTGCTCAATTGCTACATTAAAACGTTATGTTTCTTTTTCAGAACTGGAAAAACACAAGCGTGACAGCATTCGAACCTGTAATCTTCAGATCCGAAGTCCGACGCCTTATCCATTAGGCCACACGGTCACTGACGACCAACATTTACATGTATACGACTCATCTCGAAACGCTCACACCCCTGAGGATTTGTGTTTTCGTTCTACACAGCCGCTGCCCCTTGCTCTTTCCCACCCATTCGTTACATTCAACCTCTGACGAGACCGACCAAATATAGACTGAGAAACAAGACCACACACTTTGTGCATTCGGAATCGAAGGCAGGGCGTCCCTCGCCGCATTTGCTACGATTGCCATTTGCTACTTCTGCAGAAGCGGCGACGACGACGACGACGACGACGAATATCGCGAGAGGCTCTGAGATATGTGAGAAATACATCTATAAAATGTAATTCAGACTGCCTCGTCCCACCTTATGCTGTACCGCTTTGGCAAATGCTTTATCTGCGCCATTCGCCTTAATCGCGTCTGAGAGTGATTCTTAAAAAAACGCCTGTCGCTAATTGTTCGTCATCACAGGTACTGTTTGCTATACGGCCACGACGCGCAACTGATTTCCAAAATTCATCTTTCTCCTGTGAGGATGGAACTTACGACCCCTGGTTTATTAGACCAGTGCTCTACCACTGAGCTAAAGAGGCGCGGCCTAGCGGTACTCTTGGGTACTTCGTCCTTACGGTCGTCTGCATCATCAGACTTTAGCTGACAACACTTCATATTACCGGCTAATATTTGCAGCTATGGCGACAAATTACTGCTTGGCTACACATCTGACACGTAACCGATGTGCTCTCCAAACAACAACACTTGCATTTCAGAACATGTCTTTCACACATGTCTACAAAATCACCTTCACCTTCAAATACAGCTTCCTTGCGACTGACAGAGACGTAGGCAAAGTTTAAAGTTGCTATTTCCATTAAATCTCGTTAATCAGAAAAACGGTAATTTACACTTGCAGCGGAACAAAATTCCGTTCCGCCCAGCGTCTGGCTCGAACCCACGACCCTGGGATTAAGAGTCTGACGCTCTACCGACTTTTTTTTTTTTTTTAAGTAACAGTTTTTTTTAGACATAATAATTAACATTACCACTTGGAATCTTACTCTAAACAGAATATACAAGCATTTAGAACAATTATACACAGTAGTAGTTTTGTAGAGTATTCATCATTCATCTGGCGTCAAAAACTACTAATCTTTTTGTTCTCTTCTTGTACATAATTCTGTAGCCACATTCTCGACATCGAATTGGGTCGCGTGCTCTTATTTCATTTTCATGATGACATTCTCCACATGTGTATACCATCGGGATTTTAACTTGTTCCTTTGGCTGGTCCATGGCCACCTGCACAAAATGTCAGAAATCTTGATCCCAAATTCCATGACATTGTTGAATGAAAATAAGCAAAGTATACTGTGCAACTGAAAGACCTCCGTTTCTCTCTCACAGCGTGGCCAAGGTGTAGGAAAAAAATTAAGACAGAAGCAACAAAAATCTTCCTTAGTTGATGAAGTGCATTTACGTTATACTCTACACGCGGATCCTTATTGAAAGTTTCTTTGTTGCTACACTGTATCGCTGTAAGTACAATTGTTGGTAGAACTGTTCTACCTTAGATCGCTGTGACAAACCTGTTGAACACAAGTTAGATCTTCTTCGCACCACTACTAACAGTAAGCAGCATAATGTTGGCCGTCACACCTCGTTGTGGATCGACTCAGTTAAGCATTCAAAATCTTCAATTAACTAACAACAATCATTTGTTTGGTCATAAAATTCATGCCCGTGAGAGTATTAGCTGTAATCATCCTAGGTACATAGAACATATTTTTTAAAAAAAACAATGTAACGCCAGATTTATTATAGCCCTACACTGAGCGTGAAGAATGAATAAGTAACTAAAAATAAAAATGTTTGACCCCGACGTGATTTTTTTTTTTTTTTTTTTGGAGAACAAAGTTTATTTACCACAACATAACAGTATCACAGTGGTATCAACACATGTATTCAGACAACAAAAACAAGTTCCTAGGCAATAGCCTTGATTTAAATAAAATTAAACAGTAAAATGAACTAGAATAGTACAATGAATTTATAGATTGGAGCGACTGGTGATTACCCTGTGAAATTTTGTCAATAAAGCATTTTTATAAGTTTCTTTTTAAATGTTTAAAGGGAATTATAGGAATTAAAGAAAACGCCCTCCTGGCAGAACAGACAAAGCAGCATCCGCGTCCCGCCAACTTGTGGGTAGACGCACACCGAATCCCAAGGCAGTCAAGCATGTTCCAGGCACGTCTTCACGAAGAATATTGCATTTTCCGGTACATGGGACTGAGTCCTGGTATTACACACTCTCATTGAAGTCATCTTCTCATACCTGGGACACCCCAGCTGCAGGGGGGATCGAAGAAGGCACTACCCAAAAAGTTGGCATAGTACTGACGGTATCGCGGATGGTGCATGAGAAAAGTAAAGCGATCTTGCAGGAATGTCCAAAAATCAAGAACACTCTTATCACCTTCATGGAACAAATAAGAGATCGAGAGACCTTTTATCCAGATCACAGCGTTGGTCTTCGTACTTGGGAAGTATGTCTCATCTGGGAACAGAAGAGATTTCGGTGTAATGGCATGGGGATCCGTACGTAGAAGAAAGGCAAGCATCTTCTGAATCAGCTGCCACACCTCTGCAGAAGATCCACACATCAGTCGATGTTCGTCCGTATCAAGCGTTTGACAGCGAGGACACAGCGGCGAATCTGTCATTTTTATGGCATGTAGACGAAGTTGTGTCATGTATTTTCCATTAACGACCAAATACCAGGTCGCACGTGCGCTCGTGTCTAGGTATATATGGTGTACAGAACGCCATACCACGGGCCATGCGATCGTAGGATATCGCCTTTCCACAACATTCCAAGTGTGGTTTCTCATCATGATTCGGTAAACATCACGTGCCATAGGGGGTCTGGTACTAGGCAAGTCGGCATGGACATAACTGTATTCGATGAAAAAGGTCCGGATATGTGAGAGAGGGGAAGAAATATGGGCTACTGCAACGGGTGCCACTCGAGAGGGAGGGGCCACTTCATCAATCAGGCTTCCCGATAATCCGTTTCGGCGGCGGATCCACGATTTAACCATCGTACTTACATAAAGGGCAGCTGCTCTCGCTCGGACGTTGACAAGGCCGAGGCCGCCATCTCGAGGAGGAAGTGTCAGCGTGTCGTAGCGGACTTTGAAGATAAGACCCGCGCTAACAAAGTGGCCGAACGCCGCCTGAAGTCTGTGTGCCATTGCCTTTGGCATCGGTAAAATCTGTGCTAAATGGGGTAGTCGCGAGACTAGATGAGTGTTAACAAAATCCACCCTTTGTAACATGTCCAATGCTCTCAGGAGGTTGCCACGAACGTTCGTGCGGATAGCTTGAAGCAGGCGTTTGTAGTTAAATGAGATCGTGCGCTGTATATCACGCGTGAAGGTGATCCCCAAACATTTGAGCTTGTCCACTAATGGCAATGGTGCCACACTCTCAGCTGGAAGGCCTCTACCGACGGACATAGCACTAGATTTCGTCAGGTTCACACGGCTGCCCGCAGCAGCCCCGTACTGGTTGATCCACGCCAGTGCCTCTCGCACTTCATCCTCCGATAGAACCAAGAACACCAAGTCATCTGCATAGGCGCGGCAGATGAAAGAAGTCCCCCTCATTGTTATGCCTGTCAACCGGCTCCTCAAACCGTGTAATAGTGGCTCAAGGGCAATGGCGAAAAGCAGCATCGACAGCGGACATCCTTGACGGACCGACCGCATGACGTTAATAGGGCCCGCCACACGGCCATTGACCAGCACCCGCGACGTGGCACCTCGGAGAAGCCGCAAGACGAGGTGTATAAACCTGTGGGGAAAGGCCATCCGTCGAAGTACGTTTTCGAGAAAGTCATGACTCACTCTATCAAAGGCGTGGACGAAGTCCACTGTCACTAAGGCACCACGACTGCTACAGGTCATGGTCAGGGCTATAACGTGACGGTAATCGCTGAGTGCCGTCTGAATGTTACTGTCACCTCCAAAGCACGTTTGATCCAGAGAGATAACTTGAGGGACGACGCGCCTAATGCGAGCGCCAAGAATCCGGGTAAAAATCTTGAAGTCACAATTTAACATGGTCAGCGGCCGATAATGTTCCACTCCTCGACCTCCCGATGGCTTGGGGATCGGGATAAGCAAGCCTTCTACGAATTCGGGTGGGAGAGGAAAGTCAGGGTTCATCAGTTCTTCATACATCGCAGTCCAGCGTGAGCCCATGATGTCATGAAATGTGCGGTAAAACTCCAGCGGGAACCCATCTGGACCTGGGGCTTTGTTTGCCGCACCCTTATGAAGAGCATCGGCGACGTCATCAGCCATAATTGTCGCCGTGAGAATCTCCGCAGCAGACTCGTCCAGGGTATCTGTCAAGGAACGGAGGACATCAGACATTACCGCCACGTTCCGGTCCTCTGCTGCATAGAACTCGTTGTAGTGATCCACAAAGGCTCTTACGATATCATTCTGGGACGTCAATCGACGACCATCTGGCATGTCGAGGGCGTTGATCAACTTTCTACGACACCGCTGCTTCTCTCGGATAACATGATGCATGGACGGGAGCTCTCCTGGTACACATTCGTGACATCTTGCGCGTACTACTGTGCCTTCAAGGCGGTGACGCATAAGAGAAATTATCTTCGCCTTAATACGTTGAATTTCAACCTGTCGTTGAACTGAGGGGGCAAGGTTTGAGAGTTCCCGGAGAATTGTGAAATAGTATTCCATGGTATGTCGGTGCCATAACATTTTATCGCGACCGTAATTCATCATAGAACGACGTAAAGCAGGCTTGGCGCAGTCGATCCACCACCGAAGTGTTGAAGGATACGCTGGAAGGCGTCTCACACAGTTGTTCCACGTCGTCTCTACGACCTGCCTAAATTCCGGATCCTTGAGATGGGCCACATTCAGCTTCCACAGGCCTCGACCGCGCCACACCTTCTGCCTCTGGAGCGAAACAGTGCAAATGTAGGCGATATGGTCGGAAAAGGCGGTAGGCCATAACTCAGCGTCAAGCGTGGCAGTTACGAGTCCTGGGGACACGTAGACACGGTCAAGACGACTTGCTGAATGGCTGGTGACGTACGTATATCCAGGCCGATCGCCATGCACGCGGTCCCAAGTATCGGTGAGTTTCAGTTCATGCACAAGCAGCTTGAGTTCCTGGCATGTGGTGAAATGGGGATGTTGGTCCTTTTGGGATAACACACAATTGAAGTCGCCGCCAAGAACAATATGGTCGTAGCGTCCGACAAACAAAGGAGCGATCTGTTCTGAATAGAATCGCGACCGCTCCCGTCGCTTGGCCGTGCCCGAGGGAGCGTAAACATTGATGACTCGAACACCGTGGAAAGTCACAGCAAGACCCCTAGCCGATGGTAGGTAAATCACGTCATCTACATCAATGCCTTCCTTTAAAAGAATAGCTGTCCCACTGCCACCGTCGGCACACGGCGTGAGGTAGGAAACATAGCCATAGACATTAGGAAACGTCGCCAGGCGAACTTCCTGCAAAAGGGCAACATCTAGGTCCGACGCCCTCAACATATCACGGAGCAATTGTAGATTGACAGGGGTGCCAATGGTGTTGACATTGATGGAGCCAATCCTGTAAGCTTGTTGTAGAATTGGGACTACAGGGACGCTCATGGAGGCACGAAGAGCAGCAGCGAACAAGAATGTTGTCCCAGTAGGCTGCACATCCCCATCCTGTAACCCTGTCGATTAGGAGTCGTGGGCTGGAGCAGCGGCATTCGCGGCTGTCTCACTAGTTGGTGTTTCGTCGGCTACATCGTCAGACCACGCAAGGGTGCGTGGATGGTGTGCGTCCAGTGGAGTACCAGCAGAGTCCGAAGGCAGTGTCACGTCGGTGGTGGAAGAGTTGTCCTGGCTCAGCTGTTGTTCAACGTCCATAGGTACAGCGCCTGTTGCATGCAAGGATGGTTGTACGTCCGACGGAGTGCAAGTTGGTGCTTCCACCATAGATTCGTCCTTCGGAGGAACAACTTGATAATTTTGATCTTCATCGTCTTGAGACTGCGTCCTGCAGGTGTCAGACGGGGCGATCCGCCGTTTCCGACGTCTCTTCGGCGACCGTTGCTTGCGCACGTGATCTTCAGTGTCCGAAGACGCCTGGGGATCCGGATGTTCAGACACAAAAGCATCGGTAGGCACAATCATGGAGTCAAGGGCCATCCTCTGTCCTTGAGATTGCTCACCACTGCACACGTCGGGAGGAGGAGGCAAGGGCGTTGGTCCGTCCGCAACAGCCTGAGGCAGTACCGGAGACGACGATGTACCAGTAGTAGGAGCCAGTGGTGTTCGCGGTCGGGGGTCGCTATGGAGAGCTTCGACAAACGTCAGCGGTAGCGACGTCGGAGCGGTCGTGGCCGGCAGGTCCGCAGGCGGTAACTGTGTGATTCTGCGCTGCAGACAGCTGGAACGGAGGTGTCCTTCTTTGCCACATCCCGAGCATGTCTTCGGCTGTCCATCATAAATAATAATTGCACGGCAGCCACCAATATATAAGTAGGACGGCACATGTTTGGTTAGTTCTATGCGGATCTGCCGTACTCCATTGAGAACCGGGTATGTAGTGAACTGAACCCACTTCTCAGCTGTGTGGCTAATCACTTTTCCATATGGATGGAATGCAGATACCACTACCTCTGAAGGCACCTCGAAAGGGAGTTCAAAAACACGTATCGTGCGCAGTCCAAGTCCCGCATGTTCCACAGTTACGTCACCGATGTGTCCATCAGAGTGACGGAACTTAAGACCACTTCGAGTTGCATCTAGAATTTTTTCACATATGTCCTCGTTGACCAATTTCACGTATACCACACTGCTCACTATAGAAAGGTGGATGCCAACAAGATCGTTGCAGTCAATCTTGACTTCATCTCTGATAAACTGTTCGATTTCCAGTGCTTTTGGTCGGGCATATTCAGGTGCAAAGCTAATCTTCAGTGTCGATTTTCGGTGGGCATAAGCCATTCTCTGTCGAATGAAATAAAGCGCGCAAAGACGGCAGAATCACGTAAACAACTCCGCGAGCGAGCTGCGCGGCGAGGACGTAAACAAGACGTCCGTGCCGCTAGCGTGCCGAAAGGCGACTGGAATTCATCTTTCTCCTGTGAGGATGGAACTTACAACCCCTGGTTTATTAGACCAGTGCTCTACCACTGAGCTAAAGAGGCGCGGCCCGACTGAGCTAGCCGGCTACCTCGGTGAATACCTGCCGGGTAGCACGTCACACAGTACTCGTTTGGGTTGGGTGGTCCCATACAGAATCTCTCCATGATGCCTAATGTTTTCCTAACGTCACACTCGTCACGTACTTCACTTTTATGTCATAATCATTTCTGAGAGGTAAAGAAATTGCATGACAACATGCACAGCTAGTGGCGTCAAAATTAACACACATACTTTATGTGACTCAAAAGCCGAACGAGTTACTTTCCGACGTTGTTTTAGATGTGCAAGTGATAGTCAAAACTCGCTGTGTCGGCACTCTGCCGACCATTTCGCTAGTTAACACCGGTCTTGTTGTGTGTGTTTCAAGCTCAAGAGCATCTCCAAGCAAAAAATGGTCAACAGCAACATGCAGACGGTTTCGTACTGCTCAATTGCTACATTAAAACGTTATGTTTCTTTTTCAGAACTGGAAAAACACAAGCGTGACAGCATTCGAACCTGTAATCATCAGATCCGAAGTCCGACGCCTTATCCATTAGGCCACACGGTCACTGACGACCAACATTTACATGTATACGACTCATCTCGAAACGCTCACACCCATGAGGATTTGCGTTTTCGTTCTACACAGCCGCTGCCCCTTGCTCTTTCCCACCCATTCGTTACATTCAACCTCTGACGTGACCGACCAAATATAGACTGAGAAACAAGACCACACACTTTGTGCATTCGGAATCGAAGGCAGGGCGACCCTCGCCGCATTTGCTACGATTGCCATTTGCTACTTCTGCAGAAGCGGCGGCGGCGGCGGCGGCGGCGGCGGCGACGACGACGACGACGACGACGACGACGACGACGAATATCGCGAGAGGGTCTGAGATATGTGAGAAATACATCTATAAAATGTAATTCAGACTGCCTCGTCCCACCTTATGCTGTACCGCTTTGGCAAATGCTTTATCTGCGCCATTCGCCTTAATCGCATCTGAGAGTGATTCTTAAAAAAACGCCTGTCGCTAATTGTTCGTCATCACAGGTACTGTTTGCTATACGGCCACGACGCGCAACTGATTTCCAAAATTCATCTTTCTCCTGTGAGGATGGAACTTACAACCCCTGGTTTATTAGACCAGTGCTCTACCACTGAGCTAAAGAGGAGCGGACTAGCGGTACTCTTGGGTACTTCGTCCTTACGGTCGTCTGCATCATCAGACTTTAGCTGACAACACTTCATATTACCGGCTAATATTTGCAGCTATGGCGACAAATTACTGCTTGGCTACACATCTGACACGTAACCGATGTGCTCTCCAAACAACAACACTTGCATTTCAGAACATGTCTTTCACACATGTCTACAAAATCACCTTCACCTTCAAATACAGCTTCCTTGCGTCTGACAGAGACGTAGGCAAAGTTTAAAGTTGCTATTTCCATTAAATCTCGTTAATCAGAAAAACGGTAATTTACACCTGCAGCGGAACAAAATTCCGTTCCGCCCAGCGTCTGGCTCTAACCCACGACCCTGGGATTAAGAGTCTGACGCTCTACCGACTGAGCTAGCCGGCTACCTCGGTGAATACCTGCCGGGTCGCACGTCACACAGTACTCGTTTGGGTTGGGTGGTCCCATACAGAATCTCTCCATGATGCCTAATGTTTTCCTAACGTCACACTCGTCACGTACTTCACTTTTATGTCATAATCCTTTCTGAGAGGTAAAGAAATTGCATGACAACATGCAGAGCTAGTGGCGTCAAAATTAACACACATACTTTATGTGACTCAAAAGCCGAACGAGTTACTTTCCGACGTTGTTTTAGATGTGCACGTGATAGTCAAAACTCGCTGTGTCGGCACTCTGCCGACCATTTCGATAGTTAACACCGGTCTTGTTGTGTGTGTTTCAAGCTCAAGAGCATCTCCAAGCAAAAAATGGTCAACAGCAACATGCAGACGGTTTCGTACTGCTCAATTGCTACATTAAAACGTTATGTTTCTTTTTCAGAACTGGAAAAACACAAGCGTGACAGCATTCGAACCTGTAATCTTCAGATCCGAAGTCCTACGCCTTATCCATTAGGCCACACGGTCACTGACGACCAACATTTACATGTATACGACTCATCTCGAAACGCTCACACCCCTGAGGATTTGCGTTTTTGTTCTACACAGCCGCTGCCCCTTGCTCTTTCCCACCCATTCGTTACATTCAACCTCTGACGTGACAGACCAAATATAGACTGAGAAACAAGACCACACACTTTGTGCATTCGGAATCGAAGGCAGGGCGTCCCTCGCCGCATTTGCTACGATTGCCATTTGCTACTTCTGCAGAAGCGGCGGCGGCGGCGACGACGACGACGACGACGACGACGACGACGACGACGACGACGACGACGAATATCGCGAGAGGCTCTGAGATATGTGAGAAATACATCTATAAAATGTAATTCAGACTGCCTCGTCCCACCTTATGCTGTACCGCTTTGGCAAATGCTTTATCTGCGCCATTCGCCTTAATCGCATCTGAGAGTGATTCTTAAAAAAACGCCTGTCGCTAATTGTTCGTCATCACAGGTACTGTTTGCTATACGGCCACGACGCGCAACTGATTTCCAAAATTCATCTTTCTCCTGTGAGGATGGAACTTACGACCCCTGGTTTATTAGACCAGTGCTCTACCACTGAGCTAAAGAGGCGCGGCCTAGCGGTACTCTTGGGTACTTCGTCCTTACGGTCGTCTGCATCATCAGACTTTAGCTGACAACACTTCATATTACCGGCTAATATTTGCAGCTATGGCGACAAATTACTGCTTGGCTACACATCTGACACGTAACCGATGTGCTCTCCAAACAACAACACTTGCATTTCAGAACATGTCTTTCAGACATGTCTACAAAATCACCTTCACCTTCAAATACAGCTTGCTTGCGTCTGACAGAGACGTAGGCAAAGTTTAAAGTTGCTATTTCCATTAAATCTCGTTAATCAGAAAAACGGTAATTTACACCTGCAGCGGAACAAAATTCCGTTCCGCCCAGCGTCTGGCTCTAACCCACGACCCTGGGATTAAGAGTCTGACGCTCTACCGACTGAGCTAGCCGGCTACCTCGGTGAATACCTGCCGGGTCGCACGTCACACAGTACTCGTTTGGGTTGGGTGGTCCCATACAGAATCTCTCCATGATCCCTAATGTTTTCCTAACGTCACACTCGTCACGTACTTCACTTTTATGTCATAATCCTTTCTGAGAGGTAAAGAAATTGCATGACAACATGGAGAGCTAGTGGCGTCAAAATTAACACACATACTTTATGTGACTCAAAAGCCGAACGAGTTACTTTCCGACGTTGTTTTAAATGTGCACGTGATAGTCAAAACTCGCTGTGTCGGCACTCTGCCGACCATTTCGATAGTTAACACCGGTCTTGTTGTGTGTGTTTCAAGCTCAAGAGCATCTCCAAGCAAAAAATGGTCAACAGCAACATTCAGACGGTTTCGTACTGCTCAATTGCTACATTAAAACGTTATGTTTCTTTTTCAGAACTGGAAAAACACAAGCGTGACAGCATTCGAACCTGTAATCTTCAGATCCGAAGTCCTACGCCTTATCCATTAGGCCACACGGTCACTGACGACCAACATTTACATGTATACGACTCATCTCGAAACGCTCACACCCCTGAGGATTTGCGTTTTTGTTCTACACAACCGCTGCCCCTTGCTCTTTCCCACCCATTCGTTACATTCAACCTCTCACGTGACAGACCAAATATAGACTGAGAAACAAGACCACACACTTTGTGCATTCGGAATCGAAGGCAGGGCGTCCCTCGCCGCATTTGCTACGATTGCCATTTGCTACTTCTGCAGAAGCGGCGGCGGCGACGACGACGACGACGACGACGACGACGACGAATATCGCGAGAGGCTCTGAGATACGTGAGAAATACATCTATAAAATGTAATTCAGACTGCCTCGTCCCACCTTATGCTGTACCGCTTTGGCAAATGCTTTATCTGCGCCATTCGCCTTAATCGCATCTGAGAGTGATTCTTAAAAAAACGCCTGTCGCTAATTGTTCATCACAGGTACTGTTTGCTATACGGCCACGACGCGCAACTGATTTCCAAAATTCATCTTTCTCCTGTGAGGATGGAACTTACGACCCCTGGTTTATTAGACCAGTGCTCTACCACTGAGCTAAAGAGGCGCGGCCCAGCGGTACTCTTGGGTACTTCGTCCTTACGGTCGTCTGCATCATCAGACTTTAGCTGACAACACTTCATATTACCGGCTAATATTTGCAGCTATGGCGACAAATTACTGCTTGGCTACACATCTGACACGTAACCGATGTGCTCTCCAAACAACAACACTTGCATTTCAGAACATGTCTTTCACACATGTCTACAAAATCACCTTCACCTTCAAATACAGCTTCCTTGCGACTGACAGAGACGTAGGCAAAGTTTAAAGTTGCTATTTCCATTAAATCTCGTTAATCAGAAAAACGGTAATTTACACCTGCAGCGGAACAAAATTCCGTTCCGCCCAGCGTCTGGCTCTAACCCACGACCCTGGGATTAAGAGTCTGACGCTCTACCGACTGAGCTAGCCGGCTACCTCGGTGAATACCTGCCGGGTAGCACGTCACACTGTACTCGTTTGGGTTGGGTGGTCCCATACAGAATCTCTCCATGATGCCTAATGTTTTCCTAACGTCACACTCGTCACGTACTTCACTTTTATGTCATAATCATATCTGAGAGGTAAAGAAATTGCATGACAACATGCAGAGCTAGTGGCGTCAAAATTAACACACATACTTTATGTGACTCAAAAGAAGAACGAGTTACTTTCCGACGTTGTTTTAGATGTGCAAGTGATAGTCAAAACTCGCTGTGTCGGCACTCTGCCGACCATTTCGCTAGTTAACACCGGTCTTGTTGTGTGTGTTTCAAGCTCAAGAGCATCTCCAAGCAAAAAATGGTCAACAGCAACATTCAGACGGTTTCGTACTGCTCAATTGCTACATTAAAACGTTATGTTTCTTTTTCAGAACTGGAAAAACACAAGCGTGACAGCATTCGAACCTGTAATCATCAGATCCGAAGTCCGACGCCTTATCCATTAGGCCACACGGTCAATGACGACCAACATTTACATGTATACGACTCATCTCGAAACGCTCACACCCATGAGGATTTGCGTTTTCGTTCTACACAGCCGCTGCCCCTTGCTCTTTCCCACCCATTCGTTACATTCAACCTCTGACGTGACCGACCAAATATAGACTGAGAAACAAGACCACACACTTTGTGCATTCGGAATCGAAGGCAGGGCGACCCTCGCCGCATTTGCTACGATTGCCATTTGCTACTTCTGCAGAAGCGGCGGCGGCGGCGACGACGACGAGGACGACGACGACGACGACGACGACGAATATCGCGAGAGGCTCTGAGATATGTGAGAAATACATCTATAAAATGTAATTCAGACTGCCTCGTCCCACCTTATGCTGTACCGCTTTGGCAAATGCTTTATCTGCGCCATTCGCCTTAATCGCATCTGAGAGTGATTCTTAAAAAAACGCCTGTCGCTAATTGTTCGTCATCACAGGTACTGTTTGCTATACGGCCACGACGCGCAACTGATTTCCAAAATTCATCTTTCTCCTGTGAGGATGGAACTTACGACCCCTGGTTTATTAGACCAGTGCTCTACCACTGAGCTAAAGAGGCGCGGCCTAGCGGTACTCTTGGGTACTTCGTCCTTACGGTCGTCTGCATCATCAGACTTTAGCTGACAACACTTCATATTACCGGCTAATATTTGCAGCTATGGCGACAAATTACTGCTTGGCTACACATCTGACACGTAACCGATGTGCTCTCCAAACAACAACACTTGCATTTCAGAACATGTCTTTCACACATGTCTACAAAATCACCTTCACCTTCAAATACAGCTTCCTTGCGTCTCACAGAGACGTAGGCAAAGTTTAAAGTTGCTATTTCCATTAAATCTCGTTAATCAGAAAAACGGTAATTTACACCTGCAGCGGAACAAAATTCCGTTCCGCCCAGCGTCTGGCTCTAACCCACGACCCTGGGATTAAGAGTCTGACGCTCTACCGACTGAGCTAGCCGGCTACCTCGGTGAATACCTGCCGGGTAGCACATCACACAGTACTCGTTTGGGTTGGGTGGTCCCATACAGAATCTCTCCATGATGCCTAATGTTTTCCTAACGTCACACTCGTCACGTACTTCACTTTTATGTCATAATCCTTTCTGAGAGGTAAAGAAATTGCATGACAACATGGAGAGCTAGTGGCGTCAAAATTAACACACATACTTTATGTGACTCAAAAGCCGAACGAGATACTTTCCGACGTTGTTTTAGATGTGCACGTGATAGTCAAAACACGCTGTGTCGGCACTCTGCCGACCATTTCGATAGTTAACACCGGTCTTGTTGTGTGTGTTTCAAGCTCAAGAGCATCTCCAAGCAAAAAATGGTCAACAGCAACATTCAGACGGTTTCGTACTGCTCAATTGCTACATTAAAACGTTATGTTTCTTTTTCAGAACTGGAAAAACACAAGCGTGACAGCATTCGAACCTGTAATCTTCAGATCCGAAGTCCTACACCTTATCCATTAGGCCACACGGTCACTGACGACCAACATTTACATGTATACGACTCATCTCGAAACGCTCACACCCCTGAGGATTTGCGTTTTTGTTCTACACAACCGCTGCCCCTTGCTCTTTCCCACCCATTCGTTACATTCAACCTCTGACGTGACAGACCAAATATAGACTGAGAAACAAGACCACACACTTTGTGCATTCGGAATCGAAGGCAGGGCGTCCCTCGCCGCATTTGCTACGATTGCCATTTGCTACTTCTGCAGAAGCGGCGGCGACGACGACGACGACGACGACGACGACGACGAATATCGCGAGAGGCTCTGAGATATGTGAGAAATACATCTATAAAATGTAATTCAGACTGCCTCGTCCCACCTTATGCTGTACCGCTTTGGCAAATGCTTTATCTGCGCCATTCGCCTTAATCGCATCTGAGAGTGATTCTTAAAAAAACGCCTGTCGCTAATTGTTCGTCATCACAGGTACTGTTTGCTATACGGCCACGACGCGCAACTGATTTCCAAAATTCATCTTTCTCCTGTGAGGATGGAACTTACGACCCCTGGTTTATTAGACCAGTGCTCTACCACTGAGCTAAAGAGGCGCGGCCTAGCGGTACTCTTGGGTACTTCGTCCTTACGGTCGTCTGCATCATCAGACTTTAGCTGACAACACTTCATATTACCGGCTAATATTTGCAGCTATGGCGACAAATTACTGCTTGGCTACACATCTGACACGTAACTGATGTGCTCTCCAAACAACAACACTTGCATTTCAGAACATGTCTTTCACACATGTCTACAAAATCACCTTCACCTTCAAATACAGCTTGCTTGCGTCTGACAGAGACGTAGGCAAAGTTTAAAGTTGCTATTTCCATTGAATCTCGTTAATCAGAAAAACGGTAATTTACACCTGCAGCGGAACAAAATTCCGTTCCGCCCAGCGTCTGGCTCTAACCCACGACCCTGGGATTAAGAGTCTGACGCTCTACCGACTGAGCTAGCCGGCTACCTCGGTGAATACCTGCCGGGAAGCACGTCACACAGTACTCGTTTGGGTTGGGTGGTCCCATACAGAATCTCTCCATGATGCCTAATGTTTTCCTAACGTCACACTCGTCACGTACTTCACTTTTATGTCATAATCCTTTCTGAGAGGTAAAGAAATTGCATGACAACATGGAGAGCTAGTGGCGTCAAAATTAACACACATACTTTATGTGACTCAAAAGCCGAACGAGTTACTTTCCGACGTTGTTTTAGATGTGCACGTGATAGTCAAAACTCGCTGTGTCGGCACTCTTCCGACCATTTCGATAGTTAACACCGGTCTTGTTGTGTGTGTTTCAAGCTCAAGAGCATCTCCAAGCAAAAAATGGTCAACAGCAACATTCAGACGGTTTCGTACTGCTCAATTGCTACATTAAAACGTTATGTTTCTTTTTCAGAACTGGAAAAACACAAGCGTGACAGCATTCGAACCTGTAATCTTCAGATCCGAAGTCCTACGCCTTATCCATTAGGCCACACGGTCACTGACGACCAACATTTACATGTATACGACTCATCTCGAAACGCTCACACCCCTGAGGATTTGCGTTTTTGTTCTACACAACCGCTGCCCCTTGCTCTTTCCCACCCATTCGTTACATTCAACCTCTGACGTGACAGACCAAATATAGACTGAGAAACAAGACCCCACACTTTGTGCATTCGGAATCGAAGGCAGGGCGTCCCTCGCCGCATTTGCTACGATTGCCATTTGCTACTTCTGCAGAAGCGGCGGCGGCGGCGACGACGACGACGACGACGAATATCGCGAGAGGCTCTGAGATATGTGAGAAATACATCTATAAAATGTAATTCAGACTGCCTCGTCCCACCTTATGCTGTACCGCTTTGGCAAATGCTTTATCTGCGCCATTCGCCTTAATCGCATCTGAGAGTGATTCTTAAAAAAACGCCTGTCGCTAATTGTTCGTCATCACAGGTACTGTTTGCTATACGGCCACGACGCGCAACTGATTTCCAAAATTCATCTTTCTCCTGTGAGGATGGAACTTACGACCCCTGGTTTATTAGACCAGTGCTCTACCACTGAGCTAAAGAGGCGCGGCCTAGCGGTACTCTTGGGTACTTCGTCCTTACGGTCGTCTGCATCATCAGACTTTAGCTGACAACACTTCATATTACCGGCTAATATTTGCAGCTATGGCGACAAATTACTGCTTGGCTACACATCTGACACGTAACCGATGTGCTCTCCAAACAACAACACTTGCATTTCAGAACATGTCTTTCACACATGTCTACAAAATCACCTTCACCTTCAAATACAGCTTCCATGCGTCTGACAGAGACGTAGGCAAAGTTTAAAGTTGCTATTTCCATTAAATCTCGTTAATCAGAAAAACGGTAATTTACACCTGCAGCGGAACAAAATTCCGTTCCGCCCAGCGTCTGGCTCTAACCCACGACCCTGGGATTAAGAGTCTGACGCTCTACCGACTGAGCTAGCCGGCTACCTCGGTCAATACCTGCCGGGTAGCACGTCACACAGTACTCGTTTGGGTTGGGTGGTCCCATACAGAATCTCTCCATGATGCCTAATGTTTTCCTAACGTCACACTCGTCACGTACTTCACTTTTATGTCATAATCCTTTCTGAGAGGTAAAGAAATTGCATGACAACATGCTGAGCTAGTGGCGTCAAAATTAACACACATACTTTATGTGACTCAAAAGCCGAACGAGTTACTTTCCGACGTTGTTTTAGATGTGCAAGTGATAGTCAAAACTCGCTGTGTCGGCACTCTGCCGACCATTTCGCTAGTTAACACCGGTCTTGTTGTGTGTGTTTCAAGCTCAAGAGCATCTCCAAGCAAAAAATGGTCAACAGCAACATTCAGACGGTTTCGTACTGCTCAATTGCTACATTAAAACGTTATGTTTCTTTTTCAGAACTGGAAAAACACAAGCGTGACAGCATTCGAACCTGTAATCATCAGATCCGAAGTCCGACGCCTTATCCATTAGGCCACACGGTCACTGACGACCAACATTTACATGTATACGACTCATCTCGAAACGCTCACACCCATGAGGATTTGCGTTTTCGTTCTACACGGCCGCTGCCCCTTGCTCTTTCCCACCCATTCGTTACATTCAACCTCTGACGTGACCGACCAAATATAGACTGAGAAACAAGACCACACACTTTGTGCATTCGGAATCGAAGGCAGGGCGACCCTCGCCGCATTTGCTACGATTGCCATTTGCTACTTCTGCAGAAGCGGCGGCGGCGGCGACGACGACGAGGACGACGACGAATATCGCGAGAGGCTCTGAGATATGTGAGAAATACATCTATAAAATGTAATTCAGACTGCCTCGTCCCACCTTATGCTGTACCGCTTTGGCAAATGCTTTATCTGCGCCATTCGCCTTAATCGCATCTGAGAGTGATTCTTAAAAAAACGCCTGTCGCTAATTGTTCGTCATCACAGGTACTGTTTGCTATACGGCCACGACGCGCAACTGATTTCCAAAATTCATCTTTCTCCTGTGAGGATGGAACTTACGACCCCTGGTTTATTAGACCAGTGCTCTACCACTGAGCTAAAGAGGCGCGGCCTAGGGGTACTCTTGGGTACTTCGTCCTTACGGTCGTCTGCATCATCAGACTTTAGCTGACAACACTTCATATTACCGGCTAATATTTGCAGCTATGGCGACAAATTACTGCTTGGCTACACATCTGACACGTAACCGATGTGCTCTCCAAACAACAACACTTGCATTTCAGAACATGTCTTTCACACATGTCTACAAAATCACCTTCACCTTCAAATACAGCTTCCTTGCGTCTCACAGAGACGTAGGCAAAGTTTAAAGTTGCTATTTCCATTAAATCTCGTTAATCAGAAAAACGGTAATTTACACCTGCAGCGGAACAAAATTCCGTTCCGCCCAGCGTCTGGCTCTAACCCACGACCCTGGGATTAAGAGTCTGACGCTCTACCGACTGAGCTAGCCGGCTACCTCGGTGAATACCTGCCGGGTAGCACGTCACACAGTACTCGTTTGGGTTGGGTGGTCCCATACAGAATCTCTCCATGATGCCTAATGTTTTCCTAACGTCACACTCGTCACGTACTTCACTTTTATGTCATAATCCTTTTTGAGAGGTAAAGAAATTGCATGACAACATGGAGAGCTAGTGGCGTCAAAATTAACACACATACTTTATGTGACTCAAAAGCCGAACGAGTTACTTTCCGACGTTGTTTTAGATGTGCACGTGATAGTCAAAACTCGCTGTGTCGGCACTCTGCCGACCATTTCGATAGTTAACACCGGTCTTGTTGTGTGTGTTTCAAGCTCAAGAGCATCTCCAAGCAAAAAATGGTCAACAGCAACATTCAGACGGTTTCGTACTGCTCAATTGCTACATTAAAACGTTATGTTTCTTTTTCAGAACTGGAAAAACACAAGCGTGACAGCATTCGAACCTCTAATCTTCAGATCCGAAGTCCTACGCCTTATCCATTAGGCCACACGGTCACTGACGACCAACATTTACATGTATACGACTCATCTCGAAACGCTCACACCCCTGAGGATTTGCGTTTTTGTTCTACACAACCGCTGCCCCTTGCTCTTTCCCACCCATTCGTTACATTCAACCTCTGACGTGACAGACCAAATATAGACTGAGAAACAAGACCACACACTTTGTGCATTCGGAATCGAAGGCAGGGCGTCCCTCGCCGCATTTGCTACGATTGCCATTTGCTACTTCTGCAGAAGCGGCGGCGACGACGACGACGACGACGACGACGACGACGACGAATATCGCGAGAGGCTCTGAGATATGTGAGAAATACATCTATAAAATGTAATTCAGACTGCCTCGTCCCACCTTATGCTGTACCGCTTTGGCAAATGCTTTATCTGCGCCATTCGCCTTAATCGCATCTGAGAGTGATTCTTAAAAAAACGCCTGTCGCTAATTGTTCGTCATCACAGGTACTGTTTGCTATACGGCCACGACGCGCAACTGATTTCCAAAATTCATCTTTCTCCTGTGAGGATGGAACTTACGACCCCTGGTTTATTAGACCAGTGCTCTACCACTGAGCTAAAGAGGCGCGGCCCAGCGGTACTCTTGGGTACTTCGTCCTTACGGTCGTCTGCATCATCAGACTTTAGCTGAAAACACTTCATATTACCGGCTAATATTTGCAGCTATGGCGACAAATTACTGCTTGGCTACACATCTGGCACGTAACCGATGTGCTCTCCAAACAACAACACTTGCATTTCAGAACATGTCTTTCACACATGTCTACAAAATCACCTTCACCTTCAAATACAGCTTCCTTGCGACTGACAGAGACGTAGGCAAAGTTTAAAGTTGCTATTTCCATTAAATCTCGTTAATCAGAAAAACGGTAATTTACACCTGCAGCGGAACAAAATTCCGTTCCGCCCAGCGTCTGGCTCGAACCCACGACCCTGGGATTAAGAGTCTGACGCTCTACCGACTGAGCTAGCCGGCTACCTCGGTGAATACCTGCCGGGTAGCACGTCACACAGTACTCGGTTGGGTTGGGTGGTCCCATACAGAATCTCTCCATGATGCCTAACGTTTTCCTAACGTCACACTCGTCACGTACTTCACTTTTATGTCATAATCATTTCTGAGAGGTAAAGAAATTGCATGACAACATGCAGAGCTAGTGGCGTCAAAATTAACACACATACTTTATGTGACTCAAAAGCCGAACGAGTTACTTTCCGACGTTGTTTTAGATGTGCAAGTGATAGTCAAAACTCGCTGTGTCGGCACTCTGCCGACCATTTCGCTAGTTAACACCGGTCTTGTTGTGTGTGTTTCAAGCTCAAGAGCATCTCCAAGCAAAAAATGGTCAACAGCAACATTCAGACGGTTTCGTACTGCTCAATTGCTACATTAAAACGTTATGTTTCTTTTTCAGAACTGGAAAAACACAAGCGTGACAGCATTCGAACCTGCAATCATCAGATCCGAAGTCCGACGCCTTATCCATTAGGCCACACGGTCACTGACGACCAACATTTACATGTATACGACTCATCTCGAAACGCTCACACCCCTGAGGATTTGCGTTTTCGTTCTACACAGCCGCTGCCCCTTGCTCTTTCCCACCCATTCGTTACATTCAACCTCTGACGTGACCGACCAAATATAGACTGAGAAACAAGACCACACACTTTGTGCATTCGGAATCGAAGGCAGGGCGACCCTCGCCGCATTTGCTACGATTGCCATTTGCTACTTCTGCAGAAGCGGCGGCGGCGACGACGACGACGACGACGACGACGACGAATATCGCGAGAGGCTCTGAGATATGTGAGAAATACATCTATAAAATGTAATTCAGACTGCCTCGTCCCACCTTATGCTGTACCGCTTTGGCAAATGCTTTATCTGCGCCATTCGCCTTAATCGCATCTGAGAGTGATTCTTAAAAAAACGCCTGTCGCTAATTGTTCGTCATCACAGGTACTGTTTGCTATACGGCCACGACGCGCAACTGATTTCCAAAATTCATCTTTCTCCTGTGAGGATGGAACTTACGACCCCTGGTTTATTAGACCAGTGCTCTACCACTGAGCTAAAGAGGCGCGGCCCAGCGGTACTCTTGGGTACTTCGTCCTTACGGTCGTCTGCATCATCAGACTTTAGCTGACAACACTTCATATTACCGGCTAATATTTGCAGCTATGGCGACAAATTACTGCTTGGCTACACATCTGACACGTAACCGATGTGCTCTCCAAACAACAACACTTGCATTTCAGAACATGTCTTTCACACATGTCTACAAAATCACCTTCACCTTCAAATACAGCTTCCTTGCGACTGACAGAGACGTAGGCAAAGTTTAAAGTTGCTATTTCCATTAAATCTCGTTAATCAGAAAAACGGTAATTTACACCTGCAGCGGAACAAAGTTCCGTTCCGCCCAGCGTCTGGCTCGAACCCACGACCCTGGGATTAAGAGTCTGACGCTCTATCGACTGAGCTAGCCGGCTACCTCGGTGAATACCTGCCGGGTAGCACGTCACACAGTACTCGTTTGGGTTGGGTGGTCCCATACAGAATCTCTCCATGATGCCTAATGTTTTCCTAACGTCACACTCGTCACGTACTTCACTTTTATGTCATAATCATTTCTGAGAGGTAAAGAAATTGCATGACAACATGCAGAGCTAGTGGCGTCAAAATTAACACACATACTTTATGTGACTCAAAAGCCGAACGAGTTACTTTCCGACGTTGTTTTAGATGTGCAAGTGATAGTCAAAACTCGCTGTGTCGGCACTCTGCCGACCATTTCGCTAGTTAACACCGGTCTTGTTGTGTGTGTTTCAAGCTCAAGAGCATCTCCAAGCAAAAAATGGTCAACAGCAACATTCAGACGGTTTCGTACTGCTCAATTGCTACATTAAAACGTTATGTTTCTTTTTCAGAACTGGAAAAACACAAGCGTGACAGCATTCGAACCTGTAATCATCAGATCCGAAGTCCGACGCCTTATCCATTAGGCCACACGGTCACTGACGACCAACATTTACATGTATACGACTCATCTCGAAACGCTCACACCCATGAGGATTTGCGTTTTCGTTCTACACAGCCGCTGCCCCTTGCTCTTTCCCACCCATTCGTTACATTCAACCTCTGACGTGACCGACCAAATATAGACTGAGAAACAAGACCACACACTTTGTGCATTCGGAATCGAAGGCAGGGCGTCCCTCGCCGCATTTGCTACGATTGCCATTTGCTACTTCTGCAGAAGCGGCGGCGGCGGCGGCGACGACGACGACGACGACGACGAATATCGCGAGAGGCTCTGAGATATGTGAGAAATACATCTATAAAATGTAAATCAGACTGCCTCGTCCCACCTTATGCTGTACCGCTTTGGCAAATGCTTTATCTGCGACATTCGCCTTAATCGCATCTGAGAGTGATTCTTAAAAAAACGCCTGTCGCTAATTGTTCGTCATCACAGGTACTGTTTGCTATACGGCCACGACGCGCAACTGATTTCCAAAATTCATCTTTCTCCTGTGAGGATGGAACTTACGACCCCTGGTTTATTAGACCAGTGCTCTACCACTGAGCTAAAGAGGCGCGGCCTAGCGGTACTCTTGGGTACTTCGTCCTTAAGGTCGTCTGCATCATCAGACTTTAGCTGACAACACTTCATATTACCGGCTAATATTTGCAGCTATGGCGACAAATTACTGCTTGGCTACACATCTGACACGTAACCGATGTGCTCTCCAAACAACAACACTTGCATTTCAGAACATGTCTTTCACACATGTCTACAAAATCACCTTCACCTTCAAATACAGCTTCCTTGCGACTGACAGAGACGTAGGCAAAGTTTAAAGTTGCTATTTCCATTAAATCTCGTTAATCAGAAAAACGGTAATTTACACTTGCAGCGGAACAAAATTCCGTTCCGCCCAGCGTCTGGCTCGAACCCACGACCCTGGGATTAAGAGTCTGACGCTCTACCGACTGAGCTAGCCGGCTACCTCGGTGAATACCTGCCGGGTAGCACGTCACACAGTACTCGTTTGGGTTGGGTGGTCCCATACAGAATCTCCCCATGATGCCTAATGTTTTCCTAACGTCACACTCGTCACGTACTTCACTTTTATGTCATAATCATTTCTGAGAGGTAAAGAAATTGCATGACAACATGCAGAGCTAGTGGCGTCAAAATTAACACACATACTTTATGTGACTCAAAAGCCGAACGAGTTACTTTCCGACGTTGTTTTAGATGTGCAAGTGATAGTCAAAACTCGCTGTGTCGGCACTCGGCCGACCATTTCGATAGTTAACACCGGTCTTGTTGTGTGTGTTTCAAGCTCAAGAGCATCTCCAAGCAAAAAATGGTCAACAGCAACATTCAGACGGTTTCGTACTGCTCAATTGCTACATTAAAACGTTATGTTTCTTTTTCAGAACTGGAAAAACACAAGCGTGACAGCATTCGAACCTGTAATCATCAGATCCGAAGTCCGACGCCTTATGCATTAGGCCACACGGTCACTGACGACCAACATTTACATGTATACGACTCATCTCGAAACGCTCACACCCCTGAGGATTTGCGTTTTTGTTCTACACAGCCGCTGCCCCTTGCTCTTTCCCACCCATTCGGTACATTCAACCTCTGACGTGACAGACCAAATATAGACTGAGAAACAAGACCACACACTTTGTGCATTCGGAATCGAAGGCAGGGCGTCCCTCGCCGCATTTGCTACGATTGCCATTTGCTACTTCTGCAGAAGCGGCGGCGGCGGCGGCGGCGACGACGACGACGACGACGACGAATATCGCGAGAGGCTCTGAGATATGTGAGAAATACATCTATAAAATGTAATTCAGACTGCATCGTCCCACCTTATGCTGTACCGCTTTGGCAAATGCTTTATCTGCGCCATTCGCCTTAATCGCATCTGAGAGTGATTCTTAAAAAAACGCCTGTCGCTAATTGTTCGTCATCACAGGTACTGTTTGCTATACGGCCACGACGCGCAACTGATTTCCAAAATTCATCTTTCTCCTGTGAGGATGGAACTTACGACCCCTGGTTTATTAGACCAGTGCTCTACCACTGAGCTAAAGAGGCGCGGCCTAGCGGTACTCTTGGGTACTTCGTCCTTACGGTCGTCTGCATCATCAGACTTTAGCTGACAACACTTCATATTACCGGCTAATATTTGCAGCTATGGCGACAAATTACTGCTTGGCTACACATCTGACACGTAACCGATGTGCTCTCCAAACAACAACACTTGCATTTCAGAACATGTCTTTCACACATGTCTACAAAATCACCTTCACCTTCAAATACAGCTTCCTTGCGACTGACAGAGACGTAGGCAAAGTTTAAAGTTGCTATTTCCATTAAATCTCGTTAATCAGAAAAACGGTAATTTACACCTGCAGCGGAACAAAATTCCGTTCCGCCCAGCGTCTGGCTCGAACCCACAACCCTGGGATTAAGAGTCTGACGCTCTACCGACTGAGCTAGCCGGCTGCCTCGGTGAATACCTACCGGGTAGCACGTCACACAGTACTCGTTTGGGTTGGGTGGTCCCATACAGAATCTCTCCATGATGCCTAATGTTTTCCTAACGTCACACTCGTCACGTGTTCACTTTTATGTCATAATCCTTTCTGAGAGGTAAAGAAATTGCATGACAACATGCAGAGCTAGTGGCGTCAAAATTAACACACATACTTTATGTGACTCAAAAGCCGAACGAGTTACTTTCCGACGTTGTTTTAGATGTGCAAGTGATAGTCAAAACTCGCTGTGTCGGCACTCTGCCGACCATTTCGCTAGTTAACACCGGTCTTGTTGTGTGTGTTTCAAGCTCAAGAGCATCTCCAAGCAAAAAATGGTCAACAGCAACATTCAGACGGTTTCGTACTGCTCAATTGCTACATTAAAACGTTATGTTTCTTTTTCAGAACTGGAAAAACACAAGCGTGACAGCATTCGAACCTGTAATCATCAGATCCGAAGTCCGACGCCTTATCCATTAGGCCACACGGTCACTGACGACCAACATTTACATGTATACGACTCATCTCGAAACGCTCACACCCATGAGGATTTGCGTTTTCGTTCTACACAGCCGCTGCCCCTTGCTCTTTCCCACCCATTCGTTACATTCAACCTCTGACGTGACCGACCAAATATAGACTGAGAAACAAGACCACACACTTTGTGCATTCGGAATCGAAGGCAGGGCGACCCTCGCCGAATTTGCTACGATTGCCATTTGCTACTTCTGCAGAAGCGGCGGCGGCGGCGGCGGCGGCGACGACGACGACGACGACGACGACGAATATCGCGAGAGGCTCTGAGATATGTGAGAAATACATCTATAAAATGTAAATCAGACTGCCTCGTCCCACCTTATGCTGTACCGCTTTGGCAAATGCTTTATCTGCGCCATTCGCCTTAATCGCATCTGAGAGTGATTCTTAAAAAAACGCCTGTCGCTAATTGTTCGTCATCACAGGTACTGTTTGCTATACGGCCACGACGCGCAACTGATTTCCAAAATTCATCTTTCTCCTGTGAGGATGGAAATTACGACCCCTGGTTTATTAGACCAGTGCTCTACCACTGAGCTAAAGAGGCGCGGACTAGCGGTACTCTTGGGTACTTCGTCCTTACGGTCGTCTGCATCATCAGACTTTAGCTGACAACACTTCATATTACCGGCTAATATTTGCAGCTATGGCGACAAATTACTGCTTGGCTACACATCTGACACGTAACCGATGTGCTCTCCAAACAACAACACTTGCATTTCAGAACATGTCTTTCACACATGTCTACAAAATCACCTTCACTTTCAAATACAGCTTCCTTGCGACTGACAGAGACGTAGGCAAAGTTTAAAGTTGCTATTTCCATTAAATCTCGTTAATCAGAAAAACGGTAATTTACACCTGCAGCAGAACAAAATTCCGTTCCGCCCAGCGTCTGGCTCGAACCCACGACCCTGGGATTAAGAGTCTGACGCTCTACCGACTGAGCTAGCCGGCTGCCTCGGTGAATACCTGCCGGGTAGCACGTCACACAGTACTCGTTTGGGTTGGGTGGTCCCATACAGAATCTCTCCATGATGCCTAATGTTTTCCTAACGTCACACTCGTCACGTGTTCACTTTTATGTCATAATCCTTTCTGAGAGGTAAAGAAATTGCATGACAACATGCAGAGCTAGTGGCGTCAAAATTAACACACATACTTTATGTGACTCAAAAGCCGAACGAGTTACTTTCCAACGTTGTTTTAGATGTGCAAGTGATAGTCAAAACTCGCTGTGTCGGCACTCTGCCGACCATTTCGATAGTTAACACCGGTCTTGTTGTGTGTGTTTCAAGCTCAAGAGCATCTCCAAGCAAAAAATGGTCAACAGCAACATTCAGACGGTTTCGTACTGCTCAATTGCTACATTAAAACGTTATGTTTCTTTTTCAGAACTGGAAAAACACAAGCGTGACAGCATTCGAACCTGTAATCTTCAGATCCGAAGTCCGACGCCTTATCCATTAGGCCACACGGTCACTGACGACCAACATTTACATGTATACGACTCATCTCGAAACGCTCACACCCCTGAGGATTTGTGTTTTCGTTCTACACAGCAGCTGCCCCTTGCTCTTTCCCACCCATTCGTTACATTCAACCTCTGACGAGACCGACCAAATATAGACTGAGAAACAAGACCACACACTTTGTGCATTCGGAATCGAAGGCAGGGCGTCCCTCGCCGCATTTGCTACGATTGCCATTTGCTACTTCTGCAGAAGCGGCGGCGGCGGCGGCGGCGGCGGCGGCGACGACGACGACGACGACGAATATCGCGAGAGGCTCTGAGATATGTGAGAAATACATCTATAAAATGTAATTCAGACTGCATCGTCCCACCTTATGCTGTACCGCTTTGGCAAATGCTTTATCTGCGCCATTCGCCTTAATCGCATCTGAGAGTGATTCTTAAAAAAACGCCTGTCGCTAATTGTTCGTCATCACAGGTACTGTTTGCTATACGGCCACGACGCGCAACTGATTTCCAAAATTCATCTTTCTCCTGTGAGGATGGAACTTACGACCCCTGGTTTATTAGACCAGTGCTCTACCACTGAGCTAAAGAGGCGCGGCCTAGCGGTACTCTTGGGTACTTCGTCCTTACGGTCGTCTGCATCATCAGACTTTAGCTGACAACACTTCATATTACCGGCTAATATTTGCAGCTATGGCGACAAATTACTGCTTGGCTACACATCTGACACGTAACCGATGTGCTCTCCAAACAACAACACTTGCATTTCAGAACATGTCTTTCACACATGTCTACAAAATCACCTTCACCTTCAAATACAGCTTCCTTGCGACTGACAGAGACGTAGGCAAAGTTTAAAGTTGCTATTTCCATTAAATCTCGTTAATCAGAAAAACGGTAATTTACACCTGCAGCGGAACAAAATTCCGTTCCGCCCAGCGTCTGGCTCGAACCCACGACCCTGGGATTAAGAGTCTGACGCTCTACCGACTGAGCTAGCCGGCTGCCTCGGTGAATACCTGCCGGGTAGCACGTCACACAGTACTCGTTTGGGTTGGGTGGTCCCATACAGAATCTCTCCATGATGCCTAATGTTTTCCTAACGTCACACTCGTCACGTGTTCACTTTTATGTCATAATCCTTTCTGAGAGGTAAAGAAATTGCATGACAACATGCAGAGCTAGTGGCGTCAAAATTAACACACATACTTTATGTGACTCAAAAGCCGAACGAGTTACTTTCCGACGTTGTTTTAGATGTGCAAGTGATAGTCAAAACTCGCTGTGTCGGCACTCGGCCGACCATTTCGATAGTTAACACCGGTCTTGTTGTGTGTGTTTCAAGCTCAAGAGCATCTCCAAGCAAAAAATGGTCAACAGCAACATTCAGACGGTTTCGTACTGCTCAATTGCTACATTAAAACGTTATGTTTCCCTTTCAGAACTGGAAAAACACAAGCGTGACAGCATTCGAACCTGTAATCTTCAGATCCGAAGTCCGACGCCTTATCCATTAGGCCACACGGTCACTGACGACCAACATTTACATGTATACGACTCATCTCGAAACGCTCACACCCCTGAGGATTTGTGTTTTCGTTCTACACAGCAGCTGCCCCTTGCTCTTTCCCACCCATTCGTTACATTCAACCTCTGACGAGACCGACCAAATATAGACTGAGAAACAAGACCACACACTTTGTGCATTCGGAATCGAAGGCAGGGCGTCCCTCGCCGCATTTGCTACGATTGCCATTTGCTACTTCTGCAGAAGCGGCGGCGGCGACGACGACGACGACGACGACGACGACGAATATCGCGAGAGGCTCTGAGATATGTGAGAAATACATCTATAAAATGTAATTCAGACTGCCTCGTCCCACCTTATGCTGTACCGCTTTGGCAAATGCTTTATCTGCGCCATTCGCCTTAATCGCATCTGAGAGTGATTCTTAAAAAAACGCCTGTCGCTAATTGTTCGTCATCACAGGTACTGTTTGCTATACGGCCACGACGCGCAACTGATTTCCAAAATTCATCTTTCTCCTGTGAGGATGGAACTTACGACCCCTGGTTTATTAGACCACTGCTCTACCACTGAGCTAAAGAGGCGCGGCCTAGCGGTACTCTTGGGTACTTCGTCCTTACGGTCGTCTGCATCATCAGACTTTAGCTGACAACACTTCATATTACCGGCTAATATTTGCAGCTATGGCGACAAATTACTGCTTGGCTACACATCTGACACGTAACCGATGTGCTCTCCAAACAACAACACTTGCATTTCAGAACATGTCTTTCACACATGTCTACAAAATCACCTTCACCTTCAAATACAGCTTCCTTGCGACTGACAGAGACGTAGGCAAAGTTTAAAGTTGCTATTTCCATTAAATCTCGTTAATCAGAAAAACGGTAATTTACACTTGCAGCGGAACAAAATTCCGTTCCGCCCAGCGTCTGGCTCGAACCCACGACCCTGGGATTAAGAGTCTGACGCTCTACCGACTGAGCTAGCCGGCTACCTCGGTGAATACCTGCCGGGTAGCACGTCACACAGTACTCGTTTGGGTTGGGTGGTCCCATACAGAATCTCCCCATGATGCCTAGTGTTTTCCTAACGTCACACTCGTCACGTACTTCACTTTTATGTCATAATCATTTCTGAGAGGTAAAGAAATTGCATGACAACATGCAGAGCTAGTGGCGTCAAAATTAACACACATACTTTATGTGACTCAAAAGCCGAACGAGTTACTTTCCGACGTTGTTTTAGATGTGCAAGTGATAGTCAAAACTCGCTGTGTCGGCACTCTGCCGACCATTTCGATAGTTAACACCGGTCTTGTTGTGTGTGTTTCAAGCTCAAGAGCATCTCCAAGCAAAAAATGGTCAACAGCAACATTCAGACGGTTTCGTACTGCTCAATTGCTACATTAAAACGTTATGTTTCTTTTTCAGAACTGGAAAAACACAAGCGTGACAGCATTCGAACCTGTAATCATCAGATCCGAAGTCCGACGTCTTATCCATTAGGCCACACGGTCACTGACGACCAACATTTACATGTATACGACTCATCTCGAAACGCTCACACCCCTGAGGATTTGCGTTTTCGTTCTACACAGCCGCTGCCCCTTGCTCTTTCCCACCCATTCGTTACATTCAACCTCTGACGTGACCGACCAAATATAGACTGAGAAACAAGACCACACACTTTGTGCATTCGGAATCGAAGGCAGGGCGACCCTCGCCGCATTTGCTACGATTGCCATTTGCTACTTCTGCAGAAGCGGCGGCGGCGGCGGCGGCGACGACGACGACGACGAATATCGCGAGAGGCTCTGAGATATGTGAGAAATACATCTATAAAATGTAATTCAGACTGCCTCGTCCCACCTTATGCTGTACCGCTTTGGCAAATGCTTTATCTGCGCCATTCGCCTTAATCGCATCTGAGAGTGATTCTTAAAAAAACGCCTGTCGCTAATTGTTCGTCATCACAGGTACTGTTTGCTATACGGCCACGACGCGCAACTGATTTCCAAAATTCATCTTTCTCCTGTGAGGATGGAACTTACGACCCCTGGTTTATTAGACCAGTGCTCTACCACTGAGCTAAAGAGGCGCGGCCTAGCGGTACTCTTGGGTACTTCGTCCTTACGGTCGTCTGCATCATCAGACTTTAGCTGACAACACTTCATATTACCGGCTAATATTTGCAGCTATGGCGACAAATTACTGCTTGGCTACACATCTGACACGTAACCGATGTGCTCTCCAAACAACAACACTTGCATTTCAGAACATGTCTTTCACACATGTCTACAAAATCACCTTCACCTTCAAATACAGCTTCCTTGCGACTGACAGAGACGTAGGCAAAGTTTAAAGTTGCTATTTCCATTAAATCTCGTTAATCAGAAAAACGGTAATTTACACCTGCAGCGGAACAAAATTCCGTTCCGCCCAGCGTCTGGCTCGAACCCACGACCCTGGGATTAAGAGTCTGACGCTCTACCGACTGAGCTAGCCGGCTGCCTCGGTGAATACCTGCCGGGTAGCACGTCACACAGTACTCGTTTGGGTTGGGTGGTCCCATACAGAATCTCTCCATGATGCCTAATGTTTTCCTAACGTCACACTCGTCACGTGTTCACTTTTATGTCATAATCCTTTCTGAGAGGTAAAGAAATTGCATGACAACATGCAGAGCTAGTGGCGTCAAAATTAACACACATACTTTATGTGACTCAAAAGCCGAACGAGTTACTTTCCGACGTTGTTTTAGATGTGCAAGTGATAGTCAAAACTCGCTGTGTCGGCACTCTGCCGACCATTTCGATAGTTAACACCGGTCTTGTTGTGTGTGTTTCAAGCTCAAGAGCATCTCCAAGCAAAAAATGGTCAACAGCAACATTCAGACGGTTTCGTACTGCTCAATTGCTACATTAAAACGTTATGTTTCTTTTTCAGAACTGGAAAAACACAAGCGTGACAGCATTCGAACCTGTAATCTTCAGATCCGAAGTCCGACGCCTTATCCATTAGGCCACACGGTCACTGACGACCAACATTTACATGTATACGACTCATCTCGAAACGCTCACACCCCTGAGGATTTGTGTTTTCGTTCTACACAGCAGCTGCCCCTTGCTCTTTCCCACCCATTCGTTACATTCAACCTCTGACGAGACCGACCAAATATAGACTGAGAAACAAGACCACACACTTTGTGCATTCGGAATCGAAGGCAGGGCGTCCCTCGCCGCATTTGCTACGATTGCCATTTGCTACTTCTGCAGAAGCGGCGGCGGCGACGACGACGACGACGACGACGACGACGACGACGAATATCGCGAGAGGCTCTGAGATATGTGAGAAATACATCTATAAAATGTAATTCAGACTGCCTCGTCCCACCTTATGCTGTACCGCTTTGGCAAATGCTTTATCTGCGCCATTCGCCTTAATCGCATCTGAGAGTGATTCTTAAAAAAACGCCTGTCGCTAATTGTTCGTCATCACAGGTACTGTTTGCTATACGGCCACGACGCGCAACTGATTTCCAAAATTCATCTTTCTCCTGTGAGGATGGAACTTACGACCCCTGGTTTATTAGACCAGTGCTCTACCACTGAGCTAAAGAGGCGCGGCCTAGCGGTACTCTTGGGTACTTCGTCCTTACGGTCGTCTGCATCATCAGACTTTAGCTGACAACACTTCATATTACCGGCTAATATTTGCAGCTATGGCGACAAATTACTGCTTGGCTACACATCTGACACGTAACCGATGTGCTCTCCAAACAACAACACTTGCATTTCAGAACATGTCTTTCACACATGTCTACAAAATCACCTTCACCTTCAAATACAGCTTCCTTGCGACTGACAGAGACGTAGGCAAAGTTTAAAGTTGCTATTTCCATTAAATCTCGTTAATCAGAAAAACGGTAATTTACACTTGCAGCGGAACAAAATTCCGTTCCGCCCAGCGTCTGGCTCGAACCCACGACCCTGGGATTAAGAGTCTGACGCTCTACCGACTGAGCTAGCCGGCTACCTCGGTGAATACCTGCCGGGTAGCACGTCACACAGTACTCGTTTGGGTTGGGTGGTCCCATACAGAATCTCCCCATGATGCCTAGTGTTTTCCTAACGTCACACTCGTCACGTACTTCACTTTTATGTCATAATCATTTCTGAGAGGTAAAGAAATTGCATGACAACATGCAGAGCTAGTGGCGTCAAAATTAACACACATACTTTATGTGACTCAAAAGCCGAACGAGTTACTTTCCGACGTTGTTTTAGATGTGCAAGTGATAGTCAAAACTCGCTGTGTCGGCACTCTGCCGACCATTTCGATAGTTAACACCGGTCTTGTTGTGTGTGTTTCAAGCTCAAGAGCATCTCCAAGCAAAAAATGGTCAACAGCAACATTCAGACGGTTTCGTACTGCTCAATTGCTACATTAAAACGTTATGTTTCTTTTTCAGAACTGGAAAAACACAAGCGTGACAGCATTCGAACCTGTAATCATCAGATCCGAAGTCCGACGTCTTATCCATTAGGCCACACGGTCACTGACGACCAACATTTACATGTATACGACTCATCTCGAAACGCTCACACCCCTGAGGATTTGCGTTTTCGTTCTACACAGCCGCTGCCCCTTGCTCTTTCCCACCCATTCGTTACATTCAACCTCTGACGTGACCGACCAAATATAGACTGAGAAACAAGACCACACACTTTGTGCATTCGGAATCGAAGGCAGGGCGACCCTCGCCGCATTTGCTACGATTGCCATTTGCTACTTCTGCAGAAGCGGCGGCGGCGGCGGCGGCGACGACGACGACGACGAATATCGCGAGAGGCTCTGAGATATGTGAGAAATACATCTATAAAATGTAATTCAGACTGCCTCGTCCCACCTTATGCTGTACCGCTTTGGCAAATGCTTTATCTGCGCCATTCGCCTTAATCGCATCTGAGAGTGATTCTTAAAAAAACGCCTGTCGCTAATTGTTCGTCATCACAGGTACTGTTTGCTATACGGCCACGACGCGCAACTGATTTCCAAAATTCATCTTTCTCCTGTGAGGATGGAACTTACGACCCCTGGTTTATTAGACCAGTGCTCTACCACTGAGCTAAAGAGGCGCGGCCTAGCGGTACTCTTGGGTACTTCGTCCTTACGGTCGTCTGCATCATCAGACTTTAGCTGACAACACTTCATATTACCGGCTAATATTTGCAGCTATGGCGACAAATTACTGCTTGGCTACACATCTGACACGTAACCGATGTGCTCTCCAAACAACAACACTTGCATTTCAGAACATGTCTTTCACACATGTCTACAAAATCACCTTCACCTTCAAATACAGCTTCCTTGCGACTGACAGAGACGTAGGCAAAGTTTAAAGTTGCTATTTCCATTAAATCTCGTTAATCAGAAAAACGGTAATTTACACTTGCAGCGGAACAAAATTCCGTTCCGCCCAGCGTCTGGCTCGAACCCACGACCCTGGGATTAAGAGTCTGACGCTCTACCGACTGAGCTAGCCGGCTACCTCGGTGAATACCTGCCGGGTAGCACGTCACACAGTACTCGTTTGGGTTGGGTGGTCCCATACAGAATCTCCCCATGATGCCTAATGTTTTCCTAACGTCACACTCGTCACGTACTTCACTTTTATGTCATAATCATTTCTGAGAGGTAAAGAAATTGCATGACAACATGCAGAGCTAGTGGCGTCAAAATTAACACACATACTTTATGTGACTCAAAAGCCGAACGAGTTACTTTCCGACGTTGTTTTAGATGTGCAAGTGATAGTCAAAACTCGCTGTGTCGGCACTCGGCCGACCATTTCGATAGTTAACACCGGTCTTGTTGTGTGTGTTTCAAGCTCAAGAGCATCTCCAAGCAAAAAATGGTCAACAGCAACATTCAGACGGTTTCGTACTGCTCAATTGCTACATTAAAACGTTATGTTTCTTTTTCAGAACTGGAAAAACACCAGCGTGACAGCATTCGAACCTGTAATCATCAGATCCGAAGTCCGACGCCTTATCCATTAGGCCACACGGTCACTGACGACCAACATTTACATGTATACGACTCATCTCGAAACGCTCACACCCCTGAGGATTTGCGTTTTTGTTCTACACAGCCGCTGCCCCTTGCGCTTTCCCACCCATTCGGTACATTCAACCTCTGACGTGACAGACCAAATATAGACTGAGAAACAAGACCACACACTTTGTGCATTCGGAATCGAAGGCAGGGCGTCCCTCGCCGCATTTGCTACGATTGCCATTTGCTACTTCTGCAGAAGCGGCGGCGGCGGCGGCGGCGACGACGACGACGACGAATATCGCGAGAGGCTCTGAGATATGTGAGAAATACATCTATAAAATGTAATTCAGACTGCATCGTCCCACCTTATGCTGTACCGCTTTGGCAAATGCTTTATCTGCGCCATTCGCCTTAATCGCATCTGAGAGTGATTCTTAAAAAAACGCCTGTCGCTAATTGTTCGTCATCACAGGTACTGTTTGCTATACGGCCACGACGCGCAACTGATTTCCAAAATTCATCTTTCTCCTGTGAGGATGGAACTTACGACCCCTGGTTTATTAGACCAGTGCTCTACCACTGAGCTAAAGAGGCGCGGCCTAGCGGTACTCTTGGGTACTTCGTCCTTACGGTCGTCTGCATCATCAGACTTTAGCTGACAACACTTCATATTACCGGCTAATATTTGCAGCTATGGCGACAAATTACTGCTTGGCTACACATCTGACACGTAACCGATGTGCTCTCCAAACAACAACACTTGCATTTCAGAACATGTCTTTCACACATGTCTACAAAATCACCTTCACCTTCAAATACAGCTTCTTTGCGACTGACAGAGACGTAGGCAAAGTTTAAAGTTGCTATTTCCATTAAATCTCGTTAATCAGAAAAACGGTAATTTACACCTGCAGCGGAACAAAATTCCGTTCCGCCCAGCGTCTGGCTCGAACCCACGACCCTGGGATTAAGAGTCTGACGCTCTACCGACTGAGCTAGCCGGCTGCCTCGGTGAATACCTGCCGGGTAGCACGTCACACAGTACTCGTTTGGGTTGGGTGGTCCCATACAGAATCTCTCCATGATGCCTAATGTTTTCCTAACGTCACACTCGTCACGTGTTCACTTTTATGTCATAATCCTTTCTGAGAGGTAAAGAAATTGCATGACAACATGCACAGCTAGTGGCGTCAAAATTAACACACATACTTTATGTGACTCAAAAGCCGAACGAGTTACTTTCCGACGTTGTTTTAGATGTGCAAGTGATAGTCAAAACTCGCTGTGTCGGCACTCTGCCGACCATTTCGATAGTTAACACCGGTCTTGTTGTGTGTGTTTCAAGCTCAAGAGCATCTCCAAGCAAAAAATGGTCAACAGCAACATTCAGACGGTTTCGTACTGCTCAATTGCTACATTAAAACGTTATGTTTCTTTTTCAGAACTGGAAAAACACAAGCGTGACAGCATTCGAACCTGTAATCTTCAGATCCGAAGTCCGACGCCTTATCCATTAGGCCACACGGTCACTGACGACCAACATTTACATGTATACGACTCATCTCGAAACGCTCACACCCCTGAGGATTTGTGTTTTCGTTCTACACAGCAGCTGCCCCTTGCTCTTTCCCACCCATTCGTTACATTCAACCTCTGACGAGACCGACCAAATATAGACTGAGAAACAAGACCACACACTTTGTGCATTCGGAATCGAAGGCAGGGCGTCCCTCGCCGCATTTGCTACGATTGCCATTTGCTACTTCTGCAGAAGCGGCGGCGGCGACGACGACGACGACGACGACGACGACGACGAATATCGCGAGAGGCTCTGAGATATGTGAGAAATACATCTATAAAATGTAATTCAGACTGCCTCGTCCCACCTTATGCTGTACCGCTTTGGCAAATGCTTTATCTGCGCCATTCGCCTTAATCGCATCTGAGAGTGATTCTTAAAAAAACGCCTGTCGCTAATTGTTCGTCATCACAGGTACTGTTTGCTATACGGCCACGACGCGCAACTGATTTCCAAAATTCATCTTTCTCCTGTGAGGATGGAACTTACGACCCCTGGTTTATTAGACCAGTGCTCTACCACTGAGCTAAAGAGGCGCGGCCTAGCGGTACTCTTGGGTACTTCGTCCTTACGGTCGTCTGCATCATCAGACTTTAGCTGACAACACTTCATATTACCGGCTAATATTTGCAGCTATGGCGACAAATTACTGCTTGGCTACACATCTGACACGTAACCGATGTGCTCTCCAAACAACAACACTTGCATTTCAGAACATGTCTTTCACACATGTCTACAAAATCACCTTCACCTTCAAATACAGCTTCCTTGCGACTGACAGAGACGTAGGCAAAGTTTAAAGTTGCTATTTCCATTAAATCTCGTTAATCAGAAAAACGGTAATTTACACTTGCAGCGGAACAAAATTCCGTTCCGCCCAGCGTCTGGCTCGAACCCACGACCCTGGGATTAAGAGTCTGACGCTCTACCGACTGAGCTAGCCGGCTACCTCGGTGAAAACCTGCCGGGTAGCACGTCACACAGTACTCGTTTGGGTTGGGTGGTCCCATACAGAATCTCCCCATGATGCCTAATGTTTTCCTAACGTCACACTCGTCACGTACTTCACTTTTATGTCATAATCATTTCTGAGAGGTAAAGAAATTGCATGACAACATGCAGAGCTAGTGGCGTCAAAATTAACACACATACTTTATGTAACTCAAAAGCCGAACGAGTTACTTTCCGACGTTGTTTTAGATGTGCAAGTGATAGTCAAAACTCGCTGTGTCGGCACTCTGCCGACCATTTCGATAGTTAACACCGGTCTTGTTGTGTGTGTTTCAAGCTCAAGAGCATCTCCAAGCAAAAAATGGTCAACAGCAACATTCAGACGGTTTCGTACTGCTCAATTGCTACATTAAAACGTTATGTTTCTTTTTCAGAACTGGAAAAACACAAGCGTGACAGCATTCGAACCTGTAATCATCAGATCCGAAGTCCGACGCCTTATCCATTAGGCCACACGGTCACTGACGACCAACATTTACATGTATAAGACTCATCTCGAAACGCTCACACCCCTGAGGATTTGTGTTTTCGTTCTACACAGCAGCTGCCCCTTGCTCTTTCCCACCCATTCGTTACATTCAACCTCTGACGAGACCGACCAAATATAGACTGAGAAACAAGACCACACACTTTGTGCATTCGGAATCGAAGGCAGGGCGTCCCTCTTCGCATTTGCTACGATTGCCATTTGCTACTTCTGCAGAAGCGGCGGCGGCGACGACGACGACGACGACGACGACGACGACGACGACGACGACGACGAATATCGCGAGAGGCTCTGAGATATGTGAGAAATACATCTATAAAATGTAATTCAGACTGCCTCGTCCCACCTTATGCTGTACCGCTTTGGCAAATGCTTTATCTGCGCCATTCGCCTTAATCGCATCTGAGAGTGATTCTTAAAAAAACGCCTGTCGCTAATTGTTCGTCATCACAGGTACTGTTTGCTATACGGCCACGACGCGCAACTGATTTCCAAAATTCATCTTTCTCCTGTGAGGATGGAACTTACGACCCCTGGTTTATTAGACCAGTGCTCTACCACTGAGCTAAAGAGGCGCGGCCTAGCGGTACTCTTGGGTACTTCGTCCTTACGGTCGTCTGCATCATCAGACTTTAGCTGACAACACTTCATATTACCGGCTAATATTTGCAGCTATGGCGACAAATTACTGCTTGGCTACACATCTGACACGTAACCGATGTGCTCTCCAAACAACAACACTTGCATTTCAGAACATGTCTTTCACACATGTCTACAAAATCACCTTCACCTTCAAATACAGCTTCCTTGCGACTGACAGAGACGTAGGCAAAGTTTAAAGTTGCTATTTCCATTAAATCTCGTTAATCAGAAAAACGGTAATTTACACTTGCAGCGGAACAAAATTCCGTTCCGCCCAGCGTCTGGCTCGAACCGACGACCCTGGGATTAAGAGTCTCACGCTCTACCGACTGAGCTAGCCGGCTACCTCGGTGAAAACCTGCCGGGTAGCACGTCACACAGTACTCGTTTGGGTTGGGTGGTCCCATACAGAATCTCCCCATGATGCCTAATGTTTTCCTAACGTCACACTCGTCACGTACTTCACTTTTATGTCATAATCATTTCTGAGAGGTAAAGAAATTGCATGACAACATGCAGAGCTAGTGGCGTCAAAATTAACACACATACTTTATGTGACTCAAAAGCCGAACGAGTTACTTTCCGACGTTGTTTTAGATGTGCAAGTGATAGTCAAAACTCGCTGTGTCGGCACTCGGCCGACCATTTCGATAGTTAACACCGGTCTTGTTGTGTGTGTTTCAAGCTCAAGAGCATCTCCAAGCAAAAAATGGTCAACAGCAACATTCAGACGGTTTCGTACTGCTCAATTGCTACATTAAAACGTTATGTTTCTTTTTCAGAACTGGAAAAACACAAGCGTGACAGCATTCGAACCTGTAATCATCAGATCCGAAGTCCGACGCCTTATCCATTAGGCCACACGGTCACTGACGAGCAACATTTACATGTATACGACTCATCTCGAAACGCTCACACCCATGAGGATTTGCGTTTTCGTTCTACACAGCCGCTGCCCCTTGCTCTTTCCCACCCATTCGTTACATTCAACCTCTGACGTGACCGACCAAATATAGACTGAGAAACAAGACCACACACTTTGTGCATTCGGAATCGAAGGCAGGGCGACCCTCGCCGCATTTGCTACGATTGCCATTTGCTACTTCTGCAGAAGCGGCGGCGGCGGCGGCGGCGGCGGCGACGACGACGACGACGAATATCGCGAGAGGCTCTGAGATATGTGAGAAATACATCTATAAAATGTAATTCAGACTGCCTCGTCCCACCTTATGCTGTACCGCTTTGGCAAATGCTTTATCTGCGCCATTCGCCTTAATCGCATCTGAGAGTGATTCTTAAAAAAACGCCTGTCGCTAATTGTTCGTCATCACAGGTACTGTTTGCTATACGGCCACGACGCGCAACTGATTTCCAAAATTCATCTTTCTCCTGTGAGGATGGAACTTACAACCCCTGGTTTATTAGACCAGTGCTCTACCACTGAGCTAAAGAGGCGCGGCGTTGTGGTACTCTTGGGTACTTCGTCCTTACGGTCGTCTGCATCATCAGACTTTAGCTGACAACACTTCATATTACCGGCTAATATTTGCAGCTATGGCGACAAATTACTGCTTGGCTACACATCTGACACGTAACCGATGTGCTCTCCAAACAACAACACTTGCATTTCAGAACATGTCTTTCACACATGTCTACAAAATCACCTTCACCTTCAAATACAGCTTCCTTGCGACTGACAGAGACGTAGGCAAAGTTTAAAGTTGCTATTTCCATTAAATCTCGTTAATCAGAAAAACGGTAATTTACACTTGCAGCGGAACAAAATTCCGTTCCGCCCAGCGTCTGGCTCGAACCGACGACCCTGGGATTAAGAGTCTCACGCTCTACCGACTGAGCTAGCCGGCTACCTCGGTGAAAACCTGCCGGGTAGCACGTCACACAGTACTCGTTTGGGTTGGGTGGTCCCATACAGAATCTCCCCATGATGCCTAATGTTTTCCTAACGTCACACTCGTCACGTACTTCACTTTTATGTCATAATCATTTCTGAGAGGTAAAGAAATTGCATGACAACATGCAGAGCTAGTGGCGTCAAAATTAACACACATACTTTATGTGACTCAAAAGCCGAACGAGTTACTTTCCGACGTTGTTTTAGATGTGCAAGTGATAGTCAAAACTCGCTGTGTCGGCACTCGGCCGACCATTTCGATAGTTAACACCGGTCTTGTTGTGTGTGTTTCAAGCTCAAGAGCATCTCCAAGCAAAAAATGGTCAACAGCAACATTCAGACGGTTTCGTACTGCTCAATTGCTACATTAAAACGTTATGTTTCTTTTTCAGAACTGGAAAAACACAAGCGTGACAGCATTCGAACCTGTAATCATCAGATCCGAAGTCCGACGCCTTATCCATTAGGCCACACGGTCACTGACGAGCAACATTTACATGTATACGACTCATCTCGAAACGCTCACACCCATGAGGATTTGCGTTTTCGTTCTACACAGCCGCTGCCCCTTGCTCTTTCCCACCCATTCGTTACATTCAACCTCTGACGTGACCGACCAAATATAGACTGAGAAACAAGACCACACACTTTGTGCATTCGGAATCGAAGGCAGGGCGACCCTCGCCGCATTTGCTACGATTGCCATTTGCTACTTCTGCAGAAGCGGCGGCGGCGGCGGCGGCGACGACGACGACGACGAATATCGCGAGAGGCTCTGAGATATGTGAGAAATACATCTATAAAATGTAATTCAGACTGCCTCGTCCCACCTTATGCTGTACCGCTTTGGCAAATGCTTTATCTGCGCCATTCGCCTTAATCGCATCTGAGAGTGATTCTTAAAAAAACGCCTGTCGCTAATTGTTCGTCATCACAGGTACTGTTTGCTATACGGCCACGACGCGCAACTGATTTCCAAAATTCATCTTTCTCCTGTGAGGATGGAACTTACAACCCCTGGTTTATTAGACCAGTGCTCTACCACTGAGCTAAAGAGGCGCAGCCTTGTGGTACTCTTGGGTACTTCGTCCTTACGGTCGTCTGCATCATCAGACTTTAGCTGACAACACTTCATATTACCGGCTAATATTTGCAGCTATGGCGACAAATTACTGCTTGGCTACACATCTGACACGTAACCGATGTGCTCTCCAAACAACAACACTTGCATTTCAGAACATGTCTTTCACACATGTCTACAAAATCACCTTCACCTTCAAATACAGCTTCCTTGCGACTGACAGAGACGTAGGCAAAGTTTAAAGTTGCTATTTCCATTAAATCTCGTTAATCAGAAAAACGGTAATTTACACTTGCAGCGGAACAAAATTCCGTTCCGCCCAGCGTCTGGCTCGAACCGACGACCCTGGGATTAAGAGTCTCACGCTCTACCGACTGAGCTAGCCGGCTACCTCGGTGAAAACCTGCCGGGTAGCACGTCACACAGTACTCGTTTGGGTTGGGTGGTCCCATACAGAATCTCCCCATGATGCCTAATGTTTTCCTAACGTCACACTCGTCACGTACTTCACTTTTATGTCATAATCATTTCTGAGAGGTAAAGAAATTGCATGACAACATGCAGAGCTAGTGGCGTCAAAATTAACACACATACTTTATGTAACTCAAAAGCCGAACGAGTTACTTTCCGACGTTGTTTTAGATGTGCAAGTGATAGTCAAAACTCGCTGTGTCGGCACTCTGCCGACCATTTCGATAGTTAACACCGGTCTTGTTGTGTGTGTTTCAAGCTCAAGAGCATCTCCAAGCAAAAAATGGTCAACAGCAACATTCAGACGGTTTCGTACTGCTCAATTGCTACATTAAAACGTTATGTTTCTTTTTCAGAACTGGAAAAACACAAGCGTGACAGCATTCGAACCTGTAATCATCAGATCCGAAGTCCGACGCCTTATCCATTAGGCCACACGGTCACTGACGAGCAACATTTACATGTATACGACTCATCTCGAAACGCTCACACCCATGAGGATTTGCGTTTTCGTTCTACACAGCCGCTGCCCCTTGCTCTTTCCCACCCATTCGTTACATTCAACCTCTGACGTGACCGACCAAATATAGACTGAGAAACAAGACCACACACTTTGTGCATTCGGAATCGAAGGCAGGGCGACCCTCGCCGCATTTGCTACGATTGCCATTTGCTACTTCTGCAGAAGCGGCGGCGGCGGCGGCGGCGGCGGCGACGACGACGACGACGAATATCGCGAGAGGCTCTGAGATATGTGAGAAATACATCTATAAAATGTAATTCAGACTGCCTCGTCCCACCTTATGCTGTACCGCTTTGGCAAATGCTTTATCTGCGCCATTCGCCTTAATCGCATCTGAGAGTGATTCTTAAAAAAACGCCTGTCGCTAATTGTTCGTCATCACAGGTACTGTTTGCTATACGGCCACGACGCGCAACTGATTTCCAAAATTCATCTTTCTCCTGTGAGGATGGAACTTACGACCCCTGGTTTATTAGACCAGTGCTCTACCACTGAGCTAAAGAGGCGCGGCCTAGCGGTACTCTTGGGTACTTCGTCCTTACGGTCGTCTGCATCATCAGACTTTAGCTGACAACACTTCATATTACCGGCTAATATTTGCAGCTATGGCGACAAATTACTGCTTGGCTACACATCTGACACGTAACCGATGTGCTCTCCAAACAACAACACTTGCATTTCAGAACATGTCTTTCACACATGTCTACAAAATCACCTTCACCTTCAAATACAGCTTCCTTGCGACTGACAGAGACGTAGGCAAAGTTTAAAGTTGCTATTTCCATTAAATCTCGTTAATCAGAAAAACGGTAATTTACACTTGCAGCGGAACAAAATTCCGTTCCGCCCAGCGTCTTGCTCGAACCCACGACCCTGGGATTAAGAGTCTGACGCTCTACCGACTGAGCTAGCCGGCTACCTCGGTGAATACCTGCTGGGTAGCACGTCACACAGTACTCGTTTGGGTTGGGTGGTCCCATACAGAATCTCCCCATGATGCCTAATGTTTTCCTAACGTCACACTCGTCACGTACTTCACTTTTATGTCATAATCATTTCTGAGAGGTAAAGAAATTGCATGACAACATGCAGAGCTAGTGGCGTCAAAATTAACACACACACTTTATGTGACTCAAAAGCCGAACGAGTTACTTTCCGACGTTGTTTTAGATGTGCAAGTGATAGTCAAAACTCGCTGTGTCGGCACTCGGCCGACCATTTCGATAGTTAACACCGGTCTTGTTGTGTGTGTTTCAAGCTCAAGAGCATCTCCAAGCAAAAAATGGTCAACAGCAACATTCAGACGGTTTCGTACTGCTCAATTGCTACATTAAAACGTTATCTTTCCCTTTCAGAACTGGAAAAACACAAGCGTGACAGCATTGGAACCTGTAATCATCAGATCCGAAGTCCGACGCCTTATCCATTAGGCCACACGGTCACTGACGACCAACATTTACATGTATACGACTCATCTCGAAACGCTCACACCCCTGAGGATTTGCGTTTTTGTTCTACACAGCCGCTGCCCCTTGCTCTTTCCCACCCATTCGGTACATTCAACCTCTGACGTGACAGACCAAATATAGACTGAGAAACAAGACCACACACTTTGTGCATTCGGAATCGAAGGCAGGGCGTCCCTCGCCGCATTTGCTACGATTGCCATTTGCTACTTCTGCAGAAGCGGCGGCGGCGGCGACGACGACGACGACGACGACGAATATCGCGAGAGGCTCTGAGATATGTGAGAAATACATCTATGAAATGTAATTCAGACTGCATCGTCCCACCTTATGCTGTACCGCTTTGGCAAATGCTTTATCTGCGCCATTCGCCTTAATCGCATCTGAGAGTGATTCTTAAAAAAACGCCTGTCGCTAATTGTTCGTCATCACAGGTACTGTTTGCTATACGGCCACGACGCGCAACTGATTTCCAAAATTCATCTTTCTCCTGTGAGGATGGAACTTACGACCCCTGGTTTATTAGACCAGTGCTCTACCACTGAGCTAAAGAGGCGCGGCCTAGCGGTACTCTTGGGTACTTCGTCCTTACGGTCGTCTGCATCATCAGACTTTAGCTGACAACACTTCATATTACCGGCTAATATTTGCAGCTATGGCGACAAATTACTGCTTGGCTACACATCTGACACGTAACCGATGTGCTCTCCAAACAACAACACTTGCATTTCAGAACATGTCTTTCACACATGTCTACAAAATCACCTTCACCTTCAAATACAGCTTCTTTGCGACTGACAGAGACGTAGGCAAAGTTTAAAGTTGCTATTTCCATTAAATCTCGTTAATCAGAAAAACGGTAATTTACACTTCCAGCGGAACAAAATTCCGTTCCGCCCAGCGTCTGGCTCGAACCCACGACCCTGGGATTAAGAGTCTGACGCTCTACCGACTGAGCTAGCCGGCTACCTCGGTGAATACCTGCCGGGTAGCACGTCACACAGTACTCGTTTGGGTTGGGTGGTCCCATACAGAATCTCCCCATGATGCCTAGTGTTTTCCTAACGTCACACTCGTCACGTACTTCACTTTTATGTCATAATCATTTCTGAGAGGTAAAGAAATTGCATGACAACATGCAGAGCTAGTGGCGTCAAAATTAACACACATACTTTATGTGACTCAAAAGCCGAACGAGTTACTTTCCGACGTTGTTTTAGATGTGCAAGTGATAGTCAAAACTCGCTGTGTCGGCACTCGGCCGACCATTTCGATAGTTAACACCGGTCTTGTTGTGTGTGTTTCAAGCTCAAGAGCATCTCCAAGCAAAAAATGGTCAACAGCAACATTCAGACGGTTTCGTACTGCTCAATTGCTACATTAAAACGTTATGTTTCTTTTTCAGAACTGGAAAAACACAAGCGTGACAGCATTCGAACCTGTAATCATCAGATCCGAAGTCCGACGTCTTATCCATTAGGCCACACGGTCACTGACGACCAACATTTACATGTATACGACTCATCTCGAAACGCTCACACCCCTGAGGATTTGCGTTTTCGTTCTACACAGCCGCTGCCCCTTGCTCTTTCCCACCCATTCGTTACATTCAACCTCTGACGTGACCGACCAAATATAGACTGAGAAACAAGACCACACACTTTGTGCATTCGGAATCGAAGGCAGGGCGACCCTCGCCGCATTTGCTACGATTGCCATTTGCTACTTCTGCAGAAGCGGCGGCGGCGGCGGCGGCGGCGGCGAGGACGACGACGACGAATATCGCGAGAGGCTCTGAGATATGTGAGAAATACATCTATAAAATGTAATTCAGACTGCCTCGTCCCACCTTATGCTGTACCGCTTTGGCAAATGCTTTATCTGCGCCATTCGCCTTAATCGCATCTGAGAGTGATTCTTAAAAAAACGCCTGTCGCTAATTGTTCGTCATCACAGGTACTGTTTGCTATACGGCCACGACGCGCAACTGATTTCCAAAATTCATCTTTCTCCTGTGAGGATGGAACTTACAACCCCTGGTTTATTAGACCAGTGCTCTACCACTGAGCTAAAGAGGCGCGGCGTTGTGGTACTCTTGGGTACTTCGTCCTTACGGTCGTCTGCATCATCAGACTTTAGCTGACAACACTTCATATTACCGGCTAATATTTGCAGCTATGGCGACAAATTACTGCTTGGCTACACATCTGACACGTAACCGATGTGCTCTCCAAACAACAACACTTGCATTTCAGAACATGTCTTTCACACATGTCTACAAAATCACCTTCACCTTCAAATACAGCTTCCTTGCGACTGACAGAGACGTAGGCAAAGTTTAAAGTTGCTATTTCCATTAAATCTCGTTAATCAGAAAAACGGTAATTTACACTTGCAGCGGAACAAAATTCCGTTCCGCCCAGCGTCTGGCTCGAACCGACGACCCTGGGATTAAGAGTCTCACGCTCTACCGACTGAGCTAGCCGGCTACCTCGGTGAAAACCTGCCGGGTAGCACGTCACACAGTACTCGTTTGGGTTGGGTGGTCCCATACAGAATCTCCCCATGATGCCTAATGTTTTCCTAACGTCACACTCGTCACGTACTTCACTTTTATGTCATAATCATTTCTGAGAGGTAAAGAAATTGCATGACAACATGCAGAGCTAGTGGCGTCAAAATTAACACACATACTTTATGTGACTCAAAAGCCGAACGAGTTACTTTCCGACGTTGTTTTAGATGTGCAAGTGATAGTCAAAACTCGCTGTGTCGGCACTCTGCCGACCATTTCGATAGTTAACACCGGTCTTGTTGTGTGTGTTTCAAGCTCAAGAGCATCTCCAAGCAAAAAATGGTCAACAGCAACATTCAGACGGTTTCGTACTGCTCAATTGCTACATTAAAACGTTATGTTTCTTTTTCAGAACTGGAAAAACACAAGCGTGACAGCATTCGAACCTGTAATCATCAGATCCGAAGTCCGACGCCTTATCCATTAGGCCACACGGTCACTGACGAGCAACATTTACATGTATACGACTCATCTCGAAACGCTCACACCCATGAGGATTTGCGTTTTCGTTCTACACAGCCGCTGCCCCTTGCTCTTTCCCACCCATTCGTTACATTCAACCTCTGACGTGACCGACCAAATATAGACTGAGAAACAAGACCACACACTTTGTGCATTCGGAATCGAAGGCAGGGCGACCCTCGCCGCATTTGCTACGATTGCCATTTGCTACTTCTGCAGAAGCGGCGGCGGCGGCGGCGGCGACGACGACGACGACGAATATCGCGAGAGGCTCTGAGATATGTGAGAAATACATCTATAAAATGTAATTCAGACTGCCTCGTCCCACCTTATGCTGTACCGCTTTGGCAAATGCTTTATCTGCGCCATTCGCCTTAATCGCATCTGAGAGTGATTCTTAAAAAAACGCCTGTCGCTAATTGTTCGTCATCACAGGTACTGTTTGCTATACGGCCACGACGCGCAACTGATTTCCAAAATTCATCTTTCTCCTGTGAGGATGGAACTTACGACCCCTGGTTTATTAGACCAGTGCTCTACCACTGAGCTAAAGAGGCGCGGCCTAGCGGTACTCTTGGGTACTTCGTCCTTACGGTCGTCTGCATCATCAGACTTTAGCTGACAACACTTCATATTACCGGCTAATATTTGCAGCTATGGCGACAAATTACTGCTTGGCTACACATCTGACACGTAACCGATGTGCTCTCCAAACAACAACACTTGCATTTCAGAACATGTCTTTCACACATGTCTACAAAATCACCTTCACCTTCAAATACAGCTTCCTTGCGACTGACAGAGACGTAGGCAAAGTTTAAAGTTGCTATTTCCATTAAATCTCGTTAATCAGAAAAACGGTAATTTACACTTCCAGCGGAACAAAATTCCGTTCCGCCCAGCGTCTGGCTCGAACCCACGACCCTGGGATTAAGAGTCTGACGCTCTACCGACTGAGCTAGCCGGCTACCTCGGTGAATACCTGCCGGGTAGCACGTCACACAGTACTCGTTTGGGTTGGGTGGTCCCATACAGAATCTCCCCATGATGCCTAATGTTTTCCTAACGTCACACTCGTCACGTACTTCACTTTTATGTCATAATCATTTCTGAGAGGTAAAGAAATTGCATGACAACATGCAGAGCTAGTGGCGTCAAAATTAACACACATACTTTATGTGACTCAAAAGCCGAACGAGTTACTTTCCGACGTTGTTTTAGATGTGCAAGTGATAGTCAAAACTCGCTGTGTCGGCACTCTGCCGACCATTTCGATAGTTAACACCGGTCTTGTTGTGTGTGTTTCAAGCTCAAGAGCATCTCCAAGCAAAAAATGGTCAACAGCAACATTCAGACGGTTTCGTACTGCTCAATTGCTACATTAAAACGTTATGTTTCTTTTTCAGAACTGGAAAAACACAAGCGTGACAGCATTCGAACCTGTAATCATCAGATCCGAAGTCCGACGCCTTATCCATTAGGCCACACGGTCACTGACGACTAACATTTACATGTATACGACTCATCTCGAAACGCTCACACCCATGAGGATTTGCGTTTTCGTTCTACACAGCCGCTGCCCCTTGCTCTTTCCCACCCATTCGTTACATTCAACCTCTGACGTGACCGACCAAATATAGACTGAGAAACAAGACCACACACTTTGTGCATTCGGAATCGAAGGCAGGGCGACCCTCGCCGCATTTGCTACGATTGCCATTTGCTACTTCTGCAGAAGCGGCGGCGGCGGCGGCGGCGACGACGACGACGACGAATATCGCGAGAGGCTCTGAGATATGTGAGAAATACATCTATAAAATGTAATTCAGACTGCCTCGTCCCACCTTATGCTGTACCGCTTTGGCAAATGCTTTATCTGCGCCATTCGCCTTAATCGCATCTGAGAGTGATTCTTAAAAAAACGCCTGTCGCTAATTGTTCGTCATCACAGGTACTGTTTGGTATACGGCCACGACGCGCAACTGATTTCCAAAATTCATCTTTCTCCTGTGAGGATGGAACTTACGACCCCTGGTTTATTAGACCAGTGCTCTACCACTGAGCTAAAGAGGCGCGGCCTAGCGGTACTCTTGGGTACTTCGTCCTTACGGTCGTCTGCATCATCAGACTTTAGCTGACAACACTTCATATTACCGGCTAATATTTGCAGCTATGGCGACAAATTACTGCTTGGCTACACATCTGACACGTAACCGATGTGCTCTCCAAACAACAACACTTGCATTTCAGAACATGTCTTTCACACATGTCTACAAAATCACCTTCACCTTCAAATACAGCTTCCTTGCGACTGACAGAGACGTAGGCAAAGTTTAAAGTTGCTATTTCCATTAAATCTCGTTAATCAGAAAAACGGTAATTTACACTTGCAGCGGAACAAAATTCCGTTCCGCCCAGCGTCTGGCTCGAACCGACGACCCTGGGATTAAGAGTCTCACGCTCTACCGACTGAGCTAGCCGGCTACCTCGGTGAAAACCTGCCGGGTAGCACGTCACACAGTACTCGTTTGGGTTGGGTGGTCCCATACAGAATCTCCCCATGATGCCTAATGTTTTCCTAACGTCACACTCGTCACGTACTTCACTTTTATGTCATAATCATTTCTGAGAGGTAAAGAAATTGCATGACAACATGCAGAGCTAGTGGCGTCAAAATTAACACACATACTTTATGTAACTCAAAAGCCGAACGAGTTACTTTCCGACGTTGTTTTAGATGTGCAAGTGATAGTCAAAACTCGCTGTGTCGGCACTCTGCCGACCATTTCGATAGTTAACACCGGTCTTGTTGTGTGTGTTTCAAGCTCAAGAGCATCTCCAAGCAAAAAATGGTCAACAGCAACATTCAGACGGTTTCGTACTGCTCAATTGCTACATTAAAACGTTATGTTTCTTTTTCAGAACTGGAAAAACACAAGCGTGACAGCATTCGAACCTGTAATCATCAGATCCGAAGTCCGACGCCTTATCCATTAGGCCACACGGTCACTGACGAGCAACATTTACATGTATACGACTCATCTCGAAACGCTCACACCCATGAGGATTTGCGTTTTCGTTCTACACAGCCGCTGCCCCTTGCTCTTTCCCACCCATTCGTTACATTCAACCTCTGACGTGACCGACCAAATATAGACTGAGAAACAAGACCACACACTTTGTGCATTCGGAATCGAAGGCAGGGCGACCCTCGCCGCATTTGCTACGATTGCCATTTGCTACTTCTGCAGAAGCGGCGGCGGCGGCGGCGGCGACGACGACGACGACGAATATCGCGAGAGGCTCTGAGATATGTGAGAAATACATCTATAAAATGTAATTCAGACTGCCTCGTCCCACCTTATGCTGTACCGCTTTGGCAAATGCTTTATCTGCGCCATTCGCCTTAATCGCATCTGAGAGTGATTCTTAAAAAAACGCCTGTCGCTAATTGTTCGTCATCACAGGTACTGTTTGGTATACGGCCACGACGCGCAACTGATTTCCAAAATTCATCTTTCTCCTGTGAGGATGGAACTTACGACCCCTGGTTTATTAGACCAGTGCTCTACCACTGAGCTAAAGAGGCGCGGCCTAGCGGTACTCTTGGGTACTTCGTCCTTACGGTCGTCTGCATCATCAGACTTTAGCTGACAACACTTCATATTACCGGCTAATATTTGCAGCTATGGCGACAAATTACTGCTTGGCTACACATCTGACACGTAACCGATGTGCTCTCCAAACAACAACACTTGCATTTCAGAACATGTCTTTCACACATGTCTACAAAATCACCTTCACCTTCAAATACAGCTTCCTTGCGACTGACAGAGACGTAGGCAAAGTTTAAAGTTGCTATTTCCATTAAATCTCGTTAATCAGAAAAACGGTAATTTACACTTGCAGCGGAACAAAATTCCGTTCCGCCCAGCGTCTGGCTCGAACCGACGACCCTGGGATTAAGAGTCTCACGCTCTACCGACTGAGCTAGCCGGCTACCTCGGTGAAAACCTGCCGGGTAGCACGTCACACAGTACTCGTTTGGGTTGGGTGGTCCCATACAGAATCTCCCCATGATGCCTAATGTTTTCCTAACGTCACACTCGTCACGTACTTCACTTTTATGTCATAATCATTTCTGAGAGGTAAAGAAATTGCATGACAACATGCAGAGCTAGTGGCGTCAAAATTAACACACATACTTTATGTAACTCAAAAGCCGAACGAGTTACTTTCCGACGTTGTTTTAGATGTGCAAGTGATAGTCAAAACTCGCTGTGTCGGCACTCTGCCGACCATTTCGATAGTTAACACCGGTCTTGTTGTGTGTGTTTCAAGCTCAAGAGCATCTCCAAGCAAAAAATGGTCAACAGCAACATTCAGACGGTTTCGTACTGCTCAATTGCTACATTAAAACGTTATGTTTCTTTTTCAGAACTGGAAAAACACAAGCGTGACAGCATTCGAACCTGTAATCATCAGATCCGAAGTCCGACGCCTTATCCATTAGGCCACACGGTCACTGACGAGCAACATTTACATGTATACGACTCATCTCGAAACGCTCACACCCATGAGGATTTGCGTTTTCGTTCTACACAGCCGCTGCCCCTTGCTCTTTCCCACCCATTCGTTACATTCAACCTCTGACGTGACCGACCAAATATAGACTGAGAAACAAGACCACACACTTTGTGCATTCGGAATCGAAGGCAGGGCGACCCTCGCCGCATTTGCTACGATTGCCATTTGCTACTTCTGCAGAAGCGGCGGCGGCGGCGGCGGCGACGACGACGACGACGAATATCGCGAGAGGCTCTGAGATATGTGAGAAATACATCTATAAAATGTAATTCAGACTGCCTCGTCCCACCTTATGCTGTACCGCTTTGGCAAATGCTTTATCTGCGCCATTCGCCTTAATCGCATCTGAGAGTGATTCTTAAAAAAACGCCTGTCGCTAATTGTTCGTCATCACAGGTACTGTTTGCTATACGGCCACGACGCGCAACTGATTTCCAAAATTCATCTTTCTCCTGTGAGGATGGAACTTACGACCCCTGGTTTATTAGACCAGTGCTCTACCACTGAGCTAAAGAGGCGCGGCCTAGCGGTACTCTTGGGTACTTCGTCCTTACGGTCGTCTGCATCATCAGACTTTAGCTGACAACACTTCATATTACCGGCTAATATTTGCAGCTATGGCGACAAATTACTGCTTGGCTACACATCTGACACGTAACCGATGTGCTCTCCAAACAACAACACTTGCATTTCAGAACATGTCTTTCACACATGTCTACAAAATCACCTTCACCTTCAAATACAGCTTCCTTGCGACTGACAGAGACGTAGGCAAAGTTTAAAGTTGCTATTTCCATTAAATCTCGTTAATCAGAAAAACGGTAATTTACACTTCCAGCGGAACAAAATTCCGTTCCGCCCAGCGTCTGGCTCGAACCCACGACCCTGGGATTAAGAGTCTCACGCTCTACCGACTGAGCTAGCCGGCTACCTCGGTGAATACCTGCCGGGTAGCACGTCACACAGTACTCGTTTGGGTTGGGTGGTCCCATACAGAATCTCCCCATGATGCCTAATGTTTTCCTAACGTCACACTCGTCACGTACTTCACTTTTATGTCATAATCATTTCTGAGAGGTAAAGAAATTGCATGACAACATGCAGAGCTAGTGGCGTCAAAATTAACACACATACTTTATGTGACTCAAAAGCCGAACGAGTTACTTTCCGACGTTGTTTTAGATGTGCAAGTGATAGTCAAAACTCGCTGTGTCGGCACTCTGCCGACCATTTCGATAGTTAACACCGGTCTTGTTGTGTGTGTTTCAAGCTCAAGAGCATCTCCAAGCAAAAAATGGTCAACAGCAACATTCAGACGGTTTCGTACTGCTCAATTGCTACATTAAAACGTTATGTTTCTTTTTCAGAACTGGAAAAACACAAGCGTGACAGCATTCGAACCTGTAATCATCAGATCCGAAGTCCGACGCCTTATCCATTAGGCCACACGGTCACTGACGAGCAACATTTACATGTATACGACTCATCTCGAAACGCTCACACCCATGAGGATTTGCGTTTTCGTTCTACACAGCCGCTGCCCCTTGCTCTTTCCCACCCATTCGTTACATTCAACCTCTGACGTGACCGACCAAATATAGACTGAGAAACAAGACCACACACTTTGTGCATTCGGAATCGAAGGCAGGGCGACCCTCGCCGCATTTGCTACGATTGCCATTTGCTACTTCTGCAGAAGCGGCGGCGGCGGCGGCGGCGACGACGACGACGACGAATATCGCGAGAGGCTCTGAGATATGTGAGAAATACATCTATAAAATGTAATTCAGACTGCCTCGTCCCACCTTATGCTGTACCGCTTTGGCAAATGCTTTATCTGCGCCATTCGCCTTAATCGCATCTGAGAGTGATTCTTAAAAAAACGCCTGTCGCTAATTGTTCGTCATCACAGGTACTGTTTGCTATACGGCCACGACGCGCAACTGATTTCCAAAATTCATCTTTCTCCTGTGAGGATGGAACTTACGACCCCTGGTTTATTAGACCAGTGCTCTACCACTGAGCTAAAGAGGCGCGGCCTAGCGGTACTCTTGGGTACTTCGTCCTTACGGTCGTCTGCATCATCAGACTTTAGCTGACAACACTTCATATTACCGGCTAATATTTGCAGCTATGGCGACAAATTACTGCTTGGCTACACATCTGACACGTAACCGATGTGCTCTCCAAACAACAACACTTGCATTTCAGAACATGTCTTTCACACATGTCTACAAAATCACCTTCACCTTCAAATACAGCTTCCTTGCGACTGACAGAGACGTAGGCAAAGTTTAAAGTTGCTATTTCCATTAAATCTCGTTAATCAGAAAAACGGTAATTTACACTTCCAGCGGAACAAAATTCCGTTCCGCCCAGCGTCTGGCTCGAACCCACGACCCTGGGATTAAGAGTCTCACGCTCTACCGACTGAGCTAGCCGGCTACCTCGGTGAATACCTGCCGGGTAGCACGTCACACAGTACTCGTTTGGGTTGGGTGGTCCCATACAGAATCTCCCCATGATGCCTAATGTTTTCCTAACGTCACACTCGTCACGTACTTCACTTTTATGTCATAATCATTTCTGAGAGGTAAAGAAATTGCATGACAACATGCAGAGCTAGTGGCGTCAAAATTAACACACATACTTTATGTGACTCAAAAGCCGAACGAGTTACTTTCCGACGTTGTTTTAGATGTGCAAGTGATAGTCAAAACTCGCTGTGTCGGCACTCTGCCGACCATTTCGATAGTTAACACCGGTCTTGTTGTGTGTGTTTCAAGCTCAAGAGCATCTCCAAGCAAAAAATGGTCAACAGCAACATTCAGACGGTTTCGTACTGCTCAATTGCTACATTAAAACGTTATGTTTCTTTTTCAGAACTGGAAAAACACAAGCGTGACAGCATTCGAACCTGTAATCATCAGATCCGAAGTCCGACGCCTTATCCATTAGGCCACACGGTCACTGACGAGCAACATTTACATGTATACGACTCATCTCGAAACGCTCACACCCATGAGGATTTGCGTTTTCGTTCTACACAGCCGCTGCCCCTTGCTCTTTCCCACCCATTCGTTACATTCAACCTCTGACGTGACCGACCAAATATAGACTGAGAAACAAGACCACACACTTTGTGCATTCGGAATCGAAGGCAGGGCGACCCTCGCCGCATTTGCTACGATTGCCATTTGCTACTTCTGCAGAAGCGGCGGCGGCGGCGGCGGCGACGACGACGACGACGACGAATATCGCGAGAGGCTCTGAGATATGTGAGAAATACATCTATAAAATGTAATTCAGACTGCCTCGTCCCACCTTATGCTGTACCGCTTTGGCAAATGCTTTATCTGCGCCATTCGCCTTAATCGCATCTGAGAGTGATTCTTAAAAAAACGCCTGTCGCTAATTGTTCGTCATCACAGGTACTGTTTGCTATACGGCCACGACGCGCAACTGATTTCCAAAATTCATCTTTCTCCTGTGAGGATGGAACTTACGACCCCTGGTTTATTAGACCAGTGCTCTACCACTGAGCTAAAGAGGCGCGGCCTAGCGGTACTCTTGGGTACTTCGTCCTTACGGTCGTCTGCATCATCAGACTTTAGCTGACAACACTTCATATTACCGGCTAATATTTGCAGCTATGGCGACAAATTACTGCTTGGCTACACATCTGACACGTAACCGATGTGCTCTCCAAACAACAACACTTGCATTTCAGAACATGTCTTTCACACATGTCTACAAAATCACCTTCACCTTCAAATACAGCTTCCTTGCGACTGACAGAGACGTAGGCAAAGTTTAAAGTTGCTATTTCCATTAAATCTCGTTAATCAGAAAAACGGTAATTTACACTTCCAGCGGAACAAAATTCCGTTCCGCCCAGCGTCTGGCTCGAACCCACGACCCTGGGATTAAGAGTCTGACGCTCTACCGACTGAGCTAGCCGGCTACCTCGGTGAATACCTGCCGGGTAGCACGTCACACAGTACTCGTTTGGGTTGGGTGGTCCCATACAGAATCTCCCCATGATGCCTAATGTTTTCCTAACGTCACACTCGTCACGTACTTCACTTTTATGTCATAATCATTTCTGAGAGGTAAAGAAATTGCATGACAACATGCAGAGCTAGTGGCGTCAAAATTAACACACATACTTTATGTGACTCAAAAGCCGAACGAGTTACTTTCCGACGTTGTTTTAGATGTGCAAGTGATAGTCAAAACTCGCTGTGTCGGCACTCTGCCGACCATTTCGATAGTTAACACCGGTCTTGTTGTGTGTGTTTCAAGCTCAAGAGCATCTCCAAGCAAAAAATGGTCAACAGCAACATTCAGACGGTTTCGTACTGCTCAATTGCTACATTAAAACGTTATGTTTCTTTTTCAGAACTGGAAAAACACAAGCGTGACAGCATTCGAACCTGTAATCATCAGATCCGAAGTCCGACGCCTTATCCATTAGGCCACACGGTCACTGACGAGCAACATTTACATGTATACGACTCATCTCGAAACGCTCACACCCATGAGGATTTGCGTTTTCGTTCTACACAGCCGCTGCCCCTTGCTCTTTCCCACCCATTCGTTACATTCAACCTCTGACGTGACCGACCAAATATAGACTGAGAAACAAGACCACACACTTTGTGCATTCGGAATCGAAGGCAGGGCGACCCTCGCCGCATTTGCTACGATTGCCATTTGCTACTTCTGCAGAAGCGGCGGCGGCGGCGGCGGCGACGACGACGACGACGACGAATATCGCGAGAGGCTCTGAGATATGTGAGAAATACATCTATAAAATGTAATTCAGACTGCCTCGTCCCACCTTATGCTGTACCGCTTTGGCAAATGCTTTATCTGCGCCATTCGCCTTAATCGCATCTGAGAGTGATTCTTAAAAAAACGCCTGTCGCTAATTGTTCGTCATCACAGGTACTGTTTGCTATACGGCCACGACGCGCAACTGATTTCCAAAATTCATCTTTCTCCTGTGAGGATGGAACTTACGACCCCTGGTTTATTAGACCAGTGCTCTACCACTGAGCTAAAGAGGCGCGGCGTTGTGGTACTCTTGGGTACTTCGTCCTTACGGTCGTCTGCATCATCAGACTTTAGCTGACAACACTTCATATTACCGGCTAATATTTGCAGCTATGGCGACAAATTACTGCTTGGCTACACATCTGACACGTAACCGATGTGCTCTCCAAACAACAACACTTGCATTTCAGAACATGTCTTTCACACATGTCTACAAAATCACCTTCACCTTCAAATACAGCTTCCTTGCGACTGACAGAGACGTAGGCAAAGTTTAAAGTTGCTATTTCCATTAAATCTCGTTAATCAGAAAAACGGTAATTTACACTTGCAGCGGAACAAAATTCCGTTCCGCCCAGCGTCTGGCTCGAACCGACGACCCTGGGATCAAGAGTCTCACGCTCTACCGACTGAGCTAGCCGGCTACCTCGGTGAAAACCTGCCGGGTAGCACGTCACACAGTACTCGTTTGGGTTGGGTGGTCCCATACAGAATCTCCCCATGATGCCTAATGTTTTCCTAACGTCACACTCGTCACGTACTTCACTTTTATGTCATAATCATTTCTGAGAGGTAAAGAAATTGCATGACAACATGCAGAGCTAGTGGCGTCAAAATTAACACACATACTTTATGTGACTCAAAAGCCGAACGAGTTACTTTCCGACGTTGTTTTAGATGTGCAAGTGATAGTCAAAACTCGCTGTGTCGGCACTCTGCCGACCATTTCGATAGTTAACACCGGTCTTGTTGTGTGTGTTTCAAGCTCAAGAGCATCTCCAAGCAAAAAATGGTCAACAGCAACATTCAGACGGTTTCGTACTGCTCAATTGCTACATTAAAACGTTATGTTTCTTTTTCAGAACTGGAAAAACACAAGCGTGACAGCATTCGAACCTGTAATCATCAGATCCGAAGTCCGACGCCTTATCCATTAGGCCACACGGTCACTGACGAGCAACATTTACATGTATACGACTCATCTCGAAACGCTCACACCCATGAGGATTTGCGTTTTCGTTCTACACAGCCGCTGCCCCTTGCTCTTTCCCACCCATTCGTTACATTCAACCTCTGACGTGACCGACCAAATATAGACTGAGAAACAAGACCACACACTTTGTGCATTCGGAATCGAAGGCAGGGCGACCCTCGCCGCATTTGCTACGATTGCCATTTGCTACTTCTGCAGAAGCGGCGGCGGCGGCGGCGGCGACGACGACGACGACGACGAATATCGCGAGAGGCTCTGAGATATGTGAGAAATACATCTATAAAATGTAATTCAGACTGCCTCGTCCCACCTTATGCTGTACCGCTTTGGCAAATGCTTTATCTGCGCCATTCGCCTTAATCGCATCTGAGAGTGATTCTTAAAAAAACGCCTGTCGCTAATTGTTCGTCATCACAGGTACTGTTTGCTATACGGCCACGACGCGCAACTGATTTCCAAAATTCATCTTTCTCCTGTGAGGATGGAACTTACGACCCCTGGTTTATTAGACCAGTGCTCTACCACTGAGCTAAAGAGGCGCGGCCTAGCGGTACTCTTGGGTACTTCGTCCTTACGGTCGTCTGCATCATCAGACTTTAGCTGACAACACTTCATATTACCGGCTAATATTTGCAGCTATGGCGACAAATTACTGCTTGGCTACACATCTGACACGTAACCGATGTGCTCTCCAAACAACAACACTTGCATTTCAGAACATGTCTTTCACACATGTCTACAAAATCACCTTCACCTTCAAATACAGCTTCCTTGCGACTGACAGAGACGTAGGCAAAGTTTAAAGTTGCTATTTCCATTAAATCTCGTTAATCAGAAAAACGGTAATTTACACTTGCAGCGGAACAAAATTCCGTTCCGCCCAGCGTCTGGCTCGAACCGACGACCCTGGGATCAAGAGTCTCACGCTCTACCGACTGAGCTAGCCGGCTACCTCGGTGAAAACCTGCCGGGTAGCACGTCACACAGTACTCGTTTGGGTTGGGTGGTCCCATACAGAATCTCCCCATGATGCCTAATGTTTTCCTAACGTCACACTCGTCACGTACTTCACTTTTATGTCATAATCATTTCTGAGAGGTAAAGAAATTGCATGACAACATGCAGAGCTAGTGGCGTCAAAATTAACACACATACTTTATGTGACTCAAAAGCCGAACGAGTTACTTTCCGACGTTGTTTTAGATGTGCAAGTGATAGTCAAAACTCGCTGTGTCGGCACTCTGCCGACCATTTCGATAGTTAACACCGGTCTTGTTGTGTGTGTTTCAAGCTCAAGAGCATCTCCAAGCAAAAAATGGTCAACAGCAACATTCAGACGGTTTCGTACTGCTCAATTGCTACATTAAAACGTTATGTTTCTTTTTCAGAACTGGAAAAACACAAGCGTGACAGCATTCGAACCTGTAATCATCAGATCCGAAGTCCGACGCCTTATCCATTAGGCCACACGGTCACTGACGAGCAACATTTACATGTATACGACTCATCTCGAAACGCTCACACCCATGAGGATTTGCGTTTTCGTTCTACACAGCCGCTGCCCCTTGCTCTTTCCCACCCATTCGTTACATTCAACCTCTGACGTGACCGACCAAATATAGACTGAGAAACAAGACCACACACTTTGTGCATTCGGAATCGAAGGCAGGGCGACCCTCGCCGCATTTGCTACGATTGCCATTTGCTACTTCTGCAGAAGCGGCGGCGGCGGCGGCGGCGACGACGACGACGACGAATATCGCGAGAGGCTCTGAGATATGTGAGAAATACATCTATAAAATGTAATTCAGACTGCCTCGTCCCACCTTATGCTGTACCGCTTTGGCAAATGCTTTATCTGCGCCATTCGCCTTAATCGCATCTGAGAGTGATTCTTAAAAAAACGCCTGTCGCTAATTGTTCGTCATCACAGGTACTGTTTGCTATACGGCCACGACGCGCAACTGATTTCCAAAATTCATCTTTCTCCTGTGAGGATGGAACTTACGACCCCTGGTTTATTAGACCAGTGCTCTACCACTGAGCTAAAGAGGCGCGGCCTAGCGGTACTCTTGGGTACTTCGTCCTTACGGTCGTCTGCATCATCAGACTTTAGCTGACAACACTTCATATTACCGGCTAATATTTGCAGCTATGGCGACAAATTACTGCTTGGCTACACATCTGACACGTAACCGATGTGCTCTCCAAACAACAACACTTGCATTTCAGAACATGTCTTTCACACATGTCTACAAAATCACCTTCACCTTCAAATACAGCTTCCTTGCGACTGACAGAGACGTAGGCAAAGTTTAAAGTTGCTATTTCCATTAAATCTCGTTAATCAGAAAAACGGTAATTTACACTTCCAGCGGAACAAAATTCCGTTCCGCCCAGCGTCTGGCTCGAACCCACGACCCTGGGATTAAGAGTCTGACGCTCTACCGACTGAGCTAGCCGGCTACCTCGGTGAATACCTGCCGGGTAGCACGTCACACAGTACTCGTTTGGGTTGGGTGGTCCCATACAGAATCTCCCCATGATGCCTAATGTTTTCCTAACGTCACACTCGTCACGTACTTCACTTTTATGTCATAATCATTTCTGAGAGGTAAAGAAATTGCATGACAACATGCAGAGCTAGTGGCGTCAAAATTAACACACATACTTTATGTGACTCAAAAGCCGAACGAGTTACTTTCCGACGTTGTTTTAGATGTGCAAGTGATAGTCAAAACTCGCTGTGTCGGCACTCTGCCGACCATTTCGATAGTTAACACCGGTCTTGTTGTGTGTGTTTCAAGCTCAAGAGCATCTCCAAGCAAAAAATGGTCAACAGCAACATTCAGACGGTTTCGTACTGCTCAATTGCTACATTAAAACGTTATGTTTCTTTTTCAGAACTGGAAAAACACAAGCGTGACAGCATTCGAACCTGTAATCATCAGATCCGAAGTCCGACGCCTTATCCATTAGGCCACACGGTCACTGACGACTAACATTTACATGTATACGACTCATCTCGAAACGCTCACACCCATGAGGATTTGCGTTTTCGTTCTACACAGCCGCTGCCCCTTGCTCTTTCCCACCCATTCGTTACATTCAACCTCTGACGTGACCGACCAAATATAGACTGAGAAACAAGACCACACACTTTGTGCATTCGGAATCGAAGGCAGGGCGACCCTCGCCGCATTTGCTACGATTGCCATTTGCTACTTCTGCAGAAGCGGCGGCGGCGGCGACGACGACGACGACGACGACGAATATCGCGAGAGGCTCTGAGATATGTGAGAAATACATCTATAAAATGTAATTCAGACTGCCTCGTCCCACCTTATGCTGTACCGCTTTGGCAAATGCTTTATCTGCGCCATTCGCCTTAATCGCATCTGAGAGTGATTCTTAAAAAAACGCCTGTCGCTAATTGTTCGTCATCACAGGTACTGTTTGCTATACGGCCACGACGCGCAACTGATTTCCAAAATTCATCTTTCTCCTGTGAGGATGGAACTTACGACCCCTGGTTTATTAGACCAGTGCTCTACCACTGAGCTAAAGAGGCGCGGCCTAGCGGTACTCTTGGGTACTTCGTCCTTACGGTCGTCTGCATCATCAGACTTTAGCTGACAACACTTCATATTACCGGCTAATATTTGCAGCTATGGCGACAAATTACTGCTTGGCTACACATCTGACACGTAACCGATGTGCTCTCCAAACAACAACACTTGCATTTCAGAACATGTCTTTCACACATGTCTACAAAATCACCTTCACCTTCAAATACAGCTTCCTTGCGACTGACAGAGACGTAGGCAAAGTTTAAAGTTGCTATTTCCATTAAATCTCGTTAATCAGAAAAACGGTAATTTACACTTGCAGCGGAACAAAATTCCGTTCCGCCCAGCGTCTGGCTCGAACCCACGACCCTGGGATTAAGAGTCTCACGCTCTACCGACTGAGCTAGCCGGCTACCTCGGTGAATACCTGCCGGGTAGCACGTCACACAGTACTCGTTTGGGTTGGGTGGTCCCATACAGAATCTCCCCATGATGCCTAATGTTTTCCTAACGTCACACTCGTCACGTACTTCACTTTTATGTCATAATCATTTCTGAGAGGTAAAGAAATTGCATGACAACATGCAGAGCTAGTGGCGTCAAAATTAACACACATACTTTATGTAACTCAAAAGCCGAACGAGTTACTTTCCGACGTTGTTTTAGATGTGCAAGTGATAGTCAAAACTCGCTGTGTCGGCACTCTGCCGACCATTTCGATAGTTAACACCGGTCTTGTTGTGTGTGTTTCAAGCTCAAGAGCATCTCCAAGCAAAAAATGGTCAACAGCAACATTCAGACGGTTTCGTACTGCTCAATTGCTACATTAAAACGTTATGTTTCTTTTTCAGAACTGGAAAAACACAAGCGTGACAGCATTCGAACCTGTAATCATCAGATCCGAAGTCCGACGCCTTATCCATTAGGCCACACGGTCACTGACGACTAACATTTACATGTATACGACTCATCTCGAAACGCTCACACCCATGAGGATTTGCGTTTTCGTTCTACACAGCCGCTGCCCCTTGCTCTTTCCCACCCATTCGTTACATTCAACCTCTGACGTGACCGACCAAATATAGACTGAGAAACAAGACCACACACTTTGTGCATTCGGAATCGAAGGCAGGGCGACCCTCGCCGCATTTGCTACGATTGCCATTTGCTACTTCTGCAGAAGCGGCGGCGGCGGCGGCGGCGACGACGACGACGACGAATATCGCGAGAGGCTCTGAGATATGTGAGAAATACATCTATAAAATGTAATTCAGACTGCCTCGTCCCACCTTATGCTGTACCGCTTTGGCAAATGCTTTATCTGCGCCATTCGCCTTAATCGCATCTGAGAGTGATTCTTAAAAAAACGCCTGTCGCTAATTGTTCGTCATCACAGGTACTGTTTGCTATACGGCCACGACGCGCAACTGATTTCCAAAATTCATCTTTCTCCTGTGAGGATGGAACTTACGACCCCTGGTTTATTAGACCAGTGCTCTACCACTGAGCTAAACAGGCGCGGCCTAGCGGTACTCTTGGGTACTTCGTCCTTACGGTCGTCTGCATCATCAGACTTTAGCTGACAACACTTCATATTACCGGCTAATATTTGCAGCTATGGCGACAAATTACTGCTTGGCTACACATCTGACACGTAACCGATGTGCTCTCCAAACAACAACACTTGCATTTCAGAACATGTCTTTCACACATGTCTACAAAATCACCTTCACCTTCAAATACAGCTTCCTTGCGACTGACAGAGACGTAGGCAAAGTTTAAAGTTGCTATTTCCATTAAATCTCGTTAATCAGAAAAACGGTAATTTACACTTGCAGCGGAACAAAATTCCGTTCCGCCCAGCGTCTGGCTCGAACCGACGACCCTGGGATTAAGAGTCTCACGCTCTACCGACTGAGCTAGCCGGCTACCTCGGTGAAAACCTGCCGGGTAGCACGTCACACAGTACTCGTTTGGGTTGGGTGGTCCCATACAGAATCTCCCCATGATGCCTAATGTTTTCCTAACGTCACACTCGTCACGTACTTCACTTTTATGTCATAATCATTTCTGAGAGGTAAAGAAATTGCATGACAACATGCAGAGCTAGTGGCGTCAAAATTAACACACATACTTTATGTAACTCAAAAGCCGAACGAGTTACTTTCCGACGTTGTTTTAGATGTGCAAGTGATAGTCAAAACTCGCTGTGTCGGCACTCTGCCGACCATTTCGATAGTTAACACCGGTCTTGTTGTGTGTGTTTCAAGCTCAAGAGCATCTCCAAGCAAAAAATGGTCAACAGCAACATTCAGACGGTTTCGTACTGCTCAATTGCTACATTAAAACGTTATGTTTCTTTTTCAGAACTGGAAAAACACAAGCGTGACAGCATTCGAACCTGTAATCATCAGATCCGAAGTCCGACGCCTTATCCATTAGGCCACACGGTCACTGACGAGCAACATTTACATGTATACGACTCATCTCGAAACGCTCACACCCATGAGGATTTGCGTTTTCGTTCTACACAGCCGCTGCCCCTTGCTCTTTCCCACCCATTCGTTACATTCAACCTCTGACGTGACCGACCAAATATAGACTGAGAAACAAGACCACACACTTTGTGCATTCGGAATCGAAGGCAGGGCGACCCTCGCCGCATTTGCTACGATTGCCATTTGCTACTTCTGCAGAAGCGGCGGCGGCGGCGGCGGCGACGACGACGACGACGAATATCGCGAGAGGCTCTGAGATATGTGAGAAATACATCTATAAAATGTAATTCAGACTGCCTCGTCCCACCTTATGCTGTACCGCTTTGGCAAATGCTTTATCTGCGCCATTCGCCTTAATCGCATCTGAGAGTGATTCTTAAAAAAACGCCTGTCGCTAATTGTTCGTCATCACAGGTACTGTTTGCTATACGGCCACGACGCGCAACTGATTTCCAAAATTCATCTTTCTCCTGTGAGGATGGAACTTACGACCCCTGGTTTATTAGACCAGTGCTCTACCACTGAGCTAAAGAGGCGCGGCCTAGCGGTACTCTTGGGTACTTCGTCCTTACGGTCGTCTGCATCATCAGACTTTAGCTGACAACACTTCATATTACCGGCTAATATTTGCAGCTATGGCGACAAATTACTGCTTGGCTACACATCTGACACGTAACCGATGTGCTCTCCAAACAACAACACTTGCATTTCAGAACATGTCTTTCACACATGTCTACAAAATCACCTTCACCTTCAAATACAGCTTCCTTGCGACTGACAGAGACGTAGGCAAAGTTTAAAGTTGCTATTTCCATTAAATCTCGTTAATCAGAAAAACGGTAATTTACACTTCCAGCGGAACAAAATTCCGTTCCGCCCAGCGTCTGGCTCGAACCCACGACCCTGGGATTAAGAGTCTGACGCTCTACCGACTGAGCTAGCCGGCTACCTCGGTGAATACCTGCCGGGTAGCACGTCACACAGTACTCGTTTGGGTTGGGTGGTCCCATACAGAATCTCCCCATGATGCCTAATGTTTTCCTAACGTCACACTCGTCACGTACTTCACTTTTATGTCATAATCATTTCTGAGAGGTAAAGAAATTGCATGACAACATGCAGAGCTAGTGGCGTCAAAATTAACACACATACTTTATGTGACTCAAAAGCCGAACGAGTTACTTTCCGACGTTGTTTTAGATGTGCAAGTGATAGTCAAAACTCGCTGTGTCGGCACTCTGCCGACCATTTCGATAGTTAACACCGGTCTTGTTGTGTGTGTTTCAAGCTCAAGAGCATCTCCAAGCAAAAAATGGTCAACAGCAACATTCAGACGGTTTCGTACTGCTCAATTGCTACATTAAAACGTTATGTTTCTTTTTCAGAACTGGAAAAACACAAGCGTGACAGCATTCGAACCTGTAATCATCAGATCCGAAGTCCGACGCCTTATCCATTAGGCCACACGGTCACTGACGACTAACATTTACATGTATACGACTCATCTCGAAACGCTCACACCCATGAGGATTTGCGTTTTCGTTCTACACAGCCGCTGCCCCTTGCTCTTTCCCACCCATTCGTTACATTCAACCTCTGACGTGACCGACCAAATATAGACTGAGAAACAAGACCACACACTTTGTGCATTCGGAATCGAAGGCAGGGCGACCCTCGCCGCATTTGCTACGATTGCCATTTGCTACTTCTGCAGAAGCGGCGGCGGCGGCGGCGGCGACGACGACGACGACGACGAATATCGCGAGAGGCTCTGAGATATGTGAGAAATACATCTATAAAATGTAATTCAGACTGCCTCGTCCCACCTTATGCTGTACCGCTTTGGCAAATGCTTTATCTGCGCCATTCGCCTTAATCGCATCTGAGAGTGATTCTTAAAAAAACGCCTGTCGCTAATTGTTCGTCATCACAGGTACTGTTTGCTATACGGCCACGACGCGCAACTGATTTCCAAAATTCATCTTTCTCCTGTGAGGATGGAACTTACGACCCCTGGTTTATTAGACCAGTGCTCTACCACTGAGCTAAAGAGGCGCGGCCTAGCGGTACTCTTGGGTACTTCGTCCTTACGGTCGTCTGCATCATCAGACTTTAGCTGACAACACTTCATATTACCGGCTAATATTTGCAGCTATGGCGACAAATTACTGCTTGGCTACACATCTGACACGTAACCGATGTGCTCTCCAAACAACAACACTTGCATTTCAGAACATGTCTTTCACACATGTCTACAAAATCACCTTCACCTTCAAATACAGCTTCCTTGCGACTGACAGAGACGTAGGCAAAGTTTAAAGTTGCTATTTCCATTAAATCTCGTTAATCAGAAAAACGGTAATTTACACTTCCAGCGGAACAAAATTCCGTTCCGCCCAGCGTCTGGCTCGAACCCACGACCCTGGGATTAAGAGTCTGACGCTCTACCGACTGAGCTAGCCGGCTACCTCGGTGAATACCTGCCGGGTAGCACGTCACACAGTACTCGTTTGGGTTGGGTGGTCCCATACAGAATCTCCCCATGATGCCTAATGTTTTCCTAACGTCACACTCGTCACGTACTTCACTTTTATGTCATAATCATTTCTGAGAGGTAAAGAAATTGCATGACAACATGCAGAGCTAGTGGCGTCAAAATTAACACACATACTTTATGTGACTCAAAAGCCGAACGAGTTACTTTCCGACGTTGTTTTAGATGTGCAAGTGATAGTCAAAACTCGCTGTGTCGGCACTCTGCCGACCATTTCGATAGTTAACACCGGTCTTGTTGTGTGTGTTTCAAGCTCAAGAGCATCTCCAAGCAAAAAATGGTCAACAGCAACATTCAGACGGTTTCGTACTGCTCAATTGCTACATTAAAACGTTATGTTTCTTTTTCAGAACTGGAAAAACACAAGCGTGACAGCATTCGAACCTGTAATCATCAGATCCGAAGTCCGACGCCTTATCCATTAGGCCACACGGTCACTGACGACTAACATTTACATGTATACGACTCATCTCGAAACGCTCACACCCATGAGGATTTGCGTTTTCGTTCTACACAGCCGCTGCCCCTTGCTCTTTCCCACCCATTCGTTACATTCAACCTCTGACGTGACCGACCAAATATAGACTGAGAAACAAGACCACACACTTTGTGCATTCGGAATCGAAGGCAGGGCGACCCTCGCCGCATTTGCTACGATTGCCATTTGCTACTTCTGCAGAAGCGGCGGCGGCGGCGGCGGCGACGACGACGACGACGACGAATATCGCGAGAGGCTCTGAGATATGTGAGAAATACATCTATAAAATGTAATTCAGACTGCCTCGTCCCACCTTATGCTGTACCGCTTTGGCAAATGCTTTATCTGCGCCATTCGCCTTAATCGCATCTGAGAGTGATTCTTAAAAAAACGCCTGTCGCTAATTGTTCGTCATCACAGGTACTGTTTGCTATACGGCCACGACGCGCAACTGATTTCCAAAATTCATCTTTCTCCTGTGAGGATGGAACTTACGACCCCTGGTTTATTAGACCAGTGCTCTACCACTGAGCTAAAGAGGCGCGGCCTAGCGGTACTCTTGGGTACTTCGTCCTTACGGTCGTCTGCATCATCAGACTTTAGCTGACAACACTTCATATTACCGGCTAATATTTGCAGCTATGGCGACAAATTACTGCTTGGCTACACATCTGACACGTAACCGATGTGCTCTCCAAACAACAACACTTGCATTTCAGAACATGTCTTTCACACATGTCTACAAAATCACCTTCACCTTCAAATACAGCTTCCTTGCGACTGACAGAGACGTAGGCAAAGTTTAAAGTTGCTATTTCCATTAAATCTCGTTAATCAGAAAAACGGTAATTTACACTTGCAGCGGAACAAAATTCCGTTCCGCCCAGCGTCTGGCTCGAACCCACGACCCTGGGATTAAGAGTCTGACGCTCTACCGACTGAGCTAGCCGGCTACCTCGGTGAATACCTGCCGGGTAGCACGTCACACAGTACTCGTTTGGGTTGGGTGGTCCCATACAGAATCTCCCCATGATGCCTAATGTTTTCCTAACGTCACACTCGTCACGTACTTCACTTTTATGTCATAATCATTTCTGAGAGGTAAAGAAATTGCATGACAACATGCAGAGCTAGTGGCGTCAAAATTAACACACATACTTTATGTGACTCAAAAGCCGAACGAGTTACTTTCCGACGTTGTTTTAGATGTGCAAGTGATAGTCAAAACTCGCTGTGTCGGCACTCTGCCGACCATTTCGATAGTTAACACCGGTCTTGTTGTGTGTGTTTCAAGCTCAAGAGCATCTCCAAGCAAAAAATGGTCAACAGCAACATTCAGACGGTTTCGTACTGCTCAATTGCTACATTAAAACGTTATGTTTCTTTTTCAGAACTGGAAAAACACAAGCGTGACAGCATTCGAACCTGTAATCATCAGATCCGAAGTCCGACGCCTTATCCATTAGGCCACACGGTCACTGACGACTAACATTTACATGTATACGACTCATCTCGAAACGCTCACACCCATGAGGATTTGCGTTTTCGTTCTACACAGCCGCTGCCCCTTGCTCTTTCCCACCCATTCGTTACATTCAACCTCTGACGTGACCGACCAAATATAGACTGAGAAACAAGACCACACACTTTGTGCATTCGGAATCGAAGGCAGGGCGACCCTCGCCGCATTTGCTACGATTGCCATTTGCTACTTCTGCAGAAGCGGCGGCGGCGGCGACGACGGCGACGACGACGACGACGAATATCGCGAGAGGCTCTGAGATATGTGAGAAATACATCTATAAAATGTAATTCAGACTGCCTCGTCCCACCTTATGCTGTACCGCTTTGGCAAATGCTTTATCTGCGCCATTCGCCTTAATCGCATCTGAGAGTGATTCTTAAAAAAACGCCTGTCGCTAATTGTTCGTCATCACAGGTACTGTTTGCTATACGGCCACGACGCGCAACTGATTTCCAAAATTCATCTTTCTCCTGTGAGGATGGAACTTACGACCCCTGGTTTATTAGACCAGCGCTCTACCACTGAGCTAAAGAGGCGCGGCCTAGCGGTACTCTTGGGTACTTCGTCCTTACGGTCGTCTGCATCATCAGACTTTAGCTGACAACACTTCATATTACCGGCTAATATTTGCAGCTATGGCGACAAATTACTGCTTGGCTACACATCTGACACGTAACCGATGTGCTCTCCAAACAACAACACTTGCATTTCAGAACATGTCTTTCACACATGTCTACAAAATCACCTTCACCTTCAAATACAGCTTCCTTGCGACTGACAGAGACGTAGGCAAAGTTTAAAGTTGCTATTTCCATTAAATCTCGTTAATCAGAAAAACGGTAATTTACACTTGCAGCGGAACAAAATTCCGTTCCGCCCAGCGTCTGGCTCGAACCGACGACCCTGGGATTAAGAGTCTCACGCTCTACCGACTGAGCTAGCCGGCTACCTCGGTGAAAACCTGCCGGGTAGCACGTCACACAGTACTCGTTTGGGTTGGGTGGTCCCATACAGAATCTCCCCATGATGCCTAATGTTTTCCTAACGTCACACTCGTCACGTACTTCACTTTTATGTCATAATCATTTCTGAGAGGTAAAGAAATTGCATGACAACATGCAGAGCTAGTGGCGTCAAAATTAACACACATACTTTATGTAACTCAAAAGCCGAACGAGTTACTTTCCGACGTTGTTTTAGATGTGCAAGTGATAGTCAAAACTCGCTGTGTCGGCACTCTGCCGACCATTTCGATAGTTAACACCGGTCTTGTTGTGTGTGTTTCAAGCTCAAGAGCATCTCCAAGCAAAAAATGGTCAACAGCAACATTCAGACGGTTTCGTACTGCTCAATTGCTACATTAAAACGTTATGTTTCTTTTTCAGAACTGGAAAAACACAAGCGTGACAGCATTCGAACCTGTAATCATCAGATCCGAAGTCCGACGCCTTATCCATTAGGCCACACGGTCACTGACGAGCAACATTTACATGTATACGACTCATCTCGAAACGCTCACACCCATGAGGATTTGCGTTTTCGTTCTACACAGCCGCTGCCCCTTGCTCTTTCCCACCCATTCGTTACATTCAACCTCTGACGTGACCGACCAAATATAGACTGAGAAACAAGACCACACACTTTGTGCATTCGGAATCGAAGGCAGGGCGACCCTCGCCGCATTTGCTACGATTGCCATTTGCTACTTCTGCAGAAGCGGCGGCGGCGGCGGCGGCGACGACGACGACGACGAATATCGCGAGAGGCTCTGAGATATGTGAGAAATACATCTATAAAATGTAATTCAGACTGCCTCGTCCCACCTTATGCTGTACCGCTTTGGCAAATGCTTTATCTGCGCCATTCGCCTTAATCGCATCTGAGAGTGATTCTTAAAAAAACGCCTGTCGCTAATTGTTCGTCATCACAGGTACTGTTTGCTATACGGCCACGACGCGCAACTGATTTCCAAAATTCATCTTTCTCCTGTGAGGATGGAACTTACGACCCCTGGTTTATTAGACCAGTGCTCTACCACTGAGCTAAAGAGGCGCGGCCTAGCGGTACTCTTGGGTACTTCGTCCTTACGGTCGTCTGCATCATCAGACTTTAGCTGACAACACTTCATATTACCGGCTAATATTTGCAGCTATGGCGACAAATTACTGCTTGGCTACACATCTGACACGTAACCGATGTGCTCTCCAAACAACAACACTTGCATTTCAGAACATGTCTTTCACACATGTCTACAAAATCACCTTCACCTTCAAATACAGCTTCCTTGCGACTGACAGAGACGTAGGCAAAGTTTAAAGTTGCTATTTCCATTAAATCTCGTTAATCAGAAAAACGGTAATTTACACTTCCAGCGGAACAAAATTCCGTTCCGCCCAGCGTCTGGCTCGAACCCACGACCCTGGGATTAAGAGTCTGACGCTCTACCGACTGAGCTAGCCGGCTACCTCGGTGAATACCTGCCGGGTAGCACGTCACACAGTACTCGTTTGGGTTGGGTGGTCCCATACAGAATCTCCCCATGATGCCTAATGTTTTCCTAACGTCACACTCGTCACGTACTTCACTTTTATGTCATAATCATTTCTGAGAGGTAAAGAAATTGCATGACAACATGCAGAGCTAGTGGCGTCAAAATTAACACACATACTTTATGTGACTCAAAAGCCGAACGAGTTACTTTCCGACGTTGTTTTAGATGTGCAAGTGATAGTCAAAACTCGCTGTGTCGGCACTCTGCCGACCATTTCGATAGTTAACACCGGTCTTGTTGTGTGTGTTTCAAGCTCAAGAGCATCTCCAAGCAAAAAATGGTCAACAGCAACATTCAGACGGTTTCGTACTGCTCAATTGCTACATTAAAACGTTATGTTTCTTTTTCAGAACTGGAAAAACACAAGCGTGACAGCATTCGAACCTGTAATCATCAGATCCGAAGTCCGACGCCTTATCCATTAGGCCACACGGTCACTGACGACTAACATTTACATGTATACGACTCATCTCGAAACGCTCACACCCATGAGGATTTGCGTTTTCGTTCTACACAGCCGCTGCCCCTTGCTCTTTCCCACCCATTCGTTACATTCAACCTCTGACGTGACCGACCAAATATAGACTGAGAAACAAGACCACACACTTTGTGCATTCGGAATCGAAGGCAGGGCGACCCTCGCCGCATTTGCTACGATTGCCATTTGCTACTTCTGCAGAAGCGGCGGCGGCGGCGGCGGCGACGACGACGACGACGACGAATATCGCGAGAGGCTCTGAGATATGTGAGAAATACATCTATAAAATGTAATTCAGACTGCCTCGTCCCACCTTATGCTGTACCGCTTTGGCAAATGCTTTATCTGCGCCATTCGCCTTAATCGCATCTGAGAGTGATTCTTAAAAAAACGCCTGTCGCTAATTGTTCGTCATCACAGGTACTGTTTGCTATACGGCCACGACGCGCAACTGATTTCCAAAATTCATCTTTCTCCTGTGAGGATGGAACTTACGACCCCTGGTTTATTAGACCAGTGCTCTACCACTGAGCTAAAGAGGCGCGGCCTAGCGGTACTCTTGGGTACTTCGTCCTTACGGTCGTCTGCATCATCAGACTTTAGCTGACAACACTTCATATTACCGGCTAATATTTGCAGCTATGGCGACAAATTACTGCTTGGCTACACATCTGACACGTAACCGATGTGCTCTCCAAACAACAACACTTGCATTTCAGAACATGTCTTTCACACATGTCTACAAAATCACCTTCACCTTCAAATACAGCTTCCTTGCGACTGACAGAGACGTAGGCAAAGTTTAAAGTTGCTATTTCCATTAAATCTCGTTAATCAGAAAAACGGTAATTTACACTTGCAGCGGAACAAAATTCCGTTCCGCCCAGCGTCTGGCTCGAACCCACGACCCTGGGATTAAGAGTCTGACGCTCTACCGACTGAGCTAGCCGGCTACCTCGGTGAATACCTGCCGGGTAGCACGTCACACAGTACTCGTTTGGGTTGGGTGGTCCCATACAGAATCTCCCCATGATGCCTAATGTTTTCCTAACGTCACACTCGTCACGTACTTCACTTTTATGTCATAATCATTTCTGAGAGGTAAAGAAATTGCATGACAACATGCAGAGCTAGTGGCGTCAAAATTAACACACATACTTTATGTGACTCAAAAGCCGAACGAGTTACTTTCCGACGTTGTTTTAGATGTGCAAGTGATAGTCAAAACTCGCTGTGTCGGCACTCTGCCGACCATTTCGATAGTTAACACCGGTCTTGTTGTGTGTGTTTCAAGCTCAAGAGCATCTCCAAGCAAAAAATGGTCAACAGCAACATTCAGACGGTTTCGTACTGCTCAATTGCTACATTAAAACGTTATGTTTCTTTTTCAGAACTGGAAAAACACAAGCGTGACAGCATTCGAACCTGTAATCATCAGATCCGAAGTCCGACGCCTTATCCATTAGGCCACACGGTCACTGACGACTAACATTTACATGTATACGACTCATCTCGAAACGCTCACACCCATGAGGATTTGCGTTTTCGTTCTACACAGCCGCTGCCCCTTGCTCTTTCCCACCCATTCGTTACATTCAACCTCTGACGTGACCGACCAAATATAGACTGAGAAACAAGACCACACACTTTGTGCATTCGGAATCGAAGGCAGGGCGACCCTCGCCGCATTTGCTACGATTGCCATTTGCTACTTCTGCAGAAGCGGCGGCGGCGGCGACGACGGCGACGACGACGACGACGAATATCGCGAGAGGCTCTGAGATATGTGAGAAATACATCTATAAAATGTAATTCAGACTGCCTCGTCCCACCTTATGCTGTACCGCTTTGGCAAATGCTTTATCTGCGCCATTCGCCTTAATCGCATCTGAGAGTGATTCTTAAAAAAACGCCTGTCGCTAATTGTTCGTCATCACAGGTACTGTTTGCTATACGGCCACGACGCGCAACTGATTTCCAAAATTCATCTTTCTCCTGTGAGGATGGAACTTACGACCCCTGGTTTATTAGACCAGTGCTCTACCACTGAGCTAAAGAGGCGCGGCCTAGCGGTACTCTTGGGTACTTCGTCCTTACGGTCGTCTGCATCATCAGACTTTAGCTGACAACACTTCATATTACCGGCTAATATTTGCAGCTATGGCGACAAATTACTGCTTGGCTACACATCTGACACGTAACCGATGTGCTCTCCAAACAACAACACTTGCATTTCAGAACATGTCTTTCACACATGTCTACAAAATCACCTTCACCTTCAAATACAGCTTCCTTGCGACTGACAGAGACGTAGGCAAAGTTTAAAGTTGCTATTTCCATTAAATCTCGTTAATCAGAAAAACGGTAATTTACACTTGCAGCGGAACAAAATTCCGTTCCGCCCAGCGTCTGGCTCGAACCCACGACCCTGGGATTAAGAGTCTGACGCTCTACCGACTGAGCTAGCCGGCTACCTCGGTGAATACCTGCCGGGTAGCACGTCACACAGTACTCGTTTGGGTTGGGTGGTCCCATACAGAATCTCCCCATGATGCCTAATGTTTTCCTAACGTCACACTCGTCACGTACTTCACTTTTATGTCATAATCATTTCTGAGAGGTAAAGAAATTGCATGACAACATGCAGAGCTAGTGGCGTCAAAATTAACACACATACTTTATGTGACTCAAAAGCCGAACGAGTTACTTTCCGACGTTGTTTTAGATGTGCAAGTGATAGTCAAAACTCGCTGTGTCGGCACTCGGCCGACCATTTCGATAGTTAACACCGGTCTTGTTGTGTGTGTTTCAAGCTCAAGAGCATCTCCAAGCAAAAAATGGTCAACAGCAACATTCAGACGGTTTCGTACTGCTCAATTGCTACATTAAAACGTTATGTTTCTTTTTCAGAACTGGAAAAACACAAGCGTGACAGCATTCGAACCTGTAATCATCAGATCCGAAGTCCGACGTCTTATCCATTAGGCCACACGGTCACTGACGACCAACATTTACATGTATACGACTCATCTCGAAACGCTCACACCCCTGAGGATTTGCGTTTTCGTTCTACACAGCCGCTGCCCCTTGCTCTTTCCCACCCATTCGTTACATTCAACCTCTGACGTGACCGACCAAATATAGACTGAGAAACAAGACCACACAATTTGTGCATTCGGAATCGAAGGCAGGGCGACCCTCGCCGCATTTGCTACGATTGCCATTTGCTACTTCTGCAGAAGCGGCGGCGGCGGCGGCGGCGACGACGACGACGACGACGACGAATATCGCGAGAGGCTCTGAGATATGTGAGAAATACATCTATAAAATGTAATTCAGACTGCCTCGTCCCACCTTATGCTGTACCGCTTTGGCAAATGCTTTATCTGCGCCATTCGCCTTAATCGCATCTGAGAGTGATTCTTAAAAAAACGCCTGTCGCTAATTGTTCGTCATCACAGGTACTGTTTGCTATACGGCCACGACGCGCAACTGATTTCCAAAATTCATCTTTCTCCTGTGAGGATGGAACTTACGACCCCTGGTTTATTAGACCAGTGCTCTACCACTGAGCTAAAGAGGCGCGGCCTAGCGGTACTCTTGGGTACTTCGTCCTTACGGTCGTCTGCATCATCAGACTTTAGCTGACAACACTTCATATTACCGGCTAATATTTGCAGCTATGGCGACAAATTACTGCTTGGCTACACATCTGACACGTAACCGATGTGCTCTCCAAACAACAACACTTGCATTTCAGAACATGTCTTTCACACATGTCTACAAAATCACCTTCACCTTCAAATACAGCTTCCTTGCGACTGACAGAGACGTAGGCAAAGTTTAAAGTTGCTATTTCCATTAAATCTCGTTAATCAGAAAAACGGTAATTTACACTTGCAGCGGAACAAAATTCCGTTCCGCCCAGCGTCTGGCTCGAACCCACGACCCTGGGATTAAGAGTCTGACGCTCTACCGACTGAGCTAGCCGGCTACCTCGGTGAATACCTGCCGGGTAGCACGTCACACAGTACTCGTTTGGGTTGGGTGGTCCCATACAGAATCTCCCCATGATGCCTAATGTTTTCCTAACGTCACACTCGTCACGTACTTCACTTTTATGTCATAATCATTTCTGAGAGGTAAAGAAATTGCATGACAACATGCAGAGCTAGTGGCGTCAAAATTAACACACATACTTTATGTGACTCAAAAGCCGAACGAGTTACTTTCCGACGTTGTTTTAGATGTGCAAGTGATAGTCAAAACTCGCTGTGTCGGCACTCGGCCGACCATTTCGATAGTTAACACCGGTCTTGTTGTGTGTGTTTCAAGCTCAAGAGCATCTCCAAGCAAAAAATGGTCAACAGCAACATTCAGACGGTTTCGTACTGCTCAATTGCTACATTAAAACGTTATGTTTCTTTTTCAGAACTGGAAAAACACAAGCATGACAGCATTCGAACCTGTAATCATCAGATCCGAAGTCCGACGTCTTATCCATTAGGCCACACGGTCACTGACGACCAACATTTACATGTATACGACTCATCTCGAAACGCTCACACCCCTGAGGATTTGCGTTTTCGTTCTACACAGCCGCTGCCCCTTGCTCTTTCCCACCCATTCGTTACATTCAACCTCTGACGTGACCGACCAAATATAGACTGAGAAACAAGACCACACAATTTGTGCATTCGGAATCGAAGGCAGGGCGACCCTCGCCGCATTTGCTACGATTGCCATTTGCTACTTCTGCAGAAGCGGCGGCGGCGGCGGCGGCGACGACGACGACGACGACGACGAATATCGCGAGAGGCTCTGAGATATGTGAGAAATACATCTATAAAATGTAATTCAGACTGCCTCGTCCCACCTTATGCTGTACCGCTTTGGCAAATGCTTTATCTGCGCCATTCGCCTTAATCGCATCTGAGAGTGATTCTTAAAAAAACGCCTGTCGCTAATTGTTCGTCATCACAGGTACTGTTTGCTATACGGCCACGACGCGCAACTGATTTCCAAAATTCATCTTTCTCCTGTGAGGATGGAACTTACGACCCCTGGTTTATTAGACCAGTGCTCTACCACTGAGCTAAAGAGGCGCGGCCTAGCGGTACTCATGGGTACTTCGTCCTTACGGTCGTCTGCATCATCAGACTTTAGCTGACAACACTTCATATTACCGGCTAATATTTGCAGCTATGGCGACAAATTACTGCTTGGCTACACATCTGACACGTAACCGATGTGCTCTCCAAACAACAACACTTGCATTTCAGAACATGTCTTTCACACATGTCTACAAAATCACCTTCACCTTCAAATACAGCTTCCTTGCGACTGACAGAGACGTAGGCAAAGTTTAAAGTTGCTATTTCCATTAAATCTCGTTAATCAGAAAAACGGTAATTTACACTTGCAGCGGAACAAAATTCCGTTCCGCCCAGCGTCTTGCTCGAACCCACGACCCTGGGATTAAGAGTCTGACGCTCTACCGACTGAGCTAGCCGGCTACCTCGGTGAATACCTGCCGGGTAGCACGTCACACAGTACTCGTTTGGGTTGGGTGGTCCCATACAGAATCTCCCCATGATGCCTAATGTTTTCCTAACGTCACACTCGTCACGTACTTCACTTTTATGTCATAATCATTTCTGAGAGGTAAAGAAATTGCATGACAACATGCAGAGCTAGTGGCGTCAAAATTAACACACATACTTTATGTGACTCAAAAGCCGAACGAGTTACTTTCCGACGTTGTTTTAGATGTGCAAGTGATAGTCAAAACTCGCTGTGTCGGCACTCGGCCGACCATTTCGATAGTTAACACCGGTCTTGTTGTGTGTGTTTCAAGCTCAAGAGCATCTCCAAGCAAAAAATGGTCAACAGCAACATTCAGACGGTTTCGTACTGCTCAATTGCTACATTAAAACGTTATGTTTCTTTTTCAGAACTGGAAAAACACAAGCGTGACAGCATTCGAACCTGTAATCATCAGATCCGAAGTCCGACGCCTTATCCATTAGGCCACACGGTCACTGACGACCAACATTTACATGTATACGACTCATCTCGAAACGCTCACACCCCTGAGGATTTGCGTTTTCGTTCTACACAGCCGCTGCCCCTTGCTCTTTCCCACCCATTCGTTACATTCAACCTCTGACGTGACCGACCAAATATAGACTGAGAAACAAGACCACACACTTTGTGCATTCGGAATCGAAGGCAGGGCGACCCTCGCCGCATTTGCTACGATTGCCATTTGCTACTTCTGCAGAAGCGGCGGCGGCGGCGGCGGCGACGACGACGACGACGAATATCGCGAGAGGCTCTGAGATATGTGAGAAATACATCTATAAAATGTAATTCAGACTGCCTCGTCCCACCTTATGCTGTACCGCTTTGGCAAATGCTTTATCTGCGCCATTCGCCTTAATCGCATCTGAGAGTGATTCTTAAAAAAACGCCTGTCGCTAATTGTTCGTCATCACAGGTACTGTTTGCTATACGGCCACGACGCGCAACTGATTTCCAAAATTCATCTTTCTCCTGTGAGGATGGAACTTACGACCCCTGGTTTATTAGACCAGTGCTCTACCACTGAGCTAAAGAGGCGCGGCCTTGTGGTACTCTTGGGTACTTCGTCCTTACGGTCGTCTGCATCATCAGACTTTAGCTGACAACACTTCATATTACCGGCTAATATTTGCAGCTATGGCGACAAATTACTGCTTGGCTACACATCTGACACGTAACCGATGTGCTCTCCAAACAACAACACTTGCATTTCAGAACATGTCTTTCACACATGTCTACAAAATCACCTTCACCTTCAAATACAGCTTCCTTGCGACTGACAGAGACGTAGGCAAAGTTTAAAGTTGCTATTTCCATTAAATCTCGTTAATCAGAAAAACGGTAATTTACACTTGCAGCGGAACAAAATTCCGTTCCGCCCAGCGTCTGGCTCGAAGCGACGACCCTGGGATTAAAAGTCTCACGCTCTACCGACTGAGCTAGCCGGCTACCTCGGTGAAAACCTGCCGGGTAGCACGTCACACAGTACTCGTTTGGGTTGGGTGGTCCCATACAGAATCTCCCCATGATGCCTAATGTTTTCCTAACGTCACACTCGTCACGTACTTCACTTTTATGTCATAATCATTTCTGAGAGGTAAAGAAATTGCATGACAACATGCAGAGCTAGTGGCGTCAAAATTAACACACATACTTTATGTAACTCAAAAGCCGAACGAGTTACTTTCCGACGTTGTTTTAGATGTGCAAGTGATAGTCAAAACTCGCTGTGTCGGCACTCTGCCGACCATTTCGATAGTTAACACCGGTCTTGTTGTGTGTGTTTCAAGCTCAAGAGCATCTCCAAGCAAAAAATGGTCAACAGCAACATTCAGACGGTTTCGTACTGCTCAATTGCTACATTAAAACGTTATGTTTCTTTTTCAGAACTGGAAAAACACAAGCGTGACAGCATTCGAACCTGTAATCTTCAGATCCGAAGTCCGACGAATTATCCATTAGGCCACACGGTCACTGACGACCAACATTTACATGTATACGACTCATCTCGAAACGCTCACACCCCTGAGGATTTGTGTTTTCGTTCTACACAGCAGCTGCCCCTTGCTCTTTCCCACCCATTCGTTACATTCAACCTCTGACGAGACCGACCAAATATAGACTGAGAAACAAGACCACACACTTTGTGCATTCGGAATCGAAGGCAGGGCGTCCCTCGCCGCATTTGCTACGATTGCCATTTGCTACTTCTGCAGAAGCGGCGGCGACGACGACGACGACGACGACGACGACGACGACGACGACGACGACGACGAATATCGCGAGAGGCTCTGAGATATGTGAGAAATACATCTATAAAATGTAATTCAGACTGCCTCGTCCCACCTTATGCTGTACCGCTTTGGCAAATGCTTTATCTGCGCCATTCGCCTTAATCGCATCTGAGAGTGATTCTTAAAAAAACGCCTGTCGCTAATTGTTCGTCATCACAGGTACTGTTTGCTATACGGCCACGACGCGCAACTGATTTCCAAAATTCATCTTTCTCCTGTGAGGATGGAACTTACGACCCCTGGTTTATTAGACCAGTGCTCTACCACTGAGCTAAAGAGGCGCGGCCTAGCGGTACTCTTGGGTACTTCGTCCTTACGGTCGTCTGCATCATCAGACTTTAGCTGACAACACTTCATATTACCGGCTAATATTTGCAGCTATGGCGACAAATTACTGCTTGGCTACACATCTGACACGTAACCGATGTGCTCTCCAAACAACAACACTTGCATTTCAGAACATGTCTTTCACACATGTCTACAAAATCACCTTCACCTTCAAATACAGCTTCCTTGCGACTGACAGAGACGTAGGCAAAGTTTAAAGTTGCTATTTCCATTAAATCTCGTTAATCAGAAAAACGGTAATTTACACCTGCAGCGGAACGAAATTCCGTTCCGCCCAGCGTCTGGCTCGAACCCACGACCCTGGGATTAAGAGTCTGACGCTCTACCGACTGAGCTAGCCGGCTACCTCGGTGAATACCTGCCGGGTAGCACGTCACACAGTACTCGTTTGGGTTGGGTGGTCCCATACAGAATCTCTCCATGATGCCTAATGTTTTCCTAACGTCACACTCGTCACGTACTTCACTTTTATGTCATAATCATTTCTGAGAGGTAAAGAAATTGCATGACAACATGCAGAGCTAGTGGCGTCAAAATTAACACACATACTTTATGTGATTCAAAAGCCGAACGAGTTACTTTCCGACGTTGTTTTAGATGTGCAAGTGATAGTCAAAACTCGCTGTGTTGGCACTCGGCCGACCATTTCGATAGTTAACACCGGTCTTGTTGTGTGTGTTTCAAGCTCAAGAGCATCTCCAAGCAAAAAATGGTCAACAGCAACATTCAGACGGTTTCGTACTGCTCAATTGCTACATTAAAACGTTATGTTTCTTTTTCAGAACTGGAAAAACACAAGCGTGACAGCATTCGAACCTGTAATCTTCAGATCCGAAGTCCGACGAATTATCCATTAGGCCACACGGTCACTGACGACCAACATTTACATGTATACGACTCATCTCGAAACGCTCACACCCCTGAGGATCTGTGTTTTCGTTCTACACAGCAGCTGCCCCTTGCTCTTTCCCACCCATTCGTTACATTCAACCTCTGACGAGACCGACCAAATATAGACTGAGAAACAAGACCACACACTTTGTGCATTCGGAATCGAAGGCAGGGCGTCCCTCGCCGCATTTGCTACGATTGCCATTTGCTACTTCTGCAGAAGCGGCGGCGGCGGCGACGACGACGACGACGACGACGACGACGACGACGACGACGAATATCGCGAGAGGCTCTGAGATATGTGAGAAATACATCTATAAAATGTAATTCAGACTGCCTCGTCCCACCTTATGCTGTACCGCTTTGGCAAATGCTTTATCTGCGCCATTCGCCTTAATCGCATCTGAGAGTGATTCTTAAAAAAACGCCTGTCGCTAATTGTTCGTCATCACAGGTACTGTTTGCTATACGGCCACGACGCGCAACTGATTTCCAAAATTCATCTTTCTCCTGTGAGGATGGAACTTACGACCCCTGGTTTATTAGACCAGTGCTCTACCACTGAGCTAAAGAGGCGCGGCCTAGCGGTACTCTTGGGTACTTCGTCCTTACGGTCGTCTGCATCATCAGACTTTAGCTGACAACACTTCATATTACCAGCTAATATTTGCAGCTATGGCGACAAATTACTGCTTGGCTACACATCTGACACGTAACCGATGTGCTCTCCAAACAACAACACTTGCATTTCAGAACATGTCTTTCACACATGTCTACAAAATCACCTTCACCTTCAAATACAGCTTCCTTGCGACTGACAGAGACGTAGGCAAAGTTTAAAGTTGCTATTTCCATTAAATCTCGTTAATCAGAAAAACGGTAATTTACACTTGCAGCGGAACAAAATTCCGTTCCGCCCAGCGTCTGGCTCGAACCCACGACCCTGGGATTAAGAGTCTGACGCTCTACCGACTGAGCTAGCCGGCTACCTCGGTGAATACCTGCCGGGTAGCACGTCACACAGTACTCGTTTGGGTTGGGTGGTCCCATACAGAATCTCCCCATGATGCCTAATGTTTTCCTAACGTCACACTCGTCACGTACTTCACTTTTATGTCATAATCATTTCTGAGAGGTAAAGAAATTGCATGACAACATGCAGAGCTAGTGGCGTCAAAATTAACACACATACTTTATGTGACTCAAAAGCCGAACGAGTTACTTTCCGACGTTGTTTTAGATGTGCAAGTGATAGTCAAAACTCGCTGTGTCGGCACTCGGCCGACCATTTCGATAGTTAACACCGGTCTTGTTGTGTGTGTTTCAAGCTCAAGAGCATCTCCAAGCAAAAAATGGTCAACAGCAACATTCAGACGGTTTCGTACTGCTCAATTGCTACATTAAAACGTTATGTTTCTTTTTCAGAACTGGAAAAACACAAGCGTGACAGCATTCGAACCTGTAATCATCAGATCCGAAGTCCGACGCCTTATCCATTAGGCCACACGGTCACTGACGACCAACATTTACATGTATACGACTCATCTCGAAACGCTCACACCCATGAGGATTTGCGTTTTCGTTCTACACAGCCGCTGCCCCTTGCTCTTTCCCACCCATTCGTTACATTCAACCTCTGACGTGACCGACCAAATATAGACTGAGAAACAAGACCACACACTTTGCGCATTCGGAATCGAAGGCAGGGCGACCCTCGCCGCATTTGCTACGATTGCCATTTGCTACTTCTGCAGAAGCGGCGGCGGCGGCGACGACGACGACGACGACGGCGAATATCGCGAGAGGCTCTGAGATATGTGAGAAATACATCTATAAAATGTAATTCAGACTGCCTCGTCCCACCTTATGCTGTACCGCTTTGGCAAATGCTTTATCTGCGCCATTCGCCTTAATCGCATCTGAGAGTGATTCTTAAAAAAACGCCTGTCGCTAATTGTTCGTCATCACAGGTACTGTTTGCTATACGGCCACGACGCGCAACTGATTTCCAAAATTCATCTTTCTCCTGTGAGGATGGAACTTACGACCCCTGGTTTATTAGACCAGTGCTCTACCACTGAGCTAAAGAGGCGCGGCCTAGCGGTACTCTTGGGTACTTCGTCCTTACGTTCGTCTGCATCATCAGACTTTAGCTGACAACACTTCATATTACCGGCTAATATTTGCAGCTATGGCGACAAATTACTGCTTGGCTACACATCTGACACGTAACCGATGTGCTCTCCAAACAACAACACTTGCATTTCAGAACATGTCTTTCACACATATCTACAAAATCACCTTCACCTTCAAATACAGCTTCCTTGCGACTGACAGAGACGTAGGCAAAGTTTAAAGTTGCTATTTCCATTAAATCTCGTTAATCAGAAAAACGGTAATTTACACTTGCAGCGGAACAAAATTCCGTTCCGCCCAGCGTCTGGCTCGAACCCACGACCCTGGGATTAAGAGTCTGACGCTCTACCGACTGAGCTAGCCGGCTACCTCGGTGAATACCTGCCGGGTAGCACGTCACACAGTACTCGTTTGGGTTGGGTGGTCCCATACAGAATCTCCCCATGATGCCTAATGTTTTCCTAACGTCACACTCGTCACGTACTTCACTTTTATGTCATAATCATTTCTGAGAGGTAAAGAAATTGCATGACAACATGCAGAGCTAGTGGCGTCAAAATTAACACACATACTTTATGTGACTCAAAAGCCGAACGAGTTACTTTCCGACGTTGTTTTAGATGTGCAAGTGATAGTCAAAACTCGCTGTGTCGGCACTCGGCCGACCATTTCGATAGTTAACACCGGTCTTGTTGTGTGTGTTTCAAGCTCAAGAGCATCTCCAAGCAAAAAATGGTCAACAGCAACATTCAGACGGTTTCGTACTGCTCAATTGCTACATTAAAACGTTATGTTTCTTTTTCAGAACTGGAAAAACACAAGCGTGACAGCATTCGAACCTGTAATCATCAGATCCGAAGTCCGACGTCTTATCCATTAGGCCACACGGTCACTGACGACCAACATTTACATGTATACGACTCATCTCGAAACGCTCACACCCCTGAGGATTTGCGTTTTCGTTCTACACAGCCGCTGCCCCTTGCTCTTTCCCACCCATTCGTTACATTCAACCTCTGACGTGACCGACCAAATATAGACTGAGAAACAAGACCACACAATTTGTGCATTCGGAATCGAAGGCAGGGCGACCCTCGCCGCATTTGCTACGATTGCCATTTGCTACTTCTGCAGAAGCGGCGGCGGCGGCGGCGGCGACGACGACGACGACGACGACGACGAATATCGCGAGAGGCTCTGAGATATGTGAGAAATACATCTATAAAATGTAATTCAGACTGCCTCGTCCCACCTTATGCTGTACCGCTTTGGCAAATGCTTTATCTGCGCCATTCGCCTTAATCGCATCTGAGAGTGATTCTTAAAAAAACGCCTGTCGCTAATTGTTCGTCATCACAGGTACTGTTTGCTATACGGCCACGACGCGCAACTGATTTCCAAAATTCATCTTTCTCCTGTGAGGATGGAACTTACGACCCCTGGTTTATTAGACCAGTGCTCTACCACTGAGCTAAAGAGGCGCGGCCTTGTGGTACTCTTGGGTACTTCGTCCTTACGGTCGTCTGCATCATCAGACTTTAGCTGACAACACTTCATATTACCGGCTAATATTTGCAGCTGTGGCGACAAATTACTGCTTGGCTACACATCTGACACGTAACCGATGTGCTCTCCAAACAACAACACTTGCATTTCAGAACATGTCTTTCACACATGTCTACAAAATCACCTTCACCTTCAAATACAGCTTCCTTGCGACTGACAGAGACGTAGGCAAAGTTTAAAGTTGCTATTTCCATTAAATCTCGTTAATCAGAAAAACGGTAATTTACACTTGCAGCGGAACAAAATTCCGTTCCGCCCAGCGTCTGGCTCGAACCGACGACCCTGGGATTAAAAGTCTCACGCTCTACCGACTGAGCTAGCCGGCTACCTCGGTGAAAACCTGCCGGGTAGCACGTCACACAGTACTCGTTTGGGTTGGGTGGTCCCATACAGAATCTCCCCATGATGCCTAATGTTTTCCTAACGTCACACTCGTCACGTACTTCACTTTTATGTCATAATCATTTCTGAGAGGTAAAGAAATTGCATGACAACATGCAGAGCTAGTGGCGTCAAAATTAACACACATACTTTATGTAACTCAAAAGCCGAACGAGTTACTTTCCGACGTTGTTTTAGATGTGCAAGTGATAGTCAAAACTCGCTGTGTCGGCACTCTGCCGACCATTTCGATAGTTAACACCGGTCTTGTTGTGTGTGTTTCAAGCTCAAGAGCATCTCCAAGCAAAAAATGGTCAACAGCAACATTCAGACGGTTTCGTACTGCTCAATTGCTACATTAAAACGTTATGTTTCTTTTTCAGAACTGGAAAAACACAAGCGTGACAGCATTCGAACCTGTAATCATCAGATCCGAAGTCCGACGCCTTATCCATTAGGCCACACGGTCACTGACGACCAACATTTACATGTATACGACTCATCTCGAAACGCTCACACCCATGAGGATTTGCGTTTTCGTTCTACACAGCCGCTGCCCCTTGCTCTTTCCCACCCATTCGTTACATTCAACCTCTGACGTGACCGACCAAATATAGACTGAGAAACAAGACCACACACTTTGTGCATTCGGAATCGAAGGCAGGGCGACCCTCGCCGCATTTGCTACGATTGCCATTTGCTACTTCTGCAGAAGCGGCGGCGGCGGCGACGACGACGACGACGACGGCGAATATCGCGAGAGGCTCTGAGATATGTGAGAAATACATCTATAAAATGTAATTCAGACTGCCTCGTCCCACCTTATGCTGTACCGCTTTGGCAAATGCTTTATCTGCGCCATTCGCCTTAATCGCATCTGAGAGTGATTCTTAAAAAAACGCCTGTCGCTAATTGTTCGTCATCACAGGTACTGTTTGCTATACGGCCACGACGCGCAACTGATTTCCAAAATTCATCTTTCTCCTGTGAGGATGGAACTTACGACCCCTGGTTTATTAGACCAGTGCTCTACCACTGAGCTAAACAGGCGCGGCCTAGCGGTACTCTTGGGTACTTCGTCCTTACGGTCGTCTGCATCATCAGACTTTAGCTGACAACACTTCATGTTACCGGCTAATATTTGCAGCTATGGCGACAAATTACTGCTTGGCTACACATCTGACACGTAACCGATGTGCTCTCCAAACAACAACACTTGCATTTCAGAACATGTCTTTCACACATGTCTACAAAATCACCTTCACCTTCAAATACAGCTTCCTTGCGACTGACAGAGACGTAGGCAAAGTTTAAAGTTGCTATTTCCATTAAATCTCGTTAATCAGAAAAACGGTAATTTACACTTGCAGCGGAACAAAATTCCGTTCCGCCCAGAGTCTGGCTCGAACCCACGACCCTGGGATTAAGAGTCTGACGCTCTACCGACTGAGCTAGCCGGCTACCTCGGTGAATACCTGCCGGGTAGCACGTCACACAGTACTCGTTTGGGTTGGGTGGTCCCATACAGAATCTCCCCATGATGCCTAATGTTTTCCTAACGTCACACTCGTCACGTACTTCACTTTTATGTCATAATCATTTCTGAGAGGTAAAGAAATTGCATGACAACATGCAGAGCTAGTGGCGTCAAAATTAACACACATACTTTATGTGACTCAAAAGCCGAACGAGTTACTTTCCGACGTTGTTTTAGATGTGCAAGTGATAGTCAAAACTCGCTGTGTCGGCACTCGGCCGACCATTTCGATAGTTAACACCGGTCTTGTTGTGTGTGTTTCAAGCTCAAGAGCATCTCCAAGCAAAAAATGGTCAACAGCAACATTCAGACGGTTTCGTACTGCTCAATTGCTACATTAAAACGTTATGTTTCTTTTTCAGAACTGGAAAAACACAAGCGTGACAGCATTCGAACCTGTAATCTTCAGATCCGAAGTCCGACGAATTATCCATTAGGCCACACGGTCACTGACGACCAACATTTACATGTATACGACTCATCTCGAAACGCTCACACCCCTGAGGATTTGTGTTTTCGTTCTACACAGCAGCTGCCCCTTGCTCTTTCCCACCCATTCGTTACATTCAACCTCTGACGAGACCGACCAAATATAGACTGAGAAACAAGACCACACACTTTGTGCATTCGGAATCGAAGGCAGGGCGTCCCTCGCCGCATTTGCTACGATTGCCATTTGCTACTTCTGCAGAAGCGGCGGCGACGACGACGACGACGACGACGACGACGACGACGACGGCGAATATCGCGAGAGGCTCTGAGATATGTGAGAAATACATCTATAAAATGTAATTCAGACTGCCTCGTCCCACCTTATGCTGTACCGCTTTGGCAAATGCTTTATCTGCGCCATTCGCCTTAATCGCATCTGAGAGTGATTCTTAAAAAAACGCCTGTCGCTAATTGTTCGTCATCACAGGTACTGTTTGCTATACGGCCACGACGCGCAACTGATTTCCAAAATTCATCTTTCTCCTGTGAGGATGGAACTTACGACCCCTGGTTTATTAGACCAGTACACTAGATCGCGTGTTAAGAGGCGCGGCCTAGCGGTACTCTTGGGTACTTCGTCCTTACGGTCGTCTGCATCATCAGACTTTAGCTGACAACACTTCATATTACCGGCTAATATTTGCAGCTATGGCGACAAATTACTGCTTGGCTACACATCTGACACGTAACCGATGTGCTCTCCAAACAACAACACTTGCATTTCAGAACATGTCTTTCACACATGTCTACAAAATCACCTTCACCTTCAAATACAGCTTCCTTGCGACTGACAGAGACGTAGGCAAAGTTTAAAGTTGCTATTTCCATTAAATCTCGTTAATCAGAAAAACGGTAATTTACACTTGCAGCGGAACAAAATTCCGTTCCGCCCAGCGTCTGGCTCGAACCCACGACCCTGGGATTAAGAGTCTGACGCTCTACCGACTGAGCTAGCCGGCTACCTCGGTGAATACCTGCCGGGTAGCACGTCACACAGTACTCGTTTGGGTTGGGTGGTCCCATACAGAATCTCTCCATGATGCCTAATGTTTTCCTAACGTCACACTCGTCACGTACTTCACTTTTATGTCATAATCATTTCTGAGAGGTAAAGAAATTGCATGACAACATGCAGAGCTAGTGGCGTCAAAATTAACACACATACTTTATGTGATTCAAAAGCCGAACGAGTTACTTTCCGACGTTGTTTTAGATGTGCAAGTGATAGTCAAAACTCGCTGTGTTGGCACTCGGCCGACCATTTCGATAGTTAACACCGGTCTTGTTGTGTGTGTTTCAAGCTCAAGAGCATCTCCAAGCAAAAAATGGTCAACAGCAACATTCAGACGGTTTCGTACTGCTCAATTGCTACATTAAAACGTTATGTTTCTTTTTCAGAACTGGAAAAACACAAGCGTGACAGCATTCGAACCTGTAATCTTCAGATCCGAAGTCCGACGAATTATCCATTAGGCCACACGGTCACTGACGACCAACATTTACATGTATACGACTCATCTCGAAACGCTCACACCCCTGAGGATCTGTGTTTTCGTTCTACACAGCAGCTGCCCCTTGCTCTTTCCCACCCATTCGTTACATTCAACCTCTGACGAGACCGACCAAATATAGACTGAGAAACAAGACCACACACTTTGTGCATTCGGAATCGAAGGCAGGGCGTCCCTCGCCGCATTTGCTACGATTGCCATTTGCTACTTCTGCAGAAGCGGCGGCGGCGGCGACGACGACGACGACGACGACGACGACGACGACGACGAATATCGCGAGAGGCTCTGAGATATGTGAGAAATACATCTATAAAATGTAATTCAGACTGCCTCGTCCCACCTTATGCTGTACCGCTTTGGCAAATGCTTTATCTGCGCCATTCGCCTTAATCGCATCTGAGAGTGATTCTTAAAAAAACGCCTGTCGCTAATTGTTCGTCATCACAGGTACTGTTTGCTATACGGCCACGACGCGCAACTGATTTCCAAAATTCATCTTTCTCCTGTGAGGATGGAACTTACGACCCCTGGTTTATTAGACCAGTGCTCTACCACTGAGCTAAAGAGGCGCGGCCTAGCGGTACTCTTGGGTACTTCGTCCTTACGGTCGTCTGCATCATCAGACTTTAGCTGACAACACTTCATATTACCGGCTAATATTTGCAGCTATGGCGACAAATTACTGCTTGGCTACACATCTGACACGTAACCGATGTGCTCTCCAAACAACAACACTTGCATTTCAGAACATGTCTTTCACACATGTCTACAAAATCACCTTCACCTTCAAATACAGCTTCCTTGCGACTGACAGAGACGTAGGCAAAGTTTAAAGTTGCTATTTCCATTAAATCTCGTTAATCAGAAAAACGGTAATTTACACTTGCAGCGGAACAAAATTCCGTTCCGCCCAGCGTCTGGCTCGAACCCACGACCCTGGGATTAAGAGTCTGACGCTCTACCGACTGAGCTAGCCGGCTACCTCGGTGAATACCTGCCGGGTAGCACGTCACACAGTACTCGTTTGGGTTGGGTGGTCCCATACAGAATCTCCCCATGATGCCTAATGTTTTCCTAACGTCACACTCGTCACGTACTTCACTTTTATGTCATAATCATTTCTGAGAGGTAAAGAAATTGCATGACAACATGCAGAGCTAGTGGCGTCAAAATTAACACACATACTTTATGTGACTCAAAAGCCGAACGAGTTACTTTCCGACGTTGTTTTAGATGTGCAAGTGATAGTCAAAACTCGCTGTGTCGGCACTCGGCCGACCATTTCGATAGTTAACACCGGTCTTGTTGTGTGTGTTTCAAGCTCAAGAGCATCTCCAAGCAAAAAATGGTCAACAGCAACATTCAGACGGTTTCGTACTGCTCAATTGCTACATTAAAACGTTATGTTTCTTTTTCAGAACTGGAAAAACACAAGCGTGACAGCATTCGAACCTGTAATCATCAGATCCGAAGTCCGACGCCTTATCCATTAGGCCACACGGTCACTGACGACCAACATTTACATGTATACGACTCATCTCGAAACGCTCACACCCATGAGGATTTGCGTTTTCGTTCTACACAGCCGCTGCCCCTTGCTCTTTCCCACCCATTCGTTACATTCAACCTCTGACGTGACCGACCAAATATAGACTGAGAAACAAGACCACACACTTTGCGCATTCGGAATCGAAGGCAGGGCGACCCTCGCCGCATTTGCTACGATTGCCATTTGCTACTTCTGCAGAAGCGGCGGCGGCGGCGACGACGACGACGACGACGGCGAATATCGCGAGAGGCTCTGAGATATGTGAGAAATACATCTATAAAATGTAATTCAGACTGCCTCGTCCCACCTTATGCTGTACCGCTTTGGCAAATGCTTTATCTGCGCCATTCGCCTTAATCGCATCTGAGAGTGATTCTTAAAAAAACGCCTGTCGCTAATTGTTCGTCATCACAGGTACTGTTTGCTATACGGCCACGACGCGCAACTGATTTCCAAAATTCATCTTTCTCCTGTGAGGATGGAACTTACGACCCCTGGTTTATTAGACCAGTGCTCTACCACTGAGCTAAAGAGGCGCGGCCTAGCGGTACTCTTGGGTACTTCGTCCTTACGTTCGTCTGCATCATCAGACTTTAGCTGACAACACTTCATATTACCGGCTAATATTTGCAGCTATGGCGACAAATTACTGCTTGGCTACACATCTGACACGTAACCGATGTGCTCTCCAAACAACAACACTTGCATTTCAGAACATGTCTTTCACACATATCTACAAAATCACCTTCACCTTCAAATACAGCTTCCTTGCGACTGACAGAGACGTAGGCAAAGTTTAAAGTTGCTATTTCCATTAAATCTCGTTAATCAGAAAAACGGTAATTTACACTTGCAGCGGAACAAAATTCCGTTCCGCCCAGCGTCTGGCTCGAACCCACGACCCTGGGATTAAGAGTCTGACGCTCTACCGACTGAGCTAGCCGGCTACCTCGGTGAATACCTGCCGGGTAGCACGTCACACAGTACTCGTTTGGGTTGGGTGGTCCCATACAGAATCTCCCCATGATGCCTAATGTTTTCCTAACGTCACACTCGTCACGTACTTCACTTTTATGTCATAATCATTTCTGAGAGGTAAAGAAATTGCATGACAACATGCAGAGCTAGTGGCGTCAAAATTAACACACATACTTTATGTGACTCAAAAGCCGAACGAGTTACTTTCCGACGTTGTTTTAGATGTGCAAGTGATAGTCAAAACTCGCTGTGTCGGCACTCGGCCGACCATTTCGATAGTTAACACCGGTCTTGTTGTGTGTGTTTCAAGCTCAAGAGCATCTCCAAGCAAAAAATGGTCAACAGCAACATTCAGACGGTTTCGTACTGCTCAATTGCTACATTAAAACGTTATGTTTCTTTTTCAGAACTGGAAAAACACAAGCGTGACAGCATTCGAACCTGTAATCATCAGATCCGAAGTCCGACGTCTTATCCATTAGGCCACACGGTCACTGACGACCAACATTTACATGTATACGACTCATCTCGAAACGCTCACACCCCTGAGGATTTGCGTTTTCGTTCTACACAGCCGCTGCCCCTTGCTCTTTCCCACCCATTCGTTACATTCAACCTCTGACGTGACCGACCAAATATAGACTGAGAAACAAGACCACACAATTTGTGCATTCGGAATCGAAGGCAGGGCGACCCTCGCCGCATTTGCTACGATTGCCATTTGCTACTTCTGCAGAAGCGGCGGCGGCGGCGGCGGCGACGACGACGACGACGACGACGAATATCGCGAGAGGCTCTGAGATATGTGAGAAATACATCTATAAAATGTAATTCAGACTGCCTCGTCCCACCTTATGCTGTACCGCTTTGGCAAATGCTTTATCTGCGCCATTCGCCTTAATCGCATCTGAGAGTGATTCTTAAAAAAACGCCTGTCGCTAATTGTTCGTCATCACAGGTACTGTTTGCTATACGGCCACGACGCGCAACTGATTTCCAAAATTCATCTTTCTCCTGTGAGGATGGAACTTACGACCCCTGGTTTATTAGACCAGTGCTCTACCACTGAGCTAAAGAGGCGCGGCCTTGTGGTACTCTTGGGTACTTCGTCCTTACGGTCGTCTGCATCATCAGACTTTAGCTGACAACACTTCATATTACCGGCTAATATTTGCAGCTGTGGCGACAAATTACTGCTTGGCTACACATCTGACACGTAACCGATGTGCTCTCCAAACAACAACACTTGCATTTCAGAACATGTCTTTCACACATGTCTACAAAATCACCTTCACCTTCAAATACAGCTTCCTTGCGACTGACAGAGACGTAGGCAAAGTTTAAAGTTGCTATTTCCATTAAATCTCGTTAATCAGAAAAACGGTAATTTACACTTGCAGCGGAACAAAATTCCGTTCCGCCCAGCGTCTGGCTCGAACCGACGACCCTGGGATTAAAAGTCTCACGCTCTACCGACTGAGCTAGCCGGCTACCTCGGTGAAAACCTGCCGGGTAGCACGTCACACAGTACTCGTTTGGGTTGGGTGGTCCCATACAGAATCTCCCCATGATGCCTAATGTTTTCCTAACGTCACACTCGTCACGTACTTCACTTTTATGTCATAATCATTTCTGAGAGGTAAAGAAATTGCATGACAACATGCAGAGCTAGTGGCGTCAAAATTAACACACATACTTTATGTAACTCAAAAGCCGAACGAGTTACTTTCCGACGTTGTTTTAGATGTGCAAGTGATAGTCAAAACTCGCTGTGTCGGCACTCTGCCGACCATTTCGATAGTTAACACCGGTCTTGTTGTGTGTGTTTCAAGCTCAAGAGCATCTCCAAGCAAAAAATGGTCAACAGCAACATTCAGACGGTTTCGTACTGCTCAATTGCTACATTAAAACGTTATGTTTCTTTTTCAGAACTGGAAAAACACAAGCGTGACAGCATTCGAACCTGTAATCATCAGATCCGAAGTCCGACGCCTTATCCATTAGGCCACACGGTCACTGACGACCAACATTTACATGTATACGACTCATCTCGAAACGCTCACACCCATGAGGATTTGCGTTTTCGTTCTACACAGCCGCTGCCCCTTGCTCTTTCCCACCCATTCGTTACATTCAACCTCTGACGTGACCGACCAAATATAGACTGAGAAACAAGACCACACACTTTGTGCATTCGGAATCGAAGGCAGGGCGACCCTCGCCGCATTTGCTACGATTGCCATTTGCTACTTCTGCAGAAGCGGCGGCGGCGGCGACGACGACGACGACGACGGCGAATATCGCGAGAGGCTCTGAGATATGTGAGAAATACATCTATAAAATGTAATTCAGACTGCCTCGTCCCACCTTATGCTGTACCGCTTTGGCAAATGCTTTATCTGCGCCATTCGCCTTAATCGCATCTGAGAGTGATTCTTAAAAAAACGCCTGTCGCTAATTGTTCGTCATCACAGGTACTGTTTGCTATACGGCCACGACGCGCAACTGATTTCCAAAATTCATCTTTCTCCTGTGAGGATGGAACTTACGACCCCTGGTTTATTAGACCAGTGCTCTACCACTGAGCTAAACAGGCGCGGCCTAGCGGTACTCTTGGGTACTTCGTCCTTACGGTCGTCTGCATCATCAGACTTTAGCTGACAACACTTCATATTACCGGCTAATATTTGCAGCTATGGCGACAAATTACTGCTTGGCTACACATCTGACACGTAACCGATGTGCTCTCCAAACAACAACACTTGCATTTCAGAACATGTCTTTCACACATGTCTACAAAATCACCTTCACCTTCAAATACAGCTTCCTTGCGACTGACAGAGACGTAGGCAAAGTTTAAAGTTGCTATTTCCATTAAATCTCGTTAATCAGAAAAACGGTAATTTACACTTGCAGCGGAACAAAATTCCGTTCCGCCCAGCGTCTGGCTCGAACCCACGACCCTGGGATTAAGAGTCTGACGCTCTACCGACTGAGCTAGCCGGCTACCTCGGTGAATACCTGCCGGGTAGCACGTCACACAGTACTCGTTTGGGTTGGGTGGTCCCATACAGAATCTCCCCATGATGCCTAATGTTTTCCTAACGTCACACTCGTCACGTACTTCACTTTTATGTCATAATCATTTCTGAGAGGTAAAGAAATTGCATGACAACATGCAGAGCTAGTGGCGTCAAAATTAACACACATACTTTATGTGACTCAAAAGCCGAACGAGTTACTTTCCGACGTTGTTTTAGATGTGCAAGTGATAGTCAAAACTCGCTGTGTCGGCACTCGGCCGACCATTTCGATAGTTAACACCGGTCTTGTTGTGTGTGTTTCAAGCTCAAGAGCATCTCCAAGCAAAAAATGGTCAACAGCAACATTCAGACGGTTTCGTACTGCTCAATTGCTACATTAAAACGTTATGTTTCTTTTTCAGAACTGGAAAAACACAAGCGTGACAGCATTCGAACCTGTAATCTTCAGATCCGAAGTCCGACGAATTATCCATTAGGCCACACGGTCACTGACGACCAACATTTACATGTATACGACTCATCTCGAAACGCTCACACCCCTGAGGATTTGTGTTTTCGTTCTACACAGCAGCTGCCCCTTGCTCTTTCCCACCCATTCGTTACATTCAACCTCTGACGAGACCGACCAAATATAGACTGAGAAACAAGACCACACACTTTGTGCATTCGGAATCGAAGGCAGGGCGTCCCTCGCCGCATTTGCTACGATTGCCATTTGCTACTTCTGCAGAAGCGGCGGCGACGACGACGACGACGACGACGACGACGACGACGACGGCGAATATCGCGAGAGGCTCTGAGATATGTGAGAAATACATCTATAAAATGTAATTCAGACTGCCTCGTCCCACCTTATGCTGTACCGCTTTGGCAAATGCTTTATCTGCGCCATTCGCCTTAATCGCATCTGAGAGTGATTCTTAAAAAAACGCCTGTCGCTAATTGTTCGTCATCACAGGTACTGTTTGCTATACGGCCACGACGCGCAACTGATTTCCAAAATTCATCTTTCTCCTGTGAGGATGGAACTTACGACCCCTGGTTTATTAGACCAGTGCTCTACCACTGAGCTAAAGAGGCGCGGCCTAGCGGTACTCTTGGGTACTTCGTCCTTACGGTCGTCTGCATCATCAGACTTTAGCTGACAACACTTCATATTACCGGCTAATATTTGCAGCTATGGCGACAAATTACTGCTTGGCTACACATCTGACACGTAACCGATGTGCTCTCCAAACAACAACACTTGCATTTCAGAACATGTCTTTCACACATGTCTACAAAATCACCTTCACCTTCAAATACAGCTTCCTTGCGACTGACAGAGACGTAGGCAAAGTTTAAAGTTGCTATTTCCATTAAATCTCGTTAATCAGAAAAACGGTAATTTACACTTGCAGCGGAACAAAATTCCGTTCCGCCCAGCGTCTGGCTCGAACCCACGACCCTGGGATTAAGAGTCTGACGCTCTACCGACTGAGCTAGCCGGCTACCTCGGTGAATACCTGCCGGGTAGCACGTCACACAGTACTCGTTTGGGTTGGGTGGTCCCATACAGAATCTCCCCATGATGCCTAATGTTTTCCTAACGTCACACTCGTCACGTACTTCACTTTTATGTCATAATCATTTCTGAGAGGTAAAGAAATTGCATGACAACATGCAGAGCTAGTGGCGTCAAAATTAACACACATACTTTATGTGACTCAAAAGCCGAACGAGTTACTTTCCGACGTTGTTTTAGATGTGCAAGTGATAGTCAAAACTCGCTGTGTCGGCACTCGGCCGACCATTTCGATAGTTAACACCGGTCTTGTTGTGTGTGTTTCAAGCTCAAGAGCATCTCCAAGCAAAAAATGGTCAACAGCAACATTCAGACGGTTTCGTACTGCTCAATTGCTACATTAAAACGTTATGTTTCTTTTTCAGAACTGGAAAAACACAAGCGTGACAGCATTCGAACCTGTAATCTTCAGATCCGAAGTCCGACGAATTATCCATTAGGCCACACGGTCACTGACGACCAACATTTACATGTATACGACTCATCTCGAAACGCTCACACCCCTGAGGATTTGTGTTTTCGTTCTACACAGCAGCTGCCCCTTGCTCTTTCCCACCCATTCGTTACATTCAACCTCTGACGTGACCGACCAAATATAGACTGAGAAACAAGACCACACACTTTGTGCATTCGGAATCGAAGGCAGGGCGACCCTCGCCGCATTTGCTACGATTGCCATTTGCTACTTCTGCAGAAGCGGCGGCGGCGGCGACGACAACGACGACGACGGCGAATATCGCGAGAGGCTCTGAGATATGTGAGAAATACATCTATAAAATGTAATTCAGACTGCCTCGTCCCACCTTATGCTGTACCGCTTTGGCAAATGCTTTATCTGCGCCATTCGCCTTAATCGCATCTGAGAGTGATTCTTAAAAAAACGCCTGTCGCTAATTGTTCGTCATCACAGGTACTGTTTGCTATACGGCCACGACGCGCAACTGATTTCCAAAATTCATCTTTCTCCTGTGAGGATGGAACTTACGACCCCTGGTTTATTAGACCAGTGCTCTACCACTGAGCTAAAGAGGCGCGGCCTAGCGGTACTCTTGGGTACTTCGTCCTTACGGTCGTCTGCATCATCAGACTTTAGCTGACAACACTTCATATTACCGGCTAATATTTGCAGCTATGGCGACAAATTACTGCTTGGCTACACATCTGACACGTAACCGATGTGCTCTCCAAACAACAACACTTGCATTTCAGAACATGTCTTTCACACATGTCTACAAAATCACCTTCACCTTCAAATACAGCTTCCTTGCGACTGACAGAGACGTAGGCAAAGTTTAAAGTTGCTATTTCCATTAAATCTCGTTAATCAGAAAAACGGTAATTTACACTTGCAGCGGAACAAAATTCCGTTCCGCCCAGCGTCTGGCTCGAACCCACGACCCTGGGATTAAGAGTCTGACGCTCTACCGACTGAGCTAGCCGGCTACCTCGGTGAATACCTGCCGGGTAGCACGTCACACAGTACTCGTTTGGGTTGGGTGGTCCCATACAGAATCTCCCCATGATGCCTAATGTTTTCCTAACGTCACACTCGTCACGTACTTCACTTTTATGTCATAATCATTTCTGAGAGGTAAAGAAATTGCATGACAACATGCAGAGCTAGTGGCGTCAAAATTAACACACATACTTTATGTGACTCAAAAGCCGAACGAGTTACTTTCCGACGTTGTTTTAGATGTGCAAGTGATAGTCAAAACTCGCTGTGTCGGCACTCGGCCGACCATTTCGATAGTTAACACCGGTCTTGTTGTGTGTGTTTCAAGCTCAAGAGCATCTCCAAGCAAAAAATGGTCAACAGCAACATTCAGACGGTTTCGTACTGCTCAATTGCTACATTAAAACGTTATGTTTCTTTTTCAGAACTGGAAAAACACAAGCGTGACAGCATTCGAACCTGTAATCTTCAGATCCGAAGTCCGACGAATTATCCATTAGGCCACACGGTCACTGACGACCAACATTTACATGTATACGACTCATCTCGAAACGCTCACACCCCTGAGGATTTGTGTTTTCGTTCTACACAGCAGCTGCCCCTTGCTCTTTCCCACCCATTCGTTACATTCAACCTCTGACGAGACCGACCAAATATAGACTGAGAAACAAGACCACACACTTTGTGCATTCGGAATCGAAGGCAGGGCGTCCCTCGCCGCATTTGCTACGATTGCCATTTGCTACTTCTGCAGAAGCGGCGGCGACGACGACGACGACGACGACGACGACGACGACGACGACGACGACGAATATCGCGAGAGGCTCTGAGATATGTGAGAAATACATCTATAAAATGTAATTCAGACTGCCTCGTCCCACCTTATGCTGTACCGCTTTGGCAAATGCTTTATCTGCGCCATTCGCCTTAATCGCATCTGAGAGTGATTCTTAAAAAAACGCCTGTCGCTAATTGTTCGTCATCACAGGTACTGTTTGCTATACGGCCACGACGCGCAACTGATTTCCAAAATTCATCTTTCTCCTGTGAGGATGGAACTTACGACCCCTGGTTTATTAGACCAGTGCTCTACCACTGAGCTAAAGAGGCGCGGCCTAGCGGTACTCTTGGGTACTTCGTCCTTACGGTCGTCTGCATCATCAGACTTTAGCTGACAACACTTCATATTACCGGCTAATATTTGCAGCTATGGCGACAAATTACTGCTTGGCTACACATCTGACACGTAACCGATGTGCTCTCCAAACAACAACACTTGCATTTCAGAACATGTCTTTCACACATGTCTACAAAATCACCTTCACCTTCAAATACAGCTTCCTTGCGACTGACAGAGACGTAGGCAAAGTTTAAAGTTGCTATTTCCATTAAATCTCGTTAATCAGAAAAACGGTAATTTACACCTGCAGCGGAACGAAATTCCGTTCCGCCCAGCGTCTGGCTCGAACCCACGACCCTGGGATTAAGAGTCTGACGCTCTACCGACTGAGCTAGCCGGCTACCTCGGTGAATACCTGCCGGGTAGCACGTCACACAGTACTCGTTTGGGTTGGGTGGTCCCATACAGAATCTCCCCATGATGCCTAATGTTTTCCTAACGTCACACTCGTCACGTACTTCACTTTTATGTCATAATCATTTCTGAGAGGTAAAGAAATTGCATGACAACATGCAGAGCTAGTGGCGTCAAAATTAACACACATACTTTATGTGACTCAAAAGCCGAACGAGTTACTTTCCGACGTTGTTTTAGATGTGCAAGTGATAGTCAAAACTCGCTGTGTCGGCACTCGGCCGACCATTTCGATAGTTAACACCGGTCTTGTTGTGTGTGTTTCAAGCTCAAGAGCATCTCCAAGCAAAAAATGGTCAACAGCAACATTCAGACGGTTTCGTACTGCTCAATTGCTACATTAAAACGTTATGTTTCTTTTTCAGAACTGGAAAAACACAAGCGTGACAGCATTCGAACCTGTAATCATCAGATCCGAAGTCCGACGTCTTATCCATTAGGCCACACGGTCACTGACGACCAACATTTACATGTATACGACTCATCTCGAAACGCTCACACCCCTGAGGATTTGCGTTTTCGTTCTACACAGCCGCTGCCCCTTGCTCTTTCCCACCCATTCGTTACATTCAACCTCTGACGTGACCGACCAAATATAGACTGAGAAACAAGACCACACACTTTGTGCATTCGGAATCGAAGGCAGGGCGACCCTCGCCGCATTTGCTTCGATTGCCATTTGCTACTTCTGCAGAAGCGGCGGCGGCGGCGGCGGCGACGACGACGACGACGACGAATATCGCGAGAGGCTCTGAGATATGTGAGAAATACATCTATAAAATGTAATTCAGACTGCCTCGTCCCACCTTATGCTGTACCGCTTTGGCAAATGCTTTATCTGCGCCATTCGCCTTAATCGCATCTGAGAGTGATTCTTAAAAAAACGCCTGTCGCTAATTGTTCGTCATCACAGGTACTGTTTGCTATACGGCCACGACGCGCAACTGATTTCCAAAATTCATCTTTCTCCTGTGAGGATGGAACTTACGACCCCTGGTTTATTAGACCAGTGCTCTACCACTGAGCTAAAGAGGCGCGGCCTTGTGGTACTCTTGGGTACTTCGTCCTTACGGTCGTCTCCATCATCAGACTTTAGCTGACAACACTTCATATTACCGGCTAATATTTGCAGCTATGGCGACAAATTACTGCTTGGCTACACATCTGACACGTAACCGATGTGCTCTCCAAACAACAACACTTGCATTTCAGAACATGTCTTTCACACATGTCTACAAAATCACCTTCACCTTCAAATACAGCTTCCTTGCGACTGACAGAGACGTAGGCAAAGTTTAAAGTTGCTATTTCCATTAAATCTCGTTAATCAGAAAAACGGTAATTTACACTTGCAGCGGAACAAAATTCCGTTCCGCCCAGCGTCTGGCTCGAACCGACGACCCTGGGATTAAAAGTCTCACGCTCTACCGACTGAGCTAGCCGGCTACCTCGGTGAAAACCTGCGGGTAGCACGTCACACAGTACTCGTTTGGGTTGGGTGGTCCCATACAGAATCTCCCCATGATGCCTAATGTTTTCCTAACGTCACACTCGTCACGTACTTCACTTTTATGTCATAATCATTTCTGAGAGGTAAAGAAATTGCATGACAACATGCAGAGCTAGTGGCGTCAAAATTAACACACATACTTTATGTAACTCAAAAGCCGAACGAGTTACTTTCCGACGTTGTTTTAGATGTGCAAGTGATAGTCAAAACTCGCTGTGTCGGCACTCTGCCGACCATTTCGATAGTTAACACCGGTCTTGTTGTGTGTGTTTCAAGCTCAAGAGCATCTCCAAGCAAAAAATGGTCAACAGCAACATTCAGACGGTTTCGTACTGCTCAATTGCTACATTAAAACGTTATGTTTCTTTTTCAGAACTGGAAAAACACAAGCGTGACAGCATTCGAACCTGTAATCATCAGATCCGAAGTCCGACGCTTTATCCATTATGCCACACGGTCACTGACGACCAACATTTACATGTATACGACTCATCTCGAAACGCTCACACCCATGAGGATTTGCGTTTTCGTTCTACACAGCCGCTGCCCCTTGCTCTTTCCCACCCATTCGTTACATTCAACCTCTGACGTGACCGACCAAATATAGACTGAGAAACAAGACCACACACTTTGTGCATTCGGAATCGAAGGCAGGGCGACCCTCGCCGCATTTGCTACGATTGCCATTTGCTACTTCTGCAGAAGCGGCGGCGGCGGCGACGACGACGACGACGACGGCGAATATCGCGAGAGGCTCTGAGATATGTGAGAAATACATCTATAAAATGTAATTCAGACTGCCTCGTCCCACCTTATGCTGTACCGCTTTGGCAAATGCTTTATCTGCGCCATTCGCCTTAATCGCATCTGAGAGTGATTCTTAAAAAAACGCCTGTCGCTAATTGTTCGTCATCACAGGTACTGTTTGCTATACGGCCACGACGCGCAACTGATTTCCAAAATTCATCTTTCTCCTGTGAGGATGGAACTTACGACCCCTGGTTTATTAGACCAGTGCTCTACCACTGAGCTAAAGAGGCGCGGCCTAGCGGTACTCTTGGGTACTTCGTCCTTACGGTCGTCTGCATCATCAGACTTTAGCTGACAACACTTCATATTACCGGCTAATATTTGCAGCTATGGCGACAAATTACTGCTTGGCTACACATCTGACACGTAACCGATGTGCTCTCCAAACAACAACACTTGCATTTCAGAACATGTCTTTCACACATGTCTACAAAATCACCTTCACCTTCAAATACAGCTTCCTTGCGACTGACAGAGACGTAGGCAAAGTTTAAAGTTGCTATTTCCATTAAATCTCGTTAATCAGAAAAACGGTAATTTACACTTGCAGCGGAACAAAATTCCGTTCCGCCCAGCGTCTGGCTCGAACCCACGACCCTGGGATTAACACTCTGACGCTCTACCGACTGAGCTAGCCGGCTACCTCGGTGAATACCTGCCGGGTAGCACGTCACACAGTACTCGTTTGGGTTGGGTGGTCCCATACAGAATCTCCCCATGATGCCTAATGTTTTCCTAACGTCACACTCGTCACGTACTTCACTTTTATGTCATAATCATTTCTGAGAGGTAAAGAAATTGCATGACAACATGCAGAGCTAGTGGCGTCAAAATTAACACACATACTTTATGTGACTCAAAAGCCGAACGAGTTACTTTCCGACGTTGTTTTAGATGTGCAAGTGATAGTCAAAACTCGCTGTGTCGGCACTCGGCCGACCATTTCGATAGTTAACACCGGTCTTGTTGTGTGTGTTTCAAGCTCAAGAGCATCTCCAAGCAAAAAATGGTCAACAGCAACATTCAGACGGTTTCGTACTGCTCAATTGCTACATTAAAACGTTATGTTTCTTTTTCAGAACTGGAAAAACACAAGCGTGACAGCATTCGAACCTGTAATCTTCAGATCCGAAGTCCGACGAATTATCCATTAGGCCACACGGTCACTGACGACCAACATTTACATGTATACGACTCATCTCGAAACGCTCACACCCCTGAGGATTTGTGTTTTCGTTCTACACAGCAGCTGCCCCTTGCTCTTTCCCACCCATTCGTTACATTCAACCTCTGACGAGACCGACCAAATATAGACTGAGAAACAAGACCACACACTTTGTGCATTCGGAATCGAAGGCAGGGCGTCCCTCGCCGCATTTGCTACGATTGCCATTTGCTACTTCTGCAGAAGCGGCGGCGACGACGACGACGACGACGACGACGACGACGACGACGACGACGAATATCGCGAGAGGCTCTGAGATATGTGAGAAATACATCTATAAAATGTAATTCAGACTGCCTCGTCCCACCTTATGCTGTACCGCTTTGGCAAATGCTTTATCTGCGCCATTCGCCTTAATCGCATCTGAGAGTGATTCTTAAAAAAACGCCTGTCGCTAATTGTTCGTCATCACAGGTACTGTTTGCTATACGGCCACGACGCGCAACTGATTTCCAAAATTCATCTTTCTCCTGTGAGGATGGAACTTACGACCCCTGGTTTATTAGACCAGTGCTCTACCACTGAGCTAAAGAGGCGCGGCCTAGCGGTACTCTTGGGTACTTCGTCCTTACGGTCGTCTGCATCATCAGACTTTAGCTGACAACACTTCATATTACCGGCTAATATTTGCAGCTATGGCGACAAATTACTGCTTGGCTACACATCTGACACGTAACCGATGTGCTCTCCAAACAACAACACTTGCATTTCAGAACATGTCTTTCACACATGTCTACAAAATCACCTTCACCTTCAAATACAGCTTCCTTGCGACTGACAGAGACGTAGGCAAAGTTTAAAGTTGCTATTTCCATTAAATCTCGTTAATCAGAAAAACGGTAATTTACACTTGCAGCGGAACAAAATTCCGTTCCGCCCAGCGTCTGGCTCGAACCCACGACCCTGGGATTAAGAGTCTGACGCTCTACCGACTGAGCTAGCCGGCTACCTCGGTGAATACCTGCCGGGTAGCACGTCACACAGTACTCGTTTGGGTTGGGTGGTCCCATACAGAATCTCCCCATGATGCCTAATGTTTTCCTAACGTCACACTCGTCACGTACTTCACTTTTATGTCATAATCATTTCTGAGAGGTAAAGAAATTGCATGACAACATGCAGAGCTAGTGGCGTCAAAATTAACACACATACTTTATGTGACTCAAAAGCCGAACGAGTTACTTTCCGACGTTGTTTTAGATGTGCAAGTGATAGTCAAAACTCGCTGTGTCGGCACTCGGCCGACCATTTCGATAGTTAACACCGGTCTTGTTGTGTGTGTTTCAAGCTCAAGAGCATCTCCAAGCAAAAAATGGTCAACAGCAACATTCAGACGGTTTCGTACTGCTCAATTGCTACATTAAAACGTTATGTTTCTTTTTCAGAACTGGAAAAACACAAGCGTGACAGCATTCGAACCTGTAATCTTCAGATCCGAAGTCCGACGAATTATCCATTAGGCCACACGGTCACTGACGACCAACATTTACATGTATACGACTCATCTCGAAACGCTCACACCCCTGAGGATTTGTGTTTTCGTTCTACACAGCAGCTGCCCCTTGCTCTTTCCCACCCATTCGTTACATTCAACCTCTGACGAGACCGACCAAATATAGACTGAGAAACAAGACCACACACTTTGTGCATTCGGAATCGAAGGCAGGGCGTCCCTCGCCGCATTTGCTACGATTGCCATTTGCTACTTCTGCAGAAGCGGCGGCGGCGGCGACGACGACGACGACGACGACGACGACGACGACGAATATCGCGAGAGGCTCTGAGATATGTGAGAAATACATCTATAAAATGTAATTCAGACTGCCTCGTCCCACCTTATGCTGTACCGCTTTGGCAAATGCTTTATCTGCGCCATTCGCCTTAATCGCATCTGAGAGTGATTCTTAAAAAAACGCCTGTCGCTAATTGTTCGTCATCACAGGTACTGTTTGCTATACGGCCACGACGCGCAACTGATTTCCAAAATTCATCTTTCTCCTGTGAGGATGGAACTTACGACCCCTGGTTTATTAGACCAGTGCTCTACCACTGAGCTAAAGAGGCGCGGCCTAGCGGTACTCTTGGGTACTTCGTCCTTACGGTCGTCTGCATCATCAGACTTTAGCTGACAACACTTCATATTACCGGCTAATATTTGCAGCTATGGCGACAAATTACTGCTTGGCTACACATCTGACACGTAACCGATGTGCTCTCCAAACAACAACACTTGCATTTCAGAACATGTCTTTCACACATGTCTACAAAATCACCTTCACCTTCAAATACAGCTTCCTTGCGACTGACAGAGACGTAGGCAAAGTTTAAAGTTGCTATTTCCATTAAATCTCGTTAATCAGAAAAACGGTAATTTACACTTGCAGCGGAACAAAATTCCGTTCCGCCCAGCGTCTGGCTCGAACCCACGACCCTGGGATTAAGAGTCTGACGCTCTACCGACTGAGCTAGCCGGCTACCTCGGTGAATACCTGCCGGGTAGCACGTCACACAGTACTCGTTTGGGTTGGGTGGTCCCATACAGAATCTCCCCATGATGCCTAATGTTTTCCTAACGTCACACTCGTCACGTACTTCACTTTTATGTCATAATCATTTCTGAGAGGTAAAGAAATTGCATGACAACATGCAGAGCTAGTGGCGTCAAAATTAACACACATACTTTATGTGACTCAAAAGCCGAACGAGTTACTTTCCGACGTTGTTTTAGATGTGCAAGTGATAGTCAAAACTCGCTGTGTCGGCACTCGGCCGACCATTTCGATAGTTAACACCGGTCTTGTTGTGTGTGTTTCAAGCTCAAGAGCATCTCCAAGCAAAAAATGGTCAACAGCAACATTCAGACGGTTTCGTACTGCTCAATTGCTACATTAAAACGTTATGTTTCTTTTTCAGAACTGGAAAAACACAAGCGTGACAGCATTCGAACCTGTAATCTTCAGATCCGAAGTCCGACGAATTATCCATTAGGCCACACGGTCACTGACGACCAACATTTACATGTATACGACTCATCTCGAAACGCTCACACCCCTGAGGATTTGTGTTTTCGTTCTACACAGCAGCTGCCCCTTGCTCTTTCCCACCCATTCGTTACATTCAACCTCTGACGAGACCGACCAAATATAGACTGAGAAACAAGACCACACACTTTGTGCATTCGGAATCGAAGGCAGGGCGTCCCTCGCCGCATTTGCTACGATTGCCATTTGCTACTTCTGCAGAAGCGGCGGCGACGACGACGACGACGACGACGACGACGACGACGACGACGAATATCGCGAGAGGCTCTGAGATATGTGAGAAATACATCTATAAAATGTAATTCAGACTGCCTCGTCCCACCTTATGCTGTACCGCTTTGGCAAATGCTTTATCTGCGCCATTCGCCTTAATCGCATCTGAGAGTGATTCTTAAAAAAACGCCTGTCGCTAATTGTTCGTCATCACAGGTACTGTTTGCTATACGGCCACGACGCGCAACTGATTTCCAAAATTCATCTTTCTCCTGTGAGGATGGAACTTACGACCCCTGGTTTATTAGACCAGTGCTCTACCACTGAGCTAAAGAGGCGCGGCCTAGCGGTACTCTTGGGTACTTCGTCCTTACGGTCGTCTGCATCATCAGACTTTAGCTGACAACACTTCATATTACCGGCTAATATTTGCAGCTATGGCGACAAATTACTGCTTGGCTACACATCTGACACGTAACCGATGTGCTCTCCAAACAACAACACTTGCATTTCAGAACATGTCTTTCACACATGTCTACAAAATCACCTTCACCTTCAAATACAGCTTCCTTGCGACTGACAGAGACGTAGGCAAAGTTTAAAGTTGCTATTTCCATTAAATCTCGTTAATCAGAAAAACGGTAATTTACACCTGCAGCGGAACAAAATTCCGTTCCGCCCAGCGTCTGGCTCGAACCCACGACCCTGGGATTAAGAGTCTGACGCTCTACCGACTGAGCTAGCCGGCTACCTCGGTGAATACCTGCCGGGTAGCACGTCACACAGTACTCGTTTGGGTTGGGTGGTCCCATACAGAATCTCTCCATGATGCCTAATGTTTTCCTAACGTCACACTCGTCACGTACTTCACTTTTATGTCATAATCATTTCTGAGAGGTAAAGAAATTGCATGACAACATGCAGAGCTAGTGGCGTCAAAATTAACACACATACTTTATGTGATTCAAAAGCCGAACGAGTTACTTTCCGACGTTGTTTTAGATGTGCAAGTGATAGTCAAAACTCGCTGTGTCGGCACTCGGCCGACCATTTCGATAGTTAACACCGGTCTTGTTGTGTGTGTTTCAAGCTCAAGAGCATCTCCAAGCAAAAAATGGTCAACAGCAACATTCAGACGGTTTCGTACTGCTCAATTGCTACATTAAAACGTTATGTTTCTTTTTCAGAACTGGAAAAACACAAGCGTGACAGCATTCGAACCTGTAATCTTCAGATCCGAAGTCCGACGAATTATCCATTAGGCCACACGGTCACTGACGACCAACATTTACATGTATACGACTCATCTCGAAACGCTCACACCCCTGAGGATCTGTGTTTTCGTTCTACACAGCAGCTGCCCCTTGCTCTTTCCCACCCATTCGTTACATTCAACCTCTGACGAGACCGACCAAATATAGACTGAGAAACAAGACCACACACTTTGTGCATTCGGAATCGAAGGCAGGGCGTCCCTCGCCGCATTTGCTACGATTGCCATTTGCTACTTCTGCAGAAGCGGCGGCGGCGGCGACGACGACGACGACGACGACGACGACGACGACGACGACGACGAATATCGCGAGAGGCTCTGAGATATGTGAGAAATACATCTATAAAATGTAATTCAGACTGCCTCGTCCCACCTTATGCTGTACCGCTTTGGCAAATGCTTTATCTGCGCCATTCGCCTTAATCGCATCTGAGAGTGATTCTTAAAAAAACGCCTGTCGCTAATTGTTCGTCATCACAGGTACTGTTTGCTATACGGCCACGACGCGCAACTGATTTCCAAAATTCATCTTTCTCCTGTGAGGATGGAACTTACGACCCCTGGTTTATTAGTGCAGTGCTCTACCACTGAGCTAAAGAGGCGCGGCCTAGCGGTACTCTTGGGTACTTCGTCCTTACGGTCGTCTGCATCATCAGACTTTAGCTGACAACACTTCATATTACCGGCTAATATTTGCAGCTATGGCGACAAATTACTGCTTGGCTACACATCTGACACTTAACCGATGTGCTCTCCAAACAACAACACTTGCATTTCAGAACATGTCTTTCACACATGTCTACAAAATCACCTTCACCTTCAAATACAGCTTCCTTGCGACTGACAGAGACGTAGGCAAAGTTTAAAGTTGCTATTTCCATTAAATCTCGTTAATCAGAAAAACGGTAATTTACACCTGCAGCGGAACAAAATTCCGTTCCGCCCAGCGTCTGGCTCGAACCCACGACCCTGGGATTAACACTCTGACGCTCCACCGACTGAGCTAGCCGGCTACCTCGGTGAATACCTGCCGGGTAGCACGTCACACAGTACTCGTTTGGGTTGGGTGGTCCCATACAGAATCTCCCCATGATGCCTAATGTTTTCCTAACGTCACACTCGTCACGTACTTCACTTTTATGTCATAATCATTTCTGAGAGGTAAAGAAATTGCATGACAACATGCAGAGCTAGTGGCGTCAAAATTAACACACATACTTTATGTGACTCAAAAGCCGAACGAGTTACTTTCCGACGTTGTTTTAGATGTGCAAGTGATAGTCAAAACTCGCTGTGTCGGCACTCGGCCGACCATTTCGATAGTTAACACCGGTCTTGTTGTGTGTGTTTCAAGCTCAAGAGCATCTCCAAGCAAAAAATGGTCAACAGCAACATTCAGACGGTTTCGTACTGCTCAATTGCTACATTAAAACGTTATGTTTCTTTTACACACGCGAGACAGATCAAGCGTGACAGCATTCGAACCTGTAATCTTCAGATCCGAAGTCCGACGAATTATCCATTAGGCCACACGGTCACTGACGACCAACATTTACATGTATACGACTCATCTCGAAACGCTCACACCCCTGAGGATCTGTGTTTTCGTTCTACACAGCAGCTGCCCCTTGCTCTTTCCCACCCATTCGTTACATTCAACCTCTGACGAGACCGACCAAATATAGACTGAGAAACAAGACCACACACTTTGTGCATTCGGAATCGAAGGCAGGGCGTCCCTCGCCGCATTTGCTACGATTGCCATTTGCTACTTCTGCAGAAGCGGCGGCGACGACGACGACGACGACGACGACGACGACGACGAATATCGCGAGAGGCTCTGAGATATGTGAGAAATACATCTATAAAATGTAATTCAGACTGCCTCGTCCCACCTTATGCTGTACCGCTTTGGCAAATGCTTTATCTGCGCCATTCGCCTTAATCGCATCTGAGAGTGATTCTTAAAAAAACGCCTGTCGCTAATTGTTCGTCATCACAGGTACTGTTTGCTATACGGCCACGACGCGCAACTGATTTCCAAAATTCATCTTTCTCCTGTGAGGATGGAACTTACGACCCCTGGTTTATTAGACCAGTGCTCTACCACTGAGCTAAAGAGGCGCGGCCTAGCGGTACTCTTGGGTACTTCGTCCTTACGGTCGTCTGCATCATCAGACTTTAGCTGACAACACTTCATATTACCGGCTAATATTTGCAGCTATGGCGACAAATTACTGCTTGGCTACACATCTGACACGTAACCGATGTGCTCTCCAAACAACAACACTTGCATTTCAGAACATGTCTTTCACACATGTCTACAAAATCACCTTCACCTTCAAATACAGCTTCCTTGCGACTGACAGAGACGTAGGCAAAGTTTAAAGTTGCTATTTCCATTAAATCTCGTTAATCAGAAAAACGGTAATTTACACCTGCAGCGGAACAAAATTCCGTTCCGCCCAGCGTCTGGCTCGAACCCACGACCCTGGGATTAAGAGTCTGACGCTCTACCGACTGAGCTAGCCGGCTACCTCGGTGAATACCTGCCGGGTAGCACGTCACACAGTACTCGTTTGGGTTGGGTGGTCCCATACAGAATCTCCCCATGATGCCTAATGTTTTCCTAACGTCACACTCGTCACGTACTTCACTTTTATGTCATAATCATTTCTGAGAGGTGAAGAAATTGCATGACAACATGCAGAGCTAGTGGCGTCAAAATTAACACACATACTTTATGTGACTCAAAAGCCGAACGAGTTACTTTCCGACGTTGTTTTAGATGTGCAAGTGATAGTCAAAACTCGCTGTGTCGGCACTCGGCCGACCATTTCGATAGTTAACACCGGTCTTGTTGTGTGTGTTTCAAGCTCAAGGGCATCTCCAAGCAAAAAATGGTCAACAGCAACATTCAGACGGTTTCGTACTGCTCAATTGCTACATTAAAACGTTATGTTTCTTTTTCAGAACTGGAAAAACACAAGCGTGACAGCATTCGAACCTGTAATCTTCAGATCCGAAGTCCGACGAATTATCCATTAGGCCACACGGTCACTGACGACCAACATTTACATGTATACGACTCATCTCGAAACGCTCACACCCCTGAGGATCTGTGTTTTCGTTCTACACAGCAGCTGCCCCTTGCTCTTTCCCACCCATTCGTTACATTCAACCTCTGACGAGACCGACCAAATATAGACTGAGAAACAAGACCACACACTTTGTGCATTCGGAATCGAAGGCAGGGCGTCCCTCGCCGCATTTGCTACGATTGCCATTTGCTACTTCTGCAGAAGCGGCGGCGGCGGCGACGACGACGACGACGACGACGACGACGACGACGACGAATATCGCGAGAGGCTCTGAGATATGTGAGAAATACATCTATAAAATGTAATTCAGACTGCCTCGTCCCACCTTATGCTGTACCGCTTTGGCAAATGCTTTATCTGCGCCATTCGCCTTAATCGCATCTGAGAGTGATTCTTAAAAAAACGCCTGTCGCTAATTGTTCGTCATCACAGGTACTGTTTGCTATACGGCCACGACGCGCAACTGATTTCCAAAATTCATCTTTCTCCTGTGAGGATGGAACTTACGACCCCTGGTTTATTAGACCAGTGCTCTACCACTGAGCTAAAGAGGCGCGGCCTAGCGGTACTCTTGGGTACTTCGTCCTTACGGTCGTCTGCATCATCAGACTTTAGCTGACAACACTTCATATTACCGGCTAATATTTGCAGCTATGGCGACAAATTACTGCTTGGCTACACATCTGACACGTAACCGATGTGCTCTCCAAACAACAACACTTGCATTTCAGAACATGTCTTTCACACATGTCTACAAAATCACCTTCACCTTCAAATACAGCTTCCTTGCGACTGACAGAGACGTAGGCAAAGTTTAAAGTTGCTATTTCCATTAAATCTCGTTAATCAGAAAAACGGTAATTTACACCTGCAGCGGAACAAAATTCCGTTCCGCCCAGCGTCTGGCTCGAACCCACGACCCTGGGATTAACACTCTGACGCTCTACCGACTGAGCTAGCCGGCTACCTCGGTGAATACCTGCCGGGTAGCACGTCACACAGTACTCGTTTGGGTTGGGTGGTCCCATACAGAATCTCCCCATGATGCCTAATGTTTTCCTAACGTCACACTCGTCACGTACTTCACTTTTATGTCATAATCATTTCTGAGAGGTAAAGAAATTGCATGACAACATGCAGAGCTAGTGGCGTCAAAATTAACACACATACTTTATGTGACTCAAAAGCCGAACGAGTTACTTTCCGATGTTGTTTTAGATGTGCAAGTGATAGTCAAAACTCGCTGTGTCGGCACTCGGCCGACCATTTCGATAGTTAACACCGGTCTTGTTGTGTGTGTTTCAAGCTCAAGAGCATCTCCAAGCAAAAAATGGTCAACAGCAACATTCAGACGGTTTCGTACTGCTCAATTGCTACATTAAAACGTTATGTTTCTTTTTCAGAACTGGAAAAACACAAGCGTGACAGCATTCGAACCTGTAATCTTCAGATCCGAAGTCCGACGAATTATCCATTATGCCACACGGTCACTGACGACCAACATTTACATGTATACGACTCATCTCGAAACGCTCACACCCATGAGGATTTGCGTTTTCGTTCTACACAGCCGCTGCCCCTTGCTCTTTCCCACCCATTCGTTACATTCAACCTCTGACGTGACCGACCAAATATAGACTGAGAAACAAGACCACACACTTTGTGCATTCGGAATCGAAGGCAGGGCGACCCTCGCCGCATTTGCTACGATTGCCATTTGCTACTTCTGCAGAAGCGGCGGCGGCGGCGACGACGACGACGACGACGGCGAATATCGCGAGAGGCTCTGAGATATGTGAGAAATACATCTATAAAATGTAATTCAGACTGCCTCGTCCCACCTTATGCTGTACCGCTTTGGCAAATGCTTTATCTGCGCCATTCGCCTTAATCGCATCTGAGAGTGATTCTTAAAAAAACGCCTGTCGCTAATTGTTCGTCATCACAGGTACTGTTTGCTATACGGCCACGACGCGCAACTGATTTCCAAAATTCATCTTTCTCCTGTGAGGATGGAACTTACGACCCCTGGTTTATTAGACCAGTGCTCTACCACTGAGCTAAAGAGGCGCGGCCTAGCGGTACTCTTGGGTACTTCGTCCTTACGGTCGTCTGCATCATCAGACTTTAGCTGACAACACTTCATATTACCGGCTAATATTTGCAGCTATGGCGACAAATTACTGCTTGGCTACACATCTGACACGTAACCGATGTGCTCTCCAAACAACAACACTTGCATTTCAGAACATGTCTTTCACACATGTCTACAAAATCACCTTCACCTTCAAATACAGCTTCCTTGCGACTGACAGAGACGTAGGCAAAGTTTAAAGTTGCTATTTCCATTAAATCTCGTTAATCAGAAAAACGGTAATTTACACTTGCAGCGGAACAAAATTCCGTTCCGCCCAGCGTCTGGCTCGAACCCACGACCCTGGGATTAACACTCTGACGCTCTACCGACTGAGCTAGCCGGCTACCTCGGTGAATACCTGCCGGGTAGCACGTCACACAGTACTCGTTTGGGTTGGGTGGTCCCATACAGAATCTCCCCATGATGCCTAATGTTTTCCTAACGTCACACTCGTCACGTACTTCACTTTTATGTCATAATCATTTCTGAGAGGTAAAGAAATTGCATGACAACATGCAGAGCTAGTGGCGTCAAAATTAACACACATACTTTATGTGACTCAAAAGCCGAACGAGTTACTTTCCGACGTTGTTTTAGATGTGCAAGTGATAGTCAAAACTCGCTGTGTCGGCACTCGGCCGACCATTTCGATAGTTAACACCGGTCTTGTTGTGTGTGTTTCAAGCTCAAGAGCATCTCCAAGCAAAAAATGGTCAACAGCAACATTCAGACGGTTTCGTACTGCTCAATTGCTACATTAAAACGTTATGTTTCTTTTTCAGAACTGGAAAAACACAAGCGTGACAGCATTCGAACCTGTAATCTTCAGATCCGAAGTCCGACGAATTATCCATTAGGCCACACGGTCACTGACGACCAACATTTACATGTATACGACTCATCTCGAAACGCTCACACCCCTGAGGATTTGTGTTTTCGTTCTACACAGCAGCTGCCCCTTGCTCTTTCCCACCCATTCGTTACATTCAACCTCTGACGAGACCGACCAAATATAGACTGAGAAACAAGACCACACACTTTGTGCATTCGGAATCGAAGGCAGGGCGTCCCTCGCCGCATTTGCTACGATTGCCATTTGCTACTTCTGCAGAAGCGGCGGCGACGACGACGACGACGACGACGACGACGACGACGAATATCGCGAGAGGCTCTGAGATATGTGAGAAATACATCTATAAAATGTAATTCAGACTGCCTCGTCCCACCTTATGCTGTACCGCTTTGGCAAATGCTTTATCTGCGCCATTCGCCTTAATCGCATCTGAGAGTGATTCTTAAAAAAACGCCTGTCGCTAATTGTTCGTCATCACAGGTACTGTTTGCTATACGGCCACGACGCGCAACTGATTTCCAAAATTCATCTTTCTCCTGTGAGGATGGAACTTACGACCCCTGGTTTATTAGACCAGTGCTCTACCACTGAGCTAAAGAGGCGCGGCCTAGCGGTACTCTTGGGTACTTCGTCCTTACGGTCGTCTGCATCATCAGACTTTAGCTGACAACACTTCATATTACCGGCTAATATTTGCAGCTATGGCGACAAATTACTGCTTGGCTACACATCTGACACGTAACCGATGTGCTCTCCAAACAACAACACTTGCATTTCAGAACATGTCTTTCACACATGTCTACAAAATCACCTTCACCTTCAAATACAGCTTCCTTGCGACTGACAGAGACGTAGGCAAAGTTTAAAGTTGCTATTTCCATTAAATCTCGTTAATCAGAAAAACGGTAATTTACACTTGCAGCGGAACAAAATTCCGTTCCGCCCAGCGTCTGGCTCGAACCCACGACCCTGGGATTAAGAGTCTGACGCTCTGCCGACTGAGCTAGCCGGCTACCTCGGTGAATACCTGCCGGGTAGCACGTCACACAGTACTCGTTTGGGTTGGGTGGTCCCATACAGAATCTCCCCATGATGCCTAATGTTTTCCTAACGTCACACTCGTCACGTACTTCACTTTTATGTCATAATCATTTCTGAGAGGTAAAGAAATTGCATGACAACATGCAGAGCTAGTGGCGTCAAAATTAACACACATACTTTATGTGACTCAAAAGCCGAACGAGTTACTTTCCGACGTTGTTTTAGATGTGCAAGTGATAGTCAAAACTCGCTGTGTCGGCACTCGGCCGACCATTTCGATAGTTAACACCGGTCTTGTTGTGTGTGTTTCAAGCTCAAGAGCATCTCCAAGCAAAAAATGGTCAACAGCAACATTCAGACGGTTTCGTACTGCTCAATTGCTACATTAAAACGTTATGTTTCTTTTTCAGAACTGGAAAAACACAAGCGTGACAGCATTCGAACCTGTAATCTTCAGATCCGAAGTCCGACGAATTATCCATTAGGCCACACGGTCACTGACGACCAACATTTACATGTATACGACTCATCTCGAAACGCTCACACCCCTGAGGATCTGTGTTTTCGTTCTACACAGCAGCTGCCCCTTGCTCTTTCCCACCCATTCGTTACATTCAACCTCTGACGAGACCGACCAAATATAGACTGAGAAACAAGACCACACACTTTGTGCATTCGGAATCGAAGGCAGGGCGTCCCTCGCCGCATTTGCTACGATTGCCATTTGCTACTTCTGCAGAAGCGGCGGCGGCGGCGACGACGACGACGACGACGACGACGACGACGACGAATATCGCGAGAGGCTCTGAGATATGTGAGAAATACATCTATAAAATGTAATTCAGACTGCCTCGTCCCACCTTATGCTGTACCGCTTTGGCAAATGCTTTATCTGCGCCATTCGCCTTAATCGCATCTGAGAGTGATTCTTAAAAAAACGCCTGTCGCTAATTGTTCGTCATCACAGGTACTGTTTGCTATACGGCCACGACGCGCAACTGATTTCCAAAATTCATCTTTCTCCTGTGAGGATGGAACTTACGACCCCTGGTTTATTAGACCAGTGCTCTACCACTGAGCTAAAGAGGCGCGGCCTAGCGGTACTCTTGGGTACTTCGTCCTTACGGTCGTCTGCATCATCAGACTTTAGCTGACAACACTTCATATTACCGGCTAATATTTGCAGCTATGGCGACAAATTACTGCTTGGCTACACATCTGACACGTAACCGATGTGCTCTCCAAACAACAACACTTGCATTTCAGAACATGTCTTTCACACATGTCTACAAAATCACCTTCACCTTCAAATACAGCTTCCTTGCGACTGACAGAGACGTAGGCAAAGTTTAAAGTTGCTATTTCCATTAAATCTCGTTAATCAGAAAAACGGTAATTTACACTTGCAGCGGAACAAAATTCCGTTCCGCCCAGCGTCTGGCTCGAACCCACGACCCTGGGATTAAGAGTCTGACGCTCTACCGACTGAGCTAGCCGGCTACCTCGGTGAATACCTGCCGGGTAGCACGTCACACAGTACTCGTTTGGGTTGGGTGGTCCCATACAGAATCTCCCCATGATGCCTAATGTTTTCCTAACGTCACACTCGTCACGTACTTCACTTTTATGTCATAATCATTTCTGAGAGGTAAAGAAATTGCATGACAACATGCAGAGCTAGTGGCGTCAAAATTAACACACATACTTTATGTGACTCAAAAGCCGAACGAGTTACTTTCCGACGTTGTTTTAGATGTGCAAGTGATAGTCAAAACTCGCTGTGTCGGCACTCGGCCGACCATTTCGATAGTTAACACCGGTCTTGTTGTGTGTGTTTCAAGCTCAAGAGCATCTCCAAGCAAAAAATGGTCAACAGCAACATTCAGACGGTTTCGTACTGCTCAATTGCTACATTAAAACGTTATGTTTCTTTTTCAGAACTGGAAAAACACAAGCGTGACAGCATTCGAACCTGTAATCTTCAGATCCGAAGTCCGACGAATTATCCATTAGGCCACACGGTCACTGACGACCAACATTTACATGTATACGACTCATCTCGAAACGCTCACACCCCTGAGGATTTGTGTTTTCGTTCTACACAGCAGCTGCCCCTTGCTCTTTCCCACCCATTCGTTACATTCAACCTCTGACGAGACCGACCAAATATAGACTGAGAAACAAGACCACACACTTTGTGCATTCGGAATCGAAGGCAGGGCGTCCCTCGCCGCATTTGCTACGATTGCCATTTGCTACTTCTGCAGAAGCGGCGGCGACGACGACGACGACGACGACGACGACGACGACGACGACGAATATCGCGAGAGGCTCTGAGATATGTGAGAAATACATCTATAAAATGTAATTCAGACTGCCTCGTCCCACCTTATGCTGTACCGCTTTGGCAAATGCTTTATCTGCGCCATTCGCCTTAATCGCATCTGAGAGTGATTCTTAAAAAAACGCCTGTCGCTAATTGTTCGTCATCACAGGTACTGTTTGCTATACGGCCACGACGCGCAACTGATTTCCAAAATTCATCTTTCTCCTGTGAGGATGGAACTTACGACCCCTGGTTTATTAGACCAGTGCTCTACCACTGAGCTAAAGAGGCGCGGCCTAGCGGTACTCTTGGGTACTTCGTCCTTACGGTCGTCTGCATCATCAGACTTTAGCTGACAACACTTCATATTACCGGCTAATATTTGCAGCTATGGCGACAAATTACTGCTTGGCTACACATCTGACACGTAACCGATGTGCTCTCCAAACAACAACACTTGCATTTCAGAACATGTCTTTCACACATGTCTACAAAATCACCTTCACCTTCAAATACAGCTTCCTTGCGACTGACAGAGACGTAGGCAAAGTTTAAAGTTGCTATTTCCATTAAATCTCGTTAATCAGAAAAACGGTAATTTACACCTGCAGCGGAACAAAATTCCGTTTCGCCCAGCGTCTGGCTCGAACCCACGACCCTGGGATTAAGAGTCTGACGCTCTACCGACTGAGCTAGCCGGCTACCTCGGTGAATACCTGCCGGGTAGCACGTCACACAGTACTCGTTTGGGTTGGGTGGTCCCATACAGAATCTCTCCATGATGCCTAATGTTTTCCTAACGTCACACTCGTCACGTACTTCACTTTTATGTCATAATCATTTCTGAGAGGTAAAGAAATTGCATGACAACATGCAGAGCTAGTGGCGTCAAAATTAACACACATACTTTATGTGATTCAAAAGCCGAACGAGTTACTTTCCGACGTTGTTTTAGATGTGCAAGTGATAGTCAAAACTCGCTGTGTCGGCACTCGGCCGACCATTTCGATAGTTAACACCGGTCTTGTTGTGTGTGTTTCAAGCTCAAGAGCATCTCCAAGCAAAAAATGGTCAACAGCAACATTCAGACGGTTTCGTACTGCTCAATTGCTACATTAAAACGTTATGTTTCTTTTTCAGAACTGGAAAAACACAAGCGTGACAGCATTCGAACCTGTAATCTTCAGATCCGAAGTCCGACGAATTATCCATTAGGCCACACGGTCACTGACGACCAACATTTACATGTATACGACTCATCTCGAAACGCTCACACCCCTGAGGATCTGTGTTTTCGTTCTACACAGCAGCTGCCCCTTGCTCTTTCCCACCCATTCGTTACATTCAACCTCTGACGAGACCGACCAAATATAGACTGAGAAACAAGACCACACACTTTGTGCATTCGGAATCGAAGGCAGGGCGTCCCTCGCCGCATTTGCTACGATTGCCATTTGCTACTTCTGCAGAAGCGGCGGCGGCGGCGACGACGACGACGACGACGACGACGACGACGACGACGACGACGATGACGAATATCGCGAGAGGCTCTGAGATATGTGAGAAATACATCTATAAAATGTAATTCAGACTGCCTCGTCCCACCTTATGCTGTACCGCTTTGGCAAATGCTTTATCTGCGCCATTCGCCTTAATCGCATCTGAGAGTGATTCTTAAAAAAACGCCTGTCGCTAATTGTTCGTCATCACAGGTACTGTTTGCTATACGGCCACGACGCGCAACTGATTTCCAAAATTCATCTTTCTCCTGTGAGGATGGAACTTACGACCCCTGGTTTATTAGACCAGTGCTCTACCACTGAGCTAAAGAGGCGCGGCCTAGCGGTACTCTTGGGTACTTCGTCCTTACGGTCGTCTGCATCATCAGACTTTAGCTGACAACACTTCATATTACCGGCTAATATTTGCAGCTATGGCGACAAATTACTGCTTGGCTACACATCTGACACGTAACCGATGTGCTCTCCAAACAACAACACTTGCATTTCAGAACATGTCTTTCACACATGTCTACAAAATCACCTTCACCTTCAAATACAGCTTCCTTGCGACTGACAGAGACGTAGGCAAAGTTTAAAGTTGCTATTTCCATTAAATCTCGTTAATCAGAAAAACGGTAATTTACACCTGCAGCGGAACAAAATTCCGTTCCGCCCAGCGTCTGGCTCGAACCCACGATCCTGGGATTAAGAGTCTGACGCTCTACCGACTGAGCTAGCCGGCTACCTCGGTGAATACCTGCCGGGTAGCACGTCACACAGTACTCGTTTGGGTTGGGTGGTCCCATACAGAATCTCCCCATGATGCCTAATGTTTTCCTAACGTCACACTCGTCACGTACTTCACTTTTATGTCATAATCATTTCTGAGAGGTGAAGAAATTGCATGACAACATGCAGAGCTAGTGGCGTCAAAATTAACACACATACTTTATGTGACTCAAAAGCCGAACGAGTTACTTTCCGACGTTGTTTTAGATGTGCAAGTGATAGTCAAAACTCGCTGTGTCGGCACTCGGCCGACCATTTCGATAGTTAACACCGGTCTTGTTGTGTGTGTTTCAAGCTCAAGGGCATCTCCAAGCAAAAAAATGGTCAACAGCAACATTCAGACGGTTTCGTACTGCTCAATTGCTACATTAAAACGTTATGTTTCTTTTTCAGAACTGGAAAAACACAAGCGTGACAGCATTCGAACCTGTAATCTTCAGATCCGAAGTCCGACGAATTATCCATTAGGCCACACGGTCACTGACGACCAACATTTACATGTATACGACTCATCTCGAAACGCTCACACCCCTGAGGATCTGTGTTTTCGTTCTACACAGCAGCTGCCCCTTGCTCTTTCCCACCCATTCGTTACATTCAACCTCTGACGAGACCGACCAAATATAGACTGAGAAACAAGACCACACACTTTGTGCATTCGGAATCGAAGGCAGGGCGTCCCTCGCCGCATTTGCTACGATTGCCATTTGCTACTTCTGCAGAAGCGGCGGCGGCGGCGACGACGACGACGACGACGACGACGACGACGACGACGACGAATATCGCGAGAGGCTCTGAGATATGTGAGAAATACATCTATAAAATGTAATTCAGACTGCCTCGTCCCACCTTATGCTGTACCGCTTTGGCAAATGCTTTATCTGCGCCATTCGCCTTAATCGCATCTGAGAGTGATTCTTAAAAAAACGCCTGTCGCTAATTGTTCGTCATCACAGGTACTGTTTGCTATACGGCCACGACGCGCAACTGATTTCCAAAATTCATCTTTCTCCTGTGAGGATGGAACTTACGACCCCTGGTTTATTAGTGCAGTGCTCTACCACTGAGCTAAAGAGGCGCGGCCTAGCGGTACTCTTGGGTACTTCGTCCTTACGGTCGTCTGCATCATCAGACTTTAGCTGACAACACTTCATATTACCGGCTAATATTTGCAGCTATGGCGACAAATTACTGCTTGGCTACACATCTGACACGTAACCGATGTGCTCTCCAAACAACAACACTTGCATTTCAGAACATGTCTTTCACACATGTCTACAAAATCACCTTCACCTTCAAATACAGCTTCCTTGCGACTGACAGAGACGTAGGCAAAGTTTAAAGTTGCTATTTCCATTAAATCTCGTTAATCAGAAAAACGGTAATTTACACCTGCAGCGGAACAAAATTCCGTTCCGCCCAGCGTCTGGCTCGAACCCACGACCCTGGGATTAACACTCTGACGCTCCACCGACTGAGCTAGCCGGCTACCTCGGTGAATACCTGCCGGGTAGCACGTCACACAGTACTCGTTTGGGTTGGGTGGTCCCATACAGAATCTCCCCATGATGCCTAATGTTTTCCTAACGTCACACTCGTCACGTACTTCACTTTTATGTCATAATCATTTCTGAGAGGTAAAGAAATTGCATGACAACATGCAGAGCTAGTGGCGTCAAAATTAACACACATACTTTATGTGACTCAAAAGCCGAACGAGTTACTTTCCGACGTTGTTTTAGATGTGCAAGTGATAGTCAAAACTCGCTGTGTCGGCACTCGGCCGACCATTTCGATAGTTAACACCGGTCTTGTTGTGTGTGTTTCAAGCTCAAGAGCATCTCCAAGCAAAAAATGGTCAACAGCAACATTCAGACGGTTTCGTACTGCTCAATTGCTACATTAAAACGTTATGTTTCTTTTTCAGAACTGGAAAAACACAAGCGTGACAGCATTCGAACCTGTAATCTTCAGATCCGAAGTCCGACGAATTATCCATTAGGCCACACGGTCACTGACGACCAACATTTACATGTATACGACTCATCTCGAAACGCTCACACCCCTGAGGATCTGTGTTTTCGTTCTACACAGCAGCTGCCCCTTGCTCTTTCCCACCCATTCGTTACATTCAACCTCTGACGAGACCGACCAAATATAGACTGAGAAACAAGACCACACACTTTGTGCATTCGGAATCGAAGGCAGGGCGTCCCTCGCCGCATTTGCTACGATTGCCATTTGCTACTTCTGCAGAAGCGGCGGCGACGACGACGACGACGACGACGACGACGACGACGAATATCGCGAGAGGCTCTGAGATATGTGAGAAATACATCTATAAAATGTAATTCAGACTGCCTCGTCCCACCTTATGCTGTACCGCTTTGGCAAATGCTTTATCTGCGCCATTCGCCTTAATCGCATCTGAGAGTGATTCTTAAAAAAACGCCTGTCGCTAATTGTTCGTCATCACAGGTACTGTTTGCTATACGGCCACGACGCGCAACTGATTTCCAAAATTCATCTTTCTCCTGTGAGGATGGAACTTACGACCCCTGGTTTATTAGACCAGTGCTCTACCACTGAGCTAAAGAGGCGCGGCCTAGCGGTACTCTTGGGTACTTCGTCCTTACGGTCGTCTGCATCATCAGACTTTAGCTGACAACACTTCATATTACCGGCTAATATTTGCAGCTATGGCGACAAATTACTGCTTGGCTACACATCTGACACGTAACCGATGTGCTCTCCAAACAACAACACTTGCATTTCAGAACATGTCTTTCACACATGTCTACAAAATCACCTTCACCTTCAAATACAGCTTCCTTGCGACTGACAGAGACGTAGGCAAAGTTTAAAGTTGCTATTTCCATTAAATCTCGTTAATCAGAAAAACGGTAATTTACACCTGCAGCGGAACAAAATTCCGTTCCGCCCAGCGTCTGGCTCGAACCCACGACCCTGGGATTAAGAGTCTGACGCTCTACCGACTGAGCTAGCCGGCTACCTCGGTGAATACCTGCCGGGTAGCACGTCACACAGTACTCGTTTGGGTTGGGTGGTCCCATACAGAATCTCCCCATGATGCCTAATGTTTTCCTAACGTCACACTCGTCACGTACTTCACTTTTATGTCATAATCATTTCTGAGAGGTGAAGAAATTGCATGACAACATGCAGAGCTAGTGGCGTCAAAATTAACACACATACTTTATGTGACTCAAAAGCCGAACGAGTTACTTTCCGACGTTGTTTTAGATGTGCAAGTGATAGTCAAAACTCGCTGTGTCGGCACTCGGCCGACCATTTCGATAGTTAACACCGGTCTTGTTGTGTGTGTTTCAAGCTCAAGGGCATCTCCAAGCAAAAAATGGTCAACAGCAACATTCAGACGGTTTCGTACTGCTCAATTGCTACATTAAAACGTTATGTTTCTTTTTCAGAACTGGAAAAACACAAGCGTGACAGCATTCGAACCTGTAATCTTCAGATCCGAAGTCCGACGAATTATCCATTAGGCCACACGGTCACTGACGACCAACATTTACATGTATACGACTCATCTCGAAACGCTCACACCCCTGAGGATCTGTGTTTTCGTTCTACACAGCAGCTGCCCCTTGCTCTTTCCCACCCATTCGTTACATTCAACCTCTGACGAGACCGACCAAATATAGACTGAGAAACAAGACCACACACTTTGTGCATTCGGAATCGAAGGCAGGGCGTCCCTCGCCGCATTTGCTACGATTGCCATTTGCTACTTCTGCAGAAGCGGCGGCGGCGGCGACGACGACGACGACGACGACGACGACGACGACGAATATCGCGAGAGGCTCTGAGATATGTGAGAAATACATCTATAAAATGTAATTCAGACTGCCTCGTCCCACCTTATGCTGTACCGCTTTGGCAAATGCTTTATCTGCGCCATTCGCCTTAATCGCATCTGAGAGTGATTCTTAAAAAAACGCCTGTCGCTAATTGTTCGTCATCACAGGTACTGTTTGCTATACGGCCACGACGCGCAACTGATTTCCAAAATTCATCTTTCTCCTGTGAGGATGGAACTTACGACCCCTGGTTTATTAGACCAGTGCTCTACCACTGAGCTAAAGAGGCGCGGCCTAGCGGTACTCTTGGGTACTTCGTCCTTACGGTCGTCTGCATCATCAGACTTTAGCTGACAACACTTCATATTACCGGCTAATATTTGCAGCTATGGCGACAAATTACTGCTTGGCTACACATCTGACACGTAACCGATGTGCTCTCCAAACAACAACACTTGCATTTCAGAACATGTCTTTCACACATGTCTACAAAATCACCTTCACCTTCAAATACAGCTTCCTTGCGACTGACAGAGACGTAGGCAAAGTTTAAAGTTGCTATTTCCATTAAATCTCGTTAATCAGAAAAACGGTAATTTACACCTGCAGCGGAACAAAATTCCGTTCCGCCCAGCGTCTGGCTCGAACCCACGACCCTGGGATTAACACTCTGACGCTCTACCGACTGAGCTAGCCGGCTACCTCGGTGAATACCTGCCGGGTAGCACGTCACACAGTACTCGTTTGGGTTGGGTGGTCCCATACAGAATCTCCCCATGATGCCTAATGTTTTCCTAACGTCACACTCGTCACGTACTTCACTTTTATGTCATAATCATTTCTGAGAGGTAAAGAAATTGCATGACAACATGCAGAGCTAGTGGCGTCAAAATTAACACACATACTTTATGTGACTCAAAAGCCGAACGAGTTACTTTCCGACGTTGTTTTAGATGTGCAAGTGATAGTCAAAACTCGCTGTGTCGGCACTCGGCCGACCATTTCGATAGTTAACACCGGTCTTGTTGTGTGTGTTTCAAGCTCAAGAGCATCTCCAAGCAAAAAATGGTCAACAGCAACATTCAGACGGTTTCGTACTGCTCAATTGCTACATTAAAACGTTATGTTTCTTTTTCAGAACTGGAAAAACACAAGCGTGACAGCATTCGAACCTGTAATCTTCAGATCCGAAGTCCGACGAATTATCCATTAGGCCACACGGTCACTGACGACCAACATTTACATGTATACGACTCATCTCGAAACGCTCACACCCCTGAGGATCTGTGTTTTCGTTCTACACAGCAGCTGCCCCTTGCTCTTTCCCACCCATTCGTTACATTCAACCTCTGACGAGACCGACCAAATATAGACTGAGAAACAAGACCACACACTTTGTGCATTCGGAATCGAAGGCAAGGCGTCCCTCGCCGCATTTGCTACGATTGCCATTTGCTACTTCTGCAGAAGCGGCGGCGGCGGCGACGACGACGACGACGACGACGACGACGACGACGAATATCGCGAGAGGCTCTGAGATATGTGAGAAATACATCTATAAAATGTAATTCAGACTGCCTTGTCCCACCTTATGCTGTACCGCTTTGGCAAATGCTTTATCTGCGCCATTCGCCTTAATCGCATCTGAGAGTGATTCTTAAAAAAACGCCTGTCGCTAATTGTTCGTCATCACAGGTACTGTTTGCTATACGGCCACGACGCGCAACTGATTTCCAAAATTCATCTTTCTCCTGTGAGGATGGAACTTACGACCCCTGGTTTATTAGACCAGTGCTCTACCACTGAGCTAAAGAGGCGCGGCCTAGCGGTACTCTTGGGTACTTCGTCCTTACGGTCGTCTGCATCATCAGACTTTAGCTGACAACACTTCATATTACCGGCTAATATTTGCAGCTATGGCGACAAATTACTGCTTGGCTACACATCTGACACGTAACCGATGTGCTCTCCAAACAACAACACTTGCATTTCAGAACATGGCTTTCACACATGTCTACAAAATCACCTTCACCTTCAAATACAGCTTCCTTGCGACTGACAGAGACGTAGGCAAAGTTTAAAGTTGCTATTTCCATTAAATCTCGTTAATCAGAAAAACGGTAATTTACACCTGCAGCGGAACAAAATTCCGTTCCGCCCAGCGTCTGGCTCGAACCCACGACCCTGGGATTAAGAGTCTGACGCTCTACCGACTGAGCTAGCCGGCTACCTCGGTGAATACCTGCCGGGTAGCACGTCACACAGTACTCGTTTGGGTTGGGTGGTCCCATACAGAATCTCCCCATGATGCCTAATGTTTTCCTAACGTCACACTCGTCACGTACTTCACTTTTATGTCATAATCATTTCTGAGAGGTAAAGAAATTGCATGACAACATGCAGAGCTAGTGGCGTCAAAATTAACACACATACTTTATGTGACTCAAAAGCCGAACGAGTTACTTTCCGACGTTGTTTTAGATGTGCAAGTGATAGTCAAAACTCGCTGTGTCGGCACTCGGCCGACCATTTCGATAGTTAACACCGGTCTTGTTGTGTGTGTTTCAAGCTCAAGAGCATCTCCAAGCAAAAAATGGTCAACAGCAACATTCAGACGGTTTCGTACTGCTCAATTGCTACATTAAAACGTTATGTTTCTTTTTCAGAACTGGAAAAACACAAGCGTGACAGCATTCGAACCTGTAATCTTCAGATCCGAAGTCCGACGAATTATCCATTAGGCCACACGGTCACTGACGACCAACATTTACATGTATACGACTCATCTCGAAACGCTCACACCCCTGAGGATCTGTGTTTTCGTTCTACACAGCAGCTGCCCCTTGCTCTTTCCCACCCATTCGTTACATTCAACCTCTGACGAGACCGACCAAATATAGACTGAGAAACAAGACCACACACTTTGTGCATTCGGAATCGAAGGCAGGGCGTCCCTCGCCGCATTTGCTACGATTGCCATTTGCTACTTCTGCAGAAGCGGCGGCGGCGACGACGACGACGACGACGACGACGACGACGAATATCGCGAGAGGCTCTGAGATATGTGAGAAATACATCTATAAAATGTAATTCAGACTGCCTCGTCCCACCTTATGCTGTACCGCTTTGGCAAATGCTTTATCTGCGCCATTCGCCTTAATCGCATCTGAGAGTGATTCTTAAAAAAACGCCTGTCGCTAATTGTTCGTCATCACAGGTACTGTTTGCTATACGGCCACGACGCGCAACTGATTTCCAAAATTCATCTTTCTCCTGTGAGGATGGAACTTACGACCCCTGGTTTATTAGACCAGTGCTCTACCACTGAGCTAAAGAGGCGCGGCCTAGCGGTACTCTTGGTTACTTCGTCCTTACGGTCGTCTGCATCATCAGACTTTAGCTGACAACACTTCATATTACCGGCTAATATTTGCAGCTATGGCGACAAATTACTGCTTGGCTACACATCTGACACGTAACCGATGTGCTCTCCAAACAACAACACTTGCATTTCAGAACATGTCTTTCACACATGTCTACAAAATCACCTTCACCTTCAAATACAGCTTCCTTGCGACTGACAGAGACGTAGGCAAAGTTTAAAGTTGCTATTTCCATTAAATCTCGTTAATCAGAAAAACGGTAATTTACACTTGCAGCGGAACAAAATTCCGTTCCGCCCAGCGTCTGGCTCGAACCCACGACCCTGGGATTAAGAGTCTCACGCTCTACCGACTGAGCTAGCCGGCTACCTCGATGAAAACCTGCCGGGTAGCACGTCACACAGTACTCGTTTGGGTTGGGTGGTCCCATACAGAATCTCCCCATGATGCCTAATGTTTTCCTAACGTCACACTCGTCACGTACTTCACTTTTATGTCATAATCATTTCTGAGAGGTAAAGAAATTGCATGACAACATGCAGAGCTAGTGGCGTCAAAATTAACACACATACTTTATGTAACTCAAAAGCCGAACGAGTTACTTTCCGACGTTGTTTTAGATGTGCAAGTGATAGTCAAAACTCGCTGTGTCGGCACTCTGCCGACCATTTCGATAGTTAACACCGGTCTTGTTGTGTGTGTTTCAAGCTCAAGAGCATCTCCAAGCAAAAAATGGTCAACAGCAACATTCAGACGGTTTCGTACTGCTCAATTGCTACATTAAAACGTTATGTTTCTTTTTCAGAACTGGAAAAACACAAGCGTGACAGCATTCGAACCTGTAATCATCAGATCCGAAGTCCGACGCCTTATCCATTAGGCCACACGGTCACTGACGACCAACATTTACATGTATACGACTCATCTCGAAACGCTCACACCCCTGAGGATCTGTGTTTTCGTTCTACACAGCAGCTGCCCCTTGCTCTTTCCCACCCATTCGTTACATTCAACCTCTGACGAGACCGACCAAATATAGACTGAGAAACAAGACCACACACTTTGTGCATTCGGAATCGAAGGCAGGGCGTCCCTCGCCGCATTTGCTACGATTGCCATTTGCTACTTCTGCAGAAGCGGCGGCGGCGACGACGACGACGACGACGAATATCGCGAGAGGCTCTGAGATATGTGAGAAATACATCTATAAAATGTAATTCAGACTGCCTCGTCCCACCTTATGCTGTACCGCTTTGGCAAATGCTTTATCTGCGCCATTCGCCTTAATCGCATCTGAGAGTGATTTTAAAAAAAACGCCTGTCGCTAATTGTTCGTCATCACAGGTACTGTTTGCTATACGGCCACGACGCGCAACTGATTTCCAAAATTCATCTTTCTCCTGTGAGGATGGAACTTACGACCCCTGGTTTATTAGACCAGTGCTCTACCACTGAGCTAAAGAGGCGCGGCCTAGCGGTACTCTTGGGTACTTCGTCCTTACGGTCGTCTGCATCATCAGACTTTAGCTGACAACACTTCATATTACCGGCTAATATTTGCAGCTATGGCGACAAATTACTGCTTGGCTACACATCTGACACGTAACCGATGTGCTCTCCAAACAACAACACTTGCATTTCAGAACATGTCTTTCACACATGTCTACAAAATCACCTTCACCTTCAAATACAGCTTCCTTGCGACTGACAGAGACGTAGGCAAAGTTTAAAGTTGCTATTTCCATTAAATCTCGTTAATCAGAAAAACGGTAATTTACACTTGCAGCGGAACAAAATTCCGTTCCGCCCAGCGTCTGGCTCGAACCCACGCCCCTGGGATTAAGAGTCTCACGCTATACCGACTGAGCTAGCCGGCTACCTCGGTGAAAACCTGCCGGGTAGCACGTCACACAGTACTCGTTTGGGTTGGGTGGTCCCATACAGAATCTCCCCATGATGCCTAATGTTTTCCTAACGTCACACTCGTCACGTACTTCACTTTTATGTCATAATCATTTCTGAGAGGTAAAGAAATTGCATGACAACATGCAGAGCTAGTGGCGTCAAAATTAACACACATACTTTATGTAACTCAAAAGCCGAACGAGTTACTTTCCGACGTTGTTTTAGATGTGCAAGTGATAGTCAAAACTCGCTGTGTCGGCACTCTGCCGACCATTTCGATAGTTAACACCGGTCTTGTTGTGTGTGTTTCAAGCTCAAGAGCATCTCCAAGCAAAAAATGGTCAACAGCAACATTCAGACGGTTTCGTACTGCTCAATTGCTACATTAAAACGTTATGTTTCTTTTTCAGAACTGGAAAAACACAAGCGTGACAGCATTCGAACCTGTAATCATCAGATCCGAAGTCCGACGCCTTATCCATTAGGCCACACGGTCACTGACGACCAACATTTACATGTATACGACTCATCTCGAAACGCTCACACCCATGAGGATTTGCGTTTTCGTTCTACACAGCCGCTGCCCCTTGCTCTTTCCCACCCATTCGTTACATTCAACCTCTGACGTGACCGACCAAATATAGACTGAGAAACAAGACCACACACTTTGTGCATTCGGAATCGAAGGCAGGGCGACCCTCGCCGCATTTGCTACGATTGCCATTTGCTACTTCTGCAGAAGCGGCGGCGGCGGCGACGACGACGACGACGACGACGAATATCGCGAGAGGCTCTGAGATATGTGAGAAATACATCTATAAAATGTAATTCAGACTGCCTCGTCCCACCTTATGCTGTACCGCTTTGGCAAATGCTTTATCTGCGCCATTCGCCTTAATCGCATCTGAGACTGATTCTTAAAAAAACGCCTGTCGCTAATTGTTCGTCATCACAGGTACTGTTTGCTATACGGCCACGACGCGCAACTGATTTCCAAAATTCATCTTTCTCCTGTGAGGATGGAACTTGCGACCCCTGGTTTATTAGACCAGTGCTCTACCACTGAGCTAAAGAGGCGCGGCCTAGCGGTACTCTTGGGTACTTCGTCCTTACGGTCGTCTGCATCATCAGACTTTAGCTGACAACACTTCATATTACCGGCTAATATTTGCAGCTATGGCGACAAATTACTGCTTGGCTACACATCTGACACGTAACCGATGTGCTCTCCAAACAACAACACTTGCATTTCAGAACATGTCTTTCACACATGTCTACAAAATCACCTTCACCTTCAAATACAGCTTCCTTGCGACTGACAGAGACGTAGGCAAAGTTTAAAGTTGCTATTTCCATTAAATCTCGTTAATCAGAAAAACGGTAATTTACACCTGCAGCGGAACAAAATTCCGTTCCGCCCAGCGTCTGGCTCGAACCCCACGACCCTGGGATTAAGAGTCTGACGCTCTACCGACTGAGCTGGCCGGCTACCTCGGTGAATACCTGCCGGGTAGCACGTCACACAGTACTCGTTTGGGTTGGGTGGTCCCATACAGAGTCTCCCCATGATGCCTAATGTTTTCCTAACGTCACACTCGTCACGTACTTCACTTTTATGTCATAATCATTTCTGAGAGGTAAAGAAATTGCATGACAACATGCAGAGCTAGTGGCGTCAAAATTAACACACATACTTTATGTGACTCAAAAGCCGAACGAGTTACTTTCCGACGTTGTTTTAGATGTGCAAGTGATAGTCAAAACTCGCTGTGTCGGCACTCTGCCGACCATTTCGATAGTTAACACCGGTCTTGTTGTGTGTGTTTCAAGCTCAAGAGCATCTCCAAGCAAAAAATGGTCAACAGCAACATTCAGACGGTTTCGTACTGCTCAATTGCTACATTAAAACGTTATGTTTCTTTTTCAGAACTGGAAAAACACAAGCGTGACAGCATTCGAACCTGTAATCTTCAGATCCGAAGTCCGACGAATTATCCATTAGGCCACACGGTCACTGACGACCAACATTTACATGTATACGACTCATCTCGAAACGCTCACACCCCTGAGGATTTGTGTTTTCGTTCTACACAGCAGCTGCCCCTTGCTCTTTCCCACCCATTCGTTACATTCAACCTCTGACGAGACCGACCAAATATAGACTGAGAAACAAGACCACACACTTTGTGCATTCGGAATCGAAGGCAGGGCGTCCCTCGCCGCATTTGCTACGATTGCCATTTGCTACTTCTGCAGAAGCGGCGGCGGCGACGACGACGACGACGACGACGACGAATATCGCGAGAGGCTCTGAGATATGTGAGAAATACATCTATAAAATGTAATTCAGACTGCCTCGTCCCACCTTATGCTGTACCGCTTTGGCAAATGCTTTATCTGCGCCATTCGCCTTAATCGCATCTGAGAGTGATTCTTAAAAAAACGCCTGTCGCTAATTGTTCGTCATCACAGGTTCTGTTTGCTATACGGCCACGACGCGCAACTGATTTCCAAAATTCATCTTTCTCCTGTGAGGATGGAACTTACGACCCCTGGTTTATTAGACCAGTGCTCTACCACTGAGCTAAAGAGGCGCGGCCTAGCGGTACTCTTGGGTACTTCGTCCTTACGGTCGTCTGCATCATCAGACTTTAGCTGACAACACTTCATATTACCGGCTAATATTTGCAGCTATGGCGACAAATTACTGCTTGGCTACACATCTGACACGTAACCGATGTGCTCTCCAAACAACAACACTTGCATTTCAGAACATGTCTTTCACACATGTCTACAAAATCACCTTCACCTTCAAATATAGCTTCCTTGCGACTGACAGAGACGTAGGCAAAGTTTAAAGTTGCTATTTCCATTAAATCTCGTTAATCAGAAAAACGGTAATTTACACTTGCAGCGGAACAAAATTCCGTTCCGCCCAGCGTCTGGCTCGAACCCACGACCCTGGGATTAAGAGTCTGACGCTCTACCGACTGAGCTAGCCGGCTACCTCGGTGAATACCTGCCGGGTAGCACGTCACACAGTACTCGTTTGGGTTGGTTGGTCCCATTCAGAATCTCCCCATGATGCCTAATGTTTTCCTAACGTCACACTCGTCACGTACTTCACTTTAATGTCATAATCATTTCTGAGAGGTAAAGAAATTGCATGACAACATGCAGAGCTAGTGGCGTCAAAATTAACACACATACTTTATGTGACTCAAAAGCCGAACGAGTTACTTTCCAACGTTGTTTTAGATGTGCAAGTGATAGTCAAAACTCGCTGTGTCGGCACTCGGCCGACCATTTCGATAGTTAACACCGGTCTTGTTGTGTGTGTTTCAAGCTCAAGAGCATCTCCAAGCAAAAAATGGTCAACAGCAACATTCAGACGGTTTCGTACTGCTCAATTGCTACATTAAAACGTTATGTTTCTTTTTCAGAACTGGAAAAACACAAGCGTGACAGCATTCGAACCTGTAATCTTCAGATCCGAAGTCCGACGAATTATCCATTAGGCCACACGGTCACTGACGACCAACATTTACATGTATACGACTCATCTCGAAACGCTCACACCCCTGAGGATTTGTGTTTTCGTTCTACACAGCAGCTGCCCCTTGCTCTTTCCCACCCATTCGTTACATTCAACCTCTGACGAGACCGACCAAATATAGACTGAGAAACAAGACCACACACTTTGTGCATTCGGAATCGAAGGCAGGGCGTCCCTCGCCGCATTTGCTACGATTGCCATTTGCTACTTCTGCAGAAGCGGCGGCGGCGACGACGACGACGACGACGACGACGACGACGACGACGACGACGAATATCGCGAGAGGCTCTGAGATATGTGAGAAATACATCTATAAAATGTAATTCAGACTGCCTCGTCCCACCTTATGCTGTACCGCTTTGGCAAATGCTTTATCTGCGCCATTCGCCTTAATCGCATCTGAGAGTGATTCTTAAAAAAACGCCTGTCGCTAATTGTTCGTCATCACAGGTTCTGTTTGCTATACGGCCACGACGCGCAACTGATTTCCAAAATTCATCTTTCTCCTGTGAGGATGGAACTTACGACCCCTGGTTTATTAGACCAGTGCTCTACCACTGAGCTAAAGAGGCGCGGCCTAGCGGTACTCTTGGGTACTTCGTCCTTACGGTCGTCTGCATCATCAGACTTTAGCTGACAACACTTCATATTACCGGCTAATATTTGCAGCTATGGCGACAAATTACTGCTTGGCTACACATCTGACACGTAACCGATGTGCTCTCCAAACAACAACACTTGCATTTCAGAACATGTCTTTCACACATGTCTACAAAATCACCTTCACCTTCAAATATAGCTTCCTTGCGACTGACAGAGACGTAGGCAAAGTTTAAAGTTGCTATTTCCATTAAATCTCGTTAATCAGAAAAACGGTAATTTACACTTGCAGCGGAACAAAATTCCGTTCCGCCCAGCGTCTGGCTCGAACCCACGACCATGGGATTAAGAGTCTGACGCTCTACCGACTGAGCTAGCCGGCTACCTCGGTGAATACCTGCCGGGTAGCACGTCACACAGTACTCGTTTGGGTTGGTTGGTCCCATTCAGAATCTCCCCATGATGCCTAATGTTTTCCTAACGTCACACTCGTCACGTACTTCACTTTAATGTCATAATCATTTCTGAGAGGTAAAGAAATTGCATGACAACATGCAGAGCTAGTGGCGTCAAAATTAACACACATACTTTATGTGACTCAAAAGCCGAACGAGTTACTTTCCAACGTTGTTTTAGATGTGCAAGTGATAGTCAAAACTCGCTGTGTCGGCACTCGGCCGACCATTTCGATAGTTAACACCGGTCTTGTTGTGTGTGTTTCAAGCTCAAGAGCATCTCCAAGCAAAAAATGGTCAACAGCAACATTCAGACGGTTTCGTACTGCTCAATTGCTACATTAAAACGTTATGTTTCTTTTTCAGAACTGGAAAAACACAAGCGTGACAGCATTCGAACCTGTAATCTTCAGATCCGAAGTCCGACGAATTATCCATTAGGCCACACGGTCACTGACGACCAACATTTACATGTATACGACTCATCTCGAAACGCTCACACCCCTGAGGATTTGTGTTTTCGTTCTACACAGCAGCTGCCCCTTGCTCTTTCCCACCCATTCGTTACATTCAACCTCTGACGAGACCGACCAAATATAGACTGAGAAACAAGACCACACACTTTGTGCATTCGGAATCGAAGGCAGGGCGTCCCTCGCCGCATTTGCTACGATTGCCATTTGCTACTTCTGCAGAAGCGGCGGCGGCGACGACGACGACGACGACGACGACGACGACGACGACGACGACGACGACGAATATCGCGAGAGGCTCTGAGATATGTGAGAAATACATCTATAAAATGTAATTCAGACTGCCTCGTCCCACCTTATGCTGTACCGCTTTGGCAAATGCTTTATCTGCGCCATTCGCCTTAATCGCATCTGAGAGTGATTCTTAAAAAAACGCCTGTCGCTAATTGTTCGTCATCACAGGTTCTGTTTGCTATACGGCCACGACGCGCAACTGATTTCCAAAATTCATCTTTCTCCTGTGAGGATGGAACTTACGACCCCTGGTTTATTAGACCAGTGCTCTACCACTGAGCTAAAGAGGCGCGGCCTAGCGGTACTCTTGGGTACTTCGTCCTTACGGTCGTCTGCATCATCAGACTTTAGCTGACAACACTTCATATTACCGGCTAATATTTGCAGCTATGGCGACAAATTACTGCTTGGCTACACATCTGACACGTAACCGATGTGCTCTCCAAACAACAACACTTGCATTTCAGAACATGTCTTTCACACATGTCTACAAAATCACCTTCACCTTCAAATATAGCTTCCTTGCGACTGACAGAGACGTAGGCAAAGTTTAAAGTTGCTATTTCCATTAAATCTCGTTAATCAGAAAAACGGTAATTTACACTTGCAGCGGAACAAAATTCCGTTCCGCCCAGCGTCTGGCTCGAACCCACGACCCTGGGATTAAGAGTCTGACGCTCTACCGACTGAGCTAGCCGGCTACCTCGGTGAATACCTGCCGGGTAGCACGTCACACAGTACTCGTTTGGGTTGGTTGGTCCCATTCAGAATCTCCCCATGATGCCTAATGTTTTCCTAACGTCACACTCGTCACGTACTTCACTTTAATGTCATAATCATTTCTGAGAGGTAAAGAAATTGCATGACAACATGCAGAGCTAGTGGCGTCAAAATTAACACACATACTTTATGTGACTCAAAAGCCGAACGAGTTACTTTCCAACGTTGTTTTAGATGTGCAAGTGATAGTCAAAACTCGCTGTGTCGGCACTCGGCCGACCATTTCGATAGTTAACACCGGTCTTGTTGTGTGTGTTTCAAGCTCAAGAGCATCTCCAAGCAAAAAATGGTCAACAGCAACATTCAGACGGTTTCGTACTGCTCAATTGCTACATTAAAACGTTATGTTTCTTTTTCAGAACTGGAAAAACACAAGCGTGACAGCATTCGAACCTGTAATCTTCAGATCCGAAGTCCGACGAATTATCCATTAGGCCACACGGTCACTGACGACCAACATTTACATGTATACGACTCATCTCGAAACGCTCACACCCCTGAGGATTTGTGTTTTCGTTCTACACAGCAGCTGCCCCTTGCTCTTTCCCACCCATTCGTTACATTCAACCTCTGACGAGACCGACCAAATATAGACTGAGAAACAAGACCACACACTTTGTGCATTCGGAATCGAAGGCAGGGCGTCCCTCGCCGCATTTGCTACGATTGCCATTTGCTACTTCTGCAGAAGCGGCGGCGGCGACGACGACGACGACGACGACGACGACGACGACGACGACGACGAATATCGCGAGAGGCTCTGAGATATGTGAGAAATACATCTATAAAATGTAATTCAGACTGCCTCGTCCCACCTTATGCTGTACCGCTTTGGCAAATGCTTTATCTGCGCCATTCGCCTTAATCGCATCTGAGAGTGATTCTTAAAAAAACGCCTGTCGCTAATTGTTCGTCATCACAGGTTCTGTTTGCTATACGGCCACGACGCGCAACTGATTTCCAAAATTCATCTTTCTCCTGTGAGGATGGAACTTACGACCCCTGGTTTATTAGACCAGTGCTCTACCACTGAGCTAAAGAGGCGCGGCCTAGCGGTACTCTTGGGTACTTCGTCCTTACGGTCGTCTGCATCATCAGACTTTAGCTGACAACACTTCATATTACCGGCTAATATTTGCAGCTATGGCGACAAATTACTGCTTGGCTACACATCTGACACGTAACCGATGTGCTCTCCAAACAACAACACTTGCATTTCAGAACATGTCTTTCACACATGTCTACAAAATCACCTTCACCTTCAAATATAGCTTCCTTGCGACTGACAGAAACGTAGGCAAAGTTTAAAGTTGCTATTTCCATTAAATCTCGTTAATCAGAAAAACGGTAATTTACACTTGCAGCGGAACAAAATTCCGTTCCGCCCAGCGTCTGGCTCGAACCCACGACCCTGGGATTAAGAGTCTGACGCTCTACCGACTGAGCTAGCCGGCTACCTCGGTGAATACCTGCCGGGTAGCACGTCACACAGTACTCGTTTGGGTTGGTTGGTCCCATTCAGAATCTCCCCATGATGCCTAATGTTTTCCTAACGTCACACTCGTCACGTACTTTACTTTAATGTCATAATCATTTCTGAGAGGTAAAGAAATTGCATGACAACATGCAGAGCTAGTGGCGTCAAAATTAACACACATACTTTATGTGACTCAAAAGCCGAACGAGTTACTTTCCAACGTTGTTTTAGATGTGCAAGTGATAGTCAAAACTCGCTGTGTCGGCACTCGGCCGACCATTTCGATAGTTAACACCGGTCTTGTTGTGTGTGTTTCAAGCTCAAGAGCATCTCCAAGCAAAAAATGGTCAACAGCAACATTCAGACGGTTTCGTACTGCTCAATTGCTACATTAAAACGTTATGTTTCTTTTTCAGAACTGGAAAAACACAAGCGTGACAGCATTCGAACCTGTAATCATCAGATCCGAAGTCCGACGCCTTATCCATTAGGCCACACGGTCACTGACGACCAACATTTTCATGTATACGACTCATCTCGAAACGCTCACACCCCTGAGGATTTGCGTTTTCGTTCTACACAGCCGCTGCCCCTTGCTCTTTCCCACCCATACGTTACATTCAACCTCTGACGTGACCGACCAAATATAGACTGAGAAACAAGACCACACACTTTGTGCATTCGGAATCGAAGGCAGGGCGACCCTCGCCGCATTTGCTACGATTGCCATTTGCTACTTCTGCAGAAGCGGCGGCGGCGGCGGCGACGACGACGACGACGACGACGACGAATATCGCGAGAGGCTCTGAGATATGTGAGAAATACATCTATAAAATGTAATTCAGACTGCCTCGTCCCACCTTATGCTGTACCGCTTTGGCAAATGCTTTATCTGCGCCATTCGCCTTAATCACATCTGAGAGTAAATCTTAAAAAAACGCCTGTCGCTAATTGTTCGTCATCACAGGTACTGTTTGCTATACGGCCACGACGCGCAACTGATTTCCAAAATTCATCTTTCTCCTGTGAGGATGGAACTTACAACCCCTGGTTTATTAGACCAGTGCTCTACCACTGAGCTAAAGAGGCGCGGCCTAGCGGTACTCTTGGGTACTTCGTCCTTACGGTCGTCTGCACCATCAGACTTTAGCTGACAACACTTCATATTACCGGCTAATATTTGCAGCTATGGCGACAAATTACTGCTTGGCTACACATCTGACACGTAACCGATGTGCTCTCCAAACCACAACACTTGCATTTCAGAACATGTCTTTCACACTTGTCTACAAAATCACCTTCACCTTCAAATACAGTTTCCTTGCGACTGACAGAGACGTAGGCAAAGTTTAAAGTTGCTATTTCCATTAAATCTCGTTAATCAGAAAAACGGTAATTTACACCTGCAGCGGAACAAAATTCCGTTCCGCCCAGCGTCTGGCTCGAACCCACGACCCTGGGAATAAGAGTCTGACGCTCTACCGACTGAGATAGCCGGCTACCTCGGTGAATACTTGCCGGGTAGCACGTCACACAGTACTCGTTTGGGTTGGGTGGTCCCATACAGAATCTCTCCATGCTGCCCAATGTTTTCCTAACGTCACACTCGTCACGTACTTCACTTTTATGTCATAATCATTTCTGAGAGGTAAAGAAATTGCATGACAACATGCAGAGCTAGTGGCGTCAAAATTAACACACATACTTTATGTGACTCAAAAGCCGAACGAGTTACTTTCCGACGTTGTTTTAGATGTGCAAGTGATAGTCAAAACTCGCTGTGTCGGCACTCGGCCGACCATTTCGATAGTTAACACCGGTCTTGTTGTGTGTGTTTCAAGCTCAAGAGCATCTCCAAGCAAAAAATGGTCAACAGCAACATTCAGACGGTTTCGTACTGCTCAATTGCTACATTAAAACGTTATGTTTCTTTTTCAGAACTGGAAAAACACAAGCGTGACAGCATTCGAACCTGTAATCTTCAGATCCGAAGTCCGACGAATTATCCATTAGGCCACACGGTCACTGACGACCAACATTTACATGTATACGACTCATCTCGAAACGCTCACACCCCTGAGGATTTGTGTTTTCGTTCTACACAGCAGCTGCCCCTTGCTCTTTCCCACCCATTCGTTACATTCAACCTCTGACGAGACCGACCAAATATAGACTGAGAAACAAGACCACACACTTTGTGCATTCGGAATCGAAGGCAGGGCGACCCTCGCCGCATTTGCTACGATTGCCATTTGCTACTTCTGCAGAAGCGGCGGCGGCGACGACGACGACGACGACGACGAAGATCGCGAGAGGCTCTGAGATATGTGAGAAATACATCTATAAAATGTAATTCAGACTGCCTCGTCCCACCTTATGCCGTACCGCTTTGGCAAATGCTTTATCTGCGCCATTCGCCTTAATCACATCTGAGAGTAAATCTTAAAAAAACGCCTGTCGCTAATTGTTCGTCATCACAGGTACTGTTTGCTATACGGCCACGACGCGCAACTGATTTCCAAAATTCATCTTTCTCCTGTGAGGATGGAACTTACGACCCCTGGTTTGTTAGACCAGTGCTCTACCACTGAGCTAAAGAGGCGCGGCCTAGCGGTACTCTTGGGTACTTCGTCCTTACGGTCGTCTGCACCATCAGACTTTAGCTGACAACACTTCATATTACCGGCTAATATTTGCAGCTATGGCGACAAATTACTGCTTGGCTACACATCTGACACGTAACCGATGTGCTCTCCAAACCACAACACTTGCATTTCAGAACATGTCTTTCACACATGTCTACAAAATCACCTTCACCTTCAAATACAGTTTCCTTGCGACTGACAGAGACGTAGGCAAAGTTTAAAGTTGCTATTTCCATTAAATCTCGTTAATCAGAAAAACGGTAATTTACACCTGCAGCGGAACAAAATTCCGTTCCGCCCAGCGTCTGGCTCGAACCCACGACCCTGGGAATAAGAGTCTGACGCTCTACCGACTGAGATAGCCGGCTACCTCGGTGAATACTTGCCGGGTAGCACGTCACACAGTACTCGTTAGGGTTGGGTGGTCCCATACAGAATCTCTCCATGCTGCCCAATGTTTTCCTAACGTCACACTCGTCACGTACTTCACTTTTATGTCATAATCATTTCTGAGAGGCAAAGAAATTGCATGACAACAAGCAGAGCTAGTGGCGTCAAAGTTAACACACATACTTTATGTGACTCAAAAGCCGAACGAGTTACTTTCCGACGTTGTTTTAGATGTGCAAGTGCCAGTCAAAACTCGCGGTGTCGGCACTCGGCCGACCATTTCGTTAGTTAACACCGGTCTTGCTGTGTGTGTTTCAAGCTCAAGAGCATCTCCAAGCAAAAAATGGTCAACAGCAACATTCAGACGGTTTCGTACTGCTCAATTGCTACATTAAAACGTTATGTTTCTTTTTCAGAACTGGAAAAACACAAGCGTGACAGCATTCGAACCTGTAATCATCAGATCCGAAGTCCGACGCCTTATCCATTAGGCCACACGGTCACTGACGACCAACATTTACATGTATACGACTCATCTCGAAACGCTCACACCCATGAGGATTTGCGTTTTCGTTCTACACAGCCGCTGCCCCTTGCTCTTTCCCACCCATTCGTTACATTCAACCTCTGACGTGACCGACCAAATATAGACTGAGAAACAAGACCACACACTTTGTGCATTCGGAATCGAAGGCAGGGCGACCCTCGCCGCATTTGCTACGATTGCCATTTGCTACTTCTGCAGAAGCGGCGGCGACGACGACGACGACGACGACGAAGATCGCGAGAGGCTCTGAGATATGTGAGAAATACATCTATAAAATGTAATACAGACTGCCTCGTCCCACCTTATGCTGTACCGCTTTGGCAAATGCTTTATCTGCGCCATTCGCCTTAATCACATCTGAGAGTAAATCTTAAAAAAACGCCTGTCGCTAATTGTTCGTCATCACAGGTACTGTTTGCTATACGGCCACGACGCGCAACTGATTTCCAAAATTCATCTTTCTCCTGTGAGGATGGAACTTACAACCCCTGGTTTATTAGACCAGTGCTCTACCACTGAGCTAAAGAGGCGCGGCCTAGCGGTACTCTTGGGTACTTCGTCCTTACGGTCGTCTGCACCATCAGACTTTAGCTGACAACACTTCATATTACCGGCTAATATTTGCAGCTATGGCGACAAATTACTGCTTGGCTACACATCTGACACGTAACCGATGTGCTCTCCAAACCACAACACTTGCATTTCAGAACATGTCTTTCACACTTGTCTACAAAATCACCTTCACCTTCAAATACAGTTTCCTTGCGACTGACAGAGTCGTAGGCAAAGTTTAAAGTTGCTATTTCCATTAAATCTCGTTAATCAGAAAAACGGTAATTTACACCAGCAGCGGAACAAAATTCCGTTCCGCCCAGCGTCTGGCTCGAACCCACGACCCTGGGATTAACACTCTGACGCTCTACCGACTGAGATAGCCGGCTACCTCGGTGAATACTTGCCGGGTAGCACGTCACACAGTACTCGTTTGGGTTGGGTGGTCCCATACAGCATCTCTCCATGCTGCCTAATGTTTTCCTAACGTCACACTCGTCACGTACTTCACTTTTATGTCATAATCATTTCTGAGAGGCAAAGAAATTGCATGACAACAAGCAGAGCTAGTGGCGTCAAAATTAACACACATACTTTATGTGACTCAAAAGCCGAACGAGTTACTTTCCGACGTTATTTTAGATGTGCAATTGCCAGTCAAAACTCGCGGTGTCGGCACTCTGCCGACCATTTCGCTAGTTAACACCGGTCTTGCTGTGTGTGTTTCAAGCTCAAGAGCATCTCCAAGCAAAAAATGGTCAACAGCAACATTCAGACGGTTTCGTACTGCTCAATTGCTACATTAAAACGGTATGTTTCTTTTTCATAACTGGAAAAACACAAGAGTGACAGCATTCGAACCTGTAATCTTCAGAGCCGAAGTCCGACGCCTTATCCATTAGGCCACACGGTCACTGACGACCAACATTTACATGTATACGACTCATCTCGAAACGCTCACACCCCTGAGGATTTGTGTTTTCGTTCTACACAGCCGCTGCCCCTTGCTCTTTCCCACCCATTCGTTACATTCAACCTCTGACGTGACCGACCAAATATAGACTGAGAAACAAGACCACACACTTTGTGCATTCGGAATCGAAGGCAGGGCGTCCCTCGCCGCATTTGCTACGATGGCCATTTGCTACTTCTGCAGAAGCGGCGGCGGCGACGACGACGACGACGACGACGACGACGACGACGACGAAGATCGCGAGAGGCTCTGAGATATGTGAGAAATACATCTATAAAATGTAATTCAGACTGCCTCGTCCCACCTTATGCCGTACCGCTTTGGCAAATGCTTTATCTGCGCCATTCGCCTTAATCACATCTGAGAGTAAATCTTAAAAAAACGCCTGTCGCTAATTGTTCGTCATCACAGGTACTGTTTGCTATACGGCCACGACGCGCAACTGATTTCCAAAATTCATCTTTCTCCTGTGAGGATGGAACTTACGACCCCTGGTTTATTAGACCAGTGCTCTACCACTGAGCTAAAGAGGCGCGGCCTAGCGGTACTCTTGGGTACTTCGTCCTTACGGTCGTCTGCACCATCAGACTTTAGCTGACAACACTTCATATTACCGGCTAATATTTGCAGCTATGGCGACAAATTACTGCTTGGCTACACATCTGACACGTAACCGATGTGCTCTCCAAACCACAACACTTGCATTTCAGAACATGTCTTTCACACATGTCTACAAAATCACCTTCACCTTCAAATACAGTTTCCTTGCGACTGACAGAGACGTAGGCAAAGTTTAAAGTTGCTATTTCCATTAAATCTCGTTAATCAGAAAAACGGTAATTTACACCTGCAGCGGAACAAAATTCCGTTCCGCCCAGCGTCTGGCTCGAACCCACGACCCTGGGAATAAGAGTCTGACGCTCTACCGACTGAGCTGGCCGGCTACCTCGGTGAATACCTGCCGGGTAGCACGTCACACAGTACTCGTTTGGGTTGGGTGGTCCCATACAGAATCTCCCCATGATGCCTAATGTTTTCCTAACGTCACACTCGTCACGTACTTCACTTTTATGTCATAATCATTTCTGAGAGGTAAAGAAATTGCATGACAACATGCAGAGCTAGTGGCGTCAAAATTAACACACATACTTTATGTGACTCAAAAGCCGAACGAGTTACTTTCCGACGTTGTTTTAGATGTGCAAGTGATAGTCAAAACTCGCTGTGTCGGCACTCTGCCGACCATTTCGATAGTTAACACCGGTCTTGTTGTGTGTGTTTCAAGCTCAAGAGCATCTCCAAGCAAAAAATGGTCAACAGCAACATTCAGACGGTTTCGTACTGCTCAATTGCTACATTAAAACGTTATGTTTCTTTTTCAGAACTGGAAAAACACAAGAGTGACAGCATTCGAACCTGTAATCTTCAGATCCGAAGTCCGACGAATTATCCATTAGGCCACACGGTCACTGACGACCAACATTTACATGTATACGACTCATCTCGAAACGCTCACACCCCTGAGGATTTGTGTTTTCGTTCTACACAGCAGCTGCCCCTTGCTCTTTCCCACCCATTCGTTACATTCAACCTCTGACGAGACCGACCAAATATAGACTGAGAAACAAGACCACACACTTTGTGCATTCGGAATCGAAGGCAGGGCGTCCCTCGCCGCATTTGCTACGATGGCCATTTGCTACTTCTGCAGAAGCGGCGGCGGCGACGACGACGACGACGACGACGACGACGACGAATATCGCGAGAGGCTCTGAGATATGTGAGAAATACATCTATAAAATGTAATTCAGACTGCCTCGTCCCACCTTATGCTGTACCGCTTTGGCAAATGCTTTATCTGCGCCATTCGCCTTAATCACATCTGAGAGTAAATCTTAAAAAAACGCCTGTCGCTAATTGTTCGTCATCACAGGTACTGTTTGCTATACGGCCACGACGCGCAACTGATTTCCAAAATTCATCTTTCTCCTGTGAGGATGGAACTTACAACCCCTGGTTTATTAGACCAGTGCTCTACCACTGAGCTAAAGAGGCGCGGCCTAGCGGTACTCTTGGGTACTTCGTCCTTACGGTCGTCTGCACCATCAGACTTTAGCTGACAACACTTCATATTACCGGCTAATATTTGCAGCTATGGCGACAAATTACTGCTTGGCTACACATCTGACACGTAACCGATGTGCTCTCCAAACCACAACACTTGCATTTCAGAACATGTCTTTCACACTTGTCTACAAAATCACCTTCACCTTCAAATACAGTTTCCTTGCGACTGACAGAGACGTAGGCAAAGTTTAAAGTTGCTATTTCCATTAAATCTCGTTAATCAGAAAAACGGTAATTTACACCTGCAGCGGAACAAAATTCCGTTCCGCCCAGCGTCTGGCTCGAACCCACGACCCTGGGAATAAGAGTCTGACGCTCTACCGACTGAGATAGCCGGCTACCTCGGTGAATACTTGCCGGGTAGCACGTCACACAGTACTCGTTTGGGTTGGGTGGTCCCATACAGAATCTCTCCATGCTGCCCAATGTTTTCCTAACGTCACACTCGTCACGTACTTCACTTTTATGTCATAATCATTTCTGAGAGGTAAAGAAATTGCATGACAACATGCAGAGCTAGTGGCGTCAAAATTAACACACATACTTTATGTGACTCAAAAGCCGAACGAGTTACTTTCCGACGTTGTTTTAGATGTGCAAGTGATAGTCAAAACTCGCTGTGTCGGCACTCTGCCGACCATTTCGATAGTTAACACCGGTCTTGTTGTGTGTGTTTCAAGCTCAAGAGCATCTCCAAGCAAAAAATGGTCAACAGCAACATTCAGACGGTTTCGTACTGCTCAATTGCTACATTAAAACGTTATGTTTCTTTTTCAGAACTGGAAAAACACAAGAGTGACAGCATTCGAACCTGTAATCTTCAGATCCGAAGTCCGACGAATTATCCATTAGGCCACACGGTCACTGACGACCAACATTTACATGTATACGACTCATCTCGAAACGCTCACACCCCTGAGGATTTGTGTTTTCGTTCTACACAGCAGCTGCCCCTTGCTCTTTCCCACCCATTCGTTACATTCAACCTCTGACGAGACCGACCAAATATAGACTGAGAAACAAGACCACACACTTTGTGCATTCGGAATCGAAGGCAGGGCGTCCCTCGCCGCATTTGCTACGATGGCCATTTGCTACTTCTGCAGAAGCGGCGGCGGCGACGACGACGACGACGACGACGACGACGACGAATATCGCGAGAGGCTCTGAGATATGTGAGAAATACATCTATAAAATGTAATTCAGACTGCCTCGTCCCACCTTATGCTGTACCGCTTTGGCAAATGCTTTATCTGCGCCATTCGCCTTAATCACATCTGAGAGTAAATCTTAAAAAAACGCCTGTCGCTAATTGTTCGTCATCACAGGTACTGTTTGCTATACGGCCACGACGCGCAACTGATTTCCAAAATTCATCTTTCTCCTGTGAGGATGGAACTTACAACCCCTGGTTTATTAGACCAGTGCTCTACCACTGAGCTAAAGAGGCGCGGCCTAGCGGTACTCTTGGGTACTTCGTCCTTACGGTCGTCTGCACCATCAGACTTTAGCTGACAACACTTCATATTACCGGCTAATATTTGCAGCTATGGCGACAAATTACTGCTTGGCTACACATCTGACACGTAACCGATGTGCTCTCCAAACCACAACACTTGCATTTCAGAACATGTCTTTCACACTTGTCTACAAAATCACCTTCACCTTCAAATACAGTTTCCTTGCGACTGACAGAGACGTAGGCAAAGTTTAAAGTTGCTATTTCCATTAAATCTCGTTAATCAGAAAAACGGTAATTTACACCTGCAGCGGAACAAAATTCCGTTCCGCCCAGCGTCTGGCTCGAACCCACGACCCTGGGAATAAGAGTCTGACGCTCTACCGACTGAGATAGCCGGCTACCTCGGTGAATACTTGCCGGGTAGCACGTCACACAGTACTCGTTTGGGTTGGGTGGTCCCATACAGAATCTCTCCATGCTGCCCAATGTTTTCCTAACGTCACACTCGTCACGTACTTCACTTTTATGTCATAATCATTTCTGAGAGGTAAAGAAATTGCATGACAACATGCAGAGCTAGTGGCGTCAAAATTAACACACATACTTTATGTGACTCAAAAGCCGAACGAGTTACTTTCCGACGTTGTTTTAGATGTGCAAGTGATAGTCAAAACTCGCTGTGTCGGCACTCGGCCGACCATTTCGATAGTTAACACCGGTCTTGTTGTGTGTGTTTCAAGCTCAAGAGCATCTCCAAGCAAAAAATGGTCAACAGCAACATTCAGACGGTTTCGTACTGCTCAATTGCTACATTAAAACGTTATGTTTCTTTTTCAGAACTGGAAAAACACAAGCGTGACAGCATTCGAACCTGTAATCTTCAGATCCGAAGTCCGACGAATTATCCATTAGGCCACACGGTCACTGACGACCAACATTTACATGTATACGACTCATCTCGAAACGCTCACACCCCTGAGGATTTGTGTTTTCGTTCTACACAGCAGCTGCCCCTTGCTCTTTCCCACCCATTCGTTACATTCAACCTCTGACGAGACCGACCAAATATAGACTGAGAAACAAGACCACACACTTTGTGCATTCGGAATCGAAGGCAGGGCGTCCCTCGCCGCATTTGCTTCGATTGCCATTTGCTACTTCTGCAGAAGCGGCGGCGGCGACGACGACGACGACGACGACGACGACGACGACGAATATCGCGAGAGGCTCTGAGATATGTGAGAAATACATCTATAAAATGTAATTCAGACTGCCTCGTCCCACCTTATGCTGTACCGCTTTGGCAAATGCTTTATCTGCGCCATTCGCCTTAATCGCATCTGAGAGTGATTCTTAAAAAAACGCCTGTCGCTAATTGTTCGTCATCACAGGTTCTGTTTGCTATACGGCCACGACGCGCAACTGATTTCCAAAATTCATCTTTCTCCTGTGAGGATGGAACTTACGACCCCTGGTTTATTAGACCAGTGCTCTACCACTGAGCTAAAGAGGCGCGGCCTAGCGGTGCTCTTGGGTACTTCGTCCTTACGGTCGTCTGCATCATCAGACTTTAGCTGACAACAATTCATATTACCGGCTAATATTTGCAGCTATGGCGACAAATTACTGCTTGGCTACACATCTGACACGTAACCGATGTGCTCTCCAAACAACAACACTTGCATTTCAGTACATGTCTTTCACACATGTCTACAAAATCACCTTCACCTTCAAATACAGCTTCCTTGCGACTGACAGAGACGTAGGCAAAGTTTAAAGTTGCTATTTCCATTAAATCTCGTTAATCAGAAAAACGGTAATTTACACTTGCAGCGGAACAAAATTCCGTTCCGCCCAGCGTCTGGCTCGAACCCACGACCCTGGGATTAAGAGTCTGACGCTCTACCGACTGAGCTAGCCGGCTACCTCGGTGAATAAATGCCGGGTAGCACGTCACACAGTACTCGTTTGGGTTGGTTGGTCCCATTCAGAATCTCCCCATGATGCCTAATGTTTTCCTAACGTCACACTCGTCACGTACTTCACTTTAATGTCATAATCATTTCTGAGAGGTAAAGAAATTGCATGACAACATGCAGAGCTAGTGGCGTCAAAATTAACACACATACTTTATGTGACTCAAAAGCCGAACGAGTTACTTTCCGACGTTGTTTTAGATGTGCAAGTGATAGTCAAAACTCGCTGTGTCGGCACTCGGCCGACCATTTCGATAGTTAACACCGGTCTTGTTGTGTGTGTTTCAAGCTCAAGAGCATCTCCAAGCAAAAATTGGTCAACAGCAACATTCAGACGGTTTCGTACTGCTCAATTGCTACATTAAAACGTTATGTTTCTTTTTCAGAACTGGAAGAACACAAGCGTGACAGCATTCGAACCTGTAATCATCAGATCCGAAGTCCGACGCCTTATCCATTAGGCCACACGGTCACTGACGACCAACATTTTCATGTATACGACTCATCTCGAAACGCTCACACCCCTGAGGATTTGCGTTTTCGTTCTACACAGCCGCTGCCCCTTGCTCTTTCCCACCCATTCGTTACATTCAACCTCTGACGTGACCGACCAAATATAGACTGAGAAACAAGACCACACACTTTGTGCATTCGGAATCGAAGGCAGGGCGACCCTCGCCGCATTTGCTACGATTGCCATTTGCTACTTCTGCAGAAGCGGCGGCGGCGACGACGACGACGACGACGACGAAGATCGCGAGAGGCTCTGAGATATGTGAGAAATACATCTATAAAATGTAATTCAGACTGCCTCGTCCCACCTTATGCCGTACCGCTTTGGCAAATGCTTTATCTGCGCCATTCGCCTTAATCACATCTGAGAGTAAATCTTAAAAAAACGCCTGTCGCTAATTGTTCGTCATCACAGGTACTGTTTGCTATACGGCCACGACGCGCAACTGATTTCCAAAATTCATCTTTCTCCTGTGAGGATGGAACTTACGACCCCTGGTTTATTAGACCAGTGCTCTACCACTGAGCTAAAGAGGCGCGGCCTAGCGGTACTCTTGGGTACTTCGTCCTTACGGTCGTCTGCACCATCAGACTTTAGCTGACAACACTTCATATTACCGGCTAATATTTGCAGCTATGGCGACAAATTACTGCTTGGCTACACATCTGACACGTAACCGATGTGCTCTCCAAACCACAACACTTGCATTTCAGAACATGTCTTTCACACATGTCTACAAAATCACCTTCACCTTCAAATACAGTTTCCTTGCGACTGACAGAGACGTAGGCAAAGTTTAAAGTTGCTATTTCCATTAAATCTCGTTAATCAGAAAAACGGTAATTTACACCTGCAGCGGAACAAAATTCCGTTCCGCCCAGCGTCTGGCTCGAACCCACGACCCTGGGAATAAGAGTCTGACGCTCTACCGACTGAGATAGCCGGCTACCTCGGTGAATACTTGCCGGGTAGCACGTCACACAGTACTCGTTAGGGTTGGGTGGTCCCATACAGAATCTCTCCATGCTGCCCAATGTTTTCCTAACGTCACACTCGTCACGTACTTCACTTTTATGTCATAATCATTTCTGAGAGGCAAAGAAATTGCATGACAACAAGCAGAGCTAGTGGCGTCAAAGTTAACACACATACTTTATGTGACTCAAAAGCCGAACGAGTTACTTTCCGACGTTGTTTTAGATGTGCAAGTGCCAGTCAAAACTCGCGGTGTCGGCACTCGGCCGACCATTTCGTTAGTTAACACCGGTCTTGCTGTGTGTGTTTCAAGCTCAAGAGCATCTCCAAGCAAAAAATGGTCAACAGCAACATTCAGACGGTTTCGTACTGCTCAATTGCTACATTAAAACGTTATGTTTCTTTTTCAGAACTGGAAAAACACAAGCGTGACAGCATTCGAACCTGTAATCATCAGATCCGAAGTCCGACGCCTTATCCATTAGGCCACACGGTCACTGACGACCAACATTTACATGTATACGACTCATCTCGAAACGCTCACACCCATGAGGATTTGCGTTTTCGTTCTACACAGCCGCTGCCCCTTGCTCTTTCCCACCCATTCGTTACATTCAACCTCTGACGTGACCGACCAAATATAGACTGAGAAACAAGACCACACACTTTGTGCATTCGGAATCGAAGGCAGGGCGACCCTCGCCGCATTTGCTACGATTGCCATTTGCTACTTCTGCAGAAGCGGCGGCGGCGGCGACGACGACGACGACGACGACGTCGAATATCGCGAGAGGCTCTGAGATATGTGAGAAATACATCTGTAAAATGTAATTCAGACTGCCTCGTCCCACCTTATGCTGTACCGCTTTGGCAAATGCTTTATCTGCGCCATTCGCCTTAATCGCATCTGAGAGTGATTCTTAAAAAAACGCCTGTCGCTAATTGTTCGTCATCACAGGTACTGTTTGCTATACGGCCACGACGCGCAACTGATTTCCAAAATTCATCTTTCTCCTGTGAGGATGGAACTTACAACCCCTGGTTTATTAGACCAGTGCTCTACCACTGAGCTAAAGAGGCGCGGCCTAGCGGTACTCTTGGGTACTTCGTCCTTACGGTCGTCTGCATCATCAGACTTTAGCTGACAACACTTCATATTACCGGCTAATATTTGCAGCTATGGCGACAAATTACTGCTTGGCTACACATCTGACACGTAACCGATGTGCTCTCCAAACAACAACACTTGCATTTCAGAACATGTCTTTCACACTTGTCTACAAAATCACCTTCACCTTCAAATACAGCTTCCTTGCGACTGACAGAGACGTAGGCAAAGTTTAAAGTTGCTATTTCCATTAAATCTCGTTAATCAGAAAAACGGTAATTTACACTTGCAGCGGAACAAAATTCCGTTCCGCCCAGCGTCTGGCTCGAACCCACGACCCTGGGATTAAGAGTCTGACGCTCTACCGACTGAGCTAGCCGGCTACCTCGGTGAAAACCTGCCGGGTAGCACGTCACACAGTACTCGTTTGGGTTGGGTGGTCCCATACAGAATCTCCCCATGATGCCTAATGTTTTCCTAACGTCACACTCGTCACGTACTTCACTTTTATGTCATAATCATTTCTGAGAGGTAAAGAAATTGCATGACAACATGCAGAGCTAGTGGCGTCAAAATTAACACACATACTTTATGTAACTCAAAAGCCGAACGAGTTACTTTCCGACGTTGTTTTAGATGTGCAAGTGATAGTCAAAACTCGCTGTGTCGGCACTCTGCCGACCATTTCGATAGTTAACACCGGTCTTGTTGTGTGTGTTTCAAGCTCAAGAGCATCTCCAAGCAAAAAATGGTCAACAGCAACATTCAGACGGTTTCGTACTGCTCAATTGCTACATTAAAACGTTATGTTTCTTTTTCAGAACTGGAAAAACACAAGCGTGACAGCATTCGAACCTGTAATCATCAGATCCGAAGTCCGACGCCTTATCCATTAGGCCACACGGTCACTGACGACCAACATTTACATGTATACGACTCATCTCGAAACGCTCACACCCATGAGGATTTGCGTTTTCGTTCTACACAGCCGCTGCCCCTTGCTCTTTCCCACCCATTCGTTACATTCAACCTCTGACGTGACCGACCAAATATAGACTGAGAAACAAGACCACACACTTTGTGCATTCGGAATCGAAGGCAGGGCGTCCCTCGCCGCATTTGCTACGATGGCCATTTGCTACTTCTGCAGAAGCGGCGGCGGCGACGACGACGACGACGACGACGACGACGACGAAGATCGCGAGAGGCTCTGAGATATGTGAGAAATACATCTATAAAATGTAATACAGACTGCCTCGTCCCACCTTATGCTGTACCGCTTTGGCAAATGCTTTATCTGCGCCATTCGCCTTAATCACATCTGAGAGTAAATCTTAAAAAAACGCCTGTCGCTAATTGTTCGTCATCACAGGTACTGTTTGCTATACGGCCACGACGCGCAACTGATTTCCAAAATTCATCTTTCTCCTGTGAGGATGGAACTTACAACCCCTGGTTTATTAGACCAGTGCTCTACCACTGAGCTAAAGAGGCGCGGCCTAGCGGTACTCTTGGGTACTTCGTCCTTACGGTCGTCTGCACCATCAGACTTTAGCTGACAACACTTCATATTACCGGCTAATATTTGCAGCTATGGCGACAAATTACTGCTTGGCTACACATCTGACACGTAACCGATGTGCTCTCCAAACCACAACACTTGCTTTTCAGAACATGTCTTTCACACATGTCTACAAAATCACCTTCACCTTCAAATACAGTTTCCTTGCGACTGACAGAGACGTAGGCAAAGTTTAAAGTTGCTATTTCCATTAAATCTCGTTAATCAGAAAAACGGTAATTCACACCTGCAGCGGAACAAAATTCCGTTTCGCCCAGCGCCTGGCTCGAACCCACGACGGTGGGATAAAGTGCCTGACGCTCTACCGACTGAGATAGCCGGCTACCTCGGTGAATACTTGCCGGGTAGCACGTCACACAGTACTCGTTTGGGTTGGGTGGTCCCATACAGCATCTCTCCATGCTGCCTAATGTTTTCCTAACGTCACACTCGTCACGTACTTCACTTTTATGTCATAATCATTTCTGAGAGGCAAAGAAATTGCATGACAACAAGCAGAGCTAGTGGCGTCAAAATTAACACACATACTTTATGTGACTCAAAAGCCGAACGAGTTAGTTTCCGACGTTGTTTTAGATGTGCAAGTGCCAGTCAAAACTCGCGGTGTCGGCACTCTGCCGACCACTTCGCTAGTTAACACCGGTCTTGCTGTGTGTGTTTGAAGCTCAAGAGCATCTCCAAGCAAAAAATGGTCAACAGCAACATTCAGACGGTTTCGTACTGCTCAATTGCTACATTAAAACGGTATGTTTCTTTTTCAGAACTGGAAAAACACAAGCGTGACAGCATTCGAACCTGTAATCTTCAGAGCCGAAGTCCGACGCCTTATCCATTAGGCCACACGGTCACTGACGACCAACATTTACATGTATACGACTCATCTCGAAACGCTCACACCCCTGAGGATTTGTGTTTTCGTTCTACACAGCCGCTGCCCCTTGCTCTTTCCCACCCATTCGTTACATTCAACCTCTGACGTGACCGACCAAATATAGACTGAGAAACAAGACCACACACTTTGTGCATTCGGAATCGAAGGCAGGGCGCCCCTCGCCGCATTTGCTACGATGGCCATTTGCTACTTCTGCAGAAGCGGCGGCGGCGACGACGACGACGACGACGACGACGACGACGACGACGACGAAGATCGCGAGAGGCTCTGAGATATGTGAGAAATACATCTATAAAATGTAATTCAGACTGCCTCGTCCCACCTTATGCTGTACCGCTTTGGCAAATGCTTTATCTGCGCCATTCGCCTTAATCACATCTGAGAGTAAATCTTAAAAAAACGCCTGTCGCTAATTGTTCGTCATCACAGGTACTGTTTGCTATACGGCCACGACGCGCAACTGATTTCCAAAATTCATCTTTCTCCTGTGAGGATGGAACTTACAACCCCTGGTTTATTAGACCGGTGCTCTACCACTGAGCTAAAGAGGCGCGGCCTAGCGGTACTCTTGGGTACTTCGTCCTTACGGTCGTCTGCACCATCAGACTTCAGCTGACAACACTTCATATTACCGGCTAATATTTGCAGCTATGGCGACAAATTACTGCTTGGCTACACATCTGACACGTAACCGATGTGCTCTCCAAACCACAACACTTGCATTTCAGAACATGTCTTTCACACATGTCTACAAAATCACCTTCACCTTCAAATACAGTTTCCTTGCGACTGACAGAGACGTAGGCAAAGTTTAAAGTTGCTATTTCCATTAAATCTCGTTAATCAGAAAAACGGTAATTTACACCTGCAGCGGAACAAAATTCCGTTCCGCCCAGCGTCTGGCTCGAACCCACGACCCTGGGATTAACACTCTGACGCTCTACCGACTGAGATAGCCGGCTACCTCGGTGAATACTTGCCGGGTAGCACGTCACACAGTACTCGTTTGGGTTGGGTGGTCCCATACAGAATCTCTCCATGCTGCCTAATGTTTTCCTAACGTCACACTCGTCACGTACTTCACTTTTATGTCATAATCATTTCTGAGAGGCAAAGAAATTGCATGACAACAAGCAGAGCTAGTGGCGTCAAAATTAACACACATACTTTATGTGACTCAAAAGCCGAACGAGTTAGTTTCCGACGTTGTTTTAGATGTGCAAGTGCCAGTCAAAACTCGCGGTGTCGGCACTCTGCCGACCATTTCGCTAGTTAACACCGGTCTTGCTGTGTGTGTTTCAAGCTCAAGAGCATCTCCAAGCAAAAAATGGTCAACAGCAACATTCAGACGGTTTCGTACTGCTCAATTGCTACATTAAAACGGTATGTTTCTTTTTCAGAACTGGAAAAACACAAGCGTGACAGCATTCGAACCTGTAATCTTCAGAGCCGAAGTCCGACGCCTTATCCATTAGGCCACACGGTCACTGACGACCAACATTTACATGTATACGACTCATCTCGAAACGCTCACACCCCTGAGGATTTGTGTTTTCGTTCTACACAGCCGCTGCCCCTTGCTCTTTCCCACCCATTCGTTACATTCAACCTCTGACGTGACCGACCAAATATAGACTGAGAAACAAGACCACACACTTTGTGCATTCGGAATCGAAGGCAGGGCGTCCCTCGCCGCATTTGCTACGATGGCCATTTGCTACTTCTGCAGAAGCGGCGGCGGCGACGACGACGACGACGACGACGACGACGAAGATCGCGAGAGGCTCTGACATATGTGAGAAATACATCTATAAAATGTAATACAGACTGCCTCGTCCCACCTTATGCTGTACCACTTTGGCAAATGCTTTATCTGCGCCATTCGCCTTAATCACATCTGAGAGTAAATCTTAAAAAAACGCCTGTCGCTAATTGTTCGTCATCACAGGTACTGTTTGCTATACGGCCACGACGCGCAACTGATTTCCAAAATTCATCTTTCTCCTGTGAGGATGGAACTTACAACCCCTGGGTTATTAGACCAGTGCTCTACCACTGAGCTAAAGAGGCGCGGCCTAGCGGTACTCTTGGGTACTTCGTCCTTACGGTCGTCTGCACCATCAGACTTCAGCTGACAACACTTCATATTACCGGCTAATATTTGCAGCTATGGCGACAAATTACTGCTTGGCTACACATCTGACACGTAACCGATGTGCTCTCCAAACCACAACACTTGCATTTCAGAACATGTCTTTCACACATGTCTACAAAATCACCTTCACCTTCAAATACAGTTTCCTTGCGACTGACAGAGACGTAGGCAAAGTTTAAAGTTGCTATTTCCATTAAATCTCGTTAATCAGAAAAACGGTAATTTACACCTGCAGCGGAACAAAATTCCGTTCCGCCCAGCGTCTGGCTCGAACCCACGACCCTGGGAATAAGAGTCTGACGCTCTACCGACTGAGATAGCCGGCTACCTCGGTGAATACTTGCCGGGTAGCACGTCACACAGTACTCGTTTGGGTTGGGTGGTCCCATACAGAATCTCTCCATGCTGCCCAATGTTTTCCTAACGTCACACTCGTCACGTACTTCACTTTTATGTCATAATCATTTCTGAGAGGCAAAGAAATTGCATGACAACAAGCAGAGCTAGTGGCGTCAAAATTAACACACATACTTTATGTGACTCAAAAGCCGAACGAGTTAGTTTCCGACGTTGTTTTAGATGTGCAAGTGCCAGTCAAAACTCGCGGTGTCGGCACTCTGCCGACCATTTCGCTAGTTAACACCGGTCTTGCTGTGTGTGTTTCAAGCTCAAGAGCATCTCCAAGCAAAAAATGGTCAACAGCAACATTCAGACGGTTTCGTACTGCTCAATTGCTACATTAAAACGGTATGTTTCTTTTTCAGAACTGGAAAAACACAAGCGTGACAGCATTCGAACCTGTAATCTTCAGAGCCGAAGTCCGACGCCTTATCCATTAGGCCACACGGTCACTGACGACCAACATTTACATGTATACGACTCATCTCGAAACGCTCACACCCCTGAGGATTGGTGTTTTCGTTCTACACAGCCGCTGCCCCTTGCTCTTTCCCACCCATTCGTTACATTCAACCTCTGACGTGACCGACCAAATATAGACTGAGAAACAAGACCACACACTTTGTGCATTCGGAATCGAAGGCAGGGCGTCCCTCGCCGCATTTGCTACGATGGCCATTTGCTACTTCTGCAGAAGCGGCGGCGGCGACGACGACGACGACGACGACGACGACGACGACGACGACGACGACGACGAAGATCGCGAGAGGCTCTGAGATATGTGAGAAATACATCTATAAAATGTAATTCAGACTGCCTCGTCCCACCTTATGCTGTACCGCTTTGGCAAATGCTTTATCTGCGCCATTCGCCTTAATCACATCTGAGAGTAAATCTTAAAAAAACGCCTGTCGCTAATTGTTCGTCATCACAGGTACTGTTTGCTATACGGCCACGACGCGCAACTGATTTCCAAAATTCATCTTTCTCCTGTGAGGATGGAACTTACAACCCCTGGTTTATTAGACCAGTGCTCTACCACTGAGCTAAAGAGGCGCGGCCTAGCGGTACTCTTGGGTACTTCGTCCTTACGGTCGTCTGCACCATCAGACTTCAGCTGACAACACTTCATATTACCGGCTAATATTTGCAGCTATGGCGACAAATTACTGCTTGGCTACACATCTGACACGTAACCGATGTGCTCTCCAAACCACAACACTTGCATTTCAGAACATGTCTTTCACACATGTCTACAAAATCACCTTCACCTTCAAATACAGTTTCCTTGCGACTGACAGAGACGTAGGCAAAGTTTAAAGTTGCTATTTCCATTAAATCTCGTTAATCAGAAAAACGGTAATTTACACCTGCAGCGGAACAAAATTCCGTTCCGCCCAGCGTCTGGCTCGAACCCACAACCCTGGGAATAAGAGTCTGACGCTCTACCGACTGAGATAGCCGGCTACCTCGGTGAATACTTGCCGGGTAGCACGTCACACAGTACTCGTTTGGGTTGGGTGGTCCCATACAGAATCTCTCCATGCTGCCTAATGTTTTCCTAACGTCACACTCGTCACGTACTTCACTTTTATGTCATAATCATTTCTGAGAGGCAAAGAAATTGCATGACAACAAGCAGAGCTAGTGGCGTCAAAATTAACACACATACTTTATGTGACTCAAAAGCCGAACGAGTTACTTTCCGACGTTGTTTTAGATGTGCAAGTGCCAGTCAAAACTCGCGGTGTCGGCACTCTGCCGACCATTTCGCTAGTTAACACCGGTCTTGCTGTGTGTGTTTCAAGCTCAAGAGCATCTCCAAGCAAAAAATGGTCAACAGCAACATTCAGACGGTATCGTACTGCTCAATTGCTACATTAAAACGGTATGTTTCTTTTTCAGAACTGGAAAAACACAAGCGTGACAGCATTCGAACCTGTAATCTTCAGAGCCGAAGTCCGACGCCTTATCCATTAGGCCACACGGTCACTGACGACCAACATTTACATGTATACGACTCATCTCGAAACGCTCACACCCCTGAGGATTTGTGTTTTCGTTCTACACAGCCGCTGCCCCTTGCTCTTTCCCACCCATTCGTTACATTCAACCTCTGACGTGACCGACCAAATATAGACTGAGAAACAAGACCACACACTTTGTGCATTCGGAATCGAAGGCAGGGCGTCCCTCGCCGCATTTGCTACGATGGCCATTTGCTACTTCTGCAGAAGCGGCGGCGGCGACGACGACGACGACGACGACGACGACGACGACGACGACGAAGATCGCGAGAGGCTCTGAGATATGTGAGAAATACATCTATAAAATGTAATTCAGACTGCCTCGTCCCACCTTATGCTGTACCGCTTTGGCAAATGCTTTATCTGCGCCATTCGCCTTAATCACATCTGAGAGTAAATCTTAAAAAAACGCCTGTCGCTAATTGTTCGTCATCACAGGTACTGTTTGCTATACGGCCACGACGCGCAACTGATTTCCAAAATTCATCTTTCTCCTGTGAGGATGGAACTTACAACCCCTGGTTTATTAGACCAGTGCTCTACCACTGAGCTAAAGAGGCGCGGCCTAGCGGTACTCTTGGGTACTTCGTCCTTACGGTCGTCTGCACCATCAGACTTTAGCTGACAACACTTCATATTACCGGCTAATATTTGCAGCTATGGCGACAAATTACTGCTTGGCTACACATCTGACACGTAACCGATGTGCTCTCCAAACAACAACACTTGCATTTCAGAACATGTCTTTCACACATGTCTACAAAATCACCTTCACCTTCAAATACAGTTTCCTTGCGACTGACAGAGACGTAGGCAAAGTTTAAAGTTGCTATTTCCATTAAATCTCGTTAATCAGAAAAACGGTAATTTACACCTGCAGCGGAACAAAATTCCGTTCCGCCCAGCGTCTGGCTCGAACCCACGACCCTGGGAATAAGAGTCTGACGCTCTACCGACTGAGATAGCCGGCTACCTCGGTGAATACTTGCCGGGTAGCACGTCACACAGTACTCGTTTGGGTTGGGTGGTCCCATACAGAATCTCTCCATGCTGCCCAATGTTTTCCTAACGTCACACTCGTCACGTACTTCACTTTTATGTCATAATCATTTCTGAGAGGCAAAGAAATTGCATGACAACAAGCAGAGCTAGTGGCGTCAAAATTAACACACATACTTTATGTGACTCAAAAGCCGAACGAGTTACTTTCCGACGTTGTTTTAGATGTGCAAGTGCCAGTCAAAACTCGCGGTGTCGGCACTCTGCCGACCATTTCGTTAGTTAATACCGGTCTTGCTGTGTGTGTTTCAAGCTCAAGAGCATCTCCAAGCAAAAAATGGTCAACAGCAACATTCAGACGGTTTCGTACTGCTCAATTGCTACATTAAAACGGTATGTTTCTTTTTCAGAACTGGAAAAACACAAGCGTGACAGCATTCGAACCTGTAATCTTCAGATACGAAGTCCGACGCCTTATCCATTTTTTTTTTTTTTTTTTTTTTTTTTTTTCTTTTTAAGGGCCTCCTTCCTCCCCTTCAGCCCCGCCTTGCGCTCGCCATAAATCGCCTTCGTCGGCGTCGGCTTCATCTGCCATGATTTCTGAAGTACTTATTCTTCTGAACTATTCCGATTTCCAAACCAAAGATACTTCTAAACCTATTGCATAGTCCCGCAATGGTGACAAAGTAGAATATATATATTTTTTTTTTTTTTTTTTTTTTTTAAATAGAAAATGAAAAAGGAACTCTGGTCCGCTAGAAAAACAGAAGAAAATAAAATAGTCCTTGTCGTAACACTGTTCAGTATACGTCACTGTGACATTTGAAGAAGAAAAGAGAAAAAACAAAGCAATGTAGAATGAAGGAAAGAAAAAAATACTTCTTTCATCGAAGAACGACTTCTAAAAAATTCGCATATCGTTTCCTGTAATGTCTCGTCTGTGAAAGTATGTGAAACTGTAATGCCAGGTAAAGACAGAACGCCGCCTCACTCTTGGGTTCTTGCGTCTGTAAATAATGAACATAATGACCCTTCAACCAATTGACAGAGTTCCGTTTGGTGTTCGGGTACGGCACTGAATCCGGATACAGGAAATCTTCAGGTTTAATACAAAGCTGGGAAGTCCTCATAATCGTAGCCAGTTTTCGGCGAATGCATGGCCAAACTGCTTGGACAGTGGTGCACAGAAAACGATGTTCATCAGTATCAGGCAAGTTGCACGTTAGGCACAAAGGTGAGTCAGCCAAATGTAGAGCATGAAGTCGTGAATTGGTACTTATTTGACGGTTCACGACCCTGTACCAAGAGGCTTTCACTGACGTTGGTAAATCACGGCTATGTATGTTTTTCCATATCACTGGCCAGCGATGATTGGGGTATTTGTGTTCGATGTTGTTCCTGTTCTTGGTTGCCAGTAGTTTATTATAAACTAACTTCACCACGGAAAGCTCATTTTCTGGGAGAGTTGACCGTGCGTAACTGAACTCAATGAAAAAGCTCTTAAAGTGAGTCAGCGCAGGCGGAATATGTTGAACAGAGACAGGAGGCTGCAGGCAGGCCGGCGCTATTTCGGTTAACAAGTGAGCCGTTAGACTGTTCGGTAACGACCTCCACCGTTTGTAGGTGGTGCATACGTACAAAGCTCGTGACTTGGAACGAACATCTGTTAAATTTAAGCCTCCATCGGTCGTGGAGAGAGTGAGCGTATCGTACTTGACTTTAAAAATGTGTCCACGTGTGACAAAATGGCCTAGAGCGGACATCATACGCTTCGCTGTCTCCTGTGGCATGGGCAGTACTTGTGCAACGTAGTTAATCTTTGAGGTGAGGTAGACATTAGCGAAGGTGACTTTCTGCAGTTCATCAAGGCTTCTTAGGTAGTGGGTCTGCATGCAAGCACGCATACTTGCCAGGAGATTCCTATAGTTCACCGCAATTGTGTGCTGTATGTTGCTCCTGTACTCAATACCAAGGCATTTCATTTTAGAAATTAGTTGCAACTGACCGTGATGGTGCAGCGAGATGCCGCGTCCTATGTTCATAATGCCAGATTTCCTGGCATTCAACTTCGCACCCGCAACAAGTTCGTAGTTTTTGACGATCTGAAGGGCTTCCTCGACTTCACCTTCGTCCATGACCAAAAATCCGACGTCATCCGCATATGCAGTACAAACAATCTTAATGCCTTGGATGGTTAATCCTTGTAGACGCTGTGTCAAGGTGACAAGCAAAGGCTCAATGGCAATGGCAAACAAGGCCATCGACATAGGGCATCCCTGTCGCACTGAATTAGTAATATTAATTGATGCGCTCAGCTGGCCATTCACCATGAGTCGAGTTACTCCTTTACGAAGGAGCTCATGTATAAGATTGATAAAACGTAGTGGAAATCCCATGGCATGCATCGTCCGGATGAGAAACTGATGGTTTACTCTGTCGAATGCCTTTGAAAAGTCAAGGGAAACTAGCGCACACCGTATCTTACACGCATCTGCAATGGCTATAACGTCCCTGTATTGAGACAAATTTTGGAAGATCGTCCTACCGACACCTACACTGGTCTGGTACTGACCAATGACAGTATTCATCAACATTTTCAATCTATTAGAAATAATACGTGCTAAAATTTTGTAGTCACTGTTCAGTAAAGTAAGCGGCCGAAAATCGTCAACAGAACTGCACATTGGGCGTTTAGGGATTAAAACCACGATGCCTTCCACGAGAGCCTGAGGAACATTAAAATCTGGCCGTAAAATTTCATTAAACATACTCAACAACTTGGGCTTTAATTTGTCGCAGAAAGTAAGATAAAATTCGGCAGTGAGACCGTCGGGTCCCGGCGATTTATTTTTCGGACTTCGTGATAGCGCAGAATCCAATTCGTCTTCATCAATTTCTCGCATGAGAGTTTCGACTTCAGCAGCACCCAAAGTCCTTTGCAAGTTATTGAGTAATTCATCGTGAGTTCCATCGTCGGTATGTGTCGTTGTCAGGAGACCTGCCAAGTGATTGTGAAGTGCGTTCCGTATGTCTTGTTGCCGCGTGAGCGCAACGCCTTCACTCAACTGAAGACGAGTTATTAATCTCCGCCGCCCCCTCTTATTTTCACGAATGACGTGAAACATGGATGTCATTTCGTCGTCTATCACATTCTGGGGCCTGGACCTTATTTGAAAGCCTTCTGCCTGCTGCCGCTGAAGTTTTAATAATTTTGCCTTAATTTTTTTAATCTGCATAAAATTTTCAGGTACAGTCACATCGGACTGGTAAAGCTCCCTGAGACAAGTAAAATAAAACTCAGACGTTTGCCGTTGCCACCAGGATTTGTCCCGAGCGTAGCGTTTAAACATTTTTGATAAAGTTGGTTTGGCATGTGTTATCCACCATTCAGTAACGGAGGCATACTGTGCAACCCGTCGTTCACATGCCTCCCATGTTTCGTTAAAGACACGGTGACAGTCAACATCGTTAAGGAGAGCATTGTTAAGTTTCCAGAAACCTCTGCCGCGAAATGTGCCTTGCTTGACCATGTTAACAGTACAAATATATGCGGCATGATCGGAAAAAATTGTGGGCCAAACTTCGGATTGGAGGACTTGAGTCTTCATACACGCCGATACATAGATTCTGTCTAGCCGGCTTGCAGAGTGGTTCGTGACATGAGTGAACCCAGGTGCCGCTCCGTGCGTATGCTCCCATGTGTCAATGAGGTTCATTTCTTGGACGATACGTTCTAGTTCTCCAGATTTGTTAAAATTAGGCGTCTGGTCTTTTGGACTTAAGACACAATTGAAGTCACCCGCAAAAATTATACGATCGTAGGTTCCCCTAAAAAGTGGGACTATGGCGCTTGTGAAGAACTCAGCCCTAGCACGCCTATTGCTACTGCCGGACGGGGCGTAAACATTGATTATGCGTGTCCGATGGAAAGTGACAGCGATCCCTCTATGATCAGGCAGTTTTTCTACGTCGGTCGCTACAATCCCTTCTTTTAACAGAATCGCCGTCCCTAAATTCGCACCGCTCCCGGAATTGGAGAGAGTAGTATAACCAGTTATTCGGTCAAGTTCAATCGCAGCGACTTCTTGAAGTAACAGAATATCGATATCCGCTGCGTATACAAAATCTTGTAAATTACGGAGCCGCCAGTACGACTGTATCTTATTGATGTTTAACGTGGCAATTTTATAGGCTTGGGGCTCGTTCATGGGAGAAGGCACATACTATTAATTAAACAGTCTTAGAAGGATGGCTAACGAAATTGAGGCCAAGCGCGTCAGTCGGAGTTCCTGTAGTTCCCGGTACGGTTGGTGTATGCTGCTCTGTGGGGGGTGCCGAAGATTCCGTCTCAATGGTCCGCATGACAGCCGCATCATTGCTCGCATCCAATACTTCCATTTCCCGTGCCCAATTCCCAGTGAGAGTGGCCTCTGACAAAAGCGATCCTGCGTTTCCTTGAGCGGGGGTATCCGGCAAAACGACTCTACTCGAGGTATCACTATCTTCCACCCGTCGTGGATTCACAGGGGGAGACACTACAGGATCAATGTCCATTCGACCAGACGCAGGGAGACCAACTTCAGAGGGTTCAGAAGTGTTCTGACACATTTGGCTGCTTATTCGTTTCGCTTTGTCGCGGAGCTGTGGGGCGAGCTGATTGGCTCCTTGATGTGCAAGTCTCCGCTTCTTTTTGGAAGGCTTCCTGTTAGGGTTCGCAGTATCATCAACATCCGAAGTGGACTGTTGACTCTGGGGTTGATCCGCCGGGAACACAGCGTCTGCTTCATCCTCAGTACCAGTGGCATCAACCACTGGGGAGTCATCCGTCGTTACCTCCATCTCTGAGTGTGGTAGCGGCGGTGCCGCGTCAGCACTCGGTTCTTTGACGTTATCGGCCAAAACATCGTTCAAACGAGGGGCATCTACAGGCGGGGTCGCGGGTGGAAGACCAGAAGCCGCGACAGCGTATGTCAGTGGCAGTGCCGTCGTCACAGGGGGGCTAGCGGCTTCACCGACAGGTATCTGCGTCACCCGTCTTTGTATACATTCAGAGCGCACGTGGCCGGGCGCACCACAGCCGGCACACGTTTTTGGCTGCCCATCATATATGACAATTCCGCGATGTCCACCTACGTAAATATATGAAGGTATGTGCTTCTGTATATCGATCTTAACCTGCCTGACGCCGTTAAGCACCGGAAATTTGTGGGCTTTGGACCAACGCTCCGCAAAATTGTTAATGACCCTCCCGTAAGGTGTCAATGCAGAATTTATTTGCGCGGCTGTTATTTCAAACGGGAGTTCGAAAATACGTGCCGTCCGGATGCCCAGTCCAGCATGCGTAATGCTGACGTCACTGACGGTACCATCGCTATGTTTAAACTTCAGTACACCTCCACTGGACTCTACAATTCTATCACACAGTTCAGAGGACGTTAATTTCACATAAACAACACTAGTCACGATAGAGAAATTTATCCCCACAATGTCATCAAAAGTAATCTTAGCTGTTTCCTCTAACCATGCTTCAACTTCAAACGAATTTGGTTTCGAAAAGTTCCTATCAAAGGTAAACTTCAAGGTATCTTTCCTGTTAGTCGGATTCATAATTCCATATCAGATCCTACAGAACGGAACGAATACTAATAAGCAGACGCTGTAAGCACGCGACTCACCGCCTGACGTAAACACTTCCTGCCGCAGCGCGCTGGCCCTGGAGGTCCGCTCACCACCGCTGCCGCAGGCAGACTACTGTCCATTAGACCACACGGTCACTGACGATCAACATTTACATGTATACGACTCATCTCGAAACGCTCACACCCCTGAGGATTTGTGTTTTCGTTCTACACAGCCGCTGCCCTTTGCTCTTTCCCACCCATTCGTTACATTCAACCTCTGACGAGACCGACCAAATATAGACTGAGAAACAAGACCACACAATTTGTGCATTCGGAATCGAAGGCAGGGCGTCCCTCGCCGCATTTGCTACGATGGCCATTTGCTACTTCTGCAGAAGCGGTGGCGGCGGCGACGACGACGACGACGACGACGACGACGACGAAGATCGCGAGAGACTCTGAGATATGTGAGAAATACATCTATAAAATGTAATTCAGACTGCCTCGTCCCACCTTATGCTGTACCGCTTTGGCAAATGCTTTATCTGCGCCATTCGCCTTAATCACATCTGAGAGTAAATCTTAAAAAAACGCCTGTCGCTAATTGTTCGTCATCACAGGTACTGTTTGCTATACGGCCACGAGGCGCAACTGATTTCCAAAATTCATCTTTCTCCTGTGAGGATGGAACTTACAACCCCTGGTTTATTAGACCAGTGCTCTACCACTGAGCTAAAGAGGCGCGGCCTAGCGGTACTCTTGGGTACTTCGTCCTTACGGTCGTCTGCATCATCAGACTTTAGTTGACAACAATTCATATTATCGGCTAATATTTGCAGCTATGGCGACAAATTACTGCTTGGCTACACATCTGACACGTAACCGATGTGCTCTCCAAACCACAACACTTGCATTTCAGAACATGTCTTTTACACATGTCTACAAAATCACCTTCACCTTCAAATACAGTTTCCTTGCGACTGACAGAGACGTAGGCAAAGTTTAAAGTTGCTATTTCCATTAAATCTCGTTAATCAGAAAAACGGTAATTTACACCTGCAGCGGAACAAAATTCCGTTTCGCCCAGCGTCTGGCTCGAACCCACGACGGTGGGATAAAGTGCCTGACGCTCTACCGACTGAGATAGCCGGCTACCTCGGTGAATACTTGCCGGGTAGCACGTCACACAGTACTCGTTTGGGTTGAGTGGTCCCATACAGCATCTCTCCATGCTGCCTAATGTTTTCCTAACGTCACACTCGTCACGTACTTCACTTTTATGTCATAATCATTTCTGAGAGGCAAAGAAATTGCATGACAACAAGCAGAGCTAGTGGCGTCAAAATTAACACACATACTTTATGTGACTCAAAAGCCGAACGAGTTACTTTCCGACGTTGTTTTAGATGTGCAAGTGCCAGTCAAAACTCGCGGTGTCGGCACTCTGCCGACCACTTCGCTAGTTAACACCGGTCTTGCTGTGTGTGTTTCAAGCTCAAGAGCATCTCCAAGCAAAAAATGGTCAACAGCAACATTCAGACGGTTTCGTACTGCTCAATTGCTACATTAAAACGGTATGTTTCTTTTTCAGAACTGGAAAAACACAAGCGTGACAGCATTCGAACCTGTAATCTTCAGAGCCGAAGTCCGACGCCTTATCCATTAGGCCACACGGTCACTGACGACCAACATTTACATGTATACGACTCATCTCGAAACGCTCACACCCCTGAGGATTTGTGTTTTCGTTCTACACAGCCGCTGCCCCTTGCTCTTTCCCACCCATTCGTTACATTCAACCTCTGACGTGACCGACCAAATATAGACTGAGAAACAAGACCACACACTTTGTGCATTCGGAATCGAAGGCAGGGCGTCCCTCGCCGCATTTGCTACGATGGCCATTTGCTACTTCTGCAGCAGCGGCGGCGGCGACGACGACGACGACGACGACGACGACGAAGATCGCGAGAGGCTCTGAGATATGTGAGAGATACATCTATAAAATGTAATTCAGACTGCCTCGTCCCACCTTATGCTGTACCACTTTGGCAAATGCTTTATCTGCGCCATTCGCCTTAATCACATCTGAGAGTAAATCTTAAAAAAACGCCTGTCGCTAATTGTTCGTCATCACAGGTACTGTTTGCTATACGGCCACGACGCGCAACTGATTTCCAAAATTCATCTTTCTCCTGTGAGGATGGAACTTACAACCCCTGGTTTTTTAGACCAGTGCTCTACCACTGAGCTAAAGAGGCGCGGCCTAGCGGTACTCTTGGGTACTTCGTCCTTACGGTCGTTTGCACCATCAGACTTCAGCTGACAACACTTCATATTACCGGCTAATATTTGCAGCTATGGCGACAAATTACTGCTTGGCTACACATCTGACACGTAACCGATGTGCTCTCCAAACCACAACACTTGCATTTCAGAACATGTCTTTCACACATGTCTACAAAATCACATTCACCTTCAAATACAGTTTCCTTGCGACTGACAGAGACGTAGGCAAAGTTTAAAGTTGCTATTTCCATTAAATCTCGTTAATCAGAAAAACGGTAATTTACACCTGCAGCGGAACAAAATTCCGTTCCGCCCAGCGTCTGGCTCGAACCCACGACCCTGGGATTAACACTCTGACGCTCTACCGACTGAGATAGCCGGCTACCTCGGTGAATACTTGCCGGGTAGCACGTCACACAGTACTCGTTTGGGTTGGGTGGTCCCATACAGAATCTCTCCATGCTGCCTAATGTTTTCCTAACGTCACACTCGTCACGTACTTCACTTTTATGTCATAATCATTTCTGAGAGGCAAAGAAATTGCATGACAACAAGCAGAGCTAGTGGCGTCAAAATTAACACACATACTTTATGTGACTCAAAAGCCGAACGAGTTACTTTCCGACGTTGTTTTAGATGTGCAAGTGCCAGTCAAAACTCGCGGTGTCGGCACTCTGCCGACCATTTCGCTAGTTAACACCGGTCTTGCTGTGTGTGTTTCAAGCTCAAGAGCATCTCCAAGCAAAAAATGGTCAACAGCAACATTCAGACGGTTTCGTACTGCTCAATTGCTACATTAAAACGGTATGTTTCTTTTTCAGAACTGGAAAAACACAAGCGTGACAGCATTCGAACCTGTAATCTTCAGAGCCGAAGTCCGACGCCTTATCCATTAGGCCACACGGTCACTGACGACCAACATTTACATGTATACGACTCATCTCGAAACGCTCACACCCCTGAGGATTTGTGTTTTCGTTCTACACAGCCGCTGCCCCTTGCTCTTTCCCACCCATTCGTTACATTCAACCTCTGACGTGACCGACCAAATATAGACTGAGAAACAAGACCACACACTTTGTGCATTCGGAATCGAAGGCAGGGCGTCCCTCGCCGCATTTGCTACGATGGCCATTTGCTACTTCTGCAGCAGCGGCGGCGGCGACGACGACGACGACGACGACGACGACGAAGATCGCGAGAGGCTCTGAGATATGTGAGAGATACATCTATAAAATGTAATTCAGACTGCCTCGTCCCACCTTATGCTGTACCACTTTGGCAAATGCTTTATCTGCGCCATTCGCCTTAATCACATCTGAGAGTAAATCTTAAAAAAACGCCTGTCGCTAATTGTTCGTCATCACAGGTACTGTTTGCTATACGGCCACGACGCGCAACTGATTTCCAAAATTCATCTTTCTCCTGTGAGGATGGAACTTACAACCCCTGGTTTTTTAGACCAGTGCTCTACCACTGAGCTAAAGAGGCGCGGCCTAGCGGTACTCTTGGGTACTTCGTCCTTACGGTCGTTTGCACCATCAGACTTCAGCTGACAACACTTCATATTACCGGCTAATATTTGCAGCTATGGCGACAAATTACTGCTTGGCTACACATCTGACACGTAACCGATGTGCTCTCCAAACCACAACACTTGCATTTCAGAACATGTCTTTCACACATGTCTACAAAATCACATTCACCTTCAAATACAGTTTCCTTGCGACTGACAGAGACGTAGGCAAAGTTTAAAGTTGCTATTTCCATTAAATCTCGTTAATCAGAAAAACGGTAATTTACACCTGCAGCGGAACAAAATTCCGTTCCGCCCAGCGTCTGGCTCGAACCCACGACCCTGGGATTAACACTCTGACGCTCTACCGACTGAGATAGCCGGCTACCTCGGTGAATACTTGCCGGGTAGCACGTCACACAGTACTCGTTTGGGTTGGGTGGTCCCATACAGAATCTCTCCATGCTGCCTAATGTTTTCCTAACGTCACACTCGTCACGTACTTCACTTTTATGTCATAATCATTTCTGAGAGGCAAAGAAATTGCATGACAACAAGCAGAGCTAGTGGCGTCAAAATTAACACACATACTTTATGTGACTCAAAAGCCGAACGAGTTACTTTCCGACGTTGTTTTAGATGTGCAAGTGCCAGTCAAAACTCGCGGTGTCGGCACTCTGCCGACCATTTCGCTAGTTAACACCGGTCTTGCTGTGTGTGTTTCAAGCTCAAGAGCATCTCCAAGCAAAAAATGGTCAACAGCAACATTCAGACGGTTTCGTACTGCTCAATTGCTACATTAAAACGGTATGTTTCTTTTTCAGAACTGGAAAAACACAAGCGTGACAGCATTCGAACCTGTAATCTTCAGAGCCGAAGTCCGACGCCTTATCCATTAGGCCACACGGTCACTGACAACCAACATTTACATGTATACGACTCATCTCGAAACGCTCACACCCCTGAGGATTTGTGTTTTCGTTCTACACAGCCGCTGCCCCTTGCTCTTTCCCACCCATTCGTTACATTCAACCTCTGACGTGACCGACCAAATATAGACTGAGAAACAAGACCACACACTTTGTGCATTCGGAATCGAAGGCAGGGCGTCCCTCGCCGCATTTGCTACGATGGCCATTTGCTACTTCTGCAGAAGCGGCGGCGGCGGCGACGACGACGACGACGACGACGACGACCGCGAGAGGCTCTGAGATATGTGAGAAATACATCTATAAAATGTAATTCAGACTGCCTCGTCCCACCTTCTGCTGTCTCGCTTTGGCAAATGCTTTATCTGCGCCATTCGCCTTAATCACATCTGAGAGTAAATCTTAAAAAAACGCCTGTCGCTAATTGTTCGTCATCACAGGTACTGTTTGCTATACGGCCACGACGCGCAACTGATTTCCAAAATTCATCTTTCTCCTGTGAGGATGGAACTTACAACCCCTGGTTTTTTAGACCAGTGCTCTACCACTGAGCTAAAGAGGCGCGGCCTAGCGGTACTCTTGGGTACTTCGTCCTTACGGTCGTCTGCACCATCAGACTTCAGCTGACAACACTTCATATTACCGGCTAATATTTGCAGCTATGGCGACAAATTACTGCTTGGCTACACATCTGACACGTAACCGATGTGCTCTCCAAACCACAACACTTGCATTTCAGAACATGTCTTTCACACATGTCTACAAAATCACCTTCACCTTCAAATACAGTTTCCTTGCGACTGACAGAGACGTAGGCAAAGTTTAAAGTTGCTATTTCCATTAAATCTCGTTAATCAGAAAAACGGTAATTTACACCTGCAGCGGAACAAAATTCCGTTCCGCCCAGCGTCTGGCTCGAACCCACGACCCTGGGAATAAGAGTCTGACGCTCTACCGACTGAGATAGCCGGCTACCTCGGTGAATACTTGCCGGGTAGCACGTCACACAGTACTCGTTTGGGTTGGGTGGTCCCATACAGAATCTCTCCATGCTGCCTAATGTTTTCCTAACGTCACACTCGTCACGTACTTCACTTTTATGTCATAATCATTTCTGAGAGGCAAAGAAATTGCATGACAACAAGCAGAGCTAGTGGCGTCAAAATTAACACACATACTTTATGTGACTCAAAAGCCGAACGAGTTACTTTCCGACGTTGTTTTAGATGTGCAAGTGCCAGTCAAAACTCGCGGTGTCGGCACTCTGCCGACCATTTCGCTAGTTAACACCGGTCTTGCTGTGTGTGTTTCAAGCTCAAGAGCATCTCCAAGCAAAAAATGGTCAACAGCAACATTCAGACGGTTTCGTACTGCTCAATTGCTACATTAAAACGGTATGTTTCTTTTTCAGAACTGGAAAAACACAAGCGTGACAGCATTCGAACCTGTAATCTCCAGCGCCGAAGTCCGACGCCTTATCCATTAGGCCACACGGTCACTGACGACCAACATTTACATGTATACGACTCATCTCGAAACACTCACACCCCTGAGGATTTGTGTTTTCGTTCTACACAGCCGCTGCCCCTTGCTCTTTCCCACCCATTCGTTACATTCAACCTCTGACGTGACCGACCAAATATAGACTGAGAAACAAGACCACACACTTTGTGCATTCGGAATCGAAGGCAGGGCGTCCCTCGCCGCATTTGCTACGATGGCCATTTGCTACTTCTGCAGAAGCGGCGGCGGCGGCGACGACGACGACGACGACGACGACGACGACGACGACGAAGATCGCGAGAGGCTCTGAGATATGTGAGAAATACATCTATAAAATGTAATTCAGACTGCCTCGTCCCACCTTATGCTGTACCGCTTTGGCAAATGCTTTATCTGCGCCATTCGCCTTAATCACATCTGAGAGTAAATCTTAAAAAAACGCCTGTCGCTAATTGTTCGTCATCACAGGTACTGTTTGCTATACGGCCACGACGCGCAACTGATTTCCAAAATTCATCTTTCTCCTGTGAGGATGGAACTTACAACCCCTGGTTTTTTAGACCAGTGCTCTACCACTGAGCTAAAGAGGCGCGGCCTAGCGGTACTCTTGGGTACTTCGTCCTTACGGTCGTCTGCACCATCAGACTTCAGCTGACAACACTTCATATTACCGGCTAATATTTGCAGCTATGGCGACAAATTACTGCTTGGCTACACATCTGACACGTAACCGATGTGCTCTCCAAACCACAACACTTGCATTTCAGAACATGTCTTTCACACATGTCTACAAAATCACCTTCACCTTCAAATACAGTTTCCTTGCGACTGACAGAGACGTAGGCAAAGTTTAAAGTTGCTATTTCCATTAAATCTAGTTAATCAGAAAAACGGTAATTTACACCTGCAGCGGAACAAAATTCCGTTCCGCCCAGCGTCTGGCTCGAACCCACGACCCTGGGAATAAGAGTCTGACGCTCTACCGACTGAGATAGCCGGCTACCTCGGTGAATACTTGCCGGGTAGCACGTCACACAGTACTCGTTTGGGTTGGGTGGTCCCATACAGAATCTCTCCATGCTGCCTAATGTTTTCCTAACGTCACACTCGTCACGTACTTCACTTTTATGTCATAATCATTTCTGAGAGGCAAAGAAATTGCATGACAACAAGCAGAGCTAGTGGCGTCAAAATTAACACACATACTTTATGTGACTCAAAAGCCGAACGAGTTACTTTCCGACGTTGTTTTAGATGTGCAAGTGCCAGTCAAAACTCGCGGTGTCGGCACTCTGCCGACCATTTCGCTAGTTAACACCGGTCTTGCTGTGTGTGTTTCAAGCTCAAGAGCATCTCCAAGCAAAAAATGGTCAACAGCAACATTCAGACGGTTTCGTACTGCTCAATTGCTACATTAAAACGGTATGTTTCTTTTTCAGAACTGGAAAAACACAAGCGTGACAGCATTCGAACCTGTAATCTCCAGCGCCGAAGTCCGACGCCTTATCCATTAGGCCACACGGTCACTGACGACCAACATTTACATGTATACGACTCATCTCGAAACGCTCACACCCCTGAGGATTTGTGTTTTCGTTCTACACAGCCGCTGCCCCTTGCTCTTTCCCACCCATTCGTTACATTCAACCTCTGACGTGAACGACCAAATATAGACTGAGAAACAAGACCACACACTTTGTGCATTCGGAATCGAAGGCAGGGCGTCCCTCGCCGCATTTGCTACGATGGCCATTTACTACTTCTGCAGAAGCGGCGGCGGCGACGACGACGACGACGACGACGACGACGACGACGACGACGAAGATCGCGAGAGGCTCTGAGATATGTGAGAAATACATCTATAAAATGTAATTCAGACTGCCTCGTCCCACCTTATGCTGTACCGTTTTTTTTTTTTTTCCTTTATTGTCATTTTATACCTACAAAGGTAGGCCGGCAGCGGCCTAATATGCCGCCCTTCGGCCACAAGAAACATACAAGAGATAAAAACAGGAAGACATAATCTCAAAACACAGACATGGAGGACAAAAATCAGAAGACAACAGAGAATAAAAAGAAATGAAGTCGTTCACCGACGCAGCACTGTTTCAGTTTTAAAAAGACGGGCAGCACAGCACGGAACAGAGAACACTAGCACAGGTGAACGGTGGAGCAGAAAAAGAAGAAACACTCGAGGCACAGACGGGACGAAAGACACGGACACTGCGGAGATGGGCTTCGGCGCTTGCAGGGGCACTGTCCACACCGAAAAGCTGGGGGCCTGCCAAGGGAAAAAACAGGGGGAGGGAAGGAGGGAGGGGGAGATAGGATGCCAGGGAGGAGGAGGGGAGAAAACGAAAAAAGGGGGGTGGAAGCCCAGGGAGAGGGGGAGGGGAGGTAAGGATGAAAGGAGGGAGAGAGGGAGGGAGAGAAGGGAGAGAGGGTGCCCACAGGAAAATGAGAGGAGAGGGGAAGGCAAGGCTCAAAGTTGGTAGGAGGGGTAGATGGAGGGGAGGAGGGCATCATCCGGGAGGGGGAGTCGGCGGAAGCCACCTTGGGAGAGGGTGTGGAGAGTGTGAAGATGGAGAGCAGGTGGGATACAGGAGTACAGGCGCGGCAGTGGGTTGGGGTGGGAGAGGATGGAAGAGACAAGCGGGTGGGGAGGATCAAGCTTGCGGGAGGTGTAGAGGATCCGTATCCGTTGGAGGAAGAGAAGGAGGTGTGGGAAGGGGATGAGGTCATAGAGGAGCCGCGTGGGGGAAGGGAGGCGGATGCGATAGGCGAGGCGGAGTGCATGCCGTTCAAGGATTTGAAGGGATTTGTAAAAGGTAGGCGGGGCAGAGATCCAGGCGGGATGGGCATAACAGAGGATAGGGCGGATGAGAGATTTATAGGTGTGGAGGACGGTGGAGGGGTCCAGACCCCATGTGCGGCCAGAAAGGAGCTTCAGGAGGTATTGCTGTACCGCTTTGGCAAATGCTTTATCTGCGCCATTCGCCTTAATCACATCTGAGAGTAAATCTTAAAAAAACGCCTGTCGCTAATTGTTCGTCATCACAGGTACTGTTTGCTATACGGCCACGACGCGCAACTGATTTCCAAAATTCATCTTTCTCCTGTGAGGATGGAACTTACAACCCCTGGTTTTTTAGACCAGTGCTCTACCACTGAGCTAAAGAGGCGCGGCCTAGCGGTACTCTTGGGTACTTCGTCCTTACGGTCGTCTGCACCATCAGACTTTAGCTGACAACACTTCATATTACCGGCTAATATTTGCAGCTATGGCGACAAATTACTGCTTGGCTACACATCTGACACGTAACCGATGTGCTCTCCAAACCACAACACTTGCATTTCAGAACATGTCTTTCACACATGTCTACAAAATCACCTTCACCTTCAAATACAGTTTCCTTGCGACTGACAGAGACGTAGGCAAAGTTTAAAGTTGCTATTTCCATTAAATCTCGTTAATCAGAAAAACGGTAATTTACACCTGCAGCGGAACAAAATTCCGTTCCGCCCAGCGTCTGGCTCGAACCCACGACCCTGGGAATAAGAGTCTGACGCTCTACCGACTGAGATAGCCGGCTACCTCGGTGAATACTTGCCGGGTAGCACGTCACACAGTACTCGTTTGGGTTGGGTGGTCCCATACAGAATCTCTCCATGCTGCCTAATGTTTTCCTAACGTCACACTCGTCACGTACTTCACTTTTATGTCATAATCATTTCTGAGAGGCAAAGAAATTGCATGACAACAAGCAGAGCTAGTGGCGTCAAAATTAACACACATACTTTATGTGACTCAAAAGCCGAACGAGTTACTTTCCGACGTTGTTTTAGATGTGCAAGTGCCAGTCAAAACTCGCGGTGTCGGCACTCTGCCGACCATTTCGCTAGTTAACACCGGTCTTGCTGTGTGTGTTTCAAGCTCAAGAGCATCTCCAAGCAAAAAATGGTCAACAGCAACATTCAGACGGTTTCGTACTGCTCAATTGCTACATTAAAACGGTATGTTTCTTTTTCAGAACTGGAAAAACACAAGCGTGACAGCATTCGAACCTGTAATCTTCAGAGCCGAAGTCCGACGCCTTATCCATTAGGCCACACGGTCACTGACGACCAACATTTACATGTATACGACTCATCTCGAAACGCTCACACCCCTGAGGATTTGTGTTTTCGTTCTACACAGCCGCTGCCCCTTGCTCTTTCCCACCCATTCGTTACATTCAACCTCTGACGTGACCGACCAAATATAGACTGAGAAACAAGACCACACAATTTGTGCATTCGGAATCGAAGGCAGGGCGTCCCTCGCCGCATTTGCTACGATGGCCATTTGCTACTTCTGCAGAAGCGGCGGCGGCGACGACGACGACGACGACGACGACGACGACGACGACGACGAAGATCGCGAGAGGCTCTGAGATATGTGAGAAATACATCTATAAAATGTAATTCAGACTGCCTCGTCCCACCTTATGCTGTACCGCTTTGGCAAATGCTTTATCTGCGCCATTCGCCTTAATCACATCTGAGAGTAAATCTTAAAAAAACGCCTGTCGCTAATTGTTCGTCATCACAGGTACTGTTTGCTATACGGCCACGACGCGCAACTGATTTCCAAAATTCATCTTTCTCCTGTGAGGATGGAACTTACAACCCCTGGTTTTTTAGACCAGTGCTCTACCACTGAGCTAAAGAGGCGCGGCCTAGCGGTACTCTTGGGTACTTCGTCCTTACGGTCGTCTGCACCATCAGACTTCAGCTGACAACACTTCATATTACCGGCTAATATTTGCAGCTATGGCGACAAATTACTGCTTGGCTACACATCTGACACGTAACCGATGTGCTCTCCAAACCACAACACTTGCATTTCAGAACATGTCTTTCACACATGTCTACAAAATCACCTTCACCTTCAAATACAGTTTCCTTGCGACTGACAGAGACGTAGGCAAAGTTTAAAGTTGCTATTTCCATTAAATCTCGTTAATCAGAAAAACGGTAATTTACACCTGCAGCGGAACAAAATTCCGTTCCGCCCAGCGTCTGGCTCGAACCCACGACCCTGGGAATAAGAGTCTGACGCTCTACCGACTGAGATAGCCGGCTACCTCGGTGAATACTTGCCGGGTAGCACGTCACACAGTACTCGTTTGGGTTGGGTGGTCCCATACAGAATCTCTCCATGCTGCCTAATGTTTTCCTAACGTCACACTCGTCACGTACTTCACTTTTATGTCATAATCATTTCTGAGAGGCAAAGAAATTGCATGACAACAAGCAGAGCTAGTGGCGTCAAAATTAACACACATACTTTATGTGACTCAAAAGCCGAACGAGTTACTTTCCGACGTTGTTTTAGATGTGCAAGTGCCAGTCAAAACTCGCGGTGTCGGCACTCTGCCGACCATTTCGCTAGTTAACACCGGTCTTGCTGTGTGTGTTTCAAGCTCAAGAGCATCTCCAAGCAAAAAATGGTCAACAGCAACATTCAGACGGTTTCGTACTGCTCAATTGCTACATTAAAACGGTATGTTTCTTTTTCAGAACTGGAAAAACACAAGCGTGACAGCATTCGAACCTGTAATCTCCAGCGCCGAAGTCCGACGCCTTATCCATTAGGCCACACGGTCACTGACGACCAACATTTACATGTATACGACTCATCTCGAAACGCTCACACCCCTGAGGATTTGTGTTTTCGTTCTACACAGCCGCTGCCCCTTGCTCTTTCCCACCCATTCGTTACATTCAACCTCTGACGTGACCGACCAAATATAGACTGAGAAACAAGACCACACAATTTGTGCATTCGGAATCGAAGGCAGGGCGTCCCTCGCCGCATTTGCTACGATGGCCATTTGCTACTTCAGCAGAAGCGGCGGCGGCGACGACGACGACGACGACGACGACGACGACGAAGATCGCGAGAGGCTCTGAGATATGTGAGAAATACATCTATAAAATGTAATTCAGACTGCCTCGTCCCACCTTATGCTGTACCGCTTTGGCAAATGCTTTATCTGCGCCATTCGCCTTAATCACATCTGAGAGTAAATCTTAAAAAAACGCCTGTCGCTAATTCTTCGTCATCACAGGTACTGTTTGCTATACGGCCACGACGCGCAACTGATTTCCAAAATTCATCTTTCTCCTGTGAGGATGGAACTTACAACCCCTGGTTTTTTAGACCAGTGCTCTACCACTGAGCTAAAGAGGCGCGGCCTAGCGGTACTCTTGGGTACTTCGTCCTTACGGTCGTCTGCACCATCAGACTTCAGCTGACAACACTTCATATTACCGGCTAATATTTGCAGCTATGGCGACAAATTACTGCTTGGCTACACATCTGACACGTAACCGATGTGCTCTCCAAACCACAACACTTGCATTTCAGAACATGTCTTTCACACATGTCTACAAAATCACCTTCACCTTCAAATACAGTTTCCTTGCGACTGACAGAGACGTAGGCAAAGTTTAAAGTTGCTATTTCCATTAAATCTCGTTAATCAGAAAAACGGTAATTTACACCTGCAGCGGAACAAAATTCCGTTTCGCCCAGCGTCTGGCTCGAACCCACGACCCTGGGAATAAGAGTCTGACGCTCTACCGACTGAGATAGCCGGCTACCTCGGTGAATACTTGCCGGGTAGCACGTCACACAGTACTCGTTTGGGTTGGGTGGTCCCATACAGAATCTCTCCATGCTGCCTAATGTTTTCCTAACGTCACACTCGTCACGTACTTCACTTTTATGTCATAATCATTTCTGAGAGGCAAAGAAATTGCATGACAACAAGCAGAGCTAGTGGCGTCAAAATTAACACACATACTTTATGTGACTCAAAAGCCGAACGAGTTACTTTCCGACGTTGTTTTAGATGTGCAAGTGCCAGTCAAAACTCGCGGTGTCGGCACTCTGCCGACCATTTCGCTAGTTAACACCGGTCTTGCTGTGTGTGTTTCAAGCTCAAGAGCATCTCCAAGCAAAAAATGGTCAACAGCAACATTCAGACGGTTTCGTACTGCTCAATTGCTACATTAAAACGGTATGTTTCTTTTTCAGAACTGGAAAAACACAAGCGTGACAGCATTCGAACCTGTAATCTCCAGCGCCGAAGTCCGACGCCTTATCCATTAGGCCACACGGTCACTGACGACCAACATTTACATGTATACGACTCATCTCGAAACGCTCACACCCCTGAGGATTTGTGTTTTCGTTCTACACAGCCGCTGCCCCTTGCTCTTTCCCACCCATTCGTTACATTCAACCTCTGACGTGACCGACCAAATATAGACTGAGAAACAAGACCACACAATTTGTGCATTCGGAATCGAAGGCAGGGCGTCCCTCGCCGCATTTGCTACGATGGCCATTTGCTACTTCAGCAGAAGCGGCGGCGGCGACGACGACGACGACGACGACGACGACGACGAAGATCGCGAGAGGCTCTGAGATATGTGAGAAATACATCTATAAAATGTAATTCAGACTGCCTCGTCCCACCTTATGCTGTACCGCTTTGGCAAATGCTTTATCTGCGCCATTCGCCTTAATCACATCTGAGAGTAAATCTTAAAAAAACGCCTGTCGCTAATTCTTCGTCATCACAGGTACTGTTTGCTATACGGCCACGACGCGCAACTGATTTCCAAAATTCATCTTTCTCCTGTGAGGATGGAACTTACAACCCCTGGTTTATTAGACCAGTGCTCTACCACTGAGCTAAAGAGGCGCGGCCTAGCGGTACTCTTGGGTACTTCGTCCTTACGGTCGTCTGCACCATCAGACTTTAGCTGACAACACTTCATATTACCGGCTAATATTTGCAGCTATGGCGACAAATTACTGCTTGGCTACACATCTGACACGTAACCGATGTGCTCTCCAAACCACAACACTTGCATTTCAGAACATGTCTTTCACACATGTCTACAAAATCACCTTCACCTTCAAATACAGTTTCCTTGCGACTGACAGAGACGTAGGCAAAGTTTAAAGTTGCTATTTCCATTAAATCTCGTTAATCAGAAAAACGGTAATTTACACCTGCAGCGGAACAAAATTCCGTTCCGCCCAGCGTCTGGCTCGAACCCACGACCCTGGGAATAAGAGTCTGACGCTCTACCGACTGAGATAGCCGGCTACCTCGGTGAATACTTGCCGGGTAGCACGTCACACAGTACTCGTTTGGGTTGGGTGGTCCCATACAGAATCTCTCCATGCTGCCTAATGTTTTCCTAACGTCACACTCGTCACGTACTTCACTTTTATGTCATAATCATTTCTGAGAGGCAAAGAAATTGCATGACAACAAGCAGAGCTAGTGGCGTCAAAATTAACACACATACTTTATGTGACTCAAAAGCCGAACGAGTTACTTTCCGACGTTGTTTTAGATGTGCAAGTGCCAGTCAAAACTCGCGGTGTCGGCACTCTGCCGACCATTTCGCTAGTTAACACCGGTCTTGCTGTGTGTGTTTCAAGCTCAAGAGCATCTCCAAGCAAAAAATGGTCAACAGCAACATTCAGACGGTTTCGTACTGCTCAATTGCTACATTAAAACGGTATGTTTCTTTTTCAGAACTGGAAAAACACAAGTGTGACAGCATTCGAACCTGTAATCTTCAGAGCCGAAGTCCGACGCCTTATCCATTAGGCCACACGGTCACTGACGACCAACATTTACATGTATACGACTCATCTCGAAACGCTCACACCCCTGAGGATTTGTGTTTTCGTTCTACACAGCCGCTGCCCCTTGCTCTTTCCCACCCATTCGTTACATTCAACCTCTGACGTGACCGACCAAATATAGACTGAGAAACAAGACCACACAATTTGTGCATTCGGAATCGAAGGCAGGGCGTCCCTCGCCGCATTTGCTACGATGGCCATTTGCTACTTCTGCAGAAGCGACGACGACGACGACGACGACGACGACGACGACGACGACGACGAAGATCGCGAGAGGCTCTGAGATATGTGAGAAATACATCTATAAAATGTAATTCAGACTGCCTCGTCCCACCTTATGCTGTACCGCTTTGGCAAATGCTTTATCTGCGCCATTCGCCTTAATCACATCTGAGAGTAAATCTTAAAAAAACGCCTGTCGCTAATTGTTCGTCATCACAGGTACTGTTTGCTATACGGCCACGACGCGCAACTGATTTCCAAAATTCATCTTTCTCCTGTGAGGATGGAACTTACGACCCCTGGTTTATTAGACCAGTGCTCTACCACTGAGCTAAAGAGGCGCGGCCTAGCGGTACTCTTGGGTACTTCGTCCTTACGGTCGTCTGCATCATCAGACTTTAGCTGACAACAATTCATATTATCGGCTAATATTTGCAGCTATGGCGACAAATTACTGCTTGGCTACACATCTGACACGTAACCGATGTGCTCTCCAAACCACAACACTTGCATTTCAGAACATGTCTTTTACACATGTCTACAAAATCACCTTCACCTTCAAATACAGTTTCCTTGCGACTGACAGAGACGTAGGCAAAGTTTAAAGTTGCTATTTCCATTAAATCTCGTTAATCAGAAAAACGGTAATTTACACCTGCAGCGGAACAAAATTCCGTTTCGCCCAGCGTCTGGCTCGAACCCACGACCCTGGGATTAAGTGTCTGACGCTCTACCGACTGAGATAGCCGGCTACCTCGGTAAATATTTGCCGGGTAGCACGTCACACAGTACTCGTTTGGGTTGGGTGGTCCCATACAGCATCTCTCCATGCTGCCTAATGTTTTCCTAACGTCACACTCGTCACGCACTTCACTTTTATGTCATAATCATTTCTGAGAGGCAAAGAAATTGCATGACAACAAGCAGAGCTAGTGGCGTCAAAATTACCACACATACTTTATGTGACTCAAAAGCCGAACGAGTTACTTTCCGACGTTGTTTTAGATGTGCAAGTGCCAGTCAAAACTCGCGGTGTCGGCACTCTGCCGACCATTTCGCTAGTTAACACCGGTCTTGCTGTGTGTGTTTCAAGCTCAAGAGCATCTCCAAGCAAAAAATGGTCAACAGCAACATTCAGACGGTTTCGTACTGCTCAATTGCTACATTAAAACGGTATGTTTCTTTTTCAGAACTGGAAAAACACAAGCGTGACAGCATTCGAACCTGTAATCTTCAGAGCCGAAGTCCGACGCCTTATCCATTAGGCCACACGGTCACTGACGACCAACATTTACATGTATACGACTCATCTCGAAACGCTCACACCCCTGAGGATTTGTGTTTTCGTTCTACACAGCCGCTGCCCCTTGCTCTTTCCCACCCATTCGTTACATTCAACCTCTGACGAGACCGACCAAATATAGACTCAGAAACAAGACCACACACTTTGTGCATTCGGAATCGAAGGCAGGGCATCCCTCGCCGCATTTGCTACGATGGCCATTTGCTACTTCTGCAGAAGCGGCGGCGGCGGCGACGACGACGACGACGACGACGACGACGAAGATCGCGAGAGACTCTGAGATATGTAATTCAGACTGCCTCGTCCCACCTTATGCTGTACCGCTTTGGCAAATGCTTTATCTGCGCCATTCGCCTTAATCACATCTGAGAGTAAATCTTAAAAAAACGCCTGTCGCTAATTGTTCGTCATCACAGGTACTGTTTGCTATACGGCCACGACGCGCAACTGATTTCCAAAATTCATCTTTCTCCTGTGAGGATGGAACTTACAACCCCTGGTTTTTTAGACCAGTGCTCTACCACTGAGCTAAAGAGGCGCGGCCTAGCGGTACTCTTGGGTACTTCGTCCTTACGGTCGTCTGCACCATCAGACTTCAGCTGACAACACTTCATATTACCGGCTAATATTTGCAGCTATGGCGACAAATTACTGCTTGGCTACACATCTGACACGTAACCGATGTGCTCTCCAAACCACAACACTTGCATTTCAGAACATGTCTTTCACACATGTCTACAAAATCACCTTCACCTTCAAATACAGTTTCCTTGCGACTGACAGAGACGTAGGCAAAGTTTAAAGTTGCTATTTCCATTAAATCTCGTTAATCAGAAAAACGGTAATTTACACCTGCAGCGGAACAAAATTCCGTTCCGCCCAGCGTCTGGCTCGAACCCACGACCCTGGGAATAAGAGTCTGACGCTCTACCGACTGAGATAGCCGGCTACCTCGGTGAATACTTGCCGGGTAGCACGTCACACAGTACTCGTTTGGGTTGGGTGGTCCCATACAGAATCTCTCCATGCTGCCTAATGTTTTCCTAACGTCACACTCGTCACGTACTTCACTTTTATGTCATAATCATTTCTGAGAGGCAAAGAAATTGCATGACAACAAGCAGAGCTAGTGGCGTCAAAATTAACACACATACTTTATGTGACTCAAAAGCCGAACGAGTTACTTTCCGACGTTGTTTTAGATGTGCAAGTGCCAGTCAAAACTCGCGGTGTCGGCACTCTGCCGACCATTTCGCTAGTTAACACCGGTCTTGCTGTGTGTGTTTCAAGCTCAAGAGCATCTCCAAGCAAAAAATGGTCAACAGCAACATTCAGACGGTTTCGTACTGCTCAATTGCTACATTAAAACGGTATGTTTCTTTTTCAGAACTGGAAAAACACAAGCGTGACAGCATTCGAACCTGTAATCTTCAGAGCCGAAGTCCGACGCCTTATCCATTAGGCCACACGGTCACTGACGACCAACATTTACATGTATACGACTCATCTCGAAACGCTCACACCCCTGAGGATTTGTGTTTTCGTTCTACACAGCCGCTGCCCCTTGCTCTTTCCCACCCATTCGTTACATTCAACCTCTGACGTGACCGACCAAATATAGACTGAGAAACAAGACCACACAATTTGTGCATTCGGAATCGAAGGCAGGGCGTCCCTCGCCGCATTTGCTACGATGGCCATTTGCTACTTCTGCAGAAGCGGCGGCGGCGACGACGACGACGACGACGACGACGACGACGACGACGACGACGACGACGAAGATCGCGAGAGGCTCTGAGATATGTGAGAAATACATCTATAAAATGTAATTCAGACTGCCTCGTCCCACCTTATGCTGTACCGCTTTGGCAAATGCTTTATCTGCGCCATTCGCCTTAATCACATCTGAGAGTAAATCTTAAAAAAACGCCTGTCGCTAATTGTTCGTCATCACAGGTACTGTTTGCTATACGGCCACGACGCGCAACTGATTTCCAAAATTCATCTTTCTCCTGTGAGGATGGAACTTACGACCCCTGGTTTATTAGACCAGTGCTCTACCACTGAGCTAAAGAGGCGCGGCCTAGCGGTACTCTTGGGTACTTCGTCCTTACGGTCGTCTGCATCATCAGACTTTAGCTGACAACAATTCATATTATCGGCTAATATTTGCAGCTATGGCGACAAATTACTGCTTGGCTACACATCTGACACGTAACCGATGTGCTCTCCAAACCACAACACTTGCATTTCAGAACATGTCTTTTACACATGTCTACAAAATCACCTTCACCTTCAAATACAGTTTCCTTGCGACTGACAGAGACGTAGGCAAAGTTTAAAGTTGCTATTTCCATTAAATCTCGTTAATCAGAAAAACGGTAATTTACACCTGCAGCGGAACAAAATTCCGTTTCGCCCAGCGTCTGGCTCGAACCCACGACCCTGGGATTAAGTGTCTGACGCTCTACCGACTGAGATAGCCGGCTACCTCGGTAAATATTTGCCGGGTAGCACGTCACACAGTACTCGTTTGGGTTGGGTGGTCCCATACAGCATCTCTCCATGCTGCCTAATGTTTTCCTAACGTCACACTCGTCACGCACTTCACTTTTATGTCATAATCATTTCTGAGAGGCAAAGAAATTGCATGACAACAAGCAGAGCTAGTGGCGTCAAAATTACCACACATACTTTATGTGACTCAAAAGCCGAACGAGTTACTTTCCGACGTTGTTTTAGATGTGCAAGTGCCAGTCAAAACTCGCGGTGTCGGCACTCTGCCGACCATTTCGCTAGTTAACACCGGTCTTGCTGTGTGTGTTTCAAGCTCAAGAGCATCTCCAAGCAAAAAATGGTCAACAGCAACATTCAGACGGTTTCGTACTGCTCAATTGCTACATTAAAACGGTATGTTTCTTTTTCAGAACTGGAAAAACACAAGCGTGACAGCATTCGAACCTGTAATCTTCAGAGCCGAAGTCCGACGCCTTATCCATTAGGCCACACGGTCACTGACGACCAACATTTACATGTATACGACTCATCTCGAAACGCTCACACCCCTGAGGATTTGTGTTTTCGTTCTACACAGCCGCTGCCCCTTGCTCTTTCCCACCCATTCGTTACATTCAACCTCTGACGAGACCGACCAAATATAGACTCAGAAACAAGACCACACACTTTGTGCATTCGGAATCGAAGGCAGGGCATCCCTCGCCGCATTTGCTACGATGGCCATTTGCTACTTCTGCAGAAGCGGCGGCGGCGACGACGACGACGACGACGACGACGACGACGACGAAGATCGCGAGAGACTCTGAGATATGTAATTCAGACTGCCTCGTCCCACCTTATGCTGTACCGCTTTGGCAAATGCTTTATCTGCGCCATTCGCCTTAATCACATCTGAGAGTAAATCTTAAAAAAACGCCTGTCGCTAATTGTTCGTCATCACAGGTACTGTTTGCTATACGGCCACGACGCGCAACTGATTTCCAAAATTCATCTTTCTCCTGTGAGGATGGAACTTACAACCCCTGGTTTATTAGACCAGTGCTCTACCACTGAGCTAAAGAGGCGCGGCCTAGCGGTACTCTTGGGTACTTCGTCCTTACGGTCGTCTGCACCATCAGACTTTAGCTGACAACACTTCATATTACCGGCTAATATTTGCAGCTATGGCGACAAATTACTGCTTGGCTACACATCTGACACGTAACCGATGTGCTCTCCAAACCACAACACTTGCATTTCAGAACATGTCTTTCACACATGTCTACAAAATCACCTTCACCTTCAAATACAGTTTCCTTGCGACTGACAGAGACGTAGGCAAAGTTTAAAGTTGCTATTTCCATTAAATCTCGTTAATCAGAAAAACGGTAATTTACACCTGCAGCGGAACAAAATTCCGTTCCGCCCAGCGTCTGGCTCGAACCCACGACCCTGTGATTAAGGGTCTGACGCTCTACCGACTGAGATAGCCGGCTACCTCGGTGAATACTTGCCGGGTAGCACGTCACACAGTACTCGTTTGGGTTGGGTGGTCCCATACAGAATCTCTCCATGCTGCCTAATGTTTTCCTAACGTCACACTCGTCACGTACTTCACTTTTATGTCATAATCATTTCTGAGAGGCAAAGAAATTGCATGACAACAAGCAGAGCTAGTGGCGTCAAAATTAACACACATACTTTATGTGACTCAAAAGCCGAACGAGTTACTTTCCGACGTTGTTTTAGATGTGCAAGTGCCAGTCAAAACTCACGGTGTCGGCACTCTGCCGACCATTTCGCTAGTTAACACCGGTCTTGCTGTGTGTGTTTCAAGCTCAAGAGCATCTCCAAGCAAAAAATGGTCAACAGCAACATTCAGACGGTTTCGTACTGCTCAATTGCTACATTAAAACGGTATGTTTCTTTTTCAGAACTGGAAAAACACAAGCGTGACAGCATTCGAACCTGTAATCTTCAGAGCCGAAGTCCGACGCCTTATCCATTAGGCCACACGGTCACTGACGACCAACATTTACATGTATACGACTCATCTCGAAACGCTCACACCCCTGAGGATTTGTGTTTTCGTTCTACACAGCCGCTGCCCCTTGCTCTTTCCCACCCATTCGTTACATTCAACCTCTGACGTGACCGACCAAATATAGACTGAGAAACAAGACCACACAATTTGTGCATTCGGAATCGAAGGCTGGGCGTCCCTCGCCGCATTTGCTACGATGGCCATTTGCTACTTCTGCAGAAGCGACGACGACGACGACGACGACGACGAAGATCGCGAGAGGCTCTGAGATATGTGAGAAATACATCTATAAAATGTAATTCAGACTGCCTCGTCCCACCTTATGCTGTACCGCTTTGGCAAATGATTTATCTGCGCCATTCGCCTTAATCACATCTGAGAGTAAATCTTAAAAAAACGCCTGTCGCTAATTGTTCGTCATCACAGGTACTGTTTGCTATACGGCCACGACGCGCAACTGATTTCCAAAATTCATCTTTCTCCTGTGAGGATGGAACTTACGACCCCTGGTTTATTAGACCAGTGCTCTACCACTGAGCTAAAGAGGCGCGGCCTAGCGGTACTCTTGGGTACTTCGTCCTTACGGTCGTCTGCATCATCAGACTTTAGCTGACAACAATTCATATTATCGGCTAATATTTGCAGCTATGGCGACAAATTACTGCTTGGCTACACATCTGACACGTAACCGATGTGCTCTCCAACCCACAACACTTGCATTTCAGAACATGTCTTTTACACATGTCTACAAAATCACCTTCACCTTCAAATACAGTTTCCTTGCGACTGACAGAGACGTAGGCAAAGTTTAAAGTTGCTATTTCCATTAAATCTCGTTAATCAGAAAAACGGTAATTTACACCTGCAGCGGAACAAAATTCCGTTTCGCCCAGCGTCTGGCTCGAACCCACGACCCTGGGATTAAGTGTCTGACGCTCTACCGACTGAGATAGCCGGCTACCTCGGTAAATATTTGCCGGGTAGCACGTCACACAGTACTCGTTTGGGTTGGGTGGTCCCATACAGCATCTCTCCATGCTGCCTAATGTTTTCCTAACGTCACACTCGTCACGCACTTCACTTTTATGTCATAATCATTTCTGAGAGGCAAAGAAATTGCATGACAACAAGCAGAGCTAGTGGCGTCAAAATTACCACACATACTTTATGTGACTCAAAAGCCGAACGAGTTACTTTCCGACGTTGTTTTAGATGTGCAAGTGCCAGTCAAAACTCGCGGTGTCGGCACTCTGCCGACCATTTCGCTAGTTAACACCGGTCTTGCTGTGTGTGTTTCAAGCTCAAGAGCATCTCCAAGCAAAAAATGGTCAACAGCAACATTCAGACGGTTTCGTACTGCTCAATTGCTACATTAAAACGGTATGTTTCTTTTTCAGAACTGGAAAAACACAAGCGTGACAGCATTCGAACCTGTAATCTTCAGAGCCGAAGTCCGACGCCTTATCCATTAGGCCACACGGTCACTGACGACCAACATTTACATGTATACGACTCATCTCGAAACGCTCACACCCCTGAGGATTTGTGTTTTCGTTCTACACAGCCGCTGCCCCTTGCTCTTTCCCACCCATTCGTTACATTCAACCTCTGACGAGACCGACCAAATATAGACTCAGAAACAAGACCACACACTTTGTGCATTCGGAATCGAAGGCAGGGCATCCCTCGCCGCATTTGCTACGATGGCCATTTGCTACTTCTGCAGAAGCGGCGGCGGCGACGACGACGACGACGAAGATCGCGAGAGACTCTGAGATATGTGAGAAATACATCTATAAAATGTAATTCAGACTGCCTCGTCCCACCTTATGCTGTACCGCTTTGGCAAATGCTTTATCTGCGCCATTCGCCTTAATCACATCTGAGAGTAAATCTTAAAAAAACGCCTGTCGCTAATTGTTCGTCATCACAGGTACTGTTTGCTATACGGCCACGACGCGCAACTGATTTCCAAAATTCATCTTTCTCCTGTGAGGATGGAACTTACAACCCCTGGTTTATTAGACCAGTGCTCTACCACTGAGCTAAAGAGGCGCGGCCTAGCGGTACTCTTGGGTACTTCGTCCTTACGGTCGTCTGCACCATCAGACTTTAGCTGACAACACTTCATATTACCGGCTAATATTTGCAGCTATGGCGACAAATTACTGCTTGGCTACACATCTGACACGTAACCGATGTGCTCTCCAAACCACAACACTTGCATTTCAGAACATGTCTTTCACACATGTCTACAAAATCACCTTCACCTTCAAATACAGTTTCCTTGCGACTGACAGAGACGTAGGCAAAGTTTAAAGTTGCTATTTCCATTAAATCTCGTTAATCAGAAAAACGGTAATTTACACCTGCAGCGGAACAAAATTCCGTTCCGCCCAGCGTCTGGCTCGAACCCACGACCCTGTGATTAAGGGTCTGACGCTCTACCGACTGAGATAGCCGGCTACCTCGGTGAATACTTGCCGGGTAGCACGTCACACAGTACTCGTTTGGGTTGGGTGGTCCCATACAGAATCTCTCCATGCTGCCTAATGTTTTCCTAACGTCACACTCGTCACGTACTTCACTTTTATGTCATAATCATTTCTGAGAGGCAAAGAAATTGCATGACAACAAGCAGAGCTAGTGGCGTCAAAATTAACACACATACTTTATGTGACTCAAAAGCCGAACGAGTTACTTTCCGACGTTGTTTTAGATGTGCAAGTGCCAGTCAAAACTCACGGTGTCGGCACTCTGCCGACCATTTCGCTAGTTAACACCGGTCTTGCTGTGTGTGTTTCAAGCTCAAGAGCATCTCCAAGCAAAAAATGGTCAACAGCAACATTCAGACGGTTTCGTACTGCTCAATTGCTACATTAAAACGGTATGTTTCTTTTTCAGAACTGGAAAAACACAAGCGTGACAGCATTCGAACCTGTAATCTTCAGAGCCGAAGTCCGACGCCTTATCCATTAGGCCACACGGTCACTGACGACCAACATTTACATGTATACGACTCATCTCGAAACGCTCACACCCCTGAGGATTTGTGTTTTCGTTCTACACAGCCGCTGCCCCTTGCTCTTTCCCACCCATTCGTTACATTCAACCTCTGACGTGACCGACCAAATATAGACTGAGAAACAAGACCACACAATTTGTGCATTCGGAATCGAAGGCAGGGCGTCCCTCGCCGCATTTGCTACGATGGCCATTTGCTACTTCTGCAGAAGCGACGACGACGACGACGACGACGAAGATCGCGAGAGGCTCTGAGATATGTGAGAAATACATCTATAAAATGTAATTCAGACTGCCTCGTCCCACCTTATGCTGTACCGCTTTGGCAAATGCTTTATCTGCGCCATTCGCCTTAATCACATCTGAGAGTAAATCTTAAAAAAACGCCTGTCGCTAATTGTTCGTCATCACAGGTACTGTTTGCTATACGGCCACGACGCGCAACTGATTTCCAAAATTCATCTTTCTCCTGTGAGGATGGAACTTACGACCCCTGGTTTATTAGACCAGTGCTCTACCACTGAGCTAAAGAGGCGCGGCCTAGCGGTACTCTTGGGTACTTCGTCCTTACGGTCGTCTGCATCATCAGACTTTAGCTGACAACAATTCATATTATCGGCTAATATTTGCAGCTATGGCGACAAATTACTGCTTGGCTACACATCTGACACGTAACCGATGTGCTCTCCAAACCACAACACTTGCATTTCAGAACATGTCTTTTACACATGTCTACAAAATCACCTTCACCTTCAAATACAGTTTCCTTGCGACTGACAGAGACGTAGGCAAAGTTTAAAGTTGCTATTTCCATTAAATCTCGTTAATCAGAAAAACGGTAATTTACACCTGCAGCGGAACAAAATTCCGTTCCGCCCAGCGTCTGGCTCGAACCCACGACCCTGTGATTAACAGTCTGACGCTCTACCGACTGAGATAGCCGGCTACCTCGGTGAATACTTGCCGGGTAGCACGTCACACAGTACTCGTTTGGGTTGGGTGGTCCCATACAGAATCTCTCCATGCTGCCTAATGTTTTCCTAACGTCACACTCGTCACGTACTTCACTTTTATGTCATAATCATTTCTGAGAGGCAAAGAAATTGCATGACAACAAGCAGAGCTAGTGGCGTCAAAATTAACACACATACTTTATGTGACTCAAAAGCCGAACGAGTTACTTTCCGACGTTGTTTTAGATGTGCAAGTGCCAGTCAAAACTCGCGGTGTCGGCACTCTGCCGACCATTTCGCTAGTTAACACCGGTCTTGCTGTGTGTGTTTCAAGCTCAAGAGCATCTCCAAGCAAAAAATGGTCAACAGCAACATTCAGACGGTTTCGTACTGCTCAATTGCTACATTAAAACGGTATGTTTCTTTTTCAGAACTGGAAAAACACAAGCGTGACAGCATTCGAACCTGTAATCTTCAGAGCCGAAGTCCGACGCCTTATCCATTAGGCCACACGGTCACTGACGACCAACATTTACATGTATACGACTCATCTCGAAACGCTCACACCCCTGAGGATTTGTGTTTTCGTTCTACACAGCCGCTGCCCCTTGCTCTTTCCCACCCATTCGTTACATTCAACCTCTGACGTGACCGACCAAATATAGACTGAGAAACAAGACCACACAATTTGTGCATTCGGAATCGAAGGCAGGGCATCCCTCGCCGCATTTGCTACGATGGCCATTTGCTACTTCTGCAGAAGCGGCGGCGGCGGCGACGACGACGACGACGACGACGACGACGACGAAGATCGCGAGAGGCTCTGAGATATGTGAGAAATACATCTATAAAATGTAATTCAGACTGCCTCGTCCCACCTTATGCTGTACCGCTTTGGCAAATGCTTTATCTGCGCCATTCGCCTTAATCACATCTGAGAGTAAATCTTAAAAAAACGCCTGTCGCTAATTGTTCGTCATCACAGGTACTGTTTGCTATACGGCCACGACGCGCAACTGATTTCCAAAATTCATCTTTCTCCTGTGAGGATGGAACTTACGACCCCTGGTTTATTAGACCAGTGATCTACCACTGAGCTAAAGAGGCGCGGCCTAGCGGTACTCTTGGGTACTTCGTCCTTACGGTCGTCTGCATCATCAGACTTTAGCTGACAACAATTCATATTATCGGCTAATATTTGCAGCTATGGCGACAAATTACTGCTTGGCTACACATCTGACACGTAACCGATGTGCTCTCCAAACCACAACACTTGCATTTCAGAACATGTCTTTTACACATGTCTACAAAATCACCTTCACCTTCAAATACAGTTTCCTTGCGACTGACAGAGACGTAGGCAAAGTTTAAAGTTGCTATTTCCATTAAATCTCGTTAATCAGAAAAACGGTAATTTACACCTGCAGCGGAACAAAATTCCGTTTCGCCCAGCGTCTGGCTCGAACCCACGACCCTGGGATTAAGGGTCTGACGCTCTACCGACTGAGATAGCCGGCTACCTCGGTGAATACTTGCCGGGTAGCACGTCACACAGTACTCGTTTGGGTTGGGTGGTCCCATACAGAATCTCTCCATGCTGCCTAATGTTTTCCTAACGTCACACTCGTCACGTACTTCACTTTTATGTCATAATCATTTCTGAGAGGCAAAGAAATTGCATGACAACAAGCAGAGCTAGTGGCGTCAAAATTAACACACATACTTTATGTGACTCAAAAGCCGAACGAGTTACTTTCCGACGTTGTTTTAGATGTGCAAGTGCCAGTCAAAACTCACGGTGTCGGCACTCTGCCGACCATTTCGCTAGTTAACACCGGTCTTGCTGTGTGTGTTTCAAGCTCAAGAGCATCTCCAAGCAAAAAATGGTCAACAGCAACATTCAGACGGTTTCGTACTGCTCAATTGCTACATTAAAACGGTATGTTTCTTTTTCAGAACTGGAAAAACACAAGCGTGACAGCATTCGAACCTGTAATCTTCAGAGCCGAAGTCCGACGCCTTATCCATTAGGCCACACGGTCACTGACGACCAACATTTACATGTATACGACTCATCTCGAAACGCTCACACCCCTGAGGATTTGTGTTTTCGTTCTACACAGCCGCTGCCCCTTGCTCTTTCCCACCCATTCGTTACATTCAACCTCTGACGTGACCGACCAAATATAGACTGAGAAACAAGACCACACAATTTGTGCATTCGGAATCGAAGGCAGGGCGTCCCTCGCCGCATTTGCTACGATGGCCATTTGCTACTTCTGCAGAAGCGACGACGACGACGACGACGACGAAGATCGCGAGAGGCTCTGAGATATGTGAGAAATACATCTATAAAATGTAATTCAGACTGCCTCGTCCCACCTTATGCTGTACCGCTTTGGCAAATGCTTTATCTGCGCCATTCGCCTTAATCACATCTGAGAGTAAATCTTAAAAAAACGCCTGTCGCTAATTGTTCGTCATCACAGGTACTGTTTGCTATACGGCCACGACGCGCAACTGATTTCCAAAATTCATCTTTCTCCTGTGAGGATGGAACTTACGACCCCTGGTTTATTAGACCAGTGCTCTACCACTGAGCTAAAGAGGCGCGGCCTAGCGGTACTCTTGGGTACTTCGTCCTTACGGTCGTCTGCATCATCAGACTTTAGCTGACAACAATTCATATTATCGGCTAATATTTGCAGCTATGGCGACAAATTACTGCTTGGCTACACATCTGACACGTAACCGATGTGCTCTCCAAACCACAACACTTGCATTTCAGAACATGTCTTTTACACATGTCTACAAAATCACCTTCACCTTCAAATACAGTTTCCTTGCGACTGACAGAGACGTAGGCAAAGTTTAAAGTTGCTATTTCCATTAAATCTCGTTAATCAGAAAAACGGTAATTTACACCTGCAGCGGAACAAAATTCCGTTCCGCCCAGCGTCTGGCTCGAACCCACGACCCTGTGATTAACAGTCTGACGCTCTACCGACTGAGATAGCCGGCTACCTCGGTGAATACTTGCCGGGTAGCACGTCACACAGTACTCGTTTGGGTTGGGTGGTCCCATACAGAATCTCTCCATGCTGCCTAATGTTTTCCTAACGTCACACTCGTCACGTACTTCACTTTTATGTCATAATCATTTCTGAGAGGCAAAGAAATTGCATGACAACAAGCAGAGCTAGTGGCGTCAAAATTAACACACATACTTTATGTGACTCAAAAGCCGAACGAGTTACTTTCCGACGTTGTTTTAGATGTGCAAGTGCCAGTCAAAACTCGCGGTGTCGGCACTCTGCCGACCATTTCGCTAGTTAACACCGGTCTTGCTGTGTGTGTTTCAAGCTCAAGAGCATCTCCAAGCAAAAAATGGTCAACAGCAACATTCAGACGGTTTCGTACTGCTCAATTGCTACATTAAAACGGTATGTTTCTTTTTCAGAACTGGAAAAACACAAGCGTGACAGCATTCGAACCTGTAATCTTCAGAGCCGAAGTCCGACGCCTTATCCATTAGGCCACACGGTCACTGACGACCAACATTTACATGTATACGACTCATCTCGAAACGCTCACACCCCTGAGGATTTGTGTTTTCGTTCTACACAGCCGCTGCCCCTTGCTCTTTCCCACCCATTCGTTACATTCAACCTCTGACGTGACCGACCAAATATAGACTGAGAAACAAGACCACACAATTTGTGCATTCGGAATCGAAGGCAGGGCATCCCTCGCCGCATTTGCTACGATGGCCATTTGCTACTTCTGCAGAAGCGGCGGCGGCGGCGACGACGACGACGACGACGACGACGACGACGACGAAGATCGCGAGAGGCTCTGAGATATGTGAGAAATACATCTATAAAATGTAATTCAGACTGCCTCGTCCCACCTTATGCTGTACCGCTTTGGCAAATGCTTTATCTGCGCCATTCGCCTTAATCACATCTGAGAGTAAATCTTAAAAAAACGCCTGTCGCTAATTGTTCGTCATCACAGGTACTGTTTGCTATACGGCCACGACGCGCAACTGATTTCCAAAATTCATCTTTCTCCTGTGAGGATGGAACTTACGACCCCTGGTTTATTAGACCAGTGCTCTACCACTGAGCTAAAGAGGCGCGGCCTAGCGGTACTCTTGGGTACTTCGTCCTTACGGTCGTCTGCATCATCAGACTTTAGCTGACAACAATTCATATTATCGGCTAATATTTGCAGCTATGGCGACAAATTACTGCTTGGCTACACATCTGACACGTAACCGATGTGCTCTCCAAACCACAACACTTGCATTTCAGAACATGTCTTTTACACATGTCTACAAAATCACCTTCACCTTCAAATACAGTTTCCTTGCGACTGACAGAGACGTAGGCAAAGTTTAAAGTTGCTATTTCCATTAAATCTCGTTAATCAGAAAAACGGTAATTCACACCTGCAGCGGAACAAAATTCCGTTTCGCCCAGCGTCTGGCTCGAACCCACGACCCTGGGATTAAGTGTCTGACGCTCTACCGACTGAGATAGCCGGCTACCTCGGTGAATACTTGCCGGGTAGCACGTCACACAGTACTCGTTTGGGTTGGGTGGTCCCATACAGCATCTCTCCATGCTGCCTAATGTTTTCCTAACGTCACACTCGTCACGTACTTCACTTTTATGTCATAATCATTTCTGAGAGGCAAAGAAATTGCATGACAACAAGCAGAGCTAGTGGCGTCAAAATTAACACACATACTTTATGTGACTCAAAAGCCGAACGAGTTACTTTCCGACGTTGTTTTAGATGTGCAAGTGCCAGTCAAAACTCGCGGTGTCGGCACTCTGCCGACCATTTCGCTAGTTAACACCGGTCTTGCTGTGTGTGTTTCAAGCTCAAGAGCATCTCCAAGCAAAAAATGGTCAACAGCAACATTCAGACGGTTTCGTACTGCTCAATTGCTACATTAAAACGGTATGTTTCTTTTTCAGAACTGGAAAAACACAAGCGTGACAGCATTCGAACCTGTAATCTTCAGAGCCGAAGTCCGACGCCTTATCCATTAGGCCACACGGTCACTGACGACCAACATTTACATGTATACGACTCATCTCGAAACGCTCACACCCCTGAGGATTTGTGTTTTCGTTCTACACAGCCGCTGCCCCTTGCTCTTTCCCACCCATTCGTTACATTCAACCTCTGACGTGAACGACCAAATATAGACTGAGAAACAAGACCACACAATTTGTGCATTCGGAATCGAAGGCAGGCCGTCCCTCGCCGCATTTGCTACGATGGCCATTTGCTACTTCTGCAGAAGCGGCGGCGGCGACGATGACGACGACGACGACGAAGATCGCGAGAGACTCTGAGATATGTGAGAAATACATCTATAAAATGTAATTCAGACTGCCTCGTCCCACCTTATGCTGTACCGCTTTGGCAAATGCTTTATCTGCGCCATTCGCCTTAATCACATCTGAGAGTAAATCTTAAAAAAACGCCTGTCGCTAATTGTTCGTCATCACAGGTACTGTTTGCTATACGGCCACGACGCGCAACTGATTTCCAAAATTCATCTTTCTCCTGTGAGGATGGAACTTACGACCCCTGGTTTATTAGACCAGTGCTCTACCACTGAGCTAAAGAGGCGCGGCCTAGCGGTACTCTTGGGTACTTCGTCCTTACGGTCGTCTGCATCATCAGACTTTAGCTGACAACAATTCATATTATCGGCTAATATTTGCAGCTATGGCGACAAATTACTGCTTGGCTACACATCTGACACGTAACCGATGTGCTCTCCAAACCACAACACTTGCATTTCAGAACATGTCTTTTACACATGTCTACAAAATCACCTTCACCTTCAAATACAGTTTCCTTGCGACTGACAGAGACGTAGGCAAAGTTTAAAGTTGCTATTTCCATTAAATCTCGTTAATCAGAAAAACGGTAATTCACACCTGCAGCGGAACAAAATTCCGTTTCGCCCAGCGTCTGGCTCGAACACACGACCCTGGGATTAAGTGTCTGACGCTCTACCGACTGAGATAGCCGGCTACCTCGGTGAATACTTGCCGGGTAGCACGTCACACAGTACTCGTTTGGGTTGGGTGGTCCCATACAGCATCTCTCCATGCTGCCTAATGTTTTCCTAACGTCACACTCGTCACGTACTTCACTTTTATGTCATAATCATTTCTGAGAGGCAAAGAAATTGCATGACAACAAGCAGAGCTAGTGGCGTCAAAATTAACACACATACTTTATGTGACTCAAAAGCCGAACGAGTTACTTTCCGACGTTGTTTTAGATGTGCAAGTGCCAGTCAAAACTCGCGGTGTCGGCACTCTGCCGACCATTTCGCTAGTTAACACCGGTCTTGCTGTGTGTGTTTCAAGCTCAAGAGCATCTCCAAGCAAAAAATGGTCAACAGCAACATTCAGACGGTTTCGTACTGCTCAATTGCTACATTAAAACGGTATGTTTCTTTTTCAGAACTGGAAAAACACAAGCGTGACAGCATTCGAACCTGTAATCTTCAGAGCCGAAGTCCGACGCCTTATCCATTAGGCCACACGGTCACTGACGACCAACATTTACATGTATACGACTCATCTCGAAACGCTCACACCCCTGAGGATTTGTGTTTTCGTTCTACACAGCCGCTGCCCCTTGCTCTTTCCCACCCATTCGTTACATTCAACCTCTGACGAGACCGACCAAATATAGACTCAGAAACAAGACCACACACTTTGTGCATTCGGAATCGAAGGCAGGGCGTCCCTCGCCGCATTTGCTACGATGGCCATTTGCTACTTCTGCAGAAGCGGCGGCGGCGACGACGACGACGACGACGACGACGACGACGACGAAGATCGCGAGAGGCTCTGAGATATGTGAGAAATACATCTATAAAATGTAATTCAGACTGCCTCGTCCCACCTTATGCTGTACCGCTTTGGCAAATGCTTTATCTGCGCCATTCGCCTTAATCACATCTGAGAGTAAATCTTAAAAAAACGCCTGTCGCTAATTGTTCGTCATCACAGGTACTGTTTGCTATACGGCCACGACGCGCAACTGATTTCCAAAATTCATCTTTCTCCTGTGAGGATGGAACTTACGACCCCTGGTTTATTAGACCAGTGCTCTACCACTGAGCTAAAGAGGCGCGGCCTAGCGGTACTCTTGGGTACTTCGTCCTTACGGTCGTCTGCATCATCAGACTTTAGCTGACAACAATTCATATTATCGGCTAATATTTGCAGCTATGGCGACAAATTACTGCTTGGCTACACATCTGACACGTAACCGATGTGCTCTCCAAACCACAACACTTGCATTTCAGAACATGTCTTTTACACATGTCTACAAAATCACCTTCACCTTCAAATACAGTTTCCTTGCGACTGACAGAGACGTAGGCAAAGTTTAAAGTTGCTATTTCCATTAAATCTCGTTAATCAGAAAAACGGTAATTCACACCTGCAGCGGAACAAAATTCCGTTTCGCCCAGCGTCTGGCTCGAACACACGACCCTGGGATTAAGTGTCTGACGCTCTACCGACTGAGATAGCCGGCTACCTCGGTGAATACTTGCCGGGTAGCACGTCACACAGTACTCGTTTGGGTTGGGTGGTCCCATACAGCATCTCTCCATGCTGCCTAATGTTTTCCTAACGTGACGCTCGTCACGTACTTCACTTTTATGTCATAATCATTTCTGAGAGGCAAAGAAATTGCATGACAACAAGCAGAGCTAGTGGCGTCAAAATTAACACACATACTTTATGTGACTCAAAAGCCGAACGAGTTACTTTCCGACGTTGTTTTAGATGTGCAAGTGCCAGTCAAAACTCGCGGTGTCGGCACTCTGCCGACCATTTCGCTAGTTAACACCGGTCTTGCTGTGTGTGTTTCAAGCTCAAGAGCATCTCCAAGCAAAAAATGGTCAACAGCAACATTCAGACGGTTTCGTACTGCTCAATTGCTACATTAAAACGGTATGTTTCTTTTTCAGAACTGGAAAAACACAAGCGTGACAGCATTCGAACCTGTAATCTTCAGAGCCGAAGTCCGACGCCTTATCCATTAGGCCACACGGTCACTGACGACCAACATTTACATGTATACGACTCATCTCGAAACGCTCACACCCCTGAGGATTTGTGTTTTCGTTCTACACAGCCGCTGCCCCTTGCTCTTTCCCACCCATTCGTTACATTCAACCTCTGACGTGACCGACCAAATATAGACTGAGAAACAAGACCACACAATTTGTGCATTCGGAATCGAAGGCAGGCCGTCCCTCGCCGCATTTGCTACGATGGCCATTTGCTACTTCTGCAGAAGCGGCGGCGGCGACGATGACGACGACGACGACGAAGATCGCGAGAGACTCTGAGATATGTGAGAAATACATCTATAAAATGTAATTCAGACTGCCTCGTCCCACCTTATGCTGTACCGCTTTGGCAAATGCTTTATCTGCGCCATTCGCCTTAATCACATCTGAGAGTAAATCTTAAAAAAACGCCTGTCGCTAATTGTTCGTCATCACAGGTACTGTTTGCTATACGGCCACGACGCGCAACTGATTTCCAAAATTCATCTTTCTCCTGTGAGGATGGAACTTACGACCCCTGGTTTATTAGACCAGTGCTCTACCACTGAGCTAAAGAGGCGCGGCCTAGCGGTACTCTTGGGTACTTCGTCCTTACGGTCGTCTGCATCATCAGACTTTAGCTGACAACAATTCATATTATCGGCTAATATTTGCAGCTATGGCGACAAATTACTGCTTGGCTACACATCTGACACGTAACCGATGTGCTCTCCAAACCACAACACTTGCATTTCAGAACATGTCTTTTACACATGTCTACAAAATCACCTTCACCTTCAAATACAGTTTCCTTGCGACTGACAGAGACGTAGGCAAAGTTTAAAGTTGCTATTTCCATTAAATCTCGTTAATCAGAAAAACGGTAATTTACACCTGCAGCGGAACAAAATTCCGTTCCGCCCAGCGTCTGGCTCGAACCCACGACCCTGTGATTAAGAGTCTGACGCTCTACCGACTGAGATAGCCGGCTACCTCGGTGAATACTTGCCGGGGAGCACGTCACACAGTACTCGTTTGGGTTGGGTGGTCATATACAGAATCTCTCCATGCTGCCTAATGTTTTCCTAACGTCACACTCGTCACGTACTTCACTTTTATGTCATAATCATTTCTGAGAGGCAAAGAAATTGCATGACAACAAGCAGAGCTAGTGGCGTCAAAATTAACACACATACTTTATGTGACTCAAAAGCCGAACGAGTTACTTTCCGACGTTGTTTTAGATGTGCAAGTGCCAGTCAAAACTCGCGGTGTCGGCACTCTGCCGACCATTTCGCTAGTTAACACCGGTCTTGCTGTGTGTGTTTCAAGCTCAAGAGCATCTCCAAGCAAAAAATGGTCAACAGCAACATTCAGACGGTTTCGTACTGCTCAATTGCTACATTAAAACGGTATGTTTCTTTTTCAGAACTGGAAAAACACAAGCGTGACAGCATTCGAACCTGTAATCTTCAGAGCCGAAGTCCGACGCCTTATCCATTAGGCCACACGGTCACTGACGACCAACATTTACATGTATACGACTCATCTCGAAACGCTCACACCCCTGAGGATTTGTGTTTTCGTTCTACACAGCCGCTGCCCCTTGCTCTTTCCCACCCATTCGTTACATTCAACCTCTGACGTGACCGACCAAATATAGACTGAGAAACAAGACCACACAATTTGTGCATTCGGAATCGAAGGCAGGGCGTCCCTCGCCGCATTTGCTACGATGGCCATTTGCTACTTCTGCAGAAGCGGCGGCGGCGACGACGACGACGACGACGACGACGACGACGACGAAGATCGCGAGAGGCTCTGAGATATGTTAGAAATACATCTATAAAATGTAATTCAGACTGCCTCGTCCCACCTTATGCTGTACCGCTTTGGCAAATGCTTTATCTGCGCCATTCGCCTTAATCACATCTGAGAGTAAATCTTAAAAAAACGCCTGTCGCTAATTGTTCGTCATCACAGGTACTGTTTGCTATACGGCCACGACGCGCAACTGATTTCCAAAATTCATCTTTCTCCTGTAAGGATGGAACTTACCACCCCTGGTTTATTAGACCAGTGCTCTACCACTGAGCTAAAGAGGCGCGGCCTAGCGGTACTCTTGGGTACTTCGTTCTTACGGTCGTCTGCATCATCAGACTTTAGCTGACAACAATTCATATTATCGGCTAATATTTGCAGCTATGGCGACAAATTACTGCTTGGCTACACATCTGACACGTAACCGATGTGCTCTCCAAACCACAACACTTGCATTTCAGAACATGTCTTTTACACATGTCTACAAAATCACCTTCACCTTCAAATACAGTTTCCTTGCGACTGACAGAGACGTAGGCAAAGTTTAAAGTTGCTATTTCCATTAAATCTCGTTAATCAGAAAAACGGTAATTTACACCTGCAGCGGAACAAAATTCTGTTTCGCCCAGCGTCTGGCTCGAACCCACGACCCTGGGATTAAGTGTCTGACGCTCTACCGACTGAGATAGCATGCTACCTCGGTAAATATTTGCCGGGTAGCACGTCACACAGTACTCGTTTGGGTTGGGTGGTCCCATACAGCATCTCTCCATGCTGCCTAATGTTTTCCTAACGTCACACTCGTCACGCACTTCACTTTTATGTCATAATCATTTCTGAGAGGCAAAGAAATTGCATGACAACAAGCAGAGCTAGTGGCGTCAAAATTACCACACATACTTTATGTGACTCAAAAGCCGAACGAGTTACTTTCCGACGTTGTTTTAGATGTGCAAGTGCCAGTCAAAACTCGCGGTGTCGGCACTCTGCCGACCATTTCGCTAGTTAACACCGGTCTTGCTGTGTGTGTTTCAAGCTCAAGAGCATCTCCAAGCAAAAAATGGTCAACAGCAACATTCAGACGGTTTCGTACTGCTCAATTGCTACATTAAAACGGTATGTTTCTTTTTCAGAACTGGAAAAACACAAGCGTGACAGCATTCGAACCTGTAATCTTCAGAGCCGAAGTCCGACGCCTTATCCATTAGGCCACACGGTCACTGACGACCAACATTTACATGTATACGACTCATCTCGAAACGCTCACACCCCTGAGGATTTGTGTTTTCGTTCTACACAGCCGCTGCCCCTTGCTCTTTCCCACCCATTCGTTACATTCAACCTCTGACGAGACCGACCAAATATAGACTCAGAAACAAGACCACACACTTTGTGCATTCGGAATCGAAGGCAGGGCGTCCCTCGCCGCATTTGCTACGATGGCCATTTGCTACTTCTGCAGAAGCGGCGGCGGCGACGACGACGACGACGACGACGACGAAGATCGCGAGAGGCTCTGAGATATGTGAGAAATACATCTATAAAATGTAATTCAGACTGCCTCGTCCCACCTTATGCTGTACCGCTTTGGCAAATGCTTTATCTGCGCCATTCGCCTTAATCACATCTGAGAGTAAATCTTAAAAAAACGCCTGTCGCTAATTGTTCGTCATCACAGGTACTGTTTGCTATACGGCCACGACGCGCAACTGATTTCCAAAATTCATCTTTCTCCTGTGAGGATGGAACTTACGACCCCTGGTTTATTAGACCAGTGCTCTACCACTGAGCTAAAGAGGCGCGGCCTAGCGGTACTCTTGGGTACTTCGTCCTTACGGTCGTCTGCATCATCAGACTTTAGCTGACAACAATTCATATTATCGGCTAATATTTGCAGCTATGGCGACAAATTACTGCTTGGCTACACATCTGACACGTAACCGATGTGCTCTCCAAACCACAACACTTGCATTTCAGAACATGTCTTTTACACATGTCTACAAAATCACCTTCACCTTCAAATACAGTTTCCTTGCGACTGACAGAGACGTAGGCAAAGTTTAAAGTTGCTATTTCCAATAAATCTCGTTAATCAGAAAAACGGTAATTCACACCTGCAGCGGAACAAAATTCCGTTTCGCCCAGCGTCTGGCTCGAACCCACGACCCTGGGATTAAGTGTCTGACGCTCTACCGACTGAGATAGCCGGCTACCTCGGTGAATACTTGCGGGGTAGCACGTCACACAGTACTCGTTTGGGTTGGGTGGTCCCATACAGCATCTCTCCATGCTGCCTAATGTTTTCCTAACGTCACACTCGTCACGTACTTCACTTTTATGTCATAATCATTTCTGAGAGGCAAAGAAATTGCATGACAACAAGCAGAGCTAGTGGCGTCAAAATTAACACACATACTTTATGTGACTCAAAAGCCGAACGAGTTACTTTCCGACGTTGTTTTAGATGTGCAAGTGCCAGTCAAAACTCGCGGTGTCGGCACTCTGCCGACCATTTCGCTAGTTAACACCGGTCTTGCTGTGTGTGTTTCAAGCTCAAGAGCATCTCCAAGCAAAAAATGGTCAACAGCAACATTCAGACGGTTTCGTACTGCTCAATTGCTACATTAAAACGGTATGTTTCTTTTTCAGAACTGGAAAAACACAAGCGTGACAGCATTCGAACCTGTAATCTTCAGAGCCGAAGTCCGACGCCTTATCCATTAGGCCACACGGTCACTGACGACCAACATTTACATGTATACGACTCATCTCGAAACGCTCACACCCCTGAGGATTTGTGTTTTCGTTCTACACAGCCGCTGCCCCTTGCTCTTTCCCACCCATTCGTTACATTCAACCTCTGACGAGACCGACCAAATATAGACTCAGAAACAAGACCACACACTTTGTGCATTCGGAATCGAAGGCAGGGCGTCCCTCGCCGCATTTGCTACGATGGCCATTTGCTACTTCTGCAGAAGCGGCGGCGGCGACGACGACGACGACGACGACGACGAAGATCGCGAGAGGCTCTGAGATATGTGAGAAATACATCTATAAAATGTAATTCAGACTGCCTCGTCCCACCTTATGCTGTACCGCTTTGGCAAATGCTTTATCTGCGCCATTCGCCTTAATCACATCTGAGAGTAAATCTTAAAAAAACGCCTGTCGCTAATTGTTCGTCATCACAGGTACTGTTTGCTATACGGCCACGACGCGCAACTGATTTCCAAAATTCATCTTTCTCCTGTGAGGATGGAACTTACGACCCCTGGTTTATTAGACCAGTGCTCTACCACTGAGCTAAAGAGGCGCGGCCTAGCGGTACTCTTGGGTACTTCGTCCTTACGGTCGTCTGCATCATCAGACTTTAGCTGACAACAATTCATATTATCGGCTAATATTTGCAGCTATGGCGACAAATTACTGCTTGGCTACACATCTGACACGTAACCGATGTGCTCTCCAAACCACAACACTTGCATTTCAGAACATGTCTTTTACACATGTCTACAAAATCACCTTCACCTTCAAATACAGTTTCCTTGCGACTGACAGAGACGTAGGCAAAGTTTAAAGTTGCTATTTCCATTAAATCTCGTTAATCAGAAAAACGGTAATTCACACCTGCAGCGGAACAAAATTCCGTTTCGCCCAGCGTCTGGCTCGAACACACGACCCTGGGATTAAGTGTCTGACGCTCTACCGACTGAGATAGCCGGCTACCTCGGTGAATACTTGCCGGGTAGCACGTCACACAGTACTCGTTTGGGTTGGGTGGTCCCATACAGCATCTCTCCATGCTGCCTAATGTTTTCCTAACGTGACGCTCGTCACGTACTTCACTTTTATGTCATAATCATTTCTGAGAGGCAAAGAAATTGCATGACAACAAGCAGAGCTAGTGGCGTCAAAATTAACACACATACTTTATGTGACTCAAAAGCCGAACGAGTTACTTTCCGACGTTGTTTTAGATGTGCAAGTGCCAGTCAAAACTCGCGGTGTCGGCACTCTGCCGACCATTTCGCTAGTTAACACCGGTCTTGCTGTGTGTGTTTCAAGCTCAAGAGCATCTCCAAGCAAAAAATGGTCAACAGCAACATTCAGACGGTTTCGTACTGCTCAATTGCTACATTAAAACGGTATGTTTCTTTTTCAGAACTGGAAAAACACAAGCGTGACAGCATTCGAACCTGTAATCTACAGAGCCGAAGTCCGACGCCTTATCCATTAGGCCACACGGTCACTGACGACCAACATTTACATGTATACGACTCATCTCGAAACGCTCACACCCCTGAGGATTTGTGTTTTCGTTCTACACAGCCGCTGCCCCTTGCTCTTTCCCACCCATTCGTTACATTCAACCTCTGACGTGACCGACCAAATATAGACTGAGAAACAAGACCACACAATTTGTGCATTCGGAATCGAAGGCAGGCCGTCCCTCGCCGCATTTGCTACGATGGCCATTTGCTACTTCTGCAGAAGCGGCGGCGGCGACGATGACGACGACGACGACGACGAAGATCGCGAGAGACTCTGAGATATGTGAGAAATACATCTATAAAATGTAATTCAGACTGCCTCGTCCCACCTTATGCTGTACCGCTTTGGCAAATGCTTTATCTGCGCCATTCGCCTTAATCACATCTGAGAGTAAATCTTAAAAAAACGCCTGTCGCTAATTGTTCGTCATCACAGGTACTGTTTGCTATACGGCCACGACGCGCAACTGATATCCAAAATTCATCTTTCTCCTGTGAGGATGGAACTTACGACCCCTGGTTTATTAGACCAGTGCTCTACCACTGAGCTAAAGAGGCGCGGCCTAGCGGTACTCTTGGGTACTTCGTCCTTACGGTCGTCTGCATCATCAGACTTTAGCTGACAACAATTCATATTATCGGCTAATATTTGCAGCTATGGCGACAAATTACTGCTTGGCTACACATCTGACACGTAACCGATGTGCTCTCCAAACCACAACACTTGCATTTCAGAACATGTCTTTTACACATGTCTACAAAATCACCTTCACCTTCAAATACAGTTTCCTTGCGACTGACAGAGACGTAGGCAAAGTTTAAAGTTGCTATTTCCATTAAATCTCGTTAATCAGAAAAACGGTAATTTACACCTGCAGCGGAACAAAATTCCGTTTCGCCCAGCGTCTGGCTCGAACCCACAACCCTGGGATTAAGTGTCTGACGCTCTACCGACTGAGATAGCCGGCTACCTCGGTGAATACTTGCCGGGTAGCACGTCACACAGTACTCGTTTGGGTTGGGTGGTCCCATACAGCATCTCTCCATGCTGCCTAATGTTTTCCTAACGTCACACTCGTCACGCACTTCACTTTTATGTCATAATCATTTCTGAGAGGCAAAGAAATTGCATGACAACAAGCAGAGCTAGTGGCGTCAAAATTAACACACATACTTTATGTGACTCAAAAGCCGAACGAGTTACTTTCCGACGTTGTTTTAGATGTGCAAGTGCCAGTCAAAACTCGCGGTGTCGGCACTCTGCCGACCATTTCGCTAGTTAACACCGGTCTTGCTGTGTGTGTTTCAAGCTCAAGAGCATCTCCAAGCAAAAAATGGTCAACAGCAACATTCAGACGGTTTCGTACTGCTCAATTGCTACATTAAAACGGTATGTTTCTTTTTCAGAACTGGAAAAACACAAGCGTGACAGCATTCGAACCTGTAATCTTCAGATACGAAGTCCGACGCCTTATCCATTAGACCACACGGTCACTGACGATCAACATTTACATGTATACGACTCATCTCGAAACGCTCACACCCCTGAGGATTTGTGTTTTCGTTCTACACAGCCGCTGCCCCTTGCTCTTTCCCACCCATTCGTTACATTCAACCTCTGACGTGACCGACCAAATATAGACTGAGAAACAAGACCACACAATTTGTGCATTCGGAATCGAAGGCAGGCCGTCCCTCGCCGCATTTGCTACGATGGCCATTTGCTACTTCTGCAGAAGCGGCGGCGACGACGACGACGACGACGACGACGACGACGACGAAGATCGCGAGAGACTCTGAGATATGTGAGAAATACATCTATAAAATGTAATTCAGACTGCCTCGTCCCACCTTATGCTGTACCGCTTTGGCAAATGCTTTATCTGCGCCATTCGCCTTAATCACATCTGAGAGTAAATCTTAAAGAAACGCCTGTCGCTAATTGTTCGTCATCACAGGTACTGTTTGCTATACGGCCACGACGCGCAACTGATTTCCAAAATTCATCTTTCTCCTGTGAGGATGGAACTTACGACCCCTGGTTTATTAGACCAGTGCTCTACCACTGAGCTAAAGAGGCGCGGCCTAGCGATACTCTTGGGTACTTCGTCCTTACGGTCGTCTGCATCATCAGACTTTAGCTGACAACAATTCATATTATCGGCTAATATTTGCAGCTATGGCGACAAATTACTGCTTGGCTACACATCTGACACGTAACCGATGTGCTCTCCAAACCACAACACTTGCATTTCAGAACATGTCTTTTACACATGTCTACAAAATCACCTTCACCTTCAAATACAGTTTCCTTGCGACTGACAGAGACGTAGGCAAAGTTTAAAGTTGCTATTTCCATTAAATCTCGTTAATCAGAAAAACGGTAATTTACACCTGCAGCGGAACAAAATTCCGTTTCGCCCAGCGTCTGGCTCGAACCCACGACCCTGGGATTAAGTGTCTGACGCTCTACCGACTGAGATAGCCGGCTACCTCGGTGAATATTTGCCGGGTGGCACGTCACACAGTACTCGTTTGGGTTGGGTGGTCCCATACAGCATCTCTCCATGCTGCCTAATGTTTTCCTAACGTCACACTCGTCACGCACTTCACTTTTATGTCATAATCATTTCTGAGAGGCAAAGAAATTGCATGACAACAAGCAGAGCTAGTGGCGTCAAAATTAACACACATACTTTATGTGACTCAAAAGCCGAACGAGTTACTTTCCGACGTTGTTTTAGATGTGCAAGTGCCAGTCAAAACTCGCGGTGTCGGCACTCTGCCGACCATTTCGCTAGTTAACACCGGTCTTGCTGTGTGTGTTTCAAGCTCAAGAGCATCTCCAAGCAAAAAATGGTCAACAGCAACATTCAGACGGTTTCGTACTGCTCAATTGCTACATTAAAACGGTATGTTTCTTTTTCAGAACTGGAAAAACACAAGCGTGACAGCATTCGAACCTGTAATCTTCAGATACGAAGTCCGACGCCTTATCCATTAGACCACACGGTCACTGACGATCAACATTTACATGTATACGACTCATCTCGAAACGCTCACACCCCTGAGGATTTGTGTTTTCGTTCTACACAGCCGCTGCCCCTTGCTCTTTCCCACCCATTCGTTACATTCAACCTCTGACGTGACCGACCAAATATAGACTGAGAAACAAGACCACACAATTTGTGCATTCGGAATCGAAGGCAGGCCGTCCCTCGCCGCATTTGCTACGATGGCCATTTGCTACTTCTGCAGAAGCGGCGGCGACGACGACGACGACGACGACGACGACGACGACGACGAAGATCGCGAGAGACTCTGAGATATGTGAGAAATACATCTATAAAATGTAATTCAGACTGCCTCGTCCCACCTTATGCTGTACCGCTTTGGCAAATGCTTTATCTGCGCCATTCGCCTTAATCACATCTGAGAGTAAATCTTAAAGAAACGCCTGTCGCTAATTGTTCGTCATCACAGGTACTGTTTGCTATACGGCCACGACGCGCAACTGATTTCCAAAATTCATCTTTCTCCTGTGAGGATGGAACTTACGACCCCTGGTTTATTAGACCAGTGCTCTACCACTGAGCTAAAGAGGCGCGGCCTAGCGATACTCTTGGGTACTTCGTCCTTACGGTCGTCTGCATCATCAGACTTTAGCTGACAACAATTCATATTATCGGCTAATATTTGCAGCTATGGCGACAAATTACTGCTTGGCTACACATCTGACACGTAACCGATGTGCTCTCCAAACCACAACACTTGCATTTCAGAACATGTCTTTTACACATGTCTACAAAATCACCTTCACCTTCAAATACAGTTTCCTTGCGACTGACAGAGACGTAGGCAAAGTTTAAAGTTGCTATTTCCATTAAATCTCGTTAATCAGAAAAACGGTAATTTACACCTGCAGCGGAACAAAATTCCGTTTCGCCCAGCGTCTGGCTCGAACCCACGACCCTGGGATTAAGTGTCTGACGCTCTACCGACTGAGATAGCCGGCTACCTCGGTGAATATTTGCCGGGTGGCACGTCACACAGTACTCGTTTGGGTTGGGTGGTCCCATACAGCATCTCTCCATGCTGCCTAATGTTTTCCTAACGTCACACTCGTCACGCACTTCACTTTTATGTCATAATCATTTCTGAGAGGCAAAGAAATTGCATGACAACAAGCAGAGCTAGTGGCGTCAAAATTAACACACATACTTTATGTGACTCAAAAGCCGAACGAGTTACTTTCCGACGTTGTTTTAGATGTGCAAGTGCTAGTCAAAACTCGCGGTGTCGGCACTCTGCCGACCATTTCGCTAGTTAACACCGGTCTTGCTGTGTGTGTTTCAAGCTCAAGAGCATCTCCAAGCAAAAAATGGTCAACAGCAACATTCAGACGGTTTCGTACTGCTCAATTGCTACATTAAAACGGTATGTTTCTTTTTCAGAACTGGAAAAACACAAGCGTGACAGCATTCGAACCTGTAATCTTCAGATACGAAGTCCGACGCCTTATCCATTAGACCACACGGTCACTGACGATCAACATTTACATGTATACGACTCATCTCGAAACGCTCACACCCCTGAGGATTTGTGTTTTCGTTCTACACAGCCGCTGCCCCTTGCTCTTTCCCACCCATTCGTTACATTCAACCTCTGACGTGACCGACCAAATATAGACTGAGAAACAAGACCACACAATTTGTGCATTCGGAATCGAAGGCAGGCCGTCCCTCGCCGCATTTGCTACGATGGCCATTTGCTACTTCTGCAGAAGCGGCGGCGACGACGACGACGACGACGACGACGACGACGACGACGAAGATCGCGAGAGACTCTGAGATATGTGAGAAATACATCTATAAAATGTAATTCAGACTGCCTCGTCCCACCTTATGCTGTACCGCTTTGGCAAATGCTTTATCTGCGCCATTCGCCTTAATCACATCTGAGAGTAAATCTTAAAGAAACGCCTGTCGCTAATTGTTCGTCATCACAGGTACTGTTTGCTATACGGCCACGACGCGCAACTGATTTCCAAAATTCATCTTTCTCCTGTGAGGATGGAACTTACGACCCCTGGTTTATTAGACCAGTGCTCTACCACTGAGCTAAAGAGGCGCGGCCTAGCGGTACTCTTGGGTACTTCGTCCTTACGGTCGTCTGCATCATCAGACTTTAGCTGACAACAATTCATATTATCGGCTAATATTTGCAGCTATGGCGACAAATTACTGCTTGGCTACACATCTGACACGTAACCGATGTGCTCTCCAAACCACAACACTTGCATTTCAGAACATGTCTTTTACACATGTCTACAAAATCACCTTCACCTTCAAATACAGTTTCCTTGCGACTGACAGAGACGTAGGCAAAGTTTAAAGTTGCTATTTCCATTAAATCTCGTTAATCAGAAAAACGGTAATTCACACCTGCAGCGGAACAAAATTCCGTTTCGCCCAGCGTCTGGCTCGAACCCACGACCCTGGGATTAAGTGTCTGACGCTCTACCGACTGAGATAGCCGGCTACCTCGGTGAATACTTGCCGGGTAGCACGTCACACAGTACTCGTTTGGGTTGGGTGGTCCCATACAGCATCTCTCCATGCTGCCTAATGTTTTCCTAACGTCACACTCGTCACGTACTTCACTTATATGTCATAATCATTTCTGAGAGGCAAAGAAATTGCATGACAACAAGCAGAGCTAGTGGCGTCAAAATTAACACACATACTTTATGTGACTCAAAAGCCGAACGAGTTACTTTCCGACGTTGTTTTAGATGTGCAAGTGCCAGTCAAAACTCGCGGTGTCGGCACTCTGCCGACCATTTCGCTAGTTAACACCGGTCTTGCTGTGTGTGTTTCAAGCTCAAGAGCATCTCCAAGCAAAAAATGGTCAACAGCAACATTCAGACGGTTTCGTACTGCTCAATTGCTACATTAAAACGGTATGTTTCTTTTTCAGAACTGGAAAAACACAAGCGTGACAGCATTCGAACCTGTAGTCTTCAGATACGAAGTCCGACGCCTTATCCATTAGACCACACGGTCACTGACGATCAACATTTACATGTATACGACTCATCTCGAAACGCTCACACCCCTGAGGATTTGTGTTTTCGTTCTACACAGCCGCTGCCCCTTGCTCTTTCCCACCCATTCGTTACATTCAACCTCTGACGTGACCGACCAAATATAGACTGAGAAACAAGACCACACAATTTGTGCATTCGGAATCGAAGGCAGGCCGTCCCTCGCCGCATTTGCTACGATGGCCATTTGCTACTTCTGCAGAAGCGGCGGCGGCGACGACGACGACGACGACGACGACGACGACGACGACGACGACGACGACGACGAAGATCGCGAGAGACTCTGAGATATGTGAGAAATACATCTATAAAATGTAATTCAGACTGCCTCGTCCCACCTTATGCTGTACCGCTTTGGCAAATGCTTTATCTGCGCCATTCGCCTTAATCTCATCTGAGAGTAAATCTTAAAGAAACGCCTGTCGCTAATTGTTCGTCATCACAGGTACTGTTTGCTATACGGCCACGACGCGCAACTGATTTCCAAAATTCATCTTTCTCCTGTGAGGATGGAACTTACGACCCCTGGTTTATTAGACCAGTGCTCTACCACTGAGCTAAAGAGGCGCGGCCTAGCGATACTCTTGGGTACTTCGTCCTTCCGGTCGTCTGCATCATCAGACTTTAGCTGACAACAATTCATATTATCGGCTAATATTTGCAGCTATGGCGACAAATTACTGCTTGGCTACACATCTGACACGTAACCGATGTGCTCTCCAAACCACAACACTTGCATTTCAGAACATGTCTTTTACACATGTCTACAAAATCACCTTCACCTTCAAATACAGTTTCCTTGCGACTGACAGAGACGTAGGCAAAGTTTAAAGTTGCTATTTCCATTAAATCTCGTTAATCAGAAAAACGGTAATTTACACCTGCAGCGGAACAAAATTCCGTTTCGCCCAGCGTCTGGCTCGAACCCACGACCCTGGGATTAAGTGTCTGACGCTCTACCGACTGAGATAGCCGGCTACCTCGGTGAATATTTGCCGGGTAGCACGTCACACAGTACTCGTTTGGGTTGGGTGGTCCCATACAGCATCTCTCCATGCTGCCTAATGTTTTCCTAACGTCACACTCGTCACGCACTTCACTTTTATGTCATAATCATTTCTGAGAGGCAAAGAAATTGCATGACAACAAGCAGAGCTAGTGGCGTCAAAATTAACACACATACTTTATGTGACTCAAAAGCCGAACGAGTTACTTTCCGACGTTGTTTTAGATGTGCAAGTGCCAGTCAAAACTCGCGGTGTCGGCACTCTGCCGACCATTTCGCTAGTTAACACCGGTCTTGCTGTGTGTGTTTCAAGCTCAAGAGCATCTCCAAGCAAAAAATGGTCAACAGCAACATTCAGACGGTTTCGTACTGCTCAATTGCTACATTAAAACGGTATGTTTCTTTTTCAGAACTGGAAAAACACAAGCGTGACAGCATTCGAACCTGTAGTCTTCAGATACGAAGTCCGACGCCTTATCCATTAGACCACACGGTCACTGACGATCAACATTTACATGTATACGACTCATCTCGAAACGCTCACACCCCTGAGGATTTGTGTTTTCGTTCTACACAGCCGCTGCCCCTTGCTCTTTCCCACCCATTCGTTACATTCATCCTCTGACGTGACCGACCAAATATAGACTGAGAAACAAGACCACACAATTTGTGCATTCGGAATCGAAGGCAGGCCGTCCCTCGCCGCATTTGCTACGATGGCCATTTGCTACTTCTGCAGAAGCGGCGGCGGCGGCGACGACGACGACGACGACGAAGATCGCGAGAGACTCTGAGATATGTGAGAAATACATCTATAAAATGTAATTCAGACTGCCTCGTCCCACCTTATGCTGTACCGCTTTGGCAAATGCTTTATCTGCGCCATTCGCCTTAATCACATCTGAGAGTAAATCTTAAAGAAACGCCTGTCGCTAATTGTTCGTCATCACAGGTACTGTTTGCTATACGGCCACGACGCGCAACTGATTTCCAAAATTCATCTTTCTCCTGTGAGGATGGAACTTACGACCCCTGGTTTATTAGACCAGTGCTCTACCACTGAGCTAAAGAGGCGCGGCCTAGCGATACTCTTGGGTACTTCGTCCTTCCGGTCGTCTGCATCATCAGACTTTAGCTGACAACAATTCATATTATCGGCTAATATTTGCAGCTATGGCGACAAATTACTGCTTGGCTACACATCTGACACGTAACCGATGTGCTCTCCAAACCACAACACTTGCATTTCAGAACATGTCTTTTACACATGTCTACAAAATCACCTTCACCTTCAAATACAGTTTCCTTGCGACTGACAGAGACGTAGGCAAAGTTTAAAGTTGCTATTTCCATTAAATCTCGTTAATCAGAAAAACGGTAATTTACACCTGCAGCGGAACAAAATTCCGTTTCGCCCAGCGTCTGGCTCGAACCCACGACCCTGGGATTAAGTGTCTGACGCTCTACCGACTGAGATAGCCGGCTACCTCGGTGAATATTTGCCGGGTGGCACGTCACACAGTACTCGTTTGGGTTGGGTGGTCCCATACAGCATCTCTCCATGCTGCCTAATGTTTTCCTAACGTCACACTCGTCACGCACTTCACTTTTATGTCATAATCATTTCTGAGAGGCAAAGAAATTGCATGACAACAAGCAGAGCTAGTGGCGTCAAAATTAACACACATACTTTATGTGACTCAAAAGCCGAACGAGTTACTTTCCGACGTTGTTTTAGATGTGCAAGTGCCAGTCAAAACTCGCGGTGTCGGCACTCTGCCGACCATTTCGCTAGTTAACACCGGTCTTGCTGTGTGTGTTTCAAGCTCAAGAGCATCTCCAAACACAAAATGGTCAACAGCAACATTCAGACGGTTTCGTACTGCTCAATTGCTACATTAAAACGGTATGTTTCTTTTTCAGAACTGGAAAAACACAAGCGTGACAGCATTCGAACCTGTAATCTTCAGAGCCGAAGTCCGACGCCTTATCCATTAGACCACACGGTCACTGACGATCAACATTTACATGTATACGACTCATCTCGAAACGCTCACACCCCTGAGGATTTGTGTTTTCGTTCTACACAGCCGCTGCCCCTTGCTCTTTCCCACCCATTCGTTACATTCAACCTCTGACGTGACCGACCAAATATGGACTGAGAAACAAGACCACACAATTTGTGCATTCGGAATCGAAGGCAGGCCGTCCCTCGCCGCATTTGCTACGATGGCCATTTGCTACTTCTGCAGAAGCGGCGGCGGCGACGACGACGACGACGACGACGACGACGACGACGAAGATCGCGAGAGACTCTGAGATATGTGAGAAATACATCTATAAAATGTAATTCAGACTGCCTCGTCCCACCTTATGCTGTACCGCTTTGGCAAATGCTTTATCTGCGCCATTCGCCTTAATCACATCTGAGAGTAAATCTTAAAGAAACGCCTGTCGCTAATTGTTCGTCATCACAGGTACTGTTTGCTATACGGCCACGACGCGCAACTGATTTCCAAAATTCATCTTTCTCCTGTGAGGATGGAACTTACGACCCCTGGTTTATTAGACCAGTGCTCTACCACTGAGCTAAAGAGGCGCGGCCTAGCGATACTCTTGGGTACTTCGTCCTTACGGTCGTCTGCATCATCAGACTTTAGCTGACAACAATTCATATTATCGGCTAATATTTGCAGCTATGGCGACAAATTACTGCTTGGCTACACATCTGACACGTAACCGATGTGCTCTCCAAACCACAACACTTGCATTTCAGAACATGTCTTTTACACATGTCTACAAAATCACCTTCACCTTCAAATACAGTTTCCTTGCGACTGACAGAGACGTAGGCAAAGTTTAAAGTTGCTATTTCCATTAAATCTCGTTAATCAGAAAAACGGTAATTTACACCTGCAGCGGAACAAAATTCCGTTTCGCCCAGCGTCTGGCTCGAACCCACGACCCTGGGATTAAGTGTCTGACGCTCTACCGACTGAGATAGCCGGCTACCTCGGTGGCACGTCACACAGTACTCGTTTGGGTTGGGTGGTCCCATACAGCATCTCTCCATGCTGCCTAATGTTTTCCTAACGTCACACTCGTCACGCACTTCACTTTTATGTCATAATCATTTCTGAGAGGCAAAGAAATTGCATGACAACAAGCAGAGCTAGTGGCGTCAAAATTAACACACATACTTTATGTGACTCAAAAGCCGAACAAGTTACTTTCCGACGTTGTTTTAGATGTGCAAGTGCCAGTCAAAACTCGCGGTGTCGGCACTCTGCCGACCATTTCGCTAGTTAACACCGGTCTTGCTGTGTGTGTTTCAAGCTCAAGAGCATCTCCAAGCAAAAAATGGTCAACAGCAACATTCAGACGGTTTCGTACTGCTCAATTGCTACATTAAAACGGTATGTTTCTTTTTCAGAACTGGAAAAACACAAGCGTGACAGCATTCGAACCTGTAATCTTCAGATACGAAGTCCGACGCCTTATCCATTAGACCACACGGTCACTGACGATCAACATTTACATGTATACGACTCATCTCGAAACGCTCACACCCCTGAGGATTTGTGTTTTCGTTCTACACAGCCGCTGCCCCTTGCTCTTTCCCACCCATTCGTTACATTCAACCTCTGACGTGACCGACCAAATATAGACTGAGAAACAAGACCACACAATTTGTGCATTCGGAATCGAAGGCAGGCCGTCCCTCGCCGCATTTGCTACGATGGCCATTTGCTACTTCTGCAGAAGCGGCGGCGACGACGACGACGACGACGACGACGAAGATCGCGAGAGACTCTGAGATATGTGAGAAATACATCTATAAAATGTAATTCAGACTGCCTCGTCCCACCTTATGCTGTACCGCTTTGGCAAATGCTTTATCTGCGCCATTCGCCTTAATCACATCTGAGAGTAAATCTTAAAGAAACGCCTGTTGCTAATTGTTCGTCATCACAGGTACTGTTTGCTATACGGCCACGACGCGCAACTGATTTCCAAAATTCATCTTTCTCCTGTGAGGATGGAACTTACGACCCCTGGTTTATTAGACCAGTGCTCTACCACTGAGCTAAAGAGGCGCGGCCTAGCGGTACTCTTGGGTACTTCGTCCTTACGGTCGTCTGCATCATCAGACTTTAGCTGACAACAATTCATATTATCGTCTAATATTTGCAGCTATGGCGACAAATTACTGCTTGGCTACACATCTGACACGTAACCGATGTGCTCTCCAAACAACAACACTTGCATTTCAGAACATGTCTTTCACACATGTCTACAAAATCACCTTCACCTTCAAATACAGTTTCCTTGCGACTGACAGAGACGTAGGCAAAGTTTAAAGTTGCTATTTCCATTAAATCTCGTTAATCAGAAAAACGGTAATTTACACCTGCAGCGGAACAAAATTCCGTTTCGCCCAGCGTCTGGCTCGAACCCACGACCCTGGGATTAAGTGTCTGACGCTCTACCGACTGAGATAGCCGGCTACCTCGGTGAATATTTGCCGGGTAGCACGTCACACAGTACTCGTTTGGGTTGGGTGGTCCCATACAGCATCTCTCCATGCTGCCTAATGTTTTCCTAACGTCACACTCGTCACGCACTTCACTTTTATGTCATAATCATTTCTGAGAGGCAAAGAAATTGCATGACAACAAGCAGAGCTAGTGGCGTCAAAATTAACACACATACTTTATGTGACTCAAAAGCCGAACGAGTTACTTTCCGACGTTGTTTTAGATGTGCAAGTGCCAGTCAAAACTCGCGGTGTCGGCACTCTGCCGACCATTTCGCTAGTTAACACCGGTCTTGCTGTGTGTGTTTCAAGCTCAAGAGCATCTCCAAGCAAAAAATGGTCAACAGCAACATCCAGACGGTTTCGTACTGCTCAATTGCTACATTAAAACGGTATGTTTCTTTTTCAGAACTGGAAAAACACAAGCGTGACAGCATTCGAACCTGTAATCTTCAGATACGAAGTCCGACGCCTTATCCATTAGACCACACGGTCACTGACGATCAACATTTACATGTATACGACTCATCTCGAAACGCTCACACCCCTGAGGATTTGTGTTTTCGTTCTACACAGCCGCTGCCCCTTGCTCTTTCCCACCCATTCGTTACATTCAACCTCTGACGAGACCGACCAAATATAGACTGAGAAACAAGACCACAGAATTTGTGCATTCGGAATCGAAGGCAGGCCGTCCCTCGCCGCATTTGCTACGATGGCCATTTGCTACTTCTGCAGAAGCGGCGGCGGCGACGACGACGACGACGACGACGACGAAGATCGCGAGAGACTCTGAGATATGTGAGAAATACATCTATAAAATGTAATTCAGACTGCCTCGTCCCACCTTATGCTGTACCGCTTTGGCAAATGCTTTATCTGCGCCATTCGCCTTAATCACATCTGAGAGTAAATCTTAAAAAAACGCCTGTCGCTAATTGTTCGTCATCACAGGTACTGTTTGCTATACGGCCACGACGCGCAACTGATTTCCAAAATTCATCTTTCTCCTGTGAGGATGGAACTTACGACCCCTGGTTTATTAGACCAGTGCTCTACCACTGAGCTAAAGAGGCGCGGCCTAGCGGTACTCTTGGGTACTTCGTCCTTACGGTCGTCTGCATCATCAGACTTTAGCTGACAACAATTCATATTATCGGCTAATATTTGCAGCTATGGCGACAAATTACTGCTTGGCTACACATCTGACACGTAACCGATGTGCTCTCCAAACCACAACACTTGCATTTCAGAACATGTCTTTTACACATGTCTACAAAATCACCTTCACCTTCAAATACAGTTTCCTTGCGACTGACAGAGACGTAGGCAAAGTTTAAAGTTGCTATTTCCATTAAATCTCGTTAATCAGAAAAACGGTAATTTACACCTGCAGCGGAACAAAATTCCGTTTCGCCCAGCGTCTGGCTCGAACCCACGACCCTGGGATTAAGTGTCTGACGCTCTACCGACTGAGATAGCCGGCTACCTCGGTGAATATTTGCCGGGTAGCACGTCACACAGTACTCGTTTGGGTTGGGTGGTCCCATACAGCATCTCTCCATGCTGCCTAATGTTTTCCTAACGTCACACTCGTCACGCACTTCACTTTTATGTCATAATCATTTCTGAGAGGCAAAGAAATTGCATGACAACAAGCAGAGCTAGTGGCGTCAAAATTAACACACATACTTTATGTGACTCAAAAGCCGAACGAGTTACTTTCCGACGTTGTTTTAGATGTGCAAGTGCCAGTCAAAACTCGCGGTGTCGGCACTCTGCCGACCATTTCGCTAGTTAACACCGGTCTTGCTGTGTGTGTTTCAAGCTCAAGAGCATCTCCAAGCAAAAAATGGTCAACAGCAACATTCAGACGGTTTCGTACTGCTCAATTGCTACATTAAAACGGTATGTTTCTTTTTCAGAACTGGAAAAACACAAGCGTGACAGCATTCGAACCTGTAATCTTCAGATACGAAGTCCGACGCCTTATCCATTAGACCACACGGTCACTGACGATCAACATTTACATGTATACGACTCATCTCGAAACGCTCACACCCCTGAGGATTTGTGTTTTCGTTCTACACAGCCGCTGCCCCTTGCTCTTTCCCACCCATTCGTTACATTCAACCTCTGACGAGACCGACCAAATATAGACTGAGAAACAAGACCACACAATTTGTGCATTCGGAATCGAAGGCAGGCCGTCCCTCGCCGCATTTGCTACGATGGCCATTTGCTACTTCTGCAGAAGCGGCGGCGGCGACGACGACGACGACGACGACGACGAAGATCGCGAGAGACTCTGAGATATGTGAGAAATACATCTATAAAATGTAATTCAGACTGCCTCGTCCCACCTTATGCTGTACCGCTTTGGCAAATGCTTTATCTGCGCCATTCGCCTTAATCACATCTGAGAGTAAATCTTAAAAAAACGCCTGTCGCTAATTGTTCGTCATCACAGGTACTGTTTGCTATACGGCCACGACGCGCAACTGATTTCCAAAATTCATCTTTCTCCTGTGAGGATGGAACTTACGACCCCTGGTTTATTAGACCAGTGCTCTACCACTGAGCTAAAGAGGCGCGGCCTAGCGGTACTCTTGGGTACTTCGTCCTTACGGTCGTCTGCATCATCAGACTTTAGCTGACAACAATTCATATTATCGGCTAATATTTGCAGCTATGGCGACAAATTACTGCTTGGCTACACATCTGACACGTAACCGATGTGCTCTCCAAACCACAACACTTGCATTTCAGAACATGTCTTTTACACATGTCTACAAAATCACCTTCACCTTCAAATACAGTTTCCTTGCGACTGACAGAGACGTAGGCAAAGTTTAAAGTTGCTATTTCCATTAAATCTCGTTAATCAGAAAAACGGTAATTTACACCTGCAGCGGAACAAAATTCCGTTTCGCCCAGCGTCTGGCTCGAACACACGACCCTGAGATTAAGTGTCTGACGCTCTACCGACTGAGATAGCCGGCTACCTCGGTGAATATTTGCCGGGTAGCACGTCACACAGTACTCGTTTGGGTTGGGTGGTCCCATACAGCATCTCTCCATGCTGCCTAATGTTTTCCTAACGTCACACTCGTCACGCACTTCACTTTTATGTCATAATCATTTCTGAGAGGCAAAGAAATTGCATGACAACAAGCAGAGCTAGTGGCGTCAAAATTAACACACATACTTTATGTGACTCAAAAGCCGAACGAGTTACTTTCCGACGTTGTTTTAGATGTGCAAGTGCCAGTCAAAACTCGCGGTGTCGGCACTCTGCCGACCATTTCGCTAGTTAACACCGGTCTTGCTGTGTGTGTTTCAAGCTCAAGAGCATCTCCAAGCAAAAAATGGTCAACAGCAACATTCAGACGGTTTCGTACTGCTCAATTGCTACATTAAAACGGTATGTTTCTTTTTCAGAACTGGAAAAACACAAGCGTGACAGCATTCGAACCTGTAATCTTCAGATACGAAGTCCGACGCCTTATCCATTAGACCACACGGTCACTGACGATCAACATTTACATGTATACGACTCATCTCGAAACGCTCACACCCCTGAGGATTTGTGTTTTCGTTCTACACAGCCGCTGCCCCTTGCTCTTTCCCACCCATTCGTTACATTCAACCTCTGACGAGACCGACCAAATATAGACTGAGAAACAAGACCACACAATTTGTGCATTCGGAATCGAAGGCAGGCCGTCCCTCGCCGCATTTGCTACGATGGCCATTTGCTACTTCTGCAGAAGCGGCGGCGGCGACGACGACGACGACGACGACGACGAAGATCGCGAGAGACTCTGAGATATGTGAGAAATACATCTATAAAATGTAATTCAGACTGCCTCGTCCCACCTTATGCTGTACCGCTTTGGCAAATGCTTTATCTGCGCCATTCGCCTTAATCACATCTGAGAGTAAATCTTAAAAAAACGCCTGTCGCTAATTGTTCGTCATCACAGGTACTGTTTGCTATACGGCCACGACGCGCAACTGATTTCCAAAATTCATCTTTCTCCTGTGAGGATGGAACTTACGACCCCTGGTTTATTAGACCAGTGCTCTACCACTGAGCTAAAGAGGCGCGGCCTAGCGGTACTCTTGGGTACTTCGTCCTTACGGTCGTCTGCATCATCAGACTTTAGCTGACAACAATTCATATTATCGGCTAATATTTGCAGCTATGGCGACAAATTACTGCTTGGCTACACATCTGACACGTAACCGATGTGCTCTCCAAACCACAACACTTGCATTTCAGAACATGTCTTTTACACATGTCTACAAAATCACCTTCACCTTCAAATACAGTTTCCTTGCGACTGACAGAGACGTAGGCAAAGTTTAAAGTTGCTATTTCCATTAAATCTCGTTAATCAGAAAAACGGTAATTTACACCTGCAGCGGAACAAAATTCCGTTTCGCCCAGCGTCTGGCTCGAACCCAGGACCCTGGGATTACGTGTCTGACGCTCTACCGACTGAGATAGCCGGCTACCTCGGTGAGTATTTGCCAGGTAGCACGTCACACAGTACTCGTTTGGGTTGGGTGGTCCCATACAGCATCTCTCCATGCTGCCTAATGTTTTCCTAACGTCACACTCGTCACGCACTTCACTTTTATGTCATAATCATTTCTGAGAGGCAAAGAAATTGCATGACAACAAGCAGAGCTAGTGGCGTCAAAATTAACACACATACTTTATGTGACTCAAAAGCCGAACGAGTTACTTTCCGACGTTGTTTTAGATGTGCAAGTGCCAGTCAAAACTCGCGGTGTCGGCACTCTGCCGACCATTTCGCTAGTTAACACCGGTCTTGCTGTGTGTGTTTCAAGCTCAAGAGCATCTCCAAGCAAAAAATGGTCAACAGCAACATTCAGACGGTTTCGTACTGCTCAATTGCTACATTAAAACGGTATGTTTCTTTTTCAGAACTGGAAAAACACAAGCGTGACAGCATTCGAACCTGTAATCTTCAGAGCCGAAGTCCGACGCCTTATCCATTAGGCCACACGGTCACTGACGACCAACATTTACATGTATACGACTCATCTCGAAACGCTCACACCCCTGAGGATTTGTGTTTTCGTTCTACACAGCCGCTGCCCCTTGCTCTTTCCCACCCATTCGTTACATTCAACCTCTGACGAGACCGACCAAATATAGACTGAGAAACAAGACCACACAATTTGTGCATTCGGAATCGAAGGCAGGCCGTCCCTCGCCGCATTTGCTACGATGGCCATTTGCTACTTCTGCAGAAGCGGCGGCGGCGACGACGACGACGACGACGACGACGACGACGACGACGAAGATCGCGAGAGACTCTGAGATATGTGAGAAATACATCTATAAAATGTAATTCAGACTGCCTCGTCCCACCTTATGCTGTACCGCTTTGGCAAATGCTTTATCTGCGCCATTCGCCTTAATCACATCTGAGAGTAAATCTTAAAAAAACGCCTGTCGCTAATTGTTCGTCATCACAGGTACTGTTTGCTATACGGCCACGACGCGCAACTGATTTCCAAAATTCATCTTTCTCCTGTGAGGATGGAACTTACGACCCCTGGTTTATTAGACCAGTGCTCTACCACTGAGCTAAAGAGGCGCGGCCTAGCGGTACTCTTGGGTACTTCGTCCTTACGGTCGTCTGCATCATCAGACTTTAGCTGACAACAATTCATATTATCGGCTAATATTTGCAGCTATGGCGACAAATTACTGCTTGGCTACACATCTGACACGTAACCGATGTGCTCTCCAAACCACAACACTTGCATTTCAGAACATGTCTTTTACACATGTCTACAAAATCACCTTCACCTTCAAATACAGTTTCCTTGCGACTGACAGAGACGTAGGCAAAGTTTAAAGTTGCTATTTCCATTAAATCTCGTTAATCAGAAAAACGGTAATTTACACCTGCAGCGGAACAAAATTCCGTTTCGCTTAGCGTCTGGCTCGAACCCACGACACTGGGATTACGTGTCTGACGCTCTACCGACTGAGATAGCCGGCTACCTCGGTGAGTATTTGCCAGGTAGCACGTCACACAGTACTCGTTTGGGTTGGGTGGTCCCATACAGCATCTCTCCATGCTGCCTAATGTTTTCCTAACGTCACACTCGTCACGCACTTCACTTTTATGTCATAATCATTTCTGAGAGGCAAAGAAATTGCATGACAACAAGCAGAGCTAGTGGCGTCAAAATTAACACACATACTTTATGTGACTCAAAAGCCGAACGAGTTACTTTCCGACGTTGTTTTAGATGTGCAAGTGCCAGTCAAAACTCGCGGTGTCGGCACTCTGCCGACCATTTCGCTAGTTAACACCGGTCTTGCTGTGTGTGTTTCAAGCTCAAGAGCATCTCCAAGCAAAAAATGGTCAACAGCAACATTCAGACGGTTTCGTACTGCTCAATTGCTACATTAAAACGGTATGTTTCTTTTTCAGAACTGGAAAAACACAAGCGTGACAGCATTCGAACCTGTAATCTTCAGAGCCGAAGTCCGACGCCTTATCCATTAGGCCACACGGTCACTGACGACCAACATTTACATGTATACGACTCATCTCGAAACGCTCACACCCCTGAGGATTTGTGTTTTCGTTCTACACAGCCGCTGCCCCTTGCTCTTTCCCACCCATTCGTTACATTCAACCTCTGACGAGACCGACCAAATATAGACTGAGAAACAAGACCACACAATTTGTGCATTCGGAATCGAAGGCAGGCCGTCCCTCGCCGCATTTGCTACGATGGCCATTTGCTACTTCTGCAGAAGCGGCGGCGGCGACGACGACGACGACGACGAAGATCGCGAGAGACTCTGAGATATGTGAGAAATACATCTATAAAATGTAATTCAGACTGCCTCGTCCCACCTTATGCTGTACCGCTTTGGCAAATGCTTTATCTGCGCCATTCGCCTTAATCACATCTGAGAGTAAATCTTAAAAAAACGCCTGTCGCTAATTGTTCGTCATCACAGGTACTGTTTGCTATACGGCCACGACGCGCAACTGATTTCCAAAATTCATCTTTCTCCTGTGAGGATGGAACTTACGACCCCTGGTTTATTAGACCAGTGCTCTACCACTGAGCTAAAGAGGCGCGGCCTAGCGGTACTCTTGGGTACTTCGTCCTTACGGTCGTCTGCATCATCAGACTTTAGCTGACAACAATTCATATTATCGGCTAATATTTGCAGCTATGGCGACAAATTACTGCTTGGCTACACATCTGACACGTAACCGATGTGCTCTCCAAACCACAACACTTGCATTTCAGAACATGTCTTTTACACATGTCTACAAAATCACCTTCACCTTCAAATACAGTTTCCTTGCGACTGACAGAGACGTAGGCAAAGTTTAAAGTTGCTATTTCCATTAAATCTCGTTAATCAGAAAAACGGTAATTTACACCTGCAGCGGAACAAAATTCCGTTTCGCCCAGCGTCTGGCTCGAACCCACGACCCTGGGATTAAGTGTCTGACGCTCTACCGACTGAGATAGCCGGCTACCTCGGTGAATATTTGCCGGGTAGCACGTCACACAGTACTCGTTTGGGTTGGGTGGTCCCATACAGCATCTCTCCATGCTGCCTAATGTTTTCCTAACGTCACACTCGTCACGCTCTTCACTTTTATGTCATAATCATTTCTGAGAGGCAAAGAAATTGCATGACAACAAGCAGAGCTAGTGGCGTCAAAATTAACACACATACTTTATGTGACTCAAAAGCCGAACGAGTTACTTTCCGACGTTGTTTTAGATGTGCAAGTGCCAGTCAAAACTCGCGGTGTCGGCACTCTGCCGACCATTTCGCTAGTTAACACCGGTCTTGCTGTGTGTGTTTCAAGCTCAAGAGCATCTCCAAGCAAAAAATGGTCAACAGCAACATTCAGACGGTTTCGTACTGCTCAATTGCTACATTAAAACGGTATGTTTCTTTTTCAGAACTGGAAAAACACAAGCGTGACAGCATTCGAACCTGTAATCTTCAGATTCGAAGTCCGACGCCTTATCCATTAGACCACACGGTCACTGACGATCAACATTTACATGTATACGACTCATCTCGAAACGCTCACACCCCTGAGGATTTGTGTTTTCGTTCTACACAGCCGCTGCCCCTTGCTCTTTCCCACCCATTCGTTACATTCAACCTCTGACGAGACCGACCAAATATAGACTGAGAAACAAGACCACACACTTTGTGCATTCGGAATCGAAGGCAGGCCGTCCCTCGCCGCATTTGCTACGATGGCCATTTGCTACTTCTGCAGAAGCGGCGGCGGCGACGACGACGACGACGACGACGACGACGACGACGACGAAGATCGCGAGAGGCTCTGAGATATGTGAGAAATACATCTATAAAATGTAATTCAGACTGCCTCGTCCCACCTTATGCTGTACCGCTTTGGCAAATGCTTTATCTGCGCCATTCGCCTTAATCACATCTGAGAGTAAATCTTAAAAAAAGGCCTGTCGCTAATTGTTCGTCATCACAGGTACTGTTTGCTATACGGCCACGACGCGCAACTGATTTCCAAAATTCATCTTTCTCCTGTGAGGATGGAACTTACGACCCCTGGTTTATTAGACCAGTGCTCTACCACTGAGCTAAAGAGGCGCGGCCTAGCGATACTCTTGGGTACTTCGTCCTTACGGTCGTCTGCACCATCAGACGTTAGCTGACAACAATTCATATTATCGGCTAATATTTGCAGCTATGGCGACAAATTACTGCTTGGCTACACATCTGACACGTAACCGATGTGCTCTCCAAACCACAACACTTGCATTTCAGAACATGTCTTTTACACATGTCTACAAAATCACCTTCACCTTCAAATACAGTTTCCTTGCGACTGACAGAGACGTAGGCAAAGTTTAAAGTTGCTATTTCCATTAAATCTCGTTAATCAGAAAAACGGTAATTTACACCTGCAGCGGAACAAAATTCCGTTTCGCCCAGCGTCTGGCTCGAACTCACGACCCTGGGATTAAGTGTCTGACGCTCTACCGACTGAGATAGCCGGCTACATCGGTGAATATTTGCCGGGTAGCACGTCACACAGTACTCGTTTGGGTTGGGTGGTCCCATACAGCATCTCTCCATGCTGCCTAATGTTTTCCTAACGTCACACTCGTCACGCACTTCACTTTTATGTCATAATCATTTCTGAGAGGCAAAGAAATTGCATGACAACAAGCAGAGCTAGTGGCGTCAAAATTAACACACATACTTTATGTGACTCAAAAGCCGAACGAGTTACTTTCCGACATTGTTTTAGATGTGCAAGTGCCAGTCAAAACTCGCGGTGTCGGCACTCTGCCGACCATTTCGCTAGTTAACACCGGTCTTGCTGTGTGTGTTTCAAGCTCAAGAGCATCTCCAAGCAAAAAATGGTCAACAGCAACATTCAGACGGTTTCGTACTGCTCAATTGCTACATTAAAACGGTATGTTTCTTTTTCAGAACTGGAAAAACACAAGCGTGACAGCATTCGAACCTGTAATCTTCAGATACGAAGTCCGACGCCTTATCCATTAGACCACACGGTCACTGACGATCAACATTTACATGTATACGACTCATCTCGAAACGCTCACACCCCTGAGGATTTGTGTTTTCGTTCTACACAGCCGCTGCCCCTTGCTCTTTCCCACCCATTCGTTACATTCAACCTCTGACGAGACCGACCAAATATAGACTGAGAAACAAGACCACACAATTTGTGCATTCGGAATCGAAGGCAGGCCGTCCCTCGCCGCATTTGCTACGATGGCCATTTGCTACTTCTGCAGAAGCGGCGGCGGCGACGACGACGACGACGACGACGACGACGAAGATCGCGAGAGACTCTGAGATATGTGAGAAATACATCTATAAAATGTAATTCAGACTGCCTCGTCCCACCTTATGCTGTACCGCTTTGGCAAATGCTTTATCTGCGCCATTCGCCTTAATCACATCTGAGAGTAAATCTTAAAAAAACGCCTGTCGCTAATTCTTCGTCATCACAGGTACTGTTTGCTATACGGCCACGACGCGCAACTGATTTCCAAAATTCATCTTTCTCCTGTGAGGATGGAACTTACGACCCCTGGTTTATTAGACCAGTGCTCTACCACTGAGCTAAAGAGGCGCGGCCTAGCGATACTCTTGGGTACTTCGTCCTTACGGTCGTCTGCATCATCAGACTTTAGCTGACAACAATTCATATTATCGGCTAATATTTGCAGCTATGGCGACAAATTACTGCTTGGCTACACATCTGACACGTAACCGATGTGCTCTCCAAACCACAACACTTGCATTTCAGAACATGTCTTTTACACATGTCTACAAAATCACCTTCACCTTCAAATACAGTTTCCTTGCGACTGACAGAGACGTAGGCAAAGTTTAAAGTTGCTATTTCCATTAAATCTCGTTAATCAGAAAAACGGTAATTTACACCTGCAGCGGAACAAAATTCCGTTTCGCCCAGCGTCTGGCTCGAACCCACGACCCTGGGATTAAGTGTCTGACGCTCTACCGACTGAGATAGCCGGCTACCTCGGTGAATATTTGCCGGGTAGCACGTCACACAGTACTCGTTTGGGTTGGGTGGTCCCATACAGCATCTCTCCATTTTGCCTAATGTTTTCCTAACGTCACACTCGTCACGCACTTCACTTTTATGTCATAATCATTTCTGAGAGGCAAAGAAATTGCATGACAACAAGCAGAGCTAGTGGCGTCAAAATTAACACACATACTTTATGTGACTCAAAAGCCGAACGAGTTACTTTCCGACGTTGTTTTAGATGTGCAAGTGCCAGTCAAAACTCGCGGTGTCGGCACTCTGCCGACCATTTCGCTAGTTAACACCGGTCTTGCTGTGTGTGTTTCAAGCTCAAGAGCATCTCCAAGCAAAAAATGGTCAACAGCAACATTCAGACGGTTTCGTACTGCTCAATTGCTACATTAAAACGGTATGTTTCTTTTTCAGAACTGGAAAAACACAAGCGTGACAGCATTCGAACCTGTAATCTTCAGAGCCGAAGTCCGACGCCTTATCCATTAGACCACACGGTCACTGACGATCAACATTTACATGTATACGAATCATCTCGAAACGCTCACACCCCTGAGGATTTGTGTTTTCGTTCTACACAGCCGCTGCCCCTTGCTCTTTCCCACCCATTCGTTACATTCAACCTCTGACGTGACCGACCAAATATAGACTGAGAAACAAGACCACACAATTTGTGCATTCGGAATCGAAGGCAGGGCGTCCCTCGCCGCATTTGCTACGATGGCCATTTGCTACTTCTGCAGAAGCGGCGGCGGCGACGACGACGACGACGACGACGACGACGAAGATCGCGAGAGACTCTGAGATATGTGAGAAATACATCTATAAAATGTAATTCAGACTGCCTCGTCCCACCTTATGCTGTACCGCTTTGGCAAATGCTTTATCTGCGCCATTCGCCTTAATCACATCTGAGAGTAAATCTTAAAAAAACGCCTGTCGCTAATTGTTCGTCATCACAGGTACTGTTTGCTATACGGCCACGACGCGCAACTGATTTCCAAAATTCATCTTTCTCCTGTGAGGATGGAACTTACGACCCCTGGTTTATTAGACCAGTGCTCTACCACTGAGCTAAAGAGGCGCGGCCTAGCGATACTCTTGGGTACTTCGTCCTTACGGTCGTCTGCATCATCAGACTTTAGCTGACAACAATTCATATTATCGGCTAATATTTGCAGCTATGGCGACAAATTACTGCTTGGCTACACATCTGACACGTAACCGATGTGCTCTCCAAACCACAACACTTGCATTTCAGAACATGTCTTTTACACATGTCTACAAAATCACCTTCACCTTCAAATACAGTTTCCTTGCGACTGACAGAGACGTAGGCAAAGTTTAAAGTTGCTATTTCCATTAAATCTCGTTAATCAGAAAAACGGTAATTTACACCTGCAGCGGAACAAAATTCCGTTTCGCCCAGCGTCTGGCTCGAACCCACGACCCTGGGATTAAGTGTCTGACGCTCTACCGACTGAGATAGCCGGCTACCTCGGTGAATATTTGCCGGGTAGCACGTCACACAGTACTCGTTTGGGTTGGGTGGTCCCATACAGCATCTCTCCATGCTGCCTAATGTTTTCCTAACGTCACACTCGTCACGCACTTCACTTTTATGTCATAATCATTTCTGAGAGGCAAAGAAATTGCATGACAACAAGCAGAGCTAGTGGCGTCAAAATTAACACACATACTTTATGTGACTCAAAAGCCGAACGAGTTACTTTCCGACGTTGTTTTAGATGTGCAAGTGCCAGTCAAAACTCGCGGTGTCGGCACTCTGCCGACCATTTCGCTAGTTAACACCGGTCTTGCTGTGTGTGTTTCAAGCTCAAGAGCATCTCCAAGCAAAAAATGGTCAACAGCAACATTCAGACGGTTTCGTACTGCTCAATTGCTACATTAAAACGGTATGTTTCTTTTTCAGAACTGGAAAAACACAAGCGTGACAGCATTCGAACCTGTAATCTTCAGAGCCGAAGTCCGACGCCTTATCCATTAGGCCACACGGTCACTGACGACCAACATTTACATGTATACGACTCATCTCGAAACGCTCACACCCCTGAGGATTTGTGTTTTCGTTCTACACAGCCGCTGCCCCTTGCTCTTTCCCACCCATTCGTTACATTCAACCTCTGACGTGACCGACCAAATATAGACTGAGAAACAAGACCACACAATTTGTGCATTCGGAATCGAAGGCAGGCCGTCCCTCGCCGCATTTGCTACGATGGCCATTTGCTACTTCTGCAGAAGCGGCGGCGGCGACGACGACGACGACGACGACGACGACGACGACGACGACGAAAATCGCGAGAGACTCTGAGATATGTGAGAAATACATCTATAAAATGTAATTCAGACTGCCTCGTCCCACCTTATGCTGTACCGCTTTGGCAAATGCTTTATCTGCGCCATTCGCCTTAATCTCATCTGAGAGTAAATCTTAAAAAAACGCCTGTCGCTAATTGTTCGTCATCACAGGTACTGTTTGCTATACGGCCACGACGCGCAACTGATTTCCAAAATTCATCTTTTTCCTGTGAGGATGGAACTTACGACCCCTGGTTTATTAGACCAGTGCTCTACCACTGAGCTAAAGAGGCGCGGCCTAGCGATACTCTTGGGTACTTCGTCCTTACGGTCGTCTGCATCATCAGACTTTAGCTGACAACAATTCATATTATCGGCTAATATTTGCAGCTATGGCGACAAATTACTGCTTGGCTACACATCTGACACGTAACCGATGTGCTCTCCAAACCACAACACTTGCATTTCAGAACATGTCTTTTACACATGTCTACAAAATCACCTTCACCTTCAAATACAGTTTCCTTGCGACTGACAGAGACGTAGGCAAAGTTTAAAGTTGCTATTTCCATTAAATCTCGTTAATCAGAAAAACGGTAATTTACACCTGCAGCGGAACAAAATTCCGTTTCGCCCAGCGTCTGGCTCGAACCCACGACCCTGGGATTAAGTGTCTGACGCTCTACCGACTGAGATAGCCGGCTACCTCGGTGAATATTTGCCGGGTAGCACGTCACACAGTACTCGTTTGGTTTGGGTGGTCCCATACAGCATCTCTCCATGCTGCCTAATGTTTTCCTAACGTCACACTCGTCACGCACTTCACTTTTATGTCATAATCATTTCTGAGAGGCAAAGAAATTGCATGACAACAAGCAGAGCTAGTGGCGTCAAAATTAACACACATACTTTATGTGACTCAAAAGCCGAACGAGTTACTTTCCGACGTTGTTTTAGATGTGCAAGTGCCAGTCAAAACTCGCGGTGTCGGCACTCTGCCGACCATTTCGCTAGTTAACACCGGTCTTGCTGTGTGTGTTTCAAGCTCAAGAGCATCTCCAAGCAAAAAATGGTCAACAGCAACATTCAGACGGTTTCGTACTGCTCAATTGCTACATTAAAACGGTATGTTTCTTTTTCAGAACTGGAAAAACACAAGCGCGACAGCATTCGAACCTGTAATCTTCAGATACGAAGTCCGACGCCTTATCCATTAGACCACACGGTCACTGACGATCAATATTTACATGTATACGACTCATCTCGAAACGCTCACACCCCTGAGGATTTGTGTTTTCGTTCTACACAGCCGCTGCCCCTTGCTCTTTCCCACCCATTCGTTACATTCAACCTCTGACGTGACCGACCAAATATAGACTGAGAAACAAGACCACACAATTTGTGCATTCGGAATCGAAGGCAGGCCGTCCCTCGCCGCATTTGCTACGATGGCCATTTGCTACTTCTGCAGAAGCGGCGGCGGCGACGACGACGACGACGACGACGACGAAGATCGCGAGAGACTCTGAGATATGTGAGAAATACATCTATAAAATGTAATTCAGACTGCCTCGTCCCACCTTATGCTGTACCGCTTTGGCAAATGCTTTATCTGCGCCATTCGCCTTAATCACATCTGAGAGTAAATCTTAAAAAAACGCCTGTCGCTAATTGTTCGTCATCACAGGTACTGTTTGCTATACGGCCACGACGCGCAACTGATTTCCAAAATTCATCTTTCTCCTGTGAGGATGGAACTTACGACCCCTGGTTTATTAGACCAGTGCTCTACCACTGAGCTAAAGAGGCGCGGCCTAGCGATACTCTTGGGTACTTCGTCCTTACGGTCGTCTGCATCATCAGACTTTAGCTGACAACAATTCATATTATCGGCTAATATTTGCAGCTATGGCGACAAATTACTGCTTGGCTACACATCTGACACGTAACCGATGTGCTCTCCAAACCACAACACTTGCATTTCAGAACATGTCTTTTACACATGTCTACAAAATCACCTTCACCTTCAAATACAGTTTCCTTGCGACTGACAGAGACGTAGGCAAAGTTTAAAGTTGCTATTTCCATTAAATCTCGTTAATCAGAAAAACGGTAATTTACACCTGCAGCGGAACAAAATTCCGTTTCGCCCAGCGTCTGGCTCGAACCCACGACCCTGGGATTAAGTGTCTGACGCTCTACCGACTGAGATAGCCGGCTACCTCGGTGAATATTTGCCGGGTAGCACGTCACACAGTACTCGTTTGGGTTGGGTGGTCCCATACAGCATCTCTCCATGCTGCCTAATGTTTTCCTAACGTCACACTCGTCACGCACTTCACTTTTATGTCATAATCATTTCTGAGAGGCAAAGAAATTGCATGACAACAAGCAGAGCTAGTGGCGTCAAAATTAACACACATACTTTATGTGACTCAAAAGCCGAACGAGTTACTTTCCGACGTTGTTTTAGATGTGCAAGTGCCAGACAAAACTCGCGGTGTCGGCACTCTGCCGACCATTTCGCTAGTTAACACCGGTCTTGCTGTGTGTGTTTCAAGCTCAAGAGCATCTCCAAGCAAAAAATGGTCAACAGCAACATTCAGACGGTTTCGTACTGCTCAATTGCTACATTAAAACGGTATGTTTCTTTTTCAGAACTGGAAAAACACAAGCGTGACAGCATTCGAACCTGTAATCTTCAGAGCCGAAGTCCGACGCCTTATCCATTAGGCCACACGGTCACTGACGACCAACATTTACATGTATACGACTCATCTCGAAACGCTCACACCCCTGAGGATTTGTGTTTTCGTTCTACACAGCCGCTGCCCCTTGCTCTTTCCCACCCATTCGTTACATTCAACCTCTGACGTGACCGACCAAATATAGACTGAGAAACAAGACCACACAATTTGTGCATTCGGAATCGAAGGCAGGCCGTCCCTCGCCGCATTTGCTACGATGGCCATTTGCTACTTCTGCAGAAGCGGCGGCGGCGGGTCGCTAATTGTTCGTCATCACAGGTACTGTTTGCTATACGGCCACGACGCGCAACTGATTTCCAAAATTCATCTTTCTCCTGTGAGGATGGAACTTACGACCCCTGGTTTATTAGACCAGTGCTCTACCACTGAACTAAAGAGGCGCGGCCTAGCGGTACTCTTGGGTACTTCGTCCTTACGGTCGTCTGCATCATCAGACTTTAGCTGACAACAATTCATATTATCGGCTAATATTTGCAGCTATGGCGACAAATTACTGCTTGGCTACACATCTGACACGTAACCGATGTGCTCTCCAAACCACAACACTTGCATTTCAGAACATGTCTTTTACACATGTCTACAAAATCACCTTCACCTTCAAATACAGTTTCCTTGCGACTGACAGAGACGTAGGCAAAGTTTAAAGTTGCTATTTCCATTAAATCTCGTTAATCAGAAAAACGGTAATTTACACCTGCAGCGGAACAAAATTCCGTTTCGCCCAGCGTCTGGCTCGAACCCACGACCCTGGGATTAAGTGTCTGACGCTCTACCGACTGAGATAGCCGGCTACCTCGGTGAATACTTGCCGGGTAGTACGTCACACAGTACTCGTTTGGGTTGGGTGGTCCCATACAGAATCTCTCCATGCTGCCTAATGTTTTCCTAACGTCACACTCGTCACGTACTTCACTTTTACGTCATAATCATTTCTGAGAGGCAAAGAAATTGCATGACAACAAGCAGAGCTAGTGGCGTCAAAATTAACACACATACTTTATGTGACTCAAAAGCCGAACGAGTTACTTTCCGACGTTGTTTTAGATGTGCAAGTGCCAGTCAAAACTCGCGGTGTCGGCACTCTGCCGACCATTTCGTTAGTTAACACCGGTCTTGCTGTGTGTGTTTCAAGCTCAAGAGCATCTCCAAGCAAAAAATGGTCAACAGCAACATTCAGACGGTTTCGTACTGCTCAATTGCTACATTAAAACGGTATGTTTCTTTTTCAGAACTGGAAAAACACAAGCGTGACAGCATTCGAACCTGTAATCTTCAGACACGAAGTCCGACGCCTTATCCATTAGACCACACGGTCACTGACGATCAACATTTACATGTATACGACTCATCTCGAAACGCTCACACCCCTGAGGATTTGTGTTTTCGTTCTACACAGCCGCTGCCCCTTGCTCTTTCCCACCCATTCGTTACATTCAACCTCTGACGAGACCGACCAAATATAGACTGAGAAACAAGACCACACAATTTGTGCATTCGGAATCGAAGGCAGGGCGTCCCTCGCCGCATTTGCTACGATGGCCATTTGCTACTTCTGCAGAAGCGGCGGCGGCGACGACGACGACGACGACGACGAAGATCGCGAGAGACTCTGAGATATGTGAGAAATACATCTATAAAATGTAATTCAGACTGCCTCGTCCCACCTTATGCTGTACCGCTTTGGCAAATGCTTTATCTGCGCCATTCGCCTTAATCACATCTGAGAGTAAATCTTAAAAAAACGCCTGTCGCTAATTGTTCGTCATCACAGGAACTGTTTGCTATACGGCCACGACGCGCAACTGATTTCCAAAATTCATCTTTCTCCTGTGAGGATGGAACTTACGACCCCTGGTTTATTAGACCAGTGCTCTACCACTGAGCTAAAGAGGCGCGGCCCAGCGATACTCTTGGGTACTTCGTCCTTACGGTCGTCTGCATCATCAGACTTTAGCTGACAACAATTCATATTATCGGCTAATATTTGCAGCTATGGCGACAAATTACTGCTTGGCTACACATCTGACACGTAACCGATGTGCTCTCCAAACCACAACACTTGCATTTCAGAACATGTCTTTTACACATGTCTACAAAATCACCTTCACCTTCAAATACAGTTTCCTTGCGACTGACAGAGACGTAGGCAAAGTTTAAAGTTGCTATTTCCATTAAATCTCGTTAATCAGAAAAACGGTAATTTACATCTGCAGCGGAACAAAATTCCGTTTCGCCCAGCGTCTGGCTCGAACCCACGACCCTGGGATTAAGTGTCTGACGCTCTACCGACTGAGATAGCCGGCGACCTCGGTGAATATTTGCCGGGTAGCACGTCACACAGTACTCGTTTGGGTTGGGTGGTCCCATACAGCATCTCTCCATGCTGCCTAATGTTTTCCTAACGTCACACTCGTCACGCACTTCACTTTTATGTCATAATCATTTCTGAGAGGCAAAGAAATTGCATGACAACAAGCAGAGCTAGTGGCGTCAAAATTAACACACATACTTTATGTGACTCAAAAGCCGAACGAGTTACTTTCCGACGTTGTTTTAGATGTGCAAGTGCCAGTCAAAACTCGCGGTGTCGGCACTCTGCCGACCATTTCGCTAGTTAACACCGGTCTTGCTGTGTGTGTTTCAAGCTCAAGAGCATCTCCAAGCAAATAATGGTCAACAGCAACATTCAGACGGTTTCGTACTGCTCAATTGCTACATTAAAACGGTATGTTACTTTTTCAGAACTGGAAAAACACAAGCGTGACAGCATTCGAACCTGTAATCTTCAGAGCCGAAGTCCGACGCCTTATCCATTAGGCCACACGGTCACTGACGACCAACATTTACATGTATACGACTCATCTCGAAACGCTCACACCCCTGAGGATTTGTGTTTTCGTTCTACACAGCCGCTGCCCCTTGCTCTTTCCCACCCATTCGTTACATTCAACCTCTGACGTGACCGACCAAATATAGACTGAGAAACAAGACCACACAATTTGTGCATTCGGAATCGAAGGCAGGCCGTCCCTCGCCGCATTTGCTACGATGGCCATTTGCTACTTCAGCAGAAGCGGCGGCGGCGACGACGACGACGACGACGACGACGACGACAAAGATCGCGAGAGACTCTGAGATATGTGAGAAATACATCTATAAAATGTAATTCAGACTGCCTCGTCCCACCTTATGCTGTACCGCTTTGGCAAATGCTTTATCTGCGTCATTCGCCTTAATCACATCTGAGAGTAAATCTTAAAAAACGCCTGTCGCTAATAGTTCGTCATCACAGGTACTGTTTGCTATACGGCCACGACGCGCAACTGATTTCCAAAATTCACCTTTCTCCTGTGAGGATGGAACTTACGACCCCTGGTTTATCAGACCAGTGCTCTACCACTGAGCTAAAGAGGCGCGGCCTAGCGATACTCTTGGGTACTTCGTCCTTACGGTCGTCTGCATCATCAGACTTTAGCTGACAACAATTCATATTATCGGCTAATATTTGCAGCTATGGCGACAAATTACTGCTTGGCTACACATCTGACACGTAACCGATGTGCTCTCCAAACCACAACACTTGCATTTCAGAACATGTCTTTTACACATGTCTACAAAATCACCTTCACCTTCAAATACAGTTTCCTTGCGACTGACAGAGACGTAGGCAAAGTTTAAAGTTGCTATTTCCATTAAATCTCGTTAATCAGAAAAACGGTAATTTACACCTGCAGCGGAACAAAATTCCGTTTCGCCCAGCGTCTGTCTCGAACCCACGACCCTGGGATTAAGTGTCTGACGCTCTACCGACTGAGATAGCCGGCTACCTCGGTGAATACTTGCCGGGTAGCACGTCACACAGTACTCGTTTGGGTTGGGTGGTCCCATACAGAATCTCTCCATGCTGCCTAATGTTTTCCTAACGTCACACTCGTCACGTACTTCACTTTTATGTCATAATCATTTCTGAGAGGCAAAGAAATTGCATGACAACAAGCAGAGCTAGTGGCGTCAAAATTAACACACATACTTTATGTGACTCAAAAGCCGAACGAGTTACTTTCCGACGTTGTTTTAGATGTGCAAGTGCCAGTCAAAACTCGCGGTGTCGGCACTCTGCCGACCATTTCGTTAGTTAACACCGGTCTTGCTGTGTGTGTTTCAAGCTCAAGAGCATCTCCAAGCAAAAAATGGTCAACAGCAACATTCAGACGGTTTCGTACTGCTCAATTGCTACATTAAAACGGTATGTTTCTTTTTCAGAACTGGAAAAACACAAGCGTGACAGCATTCGAACCTGTAATCTTCAGATACGAAGTCCGACGCCTTATCCATTAGACCACACGGTCACTGACGATCAACATTTACATGTATACGACTCATCTCGAAACGCTCACACCCCTGAGGATTTGTGTTTTCGTTCTACACAGCCGCTGCCCCTTGCTCTTTCCCACTCATTCGTTACATTCAACCTCTGACGAGACCGACCAAATATAGACTGAGAAACAAGACCACACAATTTGTGCATTCGGAATCGAAGGCAGGGCGTCCCTCGCCGCATTTGCTACGATGGCCATTTGCTACTTCTGCAGAAGCGGCGGCGGCGACGACGACGACGACGACGACGACGAAGATCGCGAGAGACTCTGAGATATGTGAGAAATACATCTATAAAATGTAATTCAGACTGCCTCGTCCCACCTTATGCTGTACCGCTTTGGCAAATGCTTTATCTGCGCCATTCGCCTTAATCACATCTGAGAGTAAATCTTAAAAAAACGCCTGTCGCTAATTGTTCGTCATCACAGGTACTGTTTGCTATACGGCCACGACGCGCAAGTGATTCCCAAAATTCATCTTTCTCCTGTGAGGATGGAACTTACGACCCCTGGTTTATTAGACCAGTGCTCTACCACTGAGCTAAAGAGGCGCGGCCTAGCGATACTCTTGGGTACTTCGTCCTTACGGTCGTCTGCATCATCAGACTTTAGCTGACAACAATTCATATTATCGGCTAATATTTGCAGCTATGGCGACAAATTACTGCTTGGCTACACATCTGACACGTAACCGATGTGCTCTCCAAACCACAACACTTGCATTTCAGAACATGTCTTTTACACATGTCTACAAAATCACCTTCACCTTCAAATACAGTTTCCTTGCGACTGACACAGACGTAGGCAAAGTTTAAAGTTGCTATTTCCATTAAATCTCATTAATCAGAAAAACGGTAATTTACACCTGCAGCGGAACAAAATTCCGTTTCGCCCAGCGTCTGGCTCGAACCCACGACCCTGGGATTAAGTGTCTGACGCTCTACCGACTGAGATAGCCGGCTACCTCGGTGAATATTTGCCGGGTAGCACGTCACACAGTACTCGTTTGGGTTGGGTGGTCCCATACAGCATCTCTCCATGCTGCCTAATGTTTTCCTAACGTCACACTCGTCACGCACTTCACTTTTATGTCATAATCATTTCTGAGAGGCAAAGAAATTGCATGACAACAAGCAGAGCTAGTGGCGTCAAAATTAACACACATACTTTATGTGACTCAAAAGCCGAACGAGTTACTTTCCGACGTTGTTTTAGATGTGCAAGTGCCAGTCAAAACTCGCGGTGTCGGCACTCTGCCGACCATTTCGCTAGTTAACACCGGTCTTGCTGTGTGTGTTTCAAGCTCAAGTGCATCTCCAAGCAAAAAATGGTCAACAGCAACATTCAGACGGTTTCGTACTGCTCAATTGCTACATTAAAACGGTATGTTTCTTTTTCAGAACTGGAAAAACACAAGCGTGACAGCATTCGAACCTGTAATCTTCAGATACGAAGTCCGACGCCTTATCCATTAGACCACACGGTCACTGACGATCAACATTTACATGTATACGACTCATCTCGAAACGCTCACACCCCTGAGGATTTGTGTTTTCGTTCTACGCAGCCGCTGCCCCTTGCTCTTTCCCACCCATTCGTTACATTCAACCTCTGACGTGACCGACCAAATATAGACTGAGAAACAAGACCACACAATTTGTGCATTCGGAATCGAAGGCATGCCGTCCCTCACCGCATTTGCTACGATGGCCATTTGCTACTTCTGCAGAAGCGGTGGCGGCGACGACGACGACGACGACGACGACGACGAAGATCGCGAGAGACTCTGAGATATGTGAGAAATACATCTATAAAATGTAATTCAGACTGCCTCGTCCCACCTTATGCCGTACCGCTTTGGCAAATGCTTTATCTGCGCCATTCGCCTTAATCACATCTGAGAGTAAATCTTAAAAAAACGCCTGTCGCTAATTGTTCTTCATCACAGGTACTGTTTGCTATACGGCCACGACGCGCAACTGATTTCCAAAATTCATCTTTCTCCTGTGAGGATGGAACTTACGACCCCTGGTTTATTAGACCAGTGCTCTACCACTGAGCTAAAGAGGCGCGGCCTAGGGGTACTCTTGAGTACTTCGTCCTTACGGTCGTCTGCATCATCATGCGACGGGTCCGGCTCTTATCGCGCAGTTTCCTTTCCCTGAAAGAAAATCCACCTACCTCGTTTCTTAGGTAGTTGCTGCACTCGCCTCTCCTGATAGCAGCTACTGGAAAAATTGCAGAAAAGCAGTGTTGAAGAAACTGCAATTTAATAGCCGCTCACCGGAGGCCGCGATACATGTTTGCTGAAATACAATCTATGAGCAATCTTCCTAAATAAATTGAGTTATTGGAATGGTAGTAGTTGTTTACTCAAACGAGAACGCGAAGTTGGTAATTCTATTTAAGCTCTTTATTGTCTTTAAGCCTGATCATCAGCCCGCTAATCTACGTTTGAAGAAAGTTCAGTTCACAATTCTATCCACACTCAAACCCCGCCAGAATTAGCTTTCAAAGTTACGGAATTTACTTAACTGCAACACAGACGATTTTCTAACATACACGCTTGCAGTCGATGTTCAATAATAGTTCGTTTTTTAACGTTAATGCTCGCCATAAGCACTTAGTAAAAGTTTACGAAGTACCGCCACGCTTTTAATTATTAAAGTTACTCGCGTCTTTCGCGGAACGAAAAGTCACAACTCGCTCAAACTCACACTACGCGTTACTGGACTCTTCCAGTCTCAAATCGCACAGTACCGAACCGATGAAGCCGTTTTATGACTTCATTTTACACATTATTCGCGAGGACACATCAAGCATGTCTCTTCTCGATCACAGTTCCTTCGCGACTCCTCCATCCACTCGCGACTCACTCTCCTAGTCTGCTAACCGTCCTCGCATCTCATTGGCTCACACATCACACAGCCAATCAGAATTAACTCTTTGGGTGCGCCTCGCGCCAAAATCTAGCACGCACCAGTCATGACTTCTGAATCATTTACGTCATGATTTCTTGTTACACAAAATTTACTGTATAATTTAACAAACCGAAAGGAAAACTAGACTTTACTTTATTTCCAGAAATTATTTAAATACTCGCGAACGTTCTGGCTGCTTGTACAATACCATACACTCTTGGACATCCGACATTCACTAAGATGGGGAACCACTGGCGACTCTGTTCCCACGGTTACATCGTCTGAACACTTGCGAGTTCCAACCTAGATTTTATACACTTGCAAAGAATGGCGAATGTCCCTCTTTCATTCACTCAGGCACACTCATTCACTCTCACCTACTCATATAAAATAACTGTTCACAAAAATTCAAAACATTTATGGTTTTAACAAAGTTATAGGTGAATTTCTAAAAGTAAAATTCTCAAAATAAATACAAAAGCACGGAAGGTGATTTTGTTTCATAGTTGGATGGTCACTGAAGGTGATCTATACATAATGGTATTTATTTAGACTCGAAAATTGTAGAAATTTGCGTTTTCTGTAAGATTTTTCTAATTTCAAAAATATGCAGGTTTCAAAGCTCAAATTTGGATGACTTATTTTTATTCATAACAGAAACTAGTATATTAACTTTTAATTTCCTCAGGTTCCTCAGTTAGAAGTTATTAAAGATGAAAGTTCCACGTTATACACGCGGCTAGTTAGCGCACAGGTCTTACATTCTCACGGTACAGACATGCCATATGGTCGTGACGTCAGACGAACGGACACCGGTAATCTGCCCGCTACAGCACATATGCTAATCTGATGGCTACTTTACAGTCTGTCTACATTTCACAGTAAATATTTGATAGAAAACTGTGCGCTCGCACTAGTTGCGACGCCACAATCAGACATTAGCTGACAACAATTCATATTATCGGCTAATATTTGCAGCTATGGCGACAAATTACTGCTTGGCTACACATCTGACACGTAACCGATGTGCTCTCCAAACCACAACACTTGCATTTCAGAACATGTCTTTTACACATGTCTACAAAATCACCTTCACCTTCAAATACAGTTTCCTTGCGACTGACAGAGACGTAGGCAAAGTTTAAAGTTGCTATTTCCATTAAATCTCGTTAATCAGAAAAACGGTAATTCACACCTGCAGCGGAACAAAATTCCGTTTCGCCCAGCGTCTGGCTCGAACCCACGACCCTGGGATTAAGTGTCTGACGCTCTACCGACTGAGATAGCCGGCTACCTCGTTGAATATTTGCCGGGTAGCACGTCACACAGTACTCGTTTGGGTTGGGTGGTCCCATACAGCATCTCTCCATGCTGCCTAATGTTTTCCTAACGTCACACTCGTCACGCACTTCACTTTTATGTCATAATCATTTCTGAGAGGCAAAGAAATTGCATGACAACAAGCAGAGCTAGTGGCGTCAAAATTAACACACATACTTTATGTGACTCAAAAGCCGAACGAGTTACTTTCCGACGTTGTTTTAGACGTGCAAGTGCCAGTCAAAACTTGCGGTGTCGGCACTCTGCCGACCATTTCGCTAGTTAACACCGGTCTTGCTGTGTGTGTTTCAAGCTCAAGAGCATCTCCAAGCAAAAAATGGTCAACAGCAACATTCAGACGGTTTCGTACTGCTCAATTGCTACATTAAAACGGTATGTTTCTTTTTCAGAACTGGAAAAACACAAGCGTGACAGCATTCGAACCTGTAATCTTCAGATACGAAGTCCGACGCCTTATCCATTAGACCACACGGTCACTGACGATCAACATTACATGTATACGACTCATCTCGAAACGCTCACACCCCTGAGGATTTGTGTTTTCGTTCTACACAGCCGCTGCCCCTTGCTCTTTCCCACTCATTCGTTACATTCAACCTCTGACGAGACCGACCAAATATAGACTGAGAAACAAGACCACACAATTTGTGCATTCGGAATCGAAGGCAGGGCGTCCCTCGCCGCATTTGCTACGATGGCCATTTGCTACTTCTGCAGAAGCGGCGGCGGCGACGACGACGACGACGACGACGACGAAGATCGCGAGAGGCTCTGAGATATGTGAGAAATACATCTATAAAATGTAATTCAGACTGCCTCGTCCCACCTTATGCTGTACCGCTTTGGCAAATGCTTTATCTGCGCCATTCGCCTTAATCACATCTGAGAGTAAATCTTAAAAAAACGCCTGTCGCTAATTGTTCGTCATCACAGGTACTGTTTGCTATACGGCCACAACGCGCAACTGATTTCCAAAATTCATCTTTCTCCTGTGAGGATGGAACTTACGACCCCTGGTTTATTAGACCAGTGCTCTACCACTGAGCTAAAGAGGCGCGGCCTAGCGGTACTCTTGGGTACTTCGTCCTTACGGTCGTCTACATCATCAGACTTTAGCTGACAACAATTCATATTATCGGCTAATATTTGCAGCTATGGCGACAAATTACTGCTTGGCTACACATCTGACACGTAACCGATGTGCTCTCCAAACCACAACACTTGCATTTCAGAACATGTCTTTTACACATGTCTACAAAATCACCTTCACCTTCAAATACAGTTTCCTTGCGACTGACAGAGACGTAGGCAAAGTTTAAAGTTGCTATTTCCATTAAATCTCGTTAATCAGAAAAACGGTAATTTACACCTGCAGCGGAACAAAATTCCGTTTCGCCCAGCGTCTGGCTCGAACCCACGACCCTGGGATTAAGTGTCTGACGCTCTACCGACTGAGATAGCCGGCTACCTCGGTGAATATTTGCCGGGTAGCACGTCACACAGTACTCGTTTGGGTTGGGTGGTCCCATACAGCATCTCTCCATGCTGCCTAATGTTTTCCTAACGTCACACTCGTCACGCACTTCACTTTTATGTCATAATCATTTCTGAGAGGCAAAGAAATTGCATGACAACAAGCAGAGCTAGTGGCGTCAAAATTAACACACATACTTTATGTGACTCAAAAGCCGAACGAGTTACTTTCCGACGTTGTTTTAGATGTGCAAGTGCCAGTCAAAACTCGCGGTGTCGGCACTCTGCCGACCATTTCGCTAGTTAACACCGGTCTTGCTGTGTGTGTTTCAAGCTCAAGAGCATCTCCAAGCAAAAAATGGTCAACAGCAACATTCAGACGGTTTCGTACTGCTCAATTGCTACAGTAAAACGGTATGTTTCTTTTTCAGAACTGGAAAAACACAAGCGTGACAGCATTCGAACCTGTAATCTTCAGATACGAAGTCCGACGCCTTATCCATTAGACCACACGGTCACTGACGATCAACATTTACATGTATACGACTCATCTCGAAACGCTCACACCCCTGAGGATTTGTGTTTTCGTTCTACACAGCCGCTGCCCCTTGCTCTTTCCCACCCATTCGTTACATTCAACCTCTGACGTGACCGACCAAATATAGACTGAGAAACAAGACCACACACTTTGTGCATTCGGAATCGAAGGCAGGGCGTCCCTCGCCGCATTTGCTACGATGGCCATTTGCTACTTCTGCAGAAGCGGCGGCGGCGACGACGACGACGACGACGACGACGACGAAGATCGCGAGAGGCTCTGAGATATGTGAGAAATACATCTATAAAATGTAATTCAGACTGCCTCGTCCCACCTTATGCCGTACCGCTTTGGCAAATGCTTTATCTGCGCCATTCGCCTTAATCACATCTGAGAGTAAATCTTAAAAAAACGCCTGTCGCTAATTGTTCGTCATCACAGGTACTGTTTGCTATACGGCCACGACGCGCAACTGATTTCCAAAATTCATCTTTCTCCTGTGAGGATGGAACTTACGACCCCTGGTTTATTAGACCAGTGCTCTACCACTGAGCTAAAGAGGCGCGGCCTAGGGGTACTCTTGAGTACTTCGTCCTTACGGTCGTCTGCATCATCATGCGACGGGTCCGGCTCTTATCGCGCAGTTTCCTTTCCCTGAAAGAAAATCCACCTACCTCGTTTCTTAGGTAGTTGCTGCACTCGCCTCTCCTGATAGCAGCTACTGGAAAAATTGCAGAAAAGCAGTGTTGAAGAAACTGCAATTTAATAGCATCTCACCGGAGGCCGCGATACATGTTTGCTGAAATACAATCTATGAGCAATCTTCCTAAATAAATTGAGTTATTGGAATGGTAGTAATTGTTTACTCAAACGAGAACGCGAAGTTGGTAATTCTATTTAAGCTCTTTATTGTCTTTAAGCCTGATCATCAGCCCGCTAATCTACGTTTGAAGAAAGTTCAGTTCACAATTCTACCCACACTCAAACCCCGCCAGAATTAGCTTTCAAAGTTACGGAATTTACTTAACTGCAACACAGACGATTTTCTAACATACACGCTTGCAGTCGATGTTCAATAATAGTTCGTTTTTTAACGTTAATGCTCGCCATAAGCACTTAGTAAAAGTTTACGAAGTACCGCCACGCTTTTAATTATTAAAGTTACTCGCGTCTTTCGCGGAACGAAAAGTCACAACTCGCTCAAACTCACACTACGCGTTACTGGACTCTTCCAGTCTCAAATCGCACAGTACCGAACCGATGAAGCCGTTTTATGACTTCATTTTACACATTATTCGCGAGGACACATCAAGCATGTCTCTTCTCGATCACAGTTCCTTCGCGACTCCTCCATCCACTCGCGACTCACTCTCCTAGTCTGCTAACCGTCCTCGCATCTCATTGGCTCACACATCACACAGCCAATCAGAATTAACTCTTTGGGTGCGCCTCGCGCCAAAATCTAGCACGCACCAGTCATGACTTCTGAATCATTTACGTCATGATTTCTTGTTACACAAAATTTACTGTATAATTTAACAAACCGAAAGGAAAACTAGACTTTACTTTATTTCCAGAAATTATTTAAATACTCGCGAACGTTCTGGCTGCTTGTACAATACCATACACTCTTGGACATCCGACATTCACTAAGATGGGGAACCACTGGCGACTCTGTTCCCACGGTTACATCGTCTGAACACTTGCGAGTTCCAACCTAGATTTTATACACTTGCAAAGAATGGCGAATGTCCCTCTTTCATTCACTCAGGCACACTCATTCACTCTCACCTACTCATATAAAATAACTGTTCACAAAAATTCAAAACATTTATGGTTTTAACAAAGTTATAGGTGAATTTCTAAAAGTAAAATTCTCAAAATAAATACAAAAGCACGGAAGGTGATTTTGTTTCATAGTTGGATGGTCACTGAAGGTGATCTATACATAATGGTATTTATTTAGACTCGAAAATTGTAGAAATTTGCGTTTTCTGTAAGATTTTTCTAATTTCCAAAATATGCAGGTTTCAAAGCTCAAATTTGGATGACTTATTTTTATTCATAACAGAAACTAGTATATTAACTTTTAATTTCCTCAGGTTCCTCAGTTAGAAGTTATTAAAGATGAAAGTTCCACGTTATACACGCGGCTAGTTAGCGCACAGGTCTTACATTCTCACGGTACAGACATGCCATATGGTCGTGACGTCAGACGAACGGACACCGGTAATCTGCCCGCTACAGCACATATGCTAATCTGATGGCTACTTTACAGTCTGTCTACATTTCACAGTAAATATTTGATAGAAAACTGTGCGCTCGCACTAGTTGCGACGCCACACACCTCCTGAGGAAACTAAATTTTTTCATTCATGACAAACTTTTAGTTTTCTAAAAAAAATTTCTATTAAAGATTTACTCAAACAGCTATTTAACATTTATAGTTCCTGTACATCAATCATCCACTTATACCTAGGGCTGACGACCTACAAAACATCTTATATTTAAACATGCACTTTTATCATCATTCAAAAAAAATTTTTCAGATTACAAAATTCTATTTACAAATTCCTGAAAGAGAAAACAAACCTAAATACTATCTTGATGTACGTCACACGCACACTAACACTACTATCGCTATGGTGAGCGTCACTTTTTTACCACTTACACTTAAGATTTTGATAGCACTCGTAGTTCGACCGGGTCCTGCTTGGGAGGTCCATTTCAAGTCTCGTGCTACCACCTCTGTTTACTTCGGCGCACCTGAAACATCAGCTGGCCTCAGTTCCCTTTCTAACTGCTACGTCTTAACCTACAGCAGCGATAAATGGCGCTATCTGCTTGACTCTAAAGTCTCATATTTTTGATAAAATTTACTTTACAGTATGTACAATTTTCAATTTTTTTTTTTTTTTTTTTTTTTTTTAAGTGAAAAGTGAATTGACTTTCCTAATGCAGTACCGAAGTGGCACATTTACTCTTTAATTACTTCTTCATCTCATAATCAAACAAGTTATGGTTACATAAGAAATACTAAGAAAAACAATTCCTACAAATAGTTCACAAATACATAATAAATCTCCGCCAGCACTGGTGACTCTCCAGTTCCTGTACAATACACAACAATATAAAATATACACAAAATTATCAATATTACAATTCTGTCTCCAGGCAATCTCCTGTAGTCCTGTATCATAAATTAAACACTGAAAAATACATATTTACTTATTCATTTATCAACACTACAATCCTTATACTAATCTCTACGACAAACTTGGGGAGCTTTGTGTGTCTCTGGTCAAAAATGGAATCGATGTCATGGGTACTTTCCTCATCTCACATATCTGGAGTTACTTCAATTTCTTGTCAACATCAGGTTTTCTCTAGTCACATTCGGGTTTAATTTACAACTCTCATACTCATACTTCACACACTCAGGTTAGTATTTGTTAAAGCGTTTCCTACTAATCTGCGAAACCTCGTTACCCATACTTTCTAACATACATCCACCTCCTGAGTTACCAACGTCGCCTCAGCTCTGTTTACATTCGTAGCCTCACTTCCTTTCGTTTACAAACATCTCCTCTGTTTACCAACAAACGCCACCTCTGGTTACCAACATTAAGCTTTTTATTTACTCACCTTCGTAGCCTCACTTTTTCCTTATATCGAGCTAGCCAAACACTATGCTCATTCTTTCTCCTTTTCTCACATATTTCTCTTCATTTGACAGTCAGTCCTGCTGCACTGTCCCTTTAACTTAACTTCCTTTACCCCTTTGACAGTCAACCTTGTTGCACTGTACCTTTACTCATTTTACCACTAAATCACCTCCTGAGGCTCTGACTTCATTGAACAGACAGTTTTGCTGTACTGCTCCATTTCCTTTCCTAAACATTAGCTTAATGCTACGTCTTAACATATCGTTCTGTTACTTAACAAACAGCTTCAATGTTCGTCACCATATTTTCTGAGGCTCTTACATTTCTTAGTTATTTTACCTTTCTAAGGGCATTACTCACACCTTAGGCCAAACATTTACTTTACTGAGACTTATTACTTATCTGAGGTATCTTAATCCTTTTTGATTTTCTCTTACACTCATTCCTTACGCTTAACCTATACTGCACTGAGGTTCTTTCCTACTCATTACTTAAACACTTTATCACTTAAAACTACGATAGAGAAGAAGGAAAGACGATAGAATTTTAGTTCTGAATGAAAGAAGAGGTAGGTTGACAATACGGAAAAGAAAGTGGAAGAAATATTGTCAAACGACTCGAGACCTAGTGCTCGTCACGCACTTAGCTCTGCAAAGAGTGCAAAGCTCTCTGAGGTATCTACTCACTCCTGGCCACGTCTCTCTTTTGAACATATCTTTTCAAATCCACAATGTTCCTAAGCCCTAACACCTTATGTGATTTCACAAACTCCAGTCTATAAGCATTTGGGTGAGGCTTCTCTATGATTCTAAATGGGCCCACGTACTCATCGGTAAACTTCTTTGTTTCTGACGTAAGTTTCTTAGATCTTTCCCTAGTTTTCACTAGCACTAGATCCCCTACCTGAAAACTAGTGGGATCAGCTCTTGCGTCATCAATATCAATTAATTCTAGTAATTTCTCCTCGATCCTATTTCTGACACTCACAAGCTCAGACGGATCCTCTACTTTTTTGCCACCGTACTCATTATAGCCCTCCAAGAATTTCTCTGTTTTACAAATACATATAGGAAAATCATTCTGCTCAGGATCCTCACATAGCTGCTTACCGATGAAAGGTATAGTAATTAGTTTACCCTTAATTTTTACCATAACATCATTGGTAGAAAAATTCACCCATCCTTCATATTTATTCAAAAAGTCAGCCCCCACCAATATGTCTACACTCAGTCCAGTTATAACGAAGAAGTTCTGTCTTATTTCTACTTCCTTAAATGCTATGGGTAGAAACACTTCCTGTTTTACTGTCTTCTTAGTCTTACCGGTTGCTACTACAATGTTCAAGCCACTTACTGGCATCTTAACAATCTGTTTACTGTTAGGGAGTTCATTTACCAAGTTCTGGGATACTGCACAGACTTCCGATCCAGTATCTATCAAACATTTAACTGGTTCATTTAATACTCTTAGCTCTACTATCGGTTGCCCTAAGTACTCTTTATTTATTTTGGGTTCTGCTTCCTCCAATAAATCTTGCACAATTTCTCTCCTTTCGAAGCCTGTCTTTTGGGTGGCAATCACATTCACACTTACAGGGTTTATTTCATGCTTATTATCACCCTCAATTCTAGTGGCAGCTCCTATTAGCCTATCCACTATTGCTAAGTCAAAACATTTTTCCAATGTTTCCCCCTCTTTCTCATTAACCTCCTTTTCTACGACCCTATCCAAGGCGTCGTCATTAACCTCTACCTCCTCCTCTAATCTATCCTCTTCTTCGTAACTATCTACAACATCAATTATCTTATCAAGCACAGTCACAACCCTGCCATTATTACTGTTCTCACCCCTATCCGACAGCTCTTCATTAGTTTTACTGTGCATAATGTCTTTCTGATTATTACCCTTATAACTAGTACTTAGTTCTTCAATAAGTGGCTTCTTATGATTATTCTTACAGTTAATTGGTTCATTAACCTCCACTTGACTTAAAGCTACTATCTCTGTCTGTTTTACGTTATCCTCCCTAAATTTTGTAGCAACAACATTTATGTTAGGTGGTCGTTCAGGCTGCTTTCTTATGAATGGTTTTGCCAGCGGATTTAACTTTAAACGCTGTTGCCTACGATCGCCAGCACACTCGTAGACAATTAATGGTTTTCCGAGCGCGGTGCGTCATCACTATGCCTCCAGCTGACCGCCTCACCTCCTGACATCTGTCGGCCGCTGTCATACTGCTCGCGTTCATTGAACCTGTTAACATATGTTCTTCCTCTACCACGTGAACTGCCACGGTATCCGCCGCCTCTCTGAACACCCATCCTATTAATGTTTACATCCGCGCGATTGTCATTCTGCCTAGCAGGCGGGCGATGCTCCCTCCTCATGTTTTCTTCTTCTTTTTGGACGGATTCAACCCTTTCTAAATACTGTACGAACTTGTCAATGTTATCTCGGGGCGCAGATATGATCTTAGTTTTCCAGTTCCACGGTAGCTTATTTTCTACCCCTAATATGATCTGTTCTGTTTCTAACTTATTACTAAGGTAGGACAGAGTTGTTACCCACCTTTGAACAAATCGTTTGATGCCCTCTCTCTTGGGGTCATACTTCTCTCCCGACCAGAACCGATTAAGAACATCCATCTGCTTTCTCTTTCCCCAGTATTCCTCAAAGAACGCTAATTTAAATTCTGACAATTTCGCGTATTTTTCAGAGGCTAAATTCCCCCATACTCTGGCCTCTCCCATCAAATTTGAAGTGATAAAGCCTATCTTTTGTTTATCGCTCCATACTTTCGGCAAAACGTCTTCAAAATCGTTCCAAAATTCTCTGGAGTGCATGTTCTTACTTGGGTCAAATTTTAAAAACTGTCTGTGGGTAACATACGCAACCTCGGTAGATTCAATTATTCCACTGGAAATTATACTACCACTATGGTTAGAAACACACTGTTCTACTTTGGTTAGTCTGCATTCATGCCCACAAAGTTGCTCATTCACACTTTCACTGAAATGGCTTATGTGAGTCTCTAAATTATTGACCTTATTTACAACTTGCTCTCCAAGTTTCTCACACCGAATTTTGGTATCATTTACTTTACATTCTAAGGCGGCATGATTAATTTCATTGGAATTCTCTACCACTTTTATGTGCTCACATACTTTATCTAATTCTGCATCAACATGGGATTTAAATTGCTGTTGATCCTCAGTAACCTGTTCGATTCGTGTCGTCAATTCACTTTGCACTTGAACAATATTTTCTGTACATTCTAGTTTAACCTGCTGTATTTCAACATTTACTTTACTACTGAGCACTGCTAAATCTTGCTTCCAACAGTCTCTGAGATCGGATATTTTGGAATCTAAATCAGCGCCCATTTTAGTCATCTCATTACTTAAATCAGATCCTAATTTAGACATTTTTGAATCCATTTTACTTGACATATTAGTTTCCAATTTTGATATACTGGAATCCATCTTACTTGACATATTGGAATCCAACACGTTCATCTTAGTTAATAGATTCATCAGCATACTGGCGACATTATCCTTCGCCCCCTCATTTGCTGATACAATGTCCCTATTAACATTAACTACCGGCATGGGTAACTGTAACTCACTGGGCACTGACATATTTGGATCTGACTCCAAACTATAATTAACATAGGATGAATCAGTCAAACTACTACTGAAATTGGGTTGAGACACGTCTAAACTAAAATTCATGGGGTCATTTTCCCCTGTCTCCATCCCACTATCACAACTTAGTTCCGCCTTTTTGTCACTTGGTTGAAACTCAGCCATTTTTCTCAGTTTGACTCCACAAACACACAAAGTTTTCAAAAGCACTGTACTTAACTTTGTGCTTCGGCGTGCTGCGTTGCTGCTAGATGAAACTGCGGGTCCGTTCACCATACACTGCAATGCTGTACCAGTTTCCGGGCCCCCGCTCGAATCAGCGCTGCCAACTGCCACTGCTGTCGTCGCCTCTGCGTAGTCTCCGTAGCTCGTCGTCTGCCAGACGCCGTCGTAGACTGCTATTCCAATCGGCGCGTAGTCACCGAAAAATTCTTCCGTTCCGTACAACACATTACAGTTCACGGACACTTTCACTGTCCTTCCTATTCACGTGGCGATATCAATTTGTACGCTACACAGTTCCTACACATAGCGAGCACTTCTGTATTGTCCGGTAATTGTCACTACTGCTTTTTTTGAAATTCACTGGAATTTACTATTTTTATTTCCCGGCCGATGCACCACTTGCGACGGGTCCGGCTCTTATCGCGCAGTTTCCTTTCCCTGAAAGAAAATCCACCTACCTCGTTTCTTAGGTAGTTGCTGCACTCGCCTCTCCTGATAGCAGCTACTGGAAAAATTGCAGAAAAGCAGTGTTGAAGAAACTGCAATTTAATAGCCGCTCACCGGAGGCCGCGATACATGTTTGCTGAAATACAATCTATGAGCAATCTTCCTAAATAAATTGAGTTATTGGAATGGTAGTAATTGTTTACTCAAACGAGAACGCGAAGTTGGTAATTCTATTTAAGCTCTTTATTGTCTTTAAGCCTGATCATCAGCCCGCTAATCTACGTTTGAAGAAAGTTCAGTTCACAATTCTATCCACACTCAAACCCCGCCAGAATTAGCTTTCAAAGTTACGGAATTTACTTAACTGCAACACAGACGATTTTCTAACATACACGCTTGCAGTCGATGTTCAATAATAGTTCGTTTTTTAACGTTAATGCTCGCCATAAGCACTTAGTAAAAGTTTACGAAGTACCGCCACGCTTTTAATTATTAAAGTTACTCGCGTCTTTCGCGGAACGAAAAGTCACAACTCGCTCAAACTCACACTACGCGTTACTGGACTCTTCCAGTCTCAAATCGCACAGTACCGAACCGATGAAGCCGTTTTATGACTTCATTTTACACATTATTCGCGAGGACACATCAAGCATGTCTCTTCTCGATCACAGTTCCTTCGCGACTCCTCCATCCACTCGCGACTCACTCTCCTAGTCTGCTAACCGTCCTCGCATCTCATTGGCTCACACATCACACAGCCAATCAGAATTAACTCTTTGGGTGCGCCTCGCGCCAAAATCTAGCACGCACCAGTCATGACTTCTGAATCATTTACGTCATGATTTCTTGTTACACAAAATTTACTGTATAATTTAACAAACCGAAAGGAAAACTAGACTTTACTTTATTTCCAGAAATTATTTAAATACTCGCGAACGTTCTGGCTGCTTGTACAATACCATACACTCTTGGACATCCGACATTCACTAAGATGGGGAACCACTGGCGACTCTGTTCCCACGGTTACATCGTCTGAACACTTGCGAGTTCCAACCTAGATTTTATACACTTGCAAAGAATGGCGAATGTCCCTCTTTCATTCACTCAGGCACACTCATTCACTCTCACCTACTCATATAAAATAACTGTTCACAAAAATTCAAAACATTTATGGTTTTAACAAAGTTATAGGTGAATTTCTAAAAGTAAAATTCTCAAAATAAATACAAAAGCACGGAAGGTGATTTTGTTTCATAGTTGGATGGTCACTGAAGGTGATCTATACATAATGGTATTTATTTAGACTCGAAAATTGTAGAAATTTGCGTTTTCTGTAAGATTTTTCTAATTTCCAAAATATGCAGGTTTCAAAGCTCAAATTTGGATGACTTATTTTTATTCATAACAGAAACTAGTATATTAACTTTTAATTTCCTCAGGTTCCTCAGTTAGAAGTTATTAAAGATGAAAGTTCCACGTTATACACGCGGCTAGTTAGCGCACAGGTCTTACATTCTCACGGTACAGACATGCCATATGGTCGTGACGTCAGACGAACGGACACCGGTAATCTGCCCGCTACAGCACATATGCTAATCTGATGGCTACTTTACAGTCTGTCTACATTTCACAGTAAATATTTGATAGAAAACTGTGCGCTCGCACTAGTTGCGACGCCACAATCAGACTTTAGCTGACAACAATTCATATTATCGGCTAATATTTGCAGCTATGGCGACAAATTACTGCTTGGCTACACATCTGACACGTAACCGATGTGCTCTCCAAACCACAACACTTGCATTTCAGAACATGTCTTTTACACATGTCTACAAAATCACCTTCACCTTCAAATACAGTTTCCTTGCGACTGACAGAGACGTAGGCAAAGTTTAAAGTTGCTATTTCCATTAAATCTCGTTAATCAGAAAAACGGTAATTCACACCTGCAGCGGAACAAAATTCCGTTTCGCCCAGCGTCTGGCTCGAACCCACGACCCTGGGATTAAGCGTCTGACGCTCTACCGACTGAGATAGCCGGCTACCTCGTTGAATATTTGCCGGGTAGCACGTCACACAGTACTCGTTTGGGTTGGGTGGTCCCATACAGCATCTCTCCATGCTGCCTAACGTTTTCCTAACGTCACACTCGTCACGCACTTCACTTTTATGTCATAATCATTTCTGAGAGGCAAAGAAATTGCATGACAACAAGCAGAGCTAGTGGCGTCAAAATTAACACACATACTTTATGTGACTCAAAAGCCGAACGAGTTACTTTCCGACGTTGTTTTAGATGTGAAAGTGCCAGTCAAAACTCGCGGTGTCGGCACTCTGCCGACCATTTCGCTAGTTAACACCGGTCTTGCTGTGTGTGTTTCAAGCTCAAGAGCATCTCCAAGCAAAAAATGGTCAACAGCAACATTCAGACGGTTTCGTACTGCTCAATTGCTACATTAAAACGGTATGTTTCTTTTTCAGAACTGGAAAAACACAAGCGTGACAGCATTCGAACCTGTAATCTTCAGAGCCGAAGTCCGACGCCTTATCCATTAGGCCACACGGTCACTGACGACCAACATTTACATGTATACGACTCATCTCGAAACGCTCACACCCCTGAGGATTTGTGTTTTCGTTCTACACAGCCGCTGCCCCTTGCTCTTTCCCACCCATTCGTTACATTCAACCTCTGACGAGACCGACCAAATATAGTCTGAGAAACAAGACCACACACTTTGTGCATTCGGAATCGAAGGCAGGGGGTCCCTCGCCGCATTTGCTACGATGGCCATTTGCTACTTCTGCAGAAGCGGCGGCGGCGGCGACGACGACGACGACGACGACGACGACGACGACGACGACGACGAAGATCGCGAGAGGCTCTGACATATGTGAGAAATACATCTATAAAATGTAATTCAGACTGCCTCGTCCCACCTTATGCTGTACCGCTTTGGCAAATGCTTTATCTGCGCCATTCGCCTTAATCACATCTGAGAGTAAATCTTAAAAAAACGCCTGTCGCTAATTGTTCGTCATCACAGGTACTGTTTGCTATACGGCCACGACGCGCAACTGATTTCCAAAATTCATCTTTCTCCTGTGAGGATGGAACTTACGACCCCTGGTTTATTAGACCAGTGCTCTACCACTGAGCTAAAGAGGCGCGCCCTAGCGGTACTCTTGGGTACTTCGTCCTTACGGTCGTCTGCATCATCAGACTTTAGCTGACAACAATTCATATTATCGGCTAATATTTGCAGCTATGGCGACAAATTACTGCTTGGCTACACATCTGACACGTAACCGATGTGCTCTCCAAACCACAACACTTGCATTTCAGAACATGTCTTTTACACATGTCTACAAAATCACCTTCACCTTCATATACAGTTTCCTTGCGACTTACAGAGACGTAGGCAAAGTTTAAAGTTGCTATTTCCATTAAATCTCGTTAATCAGAAAAACGGTTATTTACACCTGCAGCGGAACAAAATTCCGTTTCGCCCAGCGTCTGGCTCGAACCCACGACCCTGGGATTAAGTGTCTGACGCTCTACCGACTGAGATAGCCGGCTACCTCGGGGAATATTTGCCGGGTAGCACGTCACACAGTACTCGTTTGTGTTGGGTGGTCCCATACAGCATCTCTCCATGCTGCCTAATGTTTTCCTAACGTCACACTCGTCACGCACTTCACTTTTATGTCATAATCATTTCTGAGAGGCAAAGAAATTGCATGACAACAAGCAGAGCTAGTGGCGTCAAAATTAACACACATACTTTATGTGACTCAAAAGCCGAACGAGTTACTTTCCGACGTTGTTTTAGATGTGCAAGTGCCAGTCAAAACTCGCGGTGTCGGCACTCTGCCGACCATTTCGCTAGTTAACACCGGTCTTGCTGTGTGTGTTTCAAGCTCAAGAGCATCTCCAAGCAAAAAATGGTCAACAGCAACATTCAGACGGTTTCGTACTGCTCAATTGCTACATTAAAACGGTATGTTTCTTTTTCAGAACTGGAAAAACACAAGCGTGACAGCATTCGAACCTGTAATCTTCAGAGCCGAAGTCCGACGCCTTATCCATTAGGCCACACAGTCATTGACGACCAACATTTACATGTATACGACTCATCTCGAAACGCTCACACCCCTGAGGATTTGTGTTTTCGTTCTACACAGCCGCTGCCCCTTGCTCTTTCCCACCCATTCGTTACATTCAACCTCTGACGAGACCGACCAAATATAGACTGAGAAACAAGACCACACACTTTGTGCATTCGGAATCGAAGGCAGGGCGTCCCTCGCCGCATTTGCTACGATGGCCATTTGCTACTTCTGCAGAAGCGGCGGCGGCGACGACGACGACGACGACGACGACGACGACGAAGATCGCGAGAGACTCTGAGATATGTGAGAAATACATCTATAAAATGTAATTCAGACTGCCTCGTCCCACCTTATGCTGTACCGCTTTGGCAAATGCTTTATCTGCGCCATTCGCCTTAATCACATCTGAGAGTAAATCTTAAAAAAACGCCTGTCGCTAATTGTTCGTCATCACAGGTACTGTTTGCTATACGGCCACGACGCGCAACTGATTTCCAAAATTCATCTTTCTCCTGTGAGGATGGAACTTACGACCCCTGGTTTATTAGACCAGTGCTCTACCACTGAGCTAAAGAGGCGCGGCCTAGCGGTACTCTTGGGTACTTCGTCCTTACGGTCGTCTGCATCATCAGACTTTAGCTGACAACAATTCATATTATCGGCTAATATTTGCAGCTATGGCGACAAATTACTGCTTGGCTACACATCTGACACGTAACCGATGTGCTCTCCAAACCACAACACTTGCATTTCAGAACATGTCTTTTACACATGTCTACAAAATCACCTTCACCTTCATATACAGTTTCCTTGCGACTTACAGAGACGTAGGCAAAGTTTAAAGTTGCTATTTCCATTAAATCTCGTTAATCAGAAAAACGGTTATTTACACCTGCAGCGGAACAAAATTCCGTTTCGCCCAGCGTCTGGCTCGAACCAACGACCCTGGGATTAAGTGTCTGACGCTCTACCGACTGAGATAGCCGGCTACCTCGGTGAATATTTGCCGGGTAGCACGTCACACAGTACTCGTTTGTGTTGGGTGGTCCCATACAGCATCTCTCCATGCTGCCTAATGTTTTCCTAACGTCACACTCGTCACGCACTTCACTTTTATGTCATAATCATTTCTGAGAGGCAAAGAAATTGCATGACAACAAGCAGAGCTAGTGGCGTCAAAATTACCACACATACTTTATGTGACTCAAAAGCCGAACGAGTTACTTTCCGACGTTGTTTTAGATGTGCAAGTGCCAGTCAAAACTCGCGGTGTCGGCACTCTGCCGACCATTTCGCTAGTTAACACCGGTCTTGCTGTGTGTGTTTCAAGCTCAAGAGCATCTCCAAGCAAAAAATGGTCAACAGCAACATTCAGACGGTTTCGTACTGCTCAATTGCTACATTAAAACGGTATGTTTCTTTTTCAGAACTGGAAAAACACAAGCGTGACAGCATTCGAACCTGTAATCTTCAGAGCCGAAGTCCGACGCCTTATCCATTAGGCCACACAGTCACTGACGACCAACATTTACATCCAACATTTACATGTATACGACTCATCTCGAAACGCTCACACCCCTGAGGATTTGTGTTTTCGTTCTACACAGCCGCTGCCCCTTGCTCTTTCCCACCCATTCGTTACATTCAACCTCTGACGAGACCGACGAAATATAGACTGAGAAACAAGACCACACACTTTGTGCATTCGGAATCGAAGGCAGGGCGTCCCTCGCCGCATTTGCTACGATGGCCATTTGCTACTTCTGCAGAAGCGGCGGCGGCGACGACGACGACGACGACGACGACGACGACGACGAAGATCGCGAGAGACTCTGAGATATGTGAGAAATACATCTATAAAATGTAATTCAGACTGCCTCGTCCCACCTTATGCTGTACCGCTTTGGCAAATGCTTTATCTGCGCCATTCGCCTTAATCACATCTGAGAGTAAATCTTAAAAAAACGCCTGTCGCTAATTGTTCGTCATCACAGGTACTGTTTGCTATACGGCCACGACGCGCAACTGATTTCCAAAATTCATCTTTCTCCTGTGAGGATGGAACTTACGACCCCTGGTTTATTAGACCAGTGCTCTACCACTGAGCTAAAGAGGCGCGGCCTAGCGGTACTCTTGGGTACTTCGTCCTTACGGTCGTCTGCATCATCAGACTTTAGCTGACAACAATTCATATTATCGGCTAATATTTGCAGCTATGGCGACAAATTACTGCTTGGCTACACATCTGACACGTAACCGATGTGCTCTCCAAACCACAACACTTGCATTTCAGAACATGTCTTTTACACATGTCTACAAAATCACCTTCACCTTCATATACAGTTTCCTTGCGACTTACAGAGACGTAGGCAAAGTTTAAAGTTGCTATTTCCATTAAATCTCGTTAATCAGAAAAACGGTTATTTACACCTGCAGCGGAACAAAATTCCGTTTCGCCCAGCGTCTGGCTCGAACCAACGACCCTGGGATTAAGTGTCTGACGCTCTACCGACTGAGATAGCCGGCTACCTCGGTGAATATTTGCCGGGTAGCACGTCACACAGTACTCGTTTGGGTTGGGTGGTCCCATACAGCATCTCTCCATGCTGCCTAATGTTTTCCTAACGTCACACTCGTCACGCACTTCACTTTTATGTCATAATCATTTCTGAGAGGCAAAGAAATTGCATGACAACAAGCAGAGCTAGTGGCGTCAAAATTACCACACATACTTTATGTGACTCAAAAGCCGAACGAGTTACTTTCCGACGTTGTTTTAGATGTGCAAGTGCCAGTCAAAACTCGCGGTGTCGGCACTCTGCCGACCATTTCGCTAGTTAACACCGGTCTTGCTGTGTGTGTTTCAAGCTCAAGAGCATCTCCAAGCAAAAAATGGTCAACAGCAACATTCAGACGGTTTCGTACTGCTCAATTGCTACATTAAAACGGTATGTTTCTTTTTCAGAACTGGAAAAACACAAGCGTGACAGCATTCGAACCTGTAATCTTCAGAGCCGAAGTCCGACGCCTTATCCATTAGGCCACACGGTCACTGACGACCAACATTTACATGTATACGACTCATCTCGAAACGCTCACACCCCTGAGGATTTGTGTTTTCGTTCTACACAGCCGCTGCCCCTTGCTCTTTCCCACCCATTCGTTACATTCAACCTCTGACGAGACCGACCAAATATAGACTGAGAAACAAGACCACACACTTTGTGCATTCGGAATCGAAGGCAGGGCGTCCCTCGCCGCATTTGCTACGATGGCCATTTGCTACTTCTGCAGAAGCGGCGGCGGCGACGACGACGACGACGACGACGACGACGACGACGACGAAGATCGCGAGAGACTCTGAGATATGTGAGAAATACATCTATAAAATGTAATTCAGACTGCCTCGTCCCACCTTATGCTGTACCGCTTTGGCAAATGCTTTATCTGCGCCATTCGCCTTAATCACATCTGAGAGTAAATCTTAAAAAAACGCCTGTCGCTAATTGTTCGTCATCACAGGTACTGTTTGCTATACGGCCACGACGCGCAACTGATTTCCAAAATTCATCTTTCTCCTGTGAGGATGGAACTTACGACCCCTGGTTTATTAGACCAGTGCTCTACCACTGAGCTAAAGAGGCGCGGCCTAGCGGTACTCTTGGGTACTTCGTCCTTACGGTCGTCTGCATCATCAGACTTTAGCTGACAACAATTCGTATTATCGGCTAATATTTGCAGCTATGGCGACAAATTACTGCTTGGCTACACATCTGACACGTAACCGATGTGCTCTCCAAACCACAACACTTGCATTTCAGAACATGTCTTTTACACATGTCTACAAAATCACCTTCACCTTCAAATACAGTTTCCTTGCGACCGACGGAGACGTAGGCAAAGTTTAAAGTTGCTATTTCCATTAAATCTCGTTAATCAGAAAAACGGTAATTCACACCTGCAGCGGAACAAAATTCCGTTTCGCCCAGCGTCTGGCTCGAACCCACGACGGTGGGATTAAGTGTCTGACGCTCTACCGACTGAGATAGCCGGCTACCTCGGTGAATACTTGCCGGGTAGCACGTCACACACTACTCGTTTGGGTTGGGTGGTCCCATACAGCATCTCTCCATGCTGCCTAATGTTTTCCTAACGTCACACTCGTCACGCACTTCACTTTTATGTCATAATCATTTCTGAGAGGCAAAGAAATTGCATGACAACAAGCAGAGCTAGTGGCGTCAAAATTACCACACATACTTTATGTGACTCAAAAGCCGAACGAGTTACTTTCCGACGTTGTTTTAGATGTGCAAGTGCCAGTCAAAACTCGCGGTGTCGGCACTCTGCCGACCATTTCGCTAGTTAACACCGGTCTTGCTGTGTGTGTTTCAAGCTCAAGAGCATCTCCAAGCAAAAAATGGTCAACAGCAACATTCAGACGGTTTCGTACTGCTCAATTGCTACATTAAAACGGTATGTTTCTTTTTCAGAACTGGAAAAACACAAGCGTGACAGCATTCGAACCTGTAATCTTCAGAGCCGAAGTCCGACGCCTTATCCATTAGGCCACACAGTCACTGACGACCAACATTTACATGTATACGACTCATCTCGAAACGCTCACACCCCTGAGGATTTGTGTTTTCGTTCTACACAGCCGCTGCCCCTTGCTCTTTCCCACCCATTCGTTACATTCAACCTCTGACGAGACCGACCAAATATAGACTGAGAAACAAGACCACACACTTTGTGCATTCGGAATCGAAGGCAGGGCGTCCCTCGCCGCATTTGCTACGATGGCCATTTGCTACTTCTGCAGAAGCGGCGGCGGCGACGACGACGACGACGACGACGACGACGACGACGACGACGACGAAGATCGCGAGAGACTCTGAGATATGTGAGAAATACATCTATAAAATGTAATTCAGACTGCCTCGTCCCACCTTATGCTGTACCGCTTTGGCAAATGCTTTATCTGCGCCATTCGCCTTAATCACATCTGAGAGTAAATCTTAAAAAAACGCCTGTCGCTAATTGTTCGTCATCACAGGTACTGTTTGCTATACGGCCACGACGCGCAACTGATTTCCAAAATTCATCTTTCTCCTGTGAGGATGGAACTTACGACCCCTGGTTTATTAGACCAGTGCTCTACCACTGAGCTAAAGAGGCGCGGCCTAGCGGTACTCTTGGGTACTTCGTCCTTACGGTCGTCTGCATCATCAGACTTTGGCTGACAACAATTCATATTATCGGCTAATATTTGCAGCTATGGCGACAAATTACTGCTTGGCTACACATCTGACACGTAACCGATGTGCTCTCCAAACCACAACACTTGCATTTCAGAACATGTCTTTTACACATGTCTACAAAATCACCTTCACCTTCATATACAGTTTCCTTGCGACTTACAGAGACGTAGGCAAAGTTTAAAGTTGCTATTTCCATTAAATCTCGTTAATCAGAAAAACGGTTATTTACACCTGCAGCGGAACAAAATTCCGTTTCGCCCAGCGTCTGGCTCGAACCAACGACCCTGGGATTAAGTGTCTGACGCTCTACCGACTGAGATAGCCGGCTACCTCGGTGAATATTTGCCGGGTAGCACGTCACACAGTACTCGTTTGGGTTGGGTGGTCCCATACAGCATCTCTCCATGCTGCCTAATGTTTTCCTAACGTCACACTCGTCACGCACTTCACTTTTATGTCATAATCATTTCTGAGAGGCAAAGAAATTGCATGACAACAAGCAGAGCTAGTGGCGTCAAAATTAACACACATACTTTATGTGACTCAAAAGCCGAACGAGTTACTTTCCGACGTTGTTTTAGATGTGCAAGTGCCAGTCAAAACTCGCGGTGTCGGCACTCTGCCGACCATTTCGCTAGTTAACACCGGTCTTGCTGTGTGTGTTTCAAGCTCAAGAGCATCTCCAAGCAAAAAATGGTCAACAGCAACATTCAGACGGTTTCGTACTGCTCAATTGCTACATTAAAACGGTATGTTTCTTTTTCAGAACTGGAAAAACACAAGCGTGACAGCATTCGAACCTGTAATCTTCAGAGCCGAAGTCCGACGCCTTATCCATTAGGCCACACGGTCACTGACGACCAACATTTACATGTATACGACTCATCTCGAAACGCTCACACCCCTGAGGATTTGTGTTTTCGTTCTACACAGCCGCTGCCCCTTGCTCTTTCCCACCCATTCGTTACATTCAACCTCTGACGAGACCGACCAAATATAGACTGAGAAACAAGACCACACACTTTGTGCATTCGGAATCGAAGGCAGGGCGTCCCTCGCCGCATTTGCTACGATGGCCATTTGCTACTTCTGCAGAAGCGGCGGCGGCGACGACGACGACGACGACGACGACGACGACGACGAAGATCGCGAGAGACTCTGAGATATGTGAGAAATACATCTATAAAATGTAATTCAGACTGCCTCGTCCCACCTTATGCTGTACCGCTTTGGCAAATGCTTTATCTGCGCCATTCGCCTTAATCACATCTGAGAGTAAATCTTAAAAAAACGCCTGTCGCTAATTGTTCGTCATCACAGGTACTGTTTGCTATACGGCCACGACGCGCAACTGATTTCCAAAATTCATCTTTCTCCTGTGAGGATGGAACTTACGACCCCTGGTTTATTAGACCAGTGCTCTACCACTGAGCTAAAGAGGCGCGGCCTAGCGGTACTCTTGGGTACTTCGTCCTTACGGTCGTCTGCATCATCAGACTTTAGCTGACAACAATTCGTATTATCGGCTAATATTTGCAGCTATGGCGACAAATTACTGCTTGGCTACACATCTGACACGTAACCGATGTGCTCTCCAAACCACAACACTGGCATTTCAGAACATGTCTTTTACACATGTCTACAAAATCACCTTCACCTTCAAATACAGTTTCCTTGCGACTGACGGAGACGTAGGCAAAGTTTAAAGTTGCTATTTCCATTAAATCTCGTTAATCAGAAAAACGGTAATTCACACCTGCAGCGGAACAAAATTCCGTTTCGCCCAGCGTCTGGCTCGAACCCACGACGGTGGGATTAAGTGTCTGACGCTCTACCGACTGAGATAGCCGGCTACCTCGGTGAATACTTGCCGGGTAGCACGTCACACACTACTCGTTTGGGTTGGGTGGTCCCATACAGCATCTCTCCATGCTGCCTAATGTTTTCCTAACGTCACACTCGTCACGCACTTCACTTTTATGTCATAATCATTTCTGAGAGGCAAAGAAATTGCATGACAACAAGCAGAGCTAGTGGCGTCAAAATTACCACACATACTTTATGTGACTCAAAAGCCGAACGAGTTACTTTCCGACGTTGTTTTAGATGTGCAAGTGCCAGTCAAAACTCGCGGTGTCGGCACTCTGCCGACCATTTCGCTAGTTAACACCGGTCTTGCTGTGTGTGTTTCAAGCTCAAGAGCATCTCCAAGCAAAAAATGGTCAACAGCAACATTCAGACGGTTTCGTACTGCTCAATTGCTACATTAAAACGGTATGTTTCTTTTTCAGAACTGGAAAAACACAAGCGTGACAGCATTCGAACCTGTAATCTTCAGAGCCGAAGTCCGACGCCTTATCCATTAGGCCACACAGTCACTGACGACCAACATTTACATGTATACGACTCATCTCGAAACGCTCACACCCCTGAGGATTTGTGTTTTCGTTCTACACAGCCGCTGCCCCTTGCTCTTTCCCACCCATTCGTTACATTCAACCTCTGACGAGACCGACCAAATATAGACTGAGAAACAAGACCACACACTTTGTGCATTCGGAATCGAAGGCAGGGCGTCCCTCGCCGCATTTGCTACGATGGCCATTTGCTACTTCTGCAGAAGCGGCGGCGGCGACGACGACGACGACGACGACGACGACGACGACGACGACGACGAAGATCGCGAGAGACTCTGAGATATGTGAGAAATACATCTATAAAATGTAATTCAGACTGCCTCGTCCCACCTTATGCTGTACCGCTTTGGCAAATGCTTTATCTGCGCCATTCGCCTTAATCACATCTGAGAGTAAATCTTAAAAAAACGCCTGTCGCTAATTGTTCGTCATCACAGGTACTGTTTGCTATACGGCCACGACGCGCAACTGATTTCCAAAATTCATCTTTCTCCTGTGAGGATGGAACTTACGACCCCTGGTTTATTAGACCAGTGCTCTACCACTGAGCTAAAGAGGCGCGGCCTAGCGGTACTCTTGGGTACTTCGTCCTTACGGTCGTCTGCATCATCAGACTTTGGCTGACAACAATTCATATTATCGGCTAATATTTGCAGCTATGGCGACAAATTACTGCTTGGCTACACATCTGACACGTAACCGATGTGCTCTCCAAACCACAACACTTGCATTTCAGAACATGTCTTTTACACATGTCTACAAAATCACCTTCACCTTCATATACAGTTTCCTTGCGACTTACAGAGACGTAGGCAAAGTTTAAAGTTGCTATTTCCATTAAATCTCGTTAATCAGAAAAACGGTTATTTACACCTGCAGCGGAACAAAATTCCGTTTCGCCCAGCGTCTGGCTCGAACCCACGACCCTGGGATTAAGTGTCTGACGCTCTACCGACTGAGATAGCCGGCTACCTCGGTGAATATTTGCCGGGTAGCACGTCACACAGTACTCGTTTGTGTTGGGTGGTCCCATACAGCATCTCTCCATGCTGCCTAATGTTTTCCTAACGTCACACTCGTCACGCACTTCACTTTTATGTCATAATCATTTCTGAGAGGCAAAGAAATTGCATGACAACAAGCAGAGCTAGTGGCGTCAAAATTAACACACATACTTTATGTGACTCAAAAGCCGAACGAGTTACTTTCCGACGTTGTTTTAGATGTGCAAGTGCCAGTCAAAACTCGCGGTGTCGGCACTCTGCCGACCATTTCGCTAGTTAACACCGGTCTTGCTGTGTGTGTTTCAAGCTCAAGAGCATCTCCAAGCAAAAAATGGTCAACAGCAACATTCAGACGGTTTCGTACTGCTCAATTGCTACATTAAAACGGTATGTTTCTTTTTCAGAACTGGAAAAACACAAGCGTGACAGCATTCGAACCTGTAATCTTCAGAGCCGAAGTCCGACGCCTTATCCATTAGGCCACACGGTCACTGACGACCAACATTTACATGTATACGACTCATCTCGAAACGCTCACACCCCTGAGGATTTGTGTTTTCGTTCTACACAGCCGCTGCCCCTTGCTCTTTCCCACCCATTCGTTACATTCAACCTCTGACGAGACCGACCAAATATAGACTGAGAAACAAGACCACACACTTTGTGCATTCGGAATCGAAGGCAGGGCGTCCCTCGCCGCATTTGCTACGATGGTCATTTGCTACTTCTGCAGAAGCGGCGGCGGCGACGACGACGACGACGACGACGACGAAGATCGCGAGAGACTCTGAGATATGTGAGAAATACATCTATAAAATGTAATTCAGACTGCCTCGTCCCACCTTATGCTGTACCGCTTTGGCAAATGCTTTATCTGCGCCATTCGCCTTAATCACATCTGAGAGTAAATCTTAAAAAAACGCCTGTCGCTAATTGTTCGTCATCACATGTACTGTTTGCTATACGGCCACGACGCGCAACTGATTTCCAAAATTCATCTTTCTCCTGTGAGGATGGAACTTACGACCCCTGGTTTATTAGACCAGTGCTCTACCACTGAGCTAAAGAGGCGCGGCCTAGCGGTACTCTTGGGTACTTCGTCCTTACGGTCGTCTGCATCATCAGACTTTAGCTGACAACAATTCGTATTATCGGCTAATATTTGCAGCTATGGCGACAAATTACTGCTTGGCTACACATCTGACACGTAACCGATGTGCTCTCCAAACCACAACACTTGCATTTCAGAACATGTCTTTTACACATGTCTACAAAATCACCTTCACCTTCAAATACAGTTTCCTTGCGACTGACAGAGACGTAGGCAAAGTTTAAAGTTGCTATTTCCATTAAATCTCGTTAATCAGAAAAACGGTAATTCACACCTGCAGCGGAACAAAATTCCGTTTCGCCCAGCGTCTGGCTCGAACCCACGACGGTGGGATTAAGTGTCTGACGCTCTACCGACTGAGATAGCCGGCTACCTCGGTAAATACTTGCCGGGTAGCACGTCACACAGTACTCGTTTGGGTTGGGTGGTCCCATACAGCATCTCTCCATGCTGCCTAATGTTTTCCTAACGTCACACTCGTCACGCACTTCACTTTTATGTCATAATCATTTCTGAGAGGCAAAGAAATTGCATGACAACAAGCAGAGCTAGTGGCGTCAAAATTAACACACATACTTTATGTGACTCAAAAGCCGAACGAGTTACTTTCCGACGTTGTTTTAGATGTGCAAGTGCCAGTCAAAACTCGCGGTGTCGGCACTCTGCCGACCATTTCGCTAGTTAACACCGGTCTTGCTGTGTGTGTTTCAAGCTCAAGAGCATCTCCAAGCAAAAAATGGTCAACAGCAACATTCAGACGGTTTCGTACTGCTCAATTGCTACATTAAAACGGTATGTTTCTTTTTCAGAACTGGAAAAACACAAGCGTGACAGCATTCGAACCTGTAATCTTCAGAGCCGAAGTCCGACGCCTTATCCATTAGACCACACGGTCACTGACGACCAACATTTACATGTATACGACTCATCTCGAAACGCTCACACCCCTGAGGATTTGTGTTTTCGTTCTACACAGCCGCTGCCCCTTGCTCTTTCCCACCCATTCGTTACATTCAACCTCTGACGAGACCGACCAAATATAGACTGAGAAACAAGACCACACACTTTGTGCATTCGGAATCGAAGGCAGGGCGTCCCTCGCCGCATTTGCTACGATGGTCATTTGCTACTTCTGCAGAAGCGGCGGCGGCGACGACGACGACGACGACGACGACGAAGATCGCGAGAGACTCTGAGATATGTGAGAAATACATCTATAAAATGTAATTCAGACTGCCTCGTCCCACCTTATGCTGTACCGCTTTGGCAAATGCTTTATCTGCGCCATTCGCCTTAATCACATCTGAGAGTAAATCTTAAAAAAACGCCTGTCGCTAATTGTTCGTCATCACAGGTACTGTTTGCTATACGGCCACGACGCGCAACTGATTTCCAAAATTCATCTTTCTCCTGTGAGGATGGAACTTACGACCCCTGGTTTATTAGACCAGTGCTCTACCACTGAGCTAAAGAGGCGCGGCCTAGCGGTACTCTTGGGTACTTCGTCCTTACGGTCGTCTGCATCATCAGACTTTAGCTGACAACAATTCGTATTATCGGCTAATATTTGCAGCTATGGCGACAAATTACTGCTTGGCTACACATCTGACACGTAACCGATGTGCTCTCCAAACCACAACACTTGCATTTCAGAACATGTCTTTTACACATGTCTACAAAATCACCTTCACCTTCAAATACAGTTTCCTTGCGACTGACAGAGACGTAGGCAAAGTTTAAAGTTGCTATTTCCATTAAATCTCGTTAATCAGAAAAACGGTAATTCACACCTGCAGCGGAACAAAATTCCGTTTCGCCCAGCGTCTGGCTCGAACCCACGACGGTGGGATTAAGTGTCTGACGCTCTACCGACTGAGATAGCCGGCTACCTCGGTAAATACTTGCCGGGTAGCACGTCACACAGTACTCGTTTGGGTTGGGTGGTCCCATACAGCATCTCTCCATGCTGCCTAATGTTTTCCTAACGTCACACTCGTCACGCACTTCACTTTTATGTCATAATCATTTCTGAGAGGCAAAGAAATTGCATGACAACAAGCAGAGCTAGTGGCGTCAAAATTAACACACATACTTTATGTGACTCAAAAGCCGAACGAGTTACTTTCCGACGTTGTTTTAGATGTGCAAGTGCCAGTCAAAACTCGCGGTGTCGGCACTCTGCCGACCATTTCGCTAGTTAACACCGGTCTTGCTGTGTGTGTTTCAAGCTCAAGAGCATCTCCAAGCAAAAAATGGTCAACAGCAACATTCAGACGGTTTCGTACTGCTCAATTGCTACATTAAAACGGTATGTTTCTTTTTCAGAACTGGAAAAACACAAGCGTGACAGCATTCGAACCTGTAATCTTCAGAGCCGAAGTCCGACGCCTTATCCATTAGGCCACACAGTCACTGACGACCAACATTTACATGTATACGACTCATCTCGAAACGCTCACACCCCTGAGGATTTGTGTTTTCGTTCTACACAGCCGCTGCCCCTTGCTCTTTCCCACCCATTCGTTACATTCAACCTCTGACGAGACCGACCAAATATAGACTGAGAAACAAGACCACACACTTTGTGCATTCGGAATCGAAGGCAGGGCGTCCCTCGCCGCATTTGCTACGATGGCCATTTGCTACTTCTGCAGAAGCGGCGGCGGCGACGACGACGACGACGACGACGACGACGACGACGACGACGATCGCGAGAGACTCTGAGATATGTGAGAAATACATCTATAAAATGTAATTCAGACTGCCTCGTCCCACCTTATGCTGTACCGCTTTGGCAAATGCTTTATCTGCGCCATTCGCCTTAATCACATCTGAGAGTAAATCTTAAAAAAACGCCTGTCGCTAATTGTTCGTCATCACAGGTACTGTTTGCTATACGGCCACGACGCGCAACTGATTTCCAAAATTCATCTTTCTCCTGTGAGGATGGAACTTACGACCCCTGGTTTATTAGACCAGTGCTCTACCACTGAGCTAAAGAGGCGCGGCCTAGCGGTACTCTTGGGTACTTCGTCCTTACGGTCGTCTGCATCATCAGACTTTAGCTGACAACAATTCATATTATCGGCTAATATTTGCAGCTATGGCGACAAATTACTGCTTGGCTACACATCTGACACGTAACCGATGTGCTCTCCAAACCACAACACTTGCATTTCAGAACATGTCTTTTACACATGTCTACAAAATCACCTTCACCTTCATATACAGTTTCCTTGCGACTTACAGAGACGTAGGCAAAGTTTAAAGTTGCTATTTCCATTAAATCTCGTTAATCAGAAAAACGGTTATTTACACCTGCAGCGGAACAAAATTCCGTTTCGCCCAGCGTCTGGCTCGAACCCACGACCCTGGGATTAAGTGTCTGACGCTCTACCGACTGAGATAGCCGGCTACCTCGGTGAATATTTGCCGGGTAGCACGTCACACAGTACTCGTTTGTGTTGGGTGGTCCCATACAGCATCTCTCCATGCTGCCTAATGTTTTCCTAACGTCACACTCGTCACGCACTTCACTTTTATGTCATAATCATTTCTGAGAGGCAAAGAAATTGCATGACAACAAGCAGAGCTAGTGGCGTCAAAATTAACACACATACTTTATGTGACTCAAAAGCCGAACGAGTTACTTTCCGACGTTGTTTTAGATGTGCAAGTGCCAGTCAAAACTCGCGGTGTCGGCACTCTGCCGACCATTTCGCTAGTTAACACCGGTCTTGCTGTGTGTGTTTCAAGCTCAAGAGCATCTCCAAGCAAAAAATGGTCAACAGCAACATTCAGACGGTTTCGTACTGCTCAATTGCTACATTAAAACGGTATGTTTCTTTTTCAGAACTGGAAAAACACAAGCGTGACAGCATTCGAACCTGTAATCTTCAGAGCCGAAGTCCGACGCCTTATCCATTAGGCCACACGGTCACTGACGACCAACATTTACATGTATACGACTCATCTCGAAACGCTCACACCCCTGAGGATTTGTGTTTTCGTTCTACACAGCCGCTGCCCCTTGCTCTTTCCCACCCATTCGTTACATTCAACCTCTGACGAGACCGACCAAATATAGACTGAGAAACAAGACCACACACTTTGTGCATTCGGAATCGAAGGCAGGGCGTCCCTCGCCGCATTTGCTACGATGGTCATTTGCTACTTCTGCAGAAGCGGCGGCGGCGACGACGACGACGACGACGACGACGAAGATCGCGAGAGACTCTGAGATATGTGAGAAATACATCTATAAAATGTAATTCAGACTGCCTCGTCCCACCTTATGCTGTACCGCTTTGGCAAATGCTTTATCTGCGCCATTCGCCTTAATCACATCTGAGAGTAAATCTTAAAAAAACGCCTGTCGCTAATTGTTCGTCATCACAGGTACTGTTTGCTATACGGCCACGACGCGCAACTGATTTCCAAAATTCATCTTTCTCCTGTGAGGATGGAACTTACGACCCCTGGTTTATTAGACCAGTGCTCTACCACTGAGCTAAAGAGGCGCGGCCTAGCGGTACTCTTGGGTACTTCGTCCTTACGGTCGTCTGCATCATCAGACTTTAGCTGACAACAATTCGTATTATCGGCTAATATTTGCAGCTATGGCGACAAATTACTGCTTGGCTACACATCTGACACGTAACCGATGTGCTCTCCAAACCACAACACTTGCATTTCAGAACATGTCTTTTACACATGTCTACAAAATCACCTTCACCTTCAAATACAGTTTCCTTGCGACTGACAGAGACGTAGGCAAAGTTTAAAGTTGCTATTTCCATTAAATCTCGTTAATCAGAAAAACGGTAATTCACACCTGCAGCGGAACAAAATTCCGTTTCGCCCAGCGTATGGCTCGAACCCACGACGGTGGGATTAAGTGTCTGACGCTCTACCGACTGAGATAGCCGGCTACCTCGGTGAATACTTGCCGGGTAGCACGTCACACACTACTCGTTTGGGTTGGGTGGTCCCATACAGCATCTCTCCATGCTGCCTAATGTTTTCCTAACGTCACACTCGTCACGCACTTCACTTTTATGTCATAATCATTTCTGAGAGGCAAAGAAATTGCATGACAACAAGCAGAGCTAGTGGCGTCAAAATTAACACACATACTTTATGTGACTCAAAAGCCGAACGAGTTACTTTCCGACGTTGTTTTAGATGTGCAAGTGCCAGTCAAAACTCGCGGTGTCGGCACTCTGCCGACCATTTCGCTAGTTAACACCGGTCTTGCTGTGTGTGTTTCAAGCTCAAGAGCATCTCCAAGCAAAAAATGGTCAACAGCAACATTCAGACGGTTTCGTACGGCTCAATTGCTACATTAAAACGGTATGTTTCTTTTTCAGAACTGGAAAAACACAAGCGTGACAGCATTCGAACCTGTAATCTTCAGAGACGAAGTCCGACGCCATATCCATTAGGCCACACGGTCACTGACGACCAACATTTACATGTATACGACTCATCTCGAAACGCTCACACCCCTGAGGATTTGTGTTTTCGTTCTACACAGCCGCTGCCCCTTGCTCTTTCCCACCCATTCGTTACATTCAACCTCTGACGAGACCGACCAAATATAGACTGAGAAACAAGACCACACACTTTGTGCATTCGGAATCGAAGGCAGGGCGTCCCTCGCCGCATTTGCTACGATGGCCATTTGCTACTTCTGCAGAAGCGGCGGCGGCGACGACGACGACGACGACGACGACGACGACGAAGATAGCGAGAGACTCTGAGATATGTGAGAAATACATCTATAAAATGTAATTCAGACTGCCTCGTCCCACCTTATGCTGTACCGCTTTGGCAAATGCTTTATCTGCGCCATTCGCCTTAATCACATCTGAGAGTAAATCTTAAAAAAACGCCTGTCGCTAATTGTTCGTCATCACAGGTACTGTTTGCTATACGGCCACGACGCGCAACTGATTTCCAAAATTCATCTTTCTCCTGTGAGGATGGAACTTACGACCCCTGGTTTATTAGACCAGTGCTCTACCACTGAGCTAAAGAGGCGCGGCCTAGCGGTACTCTTGGGTACTTCGTCCTTACGGTCGTCTGCATCATCAGACTTTAGCTGACAACAATTCATATTATCGGCTAATATTTGCAGCTATGGCGACAAATTACTGCTTGGCTACACATCTGACACGTAACCGATGTGCTCTCCAAACCACAACACTTGCATTTCAGAACATGTCTTTTACACATGTCTACAAAATCACCTTCACCTTCAAATACAGTTTCCTTGCGACTGACAGAGACGTAGGCAAAGTTTAAAGTTGCTATTTCCATTAAATCTCGTTAATCAGAAAAACGGTAATTCACACCTGCAGCGGAACAAAATTCCGTTTCGCCCAGCGTCTGGCTCGAACCCACGACCCTGGGATTAAGTGTCTGACGCTCTACCGACTGAGATAGCCGGCTACCTCGGTGAATACTTGCCGGGTAGCACGTCACACAGTACTCGTTTGGGTTGGGTGGTCCCATACAGCATCTCTCCATGCTGCCTAATGTTTTCCTAACGTCACACTCGTCACGTACTTCACTTTTATGTCATAATCATTTCTGAGAGGCAAAGAAATTGCATGACAACAAGCAGAGCTAGTGGCGTCAAAATTACCACACATACTTTATGTGACTCAAAAGCCGAACGAGTTACTTTCCGACGTTGTTTTAGATGTGCAAGTGCCAGTCAAAACTCGCGGTGTCGGCACTCTGCCGACCATTTCGCTAGTTAACACCGGTCTTGCTGTGTGTGTTTCAAGCTCAAGAGCATCTCCAAGCAAAAAATGGTCAACAGCAACATTCAGACGGTTTCGTACTGCTCAATTGCTACATTAAAACGGTATGTTTCTTTTTCAGAACTGGAAAAACACAAGCGTGACAGCATTCGAACCTGTAATCTTCAGAGCCGAAGTCCGACGCCTTATCCATTAGGCCACACGGTCACTGACGACCAACATTTACATGTATACGACTCATCTCGAAACGCTCACACCCCTGAGGATTTGTGTTTTCGTTCTACACAGCCGCTGCCCCTTGCTCTTTCCCACCCATTCGTTACATTCAACCTCTGACGAGACCGACCAAATATAGACTGAGAAACAAGACCACACACTTTGTGCATTCGGAATCGAAGGCAGGGCGTCCCTCGCCGCATTTGCTACGATGGCCATTTGCTACTTCTGCAGAAGCGGCGGCGGCAACGACGACGACGACGACGACGACGACGAAGATCGCGAGAGGCTCTGAGATATGTGAGAAATACATCTATAAAATGTAATTCAGACTGCCTCGTCCCACCTTATGCTGTACCGCTTTGGCAAATGCTTTATCTGCGCCATTCGCCTTAATCACATCTGAGAGTAAATCTTAAAAAAACGCCTGTCGCTAATTGTTCGTCATCACAGGTACTGTTTGCTATACGGCCACGACGCGCAACTGATTTCCAAAATTCATCTTTCTCCTCTGAGGATGGAACTTACGACCCCTGGTTTATTAGACCAGTGCTCTACCACTGAGCTAAAGAGGCGCGGCCTAGCGGTACTCTTGGGTACTTCGTCCTTACGGTCGTCTGCATCATCAGACTTTAGCTGACAACAATTCATATTATCGGCTAATATTTGCAGCTATGGCGACAAATTACTGCTTGGCTACACATCTGACACGTAACCGATGTGCTCTCCAAACCACAACACTTGCACTTCAGAACATGTCTTTTACACATGTCTACAAAATCACCTTCACCTTCAAATACAGTTTCCTTGCGACTGACAGAGACGTAGGCAAAGTTTAAAGTTGCTATTTCCATTAAATCTCGTTAATCAGAAAAACGGTAATTCACACCTGCAGCGGAACAAAATTCCGTTTCGCCCAGCGTCTGGCTCGAACCCACGACCCTGGGATTAAGTGTCTGACGCTCTACCGACTGAGATAGCCGGCTACCTCGGTGAATACTTGCCGGGTAGCACGTCACACAGTACTCGTTTGGGTTGGGTGGTCCCATACAGCATCTCTACATGCTGCCTAATGTTTTCCTAACGTCACACTCGTCACGCACTTCACTTTTATGTCATAATCATTTCTGAGAGGCAAAGAAATTGCATGACAACAAGCAGAGCTAGTGGCGTCAAAATTAACACACATACTTTATGTGACTCAAAAGCCGAACGAGTTACTTTCCGACGTTGTTTTAGATGTGCAAGTGCCAGTCAAAACTCGCGGTGTCGGCACTCTGCCGACCATTTCGCTAGTTAACACCGGTCTTGCTGTGTGTGTTTCAAGCTCAAGAGCATCTCCAAGCAAAAAATGGTCAACAGCAACATTCAGACGGTTTCGTACTGCTCAATTGCTACATTAAAACGGTATGTTTCTTTTTCAGAACTGGAAAAACACAAGCGTGACAGCATTCGAACCTGTAATCTTCAGAGCCGAAGTCCGACGCCTTATCCATTTTTTTTTTGTTTTTTTTATTTTTTTTTCCCGCGTGGCAGGCGAGCATTCTACCACTTTTTTTTTTTTTTTTTTTTTTTTTTTTTTTTTTTTTTTTTTTTTTTTTTTTTTTTTTTTTTTTTTTTTTTTGTAAGGAACTTGGCAGCATGAGGCAGGCGGAGGCAAAGCGGGCAGGGGTCAAAATCTCGAGGCCTGGCCGCGATGTCTCCACCCAGTCCTGTTGCTGAGGCGTGTCTTTATCATAGTTTTGAATAAGAAATTTTACAACTTGTGTATACGTAGATATATGCTGTTTTGCCTTCGAAATCCTGAACCAAAAGATGCTTCATTTGAAACAAAAAATTTATGTCATGCCGAGGCAATAGAGATTGAAGGTTATAGCTTTAGTGTTTTTTTTTTTTTTTTTTTTTTTTTTTTTTTTTTTTTTTTTTTTTTTCTCATCCACTGCTTCTCGGCAACCTAGCATACTTCTTTGTAATATATAATAAAGTTGTGGGAATAGTGGACCCTGAACCTGTATATTATTTTTTTTTATTTCTGTTTAGTTTTTTTATTGTTATTATTATTATTTTTGTTTGTTTGTTATTTTTTTATTGTAAAAGAAAAATCTTCATGGAATGTGAAGAAGGAATTTTTATGTTAAGGCACTAATTCCATAGCCTCCTTTCCTTCTTGAGATTAATAATAATAATAAAAAAGTATGTTCCCTTCCATGGAAACAAATGAGACTTCCTTCTCAGTCATAAAATGAATGTATAAGAAAACAATTTATCTTTAACCCTGCGATACTGGCTTTCGGCTTCGGCTTCTTCTGTGCAATAAACAAAATAGCCTTCTTTGCCAGCAGAAGATAAGTGATTGTAATATGAAACTGTAAAGGTGTACTTCTCCCCAATTGTTTTTGTTTAAGCGTCGTTTCGCTTAAATAAACGATTTTTGTTTATCTCGTTGGCTTGTCAACCAATGCCCAGTCGCTCGAATACAATTTTAAGCATATTGCCGTAGTTTTTCTTGTGGTCTTTATATTTCAGGGCGTTATAAAAAGCACACTTCAAGTACATGTAAAAATCAGTGGAATTGTCATTTCCCAGGTGATTAATTACGTAATTCACATAGTGTCCCATTAACCAATGGACCGAGTTGTTTTTTGCTGCTGGAAAATAGCAAGTCTGAGGCCTGAGGAATGTAACAGGGGGAAAATTTTCCACCGAAGATCTCGTAAGAAAAGCCAGTTGTTCCCTAATCCAATTACAGAGTTGTAGATTGCCACCGCACGTGAATCTGTGCACTAACGTGTCGATCAATTTACATTTGAGACATAGGTTCGTGTCGCTAACGCCGATTGCATGTAACCTTTCATTGGTGCTTACGGTCTCATTCACTGTTTTATACCACGCTGACTTGACGTCCGATGGTAGACCACGCATATTAATATTTTTCCATATGGCGTCCCAATCAGTGTGTGGGTATTTACTTTCCAATTTGTTTCTCCCCTCCATTTTCTTTCGATGGGACAGAATATCGCGGGCCGTGATCCGTCGTGAGTTGATGATGACACCGCCGAGATAGCTGAATTCCACAAAATATACACGAACGTACTGGAGCCGGTTATTTATTTTTTGCACATTCACCGGCGCCTGTAAACTGGCAGGCCTGACAACTTCAAATAATTTAGTTGTAATGCTATCAGCGTGGTCGCTAAGGATAGTGGCGGTCCTTTTTATAAAAAGCGCAGACGCCTTATTTCTGATGTCAACTAACCCCAAACCTCCATTCCTGGGATCTAAGGTCGCAGTTTTTGCGTCGACTCTGAATATATCCCCTCTCCAAAGATAGCTGGCAATGGTAGACATTATCTTTTTTCCAATCATTTTCGGTAGTGGGAAGATCTGTGCTATAAAGTAACTCCTGGAGAGAATGCAGTGGTTAATGAAAATCACCCTCTGAACTTGGTTCAAGTTACGGTGGAGGTTTTCTCTTGTTGTTCCAAGAAGTTGTCCCGACGTATTCCTCCAATTGATAGCTGCCATTTTTAACGGACAAGGTGTCAGTGTTATTCCTAGTGCTTTGCATTGGGTGACCATTGTGGCCCAGGCTAAGGTGGTATGTTGAAAACCCCGCAGGTTTAGGAGTTTGCTTTTGTTTGCGTTGACACCTGCTCCGGAGACTCTACAGTACTTTTTAATTAGCGTTTCCAATTTCAAAATGTCGTCGGGATTTCGCAGGACGACTCCGACATCATCGGCATAGGCGTTTATGACTGTTCGGTGACCAGATAATGTGATGCCAGTTAGAGTGGCATGAACACTGCGGAGGAAAGGTTCTAATGAAAGCACGAATAGGAACATGGAGAGGGGGCTTCCTTGAGGAACGCCGCGCCTGATCTGAATCTGCTTTGTCCTCTGGCAGTTAACTGATATACAAGCGCTGATGCCTGTTGCAACATTGCTGATCACACTTACGACTCGCTCATTAAAACCTATTTTGTTCAGTGTGGCACTAAGGAATCTATGATCCACACGATCAAATGCTTTCTGGAAGTCAATAAACATGATGGCACATTTTATGGTGGTCACAGCAGTGATGGCAATTATATCTCTATATTCAGCTATGCTTTTGAAAATGCTCTTGGTAGGCACACAGGACTGGTATGGACTTACTATCTTTTTGGCCAACTGAGAGAGTCTGTTGTTTAAAATTCTGCCGATGATTTTATAATCAGAGTTTAACAGGGAGATAGGACGAAAGTTGTTGAGGTTCCTTTTTGCAGCATTTTTTGGGATTAGTACTATTGTGCTCTCTTTAAAAACAGCAGGTAAATGCTTTCCCTGAAGCACCTCGTTCGTCATTCGGGTAAACATGTCACCAATCAGTGGCCAGTATCGTTTATAAAATTCAACAGGCAAACCATCCGGTCCCGGCGATTTCCTCAGAGGAGATTTGCAGATGATTCTGTGGATATCTTCGTTAGTACACTCAACGAGAAGGTCTTCGTTTTCCTCGTCCGAGACCTGTGGAGCTATGTAACTAAGGAACTCATCGAAGGACTCTTCACATACCGGGTTGGCAGTGTATAGGTCTTCGTAATATTTGTGCACTGCATTGACGATGTCTCTCTGAGTCGTGAGTGTCTCGCCAGTTTCAGACTGAAGTCCATCAATGAAGGTGCGTCTCCTGTTTCTTTCGTGCTTCAGTAGATGGTACAAGGAAGCATGTTCATCCTCCACGACTGTCTTAGCCTTGGATTTTAATTTCAGACCCTCCATCTGCTGTCTTTTAAGACTGAGCAATTTGGCCTTAGTTTGCTTGATATCTGCCAGACGGACGTTGGAAGTGTTTGCCTGCTCATATAAATTTCGCAGCATGGTATAATAAAATTCGATGGAATATTTCAAGTCTTTCGATCGTTGTACACTATACTGGATGAGAACTTTTCTCAGTTTAGGCTTTGCCCTGTTGCACCACCAGTCTAGTACTGAGACGTGTCAATCTGCAGAGCGGAGGCACAATGCCCACGCTTCTGTCAAACTTTCTTCTAATCCGTCGTCCTGCATCAGTGACGTATTAAGGTGCCATGAACTTCTAAAACGGCGAGTGGGTTGCGCAGTAAGGTTGATGGAAGCTAGCACGGAGCTATGATCAGAAAAGTAAACTGGAATCGTCTCTGCTTTAATGAAGAGGCTAACTAGACTTTGCGATATGTAGAGTCTGTCGATCCTGCTACGTGAGTGAGGACCTAGGAATGTAAATGCCACAAAAGTGGGATACATTATTTCCCAAGCATCTTTAAGCTGTAAAACAGTGACGAAACGCTTCAGTTCACTGCAGTTATTAAAATTCGGAACCTGGTCTTTCTTATTTATCACACAATTAAAATCACCGCCTATTATAAGATCTTTTGGGTTTTTCCGTAATAAATAAATGATTTCTTCTTTATAGAACTGCGCTCTTTCCATTCTATTGGATGTGCCAGAAGGGGCATACAGATTGATAAGGGTAGAACCAAAGACTTTTATACCTATCGCTCTGCCGGAGTCCAACCTCTCGATATCCGAGACAGGAATCCCCTCCCTGACTAAAATTGCTGTACCGACGTTGGTGTCAAGTGAGACATTTAAAATCGCCAAATATCCAGGCACTGTAAGATTAGTCAGCACTACTTCCTGTAGGAAAGCAATGTCCGTCCCTGACTCATATAAATAATCCTTGAGCGCTGTAACTTTAGTCACGGATGTAATCCTGTTAATATTGATAGTCGTAATTGTATATGCCTGGGACATTTAGTTTGCATAAAAAGTAAATAAGTGATTAAAAAGATAACAAAATATTAATAAAAAAAAAAAAAAAAGAAAAGAGATGTGCAGCTTCTAGAAGAGAGAAACGACTCCGCTTAAACAAACATCTAAAAGAATAGTCAGTATTTGAAGCTCGGTAAACACTTCATCTGGTTCCTCTGAAATATGACTAAGACAGTAGTACAATTAGAAATGAAACTGGTTCAACAAAATCCCTTTTTTTTTCATCTTACAGCCTCATTTTGGTGCAGGATTCCGAACATCTCGGGTTTTAGTTTTACCGGGGGGCTTTGCATCACTAATGTCACTTGAAGGTACCTCCTTAGGTCTTTCCGTGATGATTTCATACAAGACGTTCTTGGCCGTCGCTTCCTCTTGTGCTGGTTGTTGTTTGCTTTGGTTACGGGAAGCTTTGAGAGTAGGTAGCGGTTTGAGTCGGCGTCTTCGGACATCTTGGTTCAACGCGCCGTCATTCGGATTGTCTATCTTTACCACCGTTGTGACCGAAGCTGCCTCAACAGCGTCCTTTTTACGAGTGCCATTTCCTTGTTCTTCCGTCACTAGCTCCAGAGCACTGACTGAGTCGGCGGTTTGTGGGTCTGTAAGTTCTTGAGTTGGGTTCCGCTCCGTCACCTCTTGTGCTTCGGAGTGCGCCTCTTCCGTCTCGGCGACAATCGTTACTGCGTCCCCTCCGTGGACCGTTTGTACCTGTTCAGCCGCCGACAGCGGCCGGGTTGCCTCAGCGGCTGTCGTCACGTCAATACGTGTACTGTTTGTTTCCTCGAGCACATCCGCATTACACTGCTTCTGCTTGCGGGTGGAAGGCGAATTACGGGCGGACTCGCCGTCCGAGCCGTCATCGGTCGTTTCCAACGGTCGCTTCTTATTCTGGAGATCGCAATCGGGAACAGAAGGGTGTGATGTAATGACGCTCAGGGGAGGGAACTCCGTAGTAGTTATGGCGGGCACTGCAGAAGTACATGCACCACTGTCGTTAACCGAAAGAAGGGAAGTGCTATTTGGTAAGACATCGCTGAGGGTCAGTTTTTGACGCTGTGTTAGATTGTTCCTAAGAACAAAAACACGGCGCGGACAATCTTGTCGGAAATGACCTGTCTCATTGCAAATATTGCACGTGCGCTCCTGACCAGAATACACAACATGTGCTTTATGGCCTGCAACGGATATATGGGACGGAATGTTGGCTTTCACCTCCATTTCAACGGATCTAATGCCATTAAAACACTGTATCTTGTATAGCTTCGACCATCTTTCGTTATAGATAGATTTAACTTCGCCATATTTAGATAGAGCGTCCTTGATCAACTGATTATCAATTTCAATTGGAACATTCAAAATCCTGACATTGGTGTACATGATATCAGCTTTTCGTACAGAGACATTACTTTTTGAACCGTCTCGATGAACAAATTCGACGGAATTACCCCATTTTGCAAGCAACTTATCGACTGTCACTGAGTTCAGAAATTTAACAAAAACACAGTATTTTTCAGCATCTAATTGCGTGGTATGAACAGAGTCAGAATTAATACCGATTACCTCAGTCAGCCAATCGTGGATTTCCAGCGCAGTGGGTTGGACCGGCCGTGTTCCTTTCTCGAACGAGAAGACTAAAGTATTCTTCCTGACGGTGTCAGACATGGTCGTCGGTTCCGACGAAATTCCGGCAACAACCGAAATTGCGGCGAAGCACGAAACGTGGAACGGACGAAAGCACTATAAAAACACTTATCAGAGACACCACTCAAAAAATAACAGCGAAAATGTACAGCTAACTTCACGTAAACACCAAACACCGGCGATAGCGCTAACGTACGCGAAGTAAACAACAAGCACGTCCGACCGCGGCGACGGCTAAAGCCAGAATGTATCCATTAGGCCACACGTTCACTGACGACCAACATTTACATGTATACGACTCATCTCGAAACGCTCACACCCCTGAGGATTTGTGTTTTCGTTCTACACAGCCGCTGCCCCTTGCTCTTTCCCACCCATTCGTTACATTCAACCTCTGACGAGACCGACCAAATATAGACTGAGAAACAAGACCACACACTTTGTGCATTCGGAATCGAAGGCAGGGCGTCCCTCGCCGCATTTGCTACGATGGCCATTTGCTACTTCTGCAGAAGCGGCGACGACGACGACGACGACGACGACGACGACGACGAAGATCGCGAGAGACTCTGAGATATGTGAGAAATACATCTATAAAATGTAATTCAGACTGCCTCGTCCCACCTTATGCTGTACCGCTTTGGCAAATGCTTTATCTGCGCCATTCGCCTTAATCACATCTGAGAGTAAATCTTAAAAAAACGCCTGTCGCTAATTGTTCGTCATCACAGGTACTGTTTGCTATACGGCCACGACGCGCAACTGATTTCCAAAATTCATCTTTCTCCTCTGAGGATGGAACTTACGACCCCTGGTCTATTAGACCAGTGCTCTACCACTGAGCTAAAGAGGCGCGGCCTAGCGGTACTCTTGGGTACTTCGTCCTTACGGTCGTCTGCATCATCAGACTTTAGCTGACAACAATTCATATTATCGGCTAATATTTGCAGCTATGGCGACAAATTACTGCTTGGCTACACATCTGACACGTAACCGATGTGCTCTCCAAACCACAACACTTGCATTTCAGAACATGTCTTTTACACATGTCTACAAAATCACCTTCACCTTCAAATACAGTTTCCTTGCGACTGACAGAGACGTAGGCAAAGTTTAAAGTTGCTATTTCCATTAAATCTCGTTAATCAGAAAAACGGTAATTCACACCTGCAGCGGAACAAAATTCCGTTTCGCCCAGCGTCTGGCTCGAACCCACGACCCTGGGATTAAGTGTCTGACGCTCTACCGACTGAGATAGCCGGCTACCTCGGTGAATACTTGCCGGGTAGCACGTCACACAGTACTCGTTTGGGTTGGGTGGTCCCATACAGCATCTCTACATGCTGCCTAATGTTTTCCTAACGTCACACTCGTCACGCACTTCACTTTTATGTCATAATCATTTCTGAGAGGCAAAGAAATTGCATGACAACAAGCAGAGCTAGTAGCGTCAAAATTACCACACATACTTTATGTGACTCAAAAGCCGAACGAGTTACTTTCCGACGTTGTTTTAGATGTGCAAGTGCCAGTCAAAACTCGCGGTGTCGGCACTCTGCCGACCATTTCGCTAGTTAACACCGGTCTTGCTGTGTGTGTTTCAAGCTCAAGAGCATCTCCAAGCAAAAAATGGTCAACAGCAACATTCAGACGGTTTCGTACTGCTCAATTGCTACATTAAAACGGTATGTTTCTTTTTCAGAACTGGAAAAACACAAGCGTGACAGCATTCGTACCTGTAATCTTCAGAGCCGAAGTCCTACGCCTTATCCATTAGGCCACACGGTCACTGACGACCAACATGTACATGTATACGTCTCATCTCGAAACGCTCACACCCCTGAGGATTTGTGTTTTCGTTCTACACAGCCGCTGCCCCTTGCTCTTTCCCACCCATTCGTTACATTCAACCTCTGACGAGACCGACCAAATATAGACTGAGAAACAAGACCACACACTTTGTGCATTCGGAATCGAAGGCAGGCAGTCCCTCGCCGCATTTGCTACGATGGCCATTTGCTACTTCTGCAGAAGCGGCGGCGGCAAAGACGACGACGACGACGACGACGACGACGAAGATCGCGAGAGGCTCTGAGATATGTGAGAAATACATCTATAAAATGTAATTCAGACTGCCTCGTCCCACCTTATGCTGTACCGCTTTGGCAAATTCTTTATCTGCGCCATTCGCCTTAATCACATCTGAGAGTAAATCTTAAAAAAACGCCTGTCGCTAATTGTTCGTCATCACAGGTACTGTTTGCTATACGGCCACGACGCGCAACTGATTTCCAAAATTCATCTTTCTCCTCTGAGGATGGAACTTACGACCCCTGGTTTATTAGACCAGTGCTCTACCACTGAGCTAAAGAGGCGCGGCCTAGCGGTACTCTTGGGTACTTCGTCCTTACGGTCGTCTGCATCATCAGACTTTAGCTGACAACAATTCATATTATCGGCTAATATTTGCAGCTATGGCGACAAATTACTGCTTGGCTACACATCTGACACGTAACCGATGTGCTCTCCAAACCACAACACTTGCACTTCAGAACATGTCTTTTACACATGTCTACAAAATCACCTTCACCTTCAAATACAGTTTCCTTGCGACTGACAGAGACGTAGGCAAAGTTTAAAGTTGCTATTTCCATTAAATCTCGTTAATCAGAAAAACGGTAATTCACAACTGCAGCGGAACAAAATTCCGTTTCGCCCAGCGTCTGGCTCGAACCCACGACCCTGTGATTAAGTGTCTGACGCTCTACCGACTGAGATAGCCGGCTACCTCGGTGAATACTTGCCGGGTAGCACGTCACACAGTACTCGTTTGGGTTGGGTGGTCCCATACAGCATCCCTACATGCTGCCTAATGTTTTCCTAACGTCACACTCGTCACGCACTTCACTTTTATGTCATAATCATTTCTGAGAGGCAAAGAAATTGCATGACAACAAGCAGAGCTAGTGGCGTCAAAATTACCACACATACTTTATGTGACTCAAAAGCCGAACGAGTTACTTTCCGACGTTGTTTTAGATGTGCAAGTGCCAGTCAAAACTCGCGGTGTCGGCACTCTGCCGACCATTTCGCTAGTTAACACCGGTCTTGCTGTGTGTGTTTCAAGCTCAAGAGCATCTCCAAGCAAAAAATGGTCAACAGCAACATTCAGACGGTTTCGTACTGCTCAATTGCTACATTAAAACGGTATGTTTCTTTTTCAGAACTGGAAAAACACAAGCGTGACAGCATTCGAACCTGTAATCTTCAGAGCCGAAGTCCGACGCCTTATCCATTAGGCCACACGTTCACTGACGACCAACATTTACATGTATACGACTCATCTCGAAACGCTCACACCCCTGAGGATTTGTGTTTTCGTTCTACACAGCCGCTGCCCCTTGCTCTTTCCCACCCATTCGTTACATTCAACCTCTGATGAGACCGACCAAATATAGACTGAGAAACAAGACCACACACTTTGTGCATTCGGAATCGAAGGCAGGGCGTCCCTCGCCGCATTTGCTACGATGGCCATTTGCTACTTCTGCAGAAGCGGCGACGACGACGACGACGACGACGACGACGACGAAGATCGCGAGAGACTCTGAGATATGTGAGAAATACATCTATAAAATGTAATTCAGACTGCCTCGTCCCACCTTATGCTGTACCGCTTTGGCAAATGCTTTATCTGCGCCATTCGCCTTAATCACATCTGACAGTAAATCTTAAAAAAACGCCTGTCGCTAATTGTTCGTCATCACAGGTACTGTTTGCTATACGGCCACGATGCGCAACTGATTTCCAAAATTCATCTTTCTCCTCTGAGGATGGAACTTACGACCCCTGGTCTATTAGACCAGTGCTCTACCACTGAGCTAAAGAGGCGCGGCCTAGCGGTACTCTTGGGTACTTCGTCCTTACGGTCGTCTGCATCATCAGACTTTAGCTGACAACAATTCATATTATCGGCTAATATTTGCAGCTATGGCGACAAATTACTGCTTGGCTACACATCTGACACGTAACCGATGTGCTCTCCAAACCACAACACTTGCATTTCAGAACATGTCTTTTACACATGTCTACAAAATCACCTTCACCTTCAAATACAGTTTCCTTGCGACTGACAGAGACGTAGGCAAAGTTTAAAGTTGCTATTTTCATTAAATCTCGTTAATCAGAAAAACGGTAATTCACACCTGCAGCGGAACAAAATTCCGTTTCGCCCAGCGTCTGGCTCGAACCCACGACCCTGGGATTAAGTGTCTGACGCTCTACCGACTGAGATAGCCGGCTACCTCGGTGAATACTTGCCGGGTAGCACGTCACACAGTACTCGTTTGGGTTGGGTGGTCCCATAGAGCATCTCTACATGCTGCCTAATGTTTTCCTAACGTCACACTCGTCACGCACTTCACTTTTATGTCATAATCATTTCTGAGAGGCAAAGAAATTGCATGACAACAAGCAGAGCTAGTGGCGTCAAAATGACCACACATACTTTATGTGACTCAAAAGCCGAACGAGTTACTTTCCGACGTTGTTTTAGATGTGCAAGTGCCAGTCAAAACTCGCGGTGTCGGCACTCTGCCGACCATTTCGCTAGTTAACACCGGTCTTGCTGTGTGTGTTTCAAGCTCAAGAGCATCTCCAAGCAAAAAATGGTCAACAGCAACATTCAGACGGTTTCGTACTGCTCAATTGCTACATTAAAACGGTATGTTTCTTTTTCAGAACTGGAAAAACACAAGCGTGACAGCATTCGAACCTGTAATCTTCAGAGCCGAAGTCCGACGCCTTATCCATTAGGCCACACGGTCACTGACGACCAACATTTACATGTATACGACTCATCTCGAAACGCTCACACCCCTGAGGATTTGTGTTTTCGTTCTACACAGCCGCTGCCCCTTGCTCTTTCCCACCCATTCGTTACATTCAACCTCTGACGAGACCGACCAAATATAGACTGAGAAACAAGACCACACACTTTGTGCTTTCGGAATCGAAGGCAGGCCGTCCCTCGCCGCATTTGCTACGATGGCCATTTGCTACTTCTGCAGAAGCGGCGACGACGACGACGACGACGACGACGACGACGAAGATCGCGAGAGACTCTGAGATATGTGAGAAATACATCTATAAAATGTAATTCAGACTGCCTCGTCCCACCTTATGCTGTACCGCTTTGGCAAATGCTTTATCTGCGCCATTCGCCTTAATCACATCTGAGAGTAAATCTTAAAAAAACGCCTGTCGCTAATTGTTCGTCATCACAGGTACTGTTTGCTATACGGCCACGACGCGCAACTGATTTCCAAAATTCATCTTTCTCCTGTGAGGATGGAACTTACGACCCCTGGTTTATTAGACCAGTGCTCTACCACTGAGCTAAAGAGGCGCGGCCTAGCGGTACTCTTGGGTACTTCGTCCTTACGGTCGTCTGCATCATCAGACTTTAGCTGACAACAATTCATATTATCGGCTAATATTTGCAGCTATGGCGACAAATTACTGCTTGGCTACACATCTGACACGTAACCGATGTGCTCTCCAAACCACAACACTTGCATTTCAGAACATGTCTTTTACACATGTCTACAAAATCACCTTCACCTTCAAATACAGTTTCCTTGCGACTGACAGAGACGTAGGCAAAGTTTAAAGTTGCTATTTCCATTAAATCTCGTTAATCAGAAAAACGGTAATTCACACCTGCAGCGGAACAAAATTCCGTTTCGCCCAGCGTCTGGCTCGAACCCACGACCCTGGGATTAAGTGTCTGACGCTCTACCGACTGAGATAGCCGGCTACCTCGGTGAATACTTGCCGGGTAGCACGTCACACAGTACTCGTTTGGGTTGGGTGGTCCCATACAGCATCTCTACATGCTGCCTAATGTTTTCCTAACGTCACACTCGTCACGCACTTCACTTTTATGTCATAATCATTTCTGAGAGGCAAAGAAATTGCATGACAACAAGCAGAGCTAGTGGCGTCAAAATGACCACACATACTTTATGTGACTCAAAAGCCGAACGAGTTACTTTCCGACGTTGTTTTAGATGTGCAAGTGCCAGTCAAAACTCGCGGTGTCGGCACTCTGCCGACCATTTCGCTAGTTAACACCGGTCTTGCTGTGTGTGTTTCAAGCTCAAGAGCATCTCCAAGCAAAAAATGGTCAACAGCAACATTCAGACGGTTTCGTACTGCTCAATTGCTACATTAAAACGGTATGTTTCTTTTTCAGAACTGGAAAAACACAAGCGTGACAGCATTCGAACCTGTAATCTTCAGAGCCGAAGTCCGACGCCTTATCCATTAGGCCACACGGTCACTGACGACCAACATTTACATGTATACGACTCATCTCGAAACGCTCACACCCCTGAGGATTTGTGTTTTCGTTCTACACAGCCGCTGCCCCTTGCTCTTTCCCACCCATTCGTTACATTCAACCTCTGACGAGACCGACCAAATATAGACTGAGAAACAAGACCACACACTTTGTGCTTTCGGAATCGAAGGCAGGGCGTCCCTCGCCGCATTTGCTACGATGGCCATTTGCTACTTCTGCAGAAGCGGCGACGACGACGACGACGACGACGACGACGACGACGAAGATCGCGAGAGACTCTGAGATATGTGAGAAATACATCTATAAAATGTAATTCAGACTGCCTCGTCCCACCTTATGCTGTACCGCTTTGGCAAATGCTTTATCTGCGCCATTCGCCTTAATCACATCTGAGAGTAAATCTTAAAAAAACGCCTGTCGCTAATTGTTCGTCATCACAGGTACTGTTTGCTATACGGCCACGACGCGCAACTGATTTCCAAAATTCATCTTTCTCCTGTGAGGATGGAACTTACGACCCCTGGTTTATTAGACCAGTGCTCTACCACTGAGCTAAAGAGGCGCGGCCTAGCGGTACTCTTGGGTACTTCGTCCTTACGGTCGTCTGCATCATCAGACTTTAGCTGACAACAATTCATATTATCGGCTAATATTTGCAGCTATGGCGACAAATTACTGCTTGGCTACACATCTGACACGTAACCGATGTGCTCTCCAAACCACAACACTTGCACTTCAGAACATGTCTTTTACACATGTCTACAAAATCACCTTCACCTTCAAATACAGTTTCCTTGCGACTGACAGAGACGTAGGCAAAGTTTAAAGTTGCTATTTCCATTAAATCTCGTTAATCAGAAAAACGGTAATTCACACCTGCAGCGGAACAAAATTCCGTTTCGCCCAGCGTCTGGCTCGAACCCACGACCCTGTGATTAAGTGTCTGACGCTCTACCGACTGAGATAGCCGGCTACCTCGGTGAATACTTGCCGGGTAGCACGTCACACAGTACTCGTTTGGGTTGGGTGGTCCCATACAGCATCTCTACATGCTGCCTAATGTTTTCCTAACGTCACACTCGTCACGCACTTCACTTTTATGTCATAATCATTTCTGAGAGGCAAAGAAACTGCATGACAACAAGCAGAGCTAGTGGCGTCAAAATTACCACACATACTTTATGTGACTCAAAAGCCGAACGAGTTACTTTCCGACGTTGTTTTAGATGTGCAAGTGCCAGTCAAAACTCGCGGTGTCGGCACTCTGCCGACCATTTCGCTAGTTAACACCGGTCTTGCTGTGTGTGTTTCAAGCTCAAGAGCATCTCCAAGCAAAAAATGGTCAACAGCAACATTCAGACGGTTTCGTACTGCTCAATTGCTACATTAAAACGGTATGTTTCTTTTTCAGAACTGGAAAAACACAAGCGTGACAGCATTCGAACCTGTAATCTTCAGAGCCGAAGTCCGACGCCTTATCCATTAGGCCACACGTTCACTGACGACCAACATTTACATGTATACGACTCATCTCGAAACGCTCACACCCCTGAGGATTTGTGTTTTCGTTCTACACAGCCGCTGCCCCTTGCTCTTTCCCACCCATTCGTTACATTCAACCTCTGACGAGACCGACCAAATATAGACTGAGAAACAAGACCACACACTTTGTGCATTCGGAATCGAAGGCAGGGCGTCCCTCGCCGCATTTGCTACGATGGCCATTTGCTACTTCTGCAGAAGCGGCGACGACGACGACGACGACGACGACGACGACGAAGATCGCGAGAGACTCTGAGATATTTGAGAAATACATCTATAAAATGTAATTCAGACTGCCTCGTCCCACCTTATGCTGTACCGCTTTGGCAAATGCTTTATCTGCGCCATTCGCCTTAATCACATCTGACAGTAAATCTTAAAAAAACGCCTGTCGCTAATTGTTCGTCATCACAGGTACTGTTTGCTATACGGCCACGACGCGCAACTGATTTCCAAAATTCATCTTTCTCCTCTGAGGATGGAACTTACGACCCCTGGTCTATTAGACCAGTGCTCTACCACTGAGCTAAAGAGGCGCGGCCTAGCGGTACTCTTGGGTACTTCGTCCTTACGGTCGTCTGCATCATCAGACTTTAGCTGACAACAATTCATATTATCGGCTAATATTTGCAGCTATGGCGACAAATTACTGCTTGGCTACACATCTGACACGTAACCGATGTGCTCTCCAAACCACAACACTTGCATTTCAGAACATGTCTTTTACACATGTCTACAAAATCACCTTCACCTTCAAATACAGTTTCCTTGCGACTGACAGAGACGTAGGCAAAGTTTAAAGTTGCTATTTCCATTAAATCTCGTTAATCAGAAAAACGGTAATTCACACCTGCAGCGGAACAAAATTCCGTTTCGCCCAGCGTCTGGCTCGAACCCACGACCCTGGGATTAAGTGTCTGACGCTCTACCGACTGAGATAGCCGGCTACCTCGGTGAATACTTGCCGGGTAGCACGTCACACAGTACTCGTTTGGGTTGGGTGGTCCCATAGAGCATCTCTACATGCTGCCTAATGTTTTCCTAACGTCACACTCGTCACGCACTTCACTTTTATGTCATAATCATTTCTGAGAGGCAAAGAAATTGCATGACAACAAGCAGAGCTAGTGGCGTCAAAATTAACACACATACTTTATGTGACTCAAAAGCCGAACGAGTTACTTTCCGACGTTGTTTTAGATGTGCAAGTGCCAGTCAAAACTCGCGGTGTCGGCACTCTGCCGACCATTTCGCTAGTTAACACCGGTCTTGCTGTGTGTGTTTCAAGCTCAAGAGCATCTCCAAGCAAAAAATGGTCAACAGCAACATTCAGACGGTTTCGTACTGCTCAATTGCTACATTAAAACGGTATGTTTCTTTTTCAGAACTGGAAAAACACAAGCGTGACAGCATTCGAACCTGTAATCTTCAGAGCCGAAGTCCGACGCCTTATCCATTAGGCCACACGGTCACTGACGACCAACATGTACATGTATACGACTCATCTCGAAACGCTCACACCCCTGAGGATTTGTGTTTTCGTTCTACACAGCCGCTGCCCCTTGCTCTTTCCCACCCATTCGTTACATTCAACCTCTGACGAGACCGACCAAATATAGACTGAGAAACAAGACCACACACTTTGTGCTTTCGGAATCGAAGGCAGGGCGTCCCTCGCCGCATTTGCTACGATGGCCATTTGCTACTTCTGCAGAAGCGGCGACGACGACGACGACGACGACGACGACGACGAAGATCGCGAGAGACTCTGAGATATGTGAGAAATACATCTATAAAATGTAATTCAGACTGCCTCGTCCCACCTTATGCTGTACCGCTTTGGCAAATGCTTTATCTGCGCCATTCGCCTTAATCACATCTGACAGTAAATCTTAAAAAAACGCCTGTCGCTAATTGTTCGTCATCACAGGTACTGTTTGCTATACGGCCACGACGCGCAACTGATTTCCAAAATTCATCTTTCTCCTGTGAGGATGGAACTTACGACCCCTGGTCTATTAGACCAGTGCTCTACCACTGAGCTAAAGAGGCGCGGCCTAGCGGTACTCTTGGGTACTTCGTCCTTACGGTCGTCTGCATCATCAGACTTTAGCTGACAACAATTCATATTATCGGCTAATATTTGCAGCTATGGCGACAAATTACTGCTTGGCTACACATCTGACACGTAACCGATGTGCTCTCCAAACCACAACACTTGCATTTCAGAACATGTCTTTTACACATGTCTACAAAATCACCTTCACCTTCAAATACAGTTTCCTTGCGACTGACAGAGACATAGGCAAAGTTTAAAGTTGCTTTTTCCATTAAATCTCGTTAATCAGAAAAACGGTAATTCACACCTGCAGCGGAACAAAATTCCGTTTCGCCCAGCGTCTGGCTCGAACCCACGACCCTGGGATTAAGTGTCTGACGCTCTACCGACTGAGATAGCCGGCTACCTCGGTGAATACTTGCCGGGTAGCACGTCACACAGTACTCGTTTGGGTTGGGTGGTCCCATACAGCATCTCTCCATGCTGCCTAATGTTTTCCTAACGTCACACTCGTCACGCACTTCACTTTTATGTCATAATCATTTCTGAGAGGCAAAGAAATTGCATGACAACAAGCAGAGCTAGTGGCGTCAAAATTAACACACATACTTTATGTGACTCAAAAGCCGAACGAGTTACTTTCCGACGTTGTTTTAGATGTGCAAGTGCCAGTCAAAACTCGCGGTGTCGGCACTCTGCCGACCATTTCGCTAGTTAACACCGGTCTTGCTGTGTGTGTTTCAAGCTCAAGAGCATCTCCAAGCAAAAAATGGTCAACAGCAACATTCAGACGGTTTCGTACTGCTCAATTGCTACATTAAAACGGTATGTTTCTTTTTCAGAACTGGAAAAACACAAGCGTGACAGCATTCGAACCTGTAATCTTCAGAGCCGAAGTCCGACGCCTTATCCATTAGGCCACACGTTCACTGACGACCAACATTTACATGTATACGACTCATCTCGAAACGCTCACACCCCTGAGGATTTGTGTTTTCGTTCTACACAGCCGCTGCCCCTTGCTCTTTCCCACCCATTCGTTACATTCAACCTCTGACGAGACCGACCAAATATAGACTGAGAAACAAGACCACACACTTTGTGCATTCGGAATCGAAGGCAGGGCGTCCCTCGCCGCATTTGCTACGATGGCCATTTGCTACTTCTGCAGAAGCGGCGACGACGACGACGACGACGACGACGACGACGAAGATCGCGAGAGACTCTGAGATATTTGAGAAATACATCTATAAAATGTAATTCAGACTGCCTCGTCCCACCTTATGCTGTACCGCTTTGGCAAATGCTTTATCTGCGCCATTCGCCTTAATCACATCTGACAGTAAATCTTAAAAAAACGCCTGTCGCTAATTGTTCGTCATCACAGGTACTGTTTGCTATACGGCCACGACGCGCAACTGATTTCCAAAATTCATCTTTCTCCTCTGAGGATGGAACTTACGACCCCTGGTCTATTAGACCAGTGCTCTACCACTGAGCTAAAGAGGCGCGGCCTAGCGGTACTCTTGGGTACTTCGTCCTTACGGTCGTCTGCATCATCAGACTTTAGCTGACAACAATTCATATTATCGGCTAATATTTGCAGCTATGGCGACAAATTACTGCTTGGCTACACATCTGACACGTAACCGATGTGCTCTCCAAACCACAACACTTGCATTTCAGAACATGTCTTTTACACATGTCTACAAAATCACCTTCACCTTCAAATACAGTTTCCTTGCGACTGACAGAGACGTAGGCAAAGTTTAAAGTTGCTATTTCCATTAAATCTCGTTAATCAGAAAAACGGTAATTCACACCTGCAGCGGAACAAAATTCCGTTTCGCCCAGCGTCTGGCTCGAACCCACGACCCTGGGATTAAGTGTCTGACGCTCTACCGACTGAGATAGCCGGCTACCTCGGTGAATACTTGCCGGGTAGCACGTCACACAGTACTCGTTTGGGTTGGGTGGTCCCATAGAGCATCTCTACATGCTGCCTAATGTTTTCCTAACGTCACACTCGTCACGCACTTCACTTTTATGTCATAATCATTTCTGAGAGGCAAAGAAATTGCATGACAACAAGCAGAGCTAGTGGCGTCAAAATTAACACACATACTTTATGTGACTCAAAAGCCGAACGAGTTACTTTCCGACGTTGTTTTAGATGTGCAAGTGCCAGTCAAAACTCGCGGTGTCGGCACTCTGCCGACCATTTCGCTAGTTAACACCGGTCTTGCTGTGTGTGTTTCAAGCTCAAGAGCATCTCCAAGCAAAAAATGGTCAACAGCAACATTCAGACGGTTTCGTACTGCTCAATTGCTACATTAAAACGGTATGTTTCTTTTTCAGAACTGGAAAAACACAAGCGTGACAGCATTCGAACCTGTAATCTTCAGAGCCGAAGTCCGACGCCTTATCCATTAGGCCACACGGTCACTGACGACCAACATGTACATGTATACGACTCATCTCGAAACGCTCACACCCCTGAGGATTTGTGTTTTCGTTCTACACAGCCGCTGCCCCTTGCTCTTTCCCACCCATTCGTTACATTCAACCTCTGACGAGACCGACCAAATATAGACTGAGAAACAAGACCACACACTTTGTGCTTTCGGAATCGAAGGCAGGGCGTCCCTCGCCGCATTTGCTACGATGGCCATTTGCTACTTCTGCAGAAGCGGCGACGACGACGACGACGACGACGACGACGACGAAGATCGCGAGAGACTCTGAGATATGTGAGAAATACATCTATAAAATGTAATTCAGACTGCCTCGTCCCACCTTATGCTGTACCGCTTTGGCAAATGCTTTATCTGCGCCATTCGCCTTAATCACATCTGACAGTAAATCTTAAAAAAACGCCTGTCGCTAATTGTTCGTCATCACAGGTACTGTTTGCTATACGGCCACGACGCGCAACTGATTTCCAAAATTCATCTTTCTCCTGTGAGGATGGAACTTACGACCCCTGGTCTATTAGACCAGTGCTCTACCACTGAGCTAAAGAGGCGCGGCCTAGCGGTACTCTTGGGTACTTCGTCCTTACGGTCGTCTGCATCATCAGACTTTAGCTGACAACAATTCATATTATCGGCTAATATTTGCAGCTATGGCGACAAATTACTGCTTGGCTACACATCTGACACGTAACCGATGTGCTCTCCAAACCACAACACTTGCATTTCAGAACATGTCTTTTACACATGTCTACAAAATCACCTTCACCTTCAAATACAGTTTCCTTGCGACTGACAGAGACATAGGCAAAGTTTAAAGTTGCTTTTTCCATTAAATCTCGTTAATCAGAAAAACGGTAATTTACACCTGCAGCGGAACAAAATTCCGTTTCGCCCAGCGTCTGGCTCGAACCCACGACCCTGAGATTAAGTGTCTGACGCTCTACCGACTGAGATAGCCGGCTACCTCGGTGAATATTTGCCGGGTAGCACGTCACACAGTACTCGTTTGGGTTGGGTGGTCCCATACAGCATCTCTCCATGCTGCCTAATGTTTTCCTAACGTCACACTCGTCACGCACTTCACTTTTATGTCATAATCATTTCTGAGAGGCAAAGAAATTGCATGACAACAAGCAGAGCTAGTGGCGTCAAAATTAACACACATACTTTATGTGACTCAAAAGCTGAACGAGTTACTTTCCGACGTTGTTTTAGATGTGCAAGTGCCAGTCAAAACTCGCGGTGTCGGCACTCTGCCGACCATTTCGCTAGTTAACACCGGTCTTGCTGTGTGTGTTTCAAGCTCAAGAGCATCTCCAAGCAAAAAATGGTCAACAGCAACATTCAGACGGTTTCGTACTGCTCAATTGCTACATTAAAACGGTATGTTTCTTTTTCAGAACTGGAAAAACACAAGCGTGACAGCATTCGAACCTGTAATCTTCAGAGCCGAAGTCCGACGCCTTATCCATTAGGCCACACGGTCACTGACGACCAACATGTACATGTATACGACTCATCTCGAAACGCTCACACCCCTGAGGATTTGTGTTTTCGTTCTACACAGCCGCTGCCCCTTGCTCTTTCCCACCCATTCGTTACATTCAACCTCTGACGAGACCGACCAAATATAGACTGAGAAACAAGACCACACACTTTGTGCTTTCGGAATCGAAGGCAGGGCGTCCCTCGCCGCATTTGCTACGATGGCCATTTGCTACTTCTGCAGAAGCGGCGACGACGACGACGACGACGACGACGACGACGAAGATCGCGAGAGACTCTGAGATATGTGAGAAATACATCTATAAAATGTAATTCAGACTGCCTCGTCCCACCTTATGCTGTACCGCTTTGGCAAATGCTTTATCTGCGCCATTCGCCTTAATCACATCTGAGAGTAAATCTTAAAAAAACGCCTGTCGCTAATTGTTCGTCATCACAGGTACTGTTTGCTATACGGCCACGACGCGCAACTGATTTCCAAAATTCATCTTTCTCCAGTGAGGATGGAACTTACGACCCCTGGTTTATTACACCAGTGCTCTACCACTGAGCTAAAGAGGCGCGGCCTAGCGGTACTCTTGGGTACTTCGTCCTTACGGTCGTCTGCATCATCAGACTTTAGCTGACAACAATTCATATTATCGGCTAATATTTGCAGCTATGGCGACAAATTACTGCTTGGCTACACATCTGACACGTAACCGATGTGCTCTCCAAACCACAACACTTGCATTTCAGAACATGTCTTTTACACATGTCTACAAAATCACCTTCACCTTCAAATACAGTTTCCTTGCGACTGACAGAGACGTAGGCAAAGTTTAAAGTTGCTATTTCCATTAAATCTCGTTAATCAGAAAAACGGTAATTTACACCTGCAGCGGAACAAAATTCCGTTTCGCCCAGCGTCTGGCTCGAACCCACGACCCTGAGATTAAGTGTCTGACGCTCTACCGACTGAGATAGCCGGCTACCTCGGTGAATATTTGCCGGGTAGCACGTCACACAGTACTCGTTTGGGTTGGGTGGTCCCATACAGCATCTCTCCATGCTGCCTAATGTTTTCCTAACGTCACACTCGTCACGCACTTCACTTTTATGTCATAATCATTTCTGAGAGGCAAAGAAATTGCATGACAACAAGCAGAGCTAGTGGCGTCAAAATTACCACACATACTTTATGTGACTCAAAAGCCGAACGAGTTACTTTCCGACGTTGTTTTAGATGTGCAAGTGCCAGTCAAAACTCGCGGTGTCGGCACTCTGCCGACCATTTCGCTAGTTAACACCGGTCTTGCTGTGTGTGTTTCAAGCTCAAGAGCATCTCCAAGCAAAAAATGGTCAACAGCAACATTCAGACGGTTTCGTACTGCTCAATTGCTACATTAAAACGGTATGTTTCTTTTTCAGGACTGGAAAAACACAAGCGTGACAGCATTCGAACCTGTAATCTTCAGAGCCGAAGTCCGACGCCTTATCCATTAGGCCACACGGTCACTGACGACCAACATTTACATGTATACGACTCATCTCGAAACGCTCACACCCCTGAGGATTTGTGTTTTCGTTCTACACAGCCGCTGCCCCTTGCTCTTTCCCACTTATTCGTTACATTCAACCTCTGACGAGACCGACCAAATATAGACTGAGAAACAAGACCACACACTTTGTGCATTCGGAATCGAAGGCAGGGCGTCCCTCGCCGCATTTGCTACGATGGCCATTTGCTACTTCTGCAGAAGCGGCGGTGGCGGCGGCGACGACGACGACGACGACGACGACGACGACGACGACGACGACGACGACGACGATCGCGAGAGACTCTGAGATATGTGAGAAATACATCTATAAAATGTAATTCAGACTGCCTCGTCCCACCTTATGCTGTACCGCTTTGGCAAATGCTTTATCTGCGCCATTCGCCTTAATCACATCTGAGAGTAAATCTTAAAAAAACGCCTGTCGCTAATTGTTCGTCATCACAGGTACTGTTTGCTATACGGCCACGACGCGCAACTGATTTCCAAAATTCATCTTTCTCCTGTGAGGATGGAACTTACGACCCCTGGTTTATTAGACCAGTGCTCTACCACTGAGCTAAAGAGGCGCGGCCTAGCGGTACTCTTGGGTACTTCGTCCTTACGGTCGTCTGCATCATCAGACTTTAGCTGACAACAATTCATATTATCGGCTAATATTTGCAGCTATGGCGACAAATTACTGCTTGGCTACACATCTGACACGTAACCGATGTGCTCTCCAAACCACAACACTTGCATTTCAGAACATGTCTTTTACACATGTCTACAAAATCACCTTCACCTTCAAATACAGTTTCCTTGCGACTGACAGAGACGTAGGCAAAGTTTAAAGTTGCTATTTCCATTAAATCTCGTTAATCAGAAAAACGGTTATTTACGCCAGCAGCGGAACAAAATTCCGTTTCGCCCAGCGTCTGGCTCGAACCCACGACCCTGGGATTAAGTGTCTGACGCTCTACCGACTGAGATAGCCGGCTACCTCGGTGAATATTTGCCGGGTAGCACGTCACACAGTACTCGTTTGGGTTGGGTGGTCCCATACAGCATCTCTCCATGCTGCCTAATGTTTTCCTAACGTCACACTCGTCACGTACTTCACTTTTATGTCATAATCATTTCTGAGAGGCAAAGAAATTGCATGACAACAAGCAGAGCTAGTGGCGTCAAAATTAACACACATACTTTATGTGACTCAAAAGCCGAACGAGTTACTTTCCGACGTTGTTTTAGATGTGCAAATGCCAGTCAAAACTCGCGGTGTCGGCACTCTGCCGACCATTTCGCTAGTTAACACCGGTCTTGCTGTGTGTGTTTCAAGCTCAAGAGCATCTCCAAGCAAAAAATGGTCAACAGCAACATTCAGACGGTTTCGTACTGCTCAATTGCTACATTAAAACGGTATGTTTCTTTTTCAGAACTGGAAAAACACAAGCGTGACAGCATTCGAACCTGTAATCTTCAGAGCCGAAGTCCGACGCCTTATCCATTAGGCCACACAGTCACTGACGACCAACATTTACATGTATACGACTTATCTCGAAACGCTCACACCCCTGAGGATATGTGTTTTCGTTCTACGCAGCCGCTGCCCCTTGCTCTTTCCCACCCATTCGTTACATTCAATCTCTGACGAGACCGACCAAATATAGACTGAGAAACAAAACCACACACTTTGTGCATTCGGAATCGAAGGCAGGGCGTCAATCGCCGCATTTGCTACGATGGCCATTTGCTACTTCTGCAGAAGCGGCGGCGGCGGCGACGACGACGACGACGACGACGACGACGACGACGACGAAGATCGCGAGAGGCTCTGAGATATGTGAGAAATACATCTATAAAATGTAATTCAGACTGCCTCGTCCCACCTTATGCTGTACCGCTTTGGCAAATGCTTTATCTGCGCCATTCGCCTTAATCACATCTGAGAGTAAATCTTAAAAAAACGCCTGTCGCTAATTGTTCGTCATCACAGGTACTGTTTGCTATACGGCCACGACGCGCAACTGATTTCCAAAATTCATCTTTCTCCTGTGAGGATGGAACTTACAACCCCTGGTTTATTAGACCAGTGCTCTACCACTGAGCTAAAGAGGCGCGGCCTAGCGGTACTCTTGGGTACTTCGTCCTTACGGTCGTCTGCACCATCAGACTTTAGCTGACAACACTTCATATTACCGGCTAATATTTGCAGCTATGGCGACAAATTACTGCTTGGCTACACATCTGACACGTAACCGATGTGCTCTCCAAACCACAACACTTGCATTTCAGAACATGTTTTTTACACATGTCTACAAAATCACCTTCACCTTCAAATACAGTTTCCTTGCGACTGACAGAGACGTAGGCAAAGTTTAAAGTTGCTATTTCCATTAAATCTCGTTAATCAGAAAAACGGTAATTTACACCTGCAGCGGAACAAAATTCCGTTTCGCCCAGCGTCTGGCTCGAACCCACGACCCTGAGATTAAGTGTCTGACGCTCTACCGACTGAGATAGCCGGCTACCTCGGTGAATATTTGCCCGGTAGCACGTCACACAGTACTCGTTTGGGTTGGGTGGTCCCATACAGCATCTCTCCATGCTGCCTAATGTTTTCCTAACGTCACACTCGTCACGCACTTCACTTTTATGTCATAATCATTTCTGAGAGGCAAAGAAATTGCATGACAACAAGCAGAGCTAGTGGCGTCAAAATTACCACACATACTTTATGTGACTCAAAAGCCGAACGAGTTACTTTCCGACGTTGTTTTAGATGTGCAAGTGCCAGTCAAAACTCGCGGTGTCGGCACTCTGCCAACCATTTCGCTAGTTAACACCGGTCTTGCTGTGTGTGTTTCAAGCTCAAGAGCATCTCCAAGCAAAAAATGGTCAACAGCAACATTCAGACGGTTTCGTACTGCTCAATTGCTACATTAAAACGGTATGTTTCTTTTTCAGAACTGGAAAAACACAACCGTGACAGCTTTCGAACCTGTAATCTTCAGAGCCGAAGTCCGACGCCTTATCCATTAGGCCACACGGTCACTGACGACCAACATTTACATGTATACGACTCATCTCGAAACGCTCACACCCCTGAGGATTTGTGTTTTCGTTCTACACAGCCGCTGCCCCTTGCTCTTTCCCACTTATTCGTTACATTCAACCTCTGACGAGACCGACCAAATATAGACTGAGAAACAAGACCACACACTTTGTGCATTCGGAATCGAAGGCAGGGCGTCCCTCGCCGCATTTGCTACGATGGCCATTTGCTACTTCTGCAGAAGCGGCGGTGGCGGCGGCGACGACGACGACGACGACGACGACGACGACGACGACGACGACGATCGCGAGAGACTCTGAGATATGTGAGAAATACATCTATAAAATGTAATTCAGACTGCCTCGTCCCACCTTATGCTGTACCGCTTTGGCAAATGCTTTATCTGCGCCATTCGCCTTAATCACATCTGAGAGTAAATCTTAAAAAAACGCCTGTCGCTAATTGTTCGTCATCACAGGTACTGTTTGCTATACGGCCACGACGCGCAACTGATTTCCAAAATTCATCTTTCTCCTGTGAGGATGGAACTTACGACCCCTGGTTTATTAGACCAGTGCTCTACCACTGAGCTAAAGAGGCGCGGCCTAGCGGTACTCTTGGGTACTTCGTCCTTACGGTCGTCTGCATCATCAGACTTTAGCTGACAACACTTCATATTACCGGCTAATATTTGCAGCTATGGCGACAAATTACTGCTTGGCTACACATCTGACACGTAACCGATGTTCTCTCCAAACCACAACACTTGCATTTCAGAACATGTCTTTCACACATGTCTACAAAATCACCTTCACCTTCAAATACAGTTTCCTTGCGACTGACAGAGACGTAGGCAAAGTTTAAAGTTGCTATTTCCATTAAATCTCGTTAATCAGAAAAACGGTTATTTACACCTGCAGCGGAACAAAATTCCGTTTCGCCCAGCGTCTGGCTCGAACCCACGACCCTGGGATTAAGTGTCTGACGCTCTACCGACTGAGATAGCCGGCTACCTCGGTGAATACTTGCCGGGTAGCACGTCACACAGTACTCGTTTGGGTTGGGTGGTCCCATACAGCATCTCTCCATGCTGCCAAATGTTTTCCTAACGTCACACTCGGCACGTACTTCACTTTTATGTCATAATCATTTCTGAGAGGCAAAGAAATTGCATGACAACAAGCAGAGCTAGTGGCGTCAAAATTAACACACATACTTTATGTGACTCAAAAGCCGAACGAGTTACTTCCCGACGTTGTTTTAGATGTGCAAATGCCAGTCAAAACTCGCGGTGTCGGCACTCTGCCGACCATTTCGCTAGTTAACACCGGTCTTGCTGTGTGTGTTTCAAGCTCAAGAGCATCTCCAAGCAAAAAATGGTCAACAGCAACATTCAGACGGTTTCGTACTGCTCAATTGCTACATTAAAACGGTATGTTTCTTTTTCAGAACTGGAAAAACACAACCGTGACAGCATTCGAACCTGTAATCTTCAGAGCCGAAGTCCGACGCCTTATCCATTAGGCCACACGGTCACTGACGACCAACATTTACATGTATACGACTCATCTCGAAACGCTCACACCCCTGAGGATTTGTGTTTTCGTTCTACACAGCCGCTGCCCCTTGCTCTTTCCCACTTATTCGTTACATTCAACCTCTGACGAGACCGACCAAATATAGACTGAGAAACAAGACCACACACTTTGTGCATTCGGAATCGAAGGCAGGGCGTCCCTCGCCGCATTTGCTACGATGGCCATTTGCTACTTCTGCAGAAGCGGCGGTGGCGGCGGCGACGACGACGACGACGACGACGACGACGACGACGACGACGACGATCGCGAGAGACTCTGAGATATGTGAGAAATACATCTATAAAATGTAATTCAGACTGCCTCGTCCCACCTTATGCTGTACCGCTTTGGCAAATGCTTTATCTGCGCCATTCGCCTTAATCACATCTGAGAGTAAATCTTAAAAAAACGCCTGTCGCTAATTGTTCGTCATCACAGGTACTGTTTGCTATACGGCCACGACGCGCAACTGATTTCCAAAATTCATCTTTCTCCTGTGAGGATGGAACTTACGACCCCTGGTTTATTAGACCAGTGCTCTACCACTGAGCTAAAGAGGCGCGGCCTAGCGGTACTCTTGGGTACTTCGTCCTTACGGTCGTCTGCATCATCAGACTTTAGCTGACAACACTTCATATTACCGGCTAATATTTGCAGCTATGGCGACAAATTACTGCTTGGCTACACATCTGACACGTAACCGATGTGCTCTCCAAACCACAACACTTGCATTTCAGAACATGTCTTTCACACATGTCTACAAAATCACCTTCACCTTCAAATACAGTTTCCTTGCGACTGACAGAGACGTAGGCAAAGTTTAAAGTTGCTATTTCCATTAAATCTCGTTAATCAGAAAAACGGTTATTTACACCTGCAGCGGAACAAAATTCCGTTTCGCCCAGCGTCTGGCTCGAACCCACGACCCTGGGATTAAGTGTCTGACGCTCTACCGACTGAGATAGCCGGCTACCTCGGTGAATACTTGCCGGGTAGCACGTCACACAGTACTCGTTTGGGTTGGGTGGTCCCATACAGCATCTCTCCATGCTGCCAAATGTTTTCCTAACGTCACACTCGGCACGTACTTCACTTTTATGTCATAATCATTTCTGAGAGGCAAAGAAATTGCATGACAACAAGCAGAGCTAGTGGCGTCAAAATTAACACACATACTTTATGTGACTCAAAAGCCGAACGAGTTACTTCCCGACGTTGTTTTAGATGTGCAAATGCCAGTCAAAACTCGCGGTGTCGGCACTCTGCCGACCATTTCGCTAGTTAACACCGGTCTTGCTGTGTGTGTTTCAAGCTCAAGAGCATCTCCAAGCAAAAAATGGTCAACAGCAACATTCAGACGGTTTCGTACTGCTCAATTGCTACATTAAAACGGTATGTTTCTTTTTCAGAACTGGAAAAACACAACCGTGACAGCATTCGAACCTGTAATCTTCAGAGCCGAAGTCCGACGCCTTATCCATTAGGCCACACGGTCACTGACGACCAACATTTACATGTATACGACTCATCTCGAAACGCTCACACCCCTGAGGATTTGTGTTTTCGTTCTACACAGCCGCTGCCCCTTGCTCTTTCCCACTTATTCGTTACATTCAACCTCTGACGAGACCGACCAAATATAGACTGAGAAACAAGACCACACACTTTGTGCATTCGGAATCGAAGGCAGGGCGTCCCTCGCCGCATTTGCTACAATGGCCATTTGCTACTTCTGCAGAAGCGGCGGTGGCGGCGGCGACGACGACGACGACGACGACGACGACGACGACGATCGCGAGAGACTCTGAGATATGTGAGAAATACATCTATAAAATGTAATTCAGACTGCCTCGTCCCACCTTATGCTGTACCGCTTTGGCAAATGCTTTATCTGCGCCATTCGCCTTAATCACATCTGAGAGTAAATCTTAAAAAAACGCCTGTCGCTAATTGTTCGTCATCACAGGTACTGTTTGCTATACGGCCACGACGCGCAACTGATTTCCAAAATTCATCTTTCTCCTGTGAGGATGGAACTTACGACCCCTGGTTTATTAGACCAGTGCTCTACCACTGAGCTAAAGAGGCGCGGCCTAGCGGTACTCTTGGGTACTTCGTCCTTACGGTCGTCTGCATCATCAGACTTTAGCTGACAACAATTCATATTATCGGCTAATATTTGCAGCTATGGCGACAAATTACTGCTTGGCTACACATCTGACACGTAACCGATGTGCTCTCCAAACCACAACACTTGCATTTCAGAACATGTCTTTTACACATGTCTACAAAATCACCTTCACCTTCAAATACAGTTTCCTTGCGACTGACAGAGACGTAGGCAAAGTTTAAAGTTGCTATTTCCATTAAATCTCGTTAATCAGAAAAACGGTTATTTACACCTGCAGCGGAACAAAATTCCGTTTCGCCCAGCGTCTGGCTCGAACCCACGACCCTGGGATTAAGTGTCTGACGCTCTACCGACTGAGATAGCCGGCTACCTCGGTGAATACTTGCCGGGTAGCACGTCACACAGTACTCGTTTGGGTTGGGTGGTCCCATACAGCATCTCTCCATGCTGCCTAATGTTTTCCTAACGTCACACTCGTCACGTACTTCACTTTTATGTCATAATCATTTCTGAGAGGCAAAGAAATTGCATGACAACAAGCAGAGCTAGTGGCGTCAAAATTAACACACATACTTTATGTGACTCAAAAGCCGAACGAGTTACTTTCCGACGTTGTTTTAGATGTGCAAATGCCAGTCAAAACTCGCGGTGTCGGCACTCTGCCGACCATTTCGCTAGTTAACACCGGTCTTGCTGTGTGTGTTTCAAGCTCAAGAGCATCTCCAAGCAAAAAATGGTCAACAGCAACATTCAGACGGTTTCGTACTGCTCAATTGCTACATTAAAACGGTATGTTTCTTTTTCAGAACTGGAAAAACACAAGCGTGACAGCATTCGAAACTGTAATCTTCAGAGCCGAAGTCCGACGCCTTATCCATTAGGCCACACAGTCACTGACGACCAACATTTACATGTATACGACTTATCTCGAAACGCTCACACCCCTGAGGATATGTGTTTTCGTTCTACACAGCCGCTGCCCCTTGCTCTTTCCCACCCATTCGTTACATTCAACCTCTGACGAGACCGACCAAATATAGACTGAGAAACAAGACCACACAATTTGTGCATTCGGAATCGAAGGCAGGCCGTCCCTCGCCGCATTTGCTACGATGGCCATTTGCTACTTCTGCAGAAGCGGCGGCGGCGACGACGACGACGACGACGACGACGACGACGACGACGAAGATCGCGAGAGCCTCTGAGATATGTGAGAAATACATCTATAAAATGTAATTCAGACTGCCTCGTCCCACCTTATGCTGTACCGCTTTGGCAAATGCTTTATCTGCGCCATTCGCCTTAATCACATCTGAGAGTAAATCTTAAAAAAACGCCTGTCGCTAATTGTTCGTCATCACAGGTACTGTTTGCTATACGGCCACGACGCGCAACTGATTTCCAAAATTCATCTTTCTCCTGTGAGGATGGAACTTACAACCCCTGGTTTATTAGACCAGTGCTCTACCACTGAGCTAAAGAGGCGCGGCCTAGCGGTACTCTTAGGTACTTCGTCCTTACGGTCGTCTGCACCATCAGACTTTACCTGACAACACTTCATATTACCGGCTAATATTTGCAGCTATGGCGACAAATTACTGCTTGGCTACACATCTGACACGTAACCGATGTGCTCTCCAAACCACAACACTTGCATTTCAGAACATGTCTTTCACACATGTCTACAAAATCACCTTCACCTTCAAATACAGTTTCCTTGCGACTGACAGAGAAGTAGGCAAAGTTTAAAGTTGCTATTTCCATTAAATCTCGTTAATCAGAAAAACGCTAATTTACACCTGCAGCGGAACAAAATTCCGTTCCGCCCAGCGTCTGGCTCGAACCCACGACCCTGGGAATAAGAGTCTGACGCTCTACCGACTGAGATAGGCGGCTACCTCGGTGAATACTTGCCGGGTAGCACGTCACACAGTACTCGTTTGGGTTGGGTGGTTTCATACAGAATCTCTCCATGCTGCCTAATGTTTTCCTAACGTCACACTCGTCACGTACTTCACTTTTATGTCATAATCATTTCTGAGAGGCAAAGAAATTGCATGACAACAAGCAGAGCTAGTGGCGTCAAAATTAACACAAGTACTTTATGTGACTCAAAAGCCGAACGAGTTACTTTCCGACGTTGTTTTAGATGTGCAAGTGCCAGTCAAAACTCGCGGTGTCGGCACTCTGCCGACCATTTCGTTAGTTAACACCGGTCTTGCTGTGTGTGTTTCAAGCTCAAGAGCATCTCCAAGCAAAAAATGGTCAACAGCAACATTCAGACGGTTTCGTACTGCTCAATTGCTACATTAAAACGGTATGTTTCTTTTTCAGAACTGGAAAAACACAAGCGTGACAGCATTCGAACCTGTAAACTTCAGATATGAAGTCCAACGCCTTATCCATTAGACCACACGGTCACTGACGATCAACATTTACATGTATACGACTCATCTCGAAACGCTCACACCCCTGAGGATTTGTGTTTTCGTTCTACACAGCCGCTGCCCCTTGCTCTTTCCCACCCATTCGTTACATTCAACCTCTGACGAGACCGACCAAATATAGACTGAGAAACAAGACCACACAATTTGTGCATTCGGAATCGAAGGCAGGCCGTCCCTCGCCGCATTTGCTACGATGGCCATTTGCTACTTCTGCAGAAGCGGCGGCGGCGGCGACGACGACGACGACGACGACGACGACGACGAAGATAGCGAGAGACTCTGAGATATGTGAGAAATACATCTATAAAATGTAATTCTGACTGCCTCGTCCCACCTTATGCTGTACCGCTTTGGCAAATGCTTTATCTGCGCCATTCGCCTTAATCACATCTGAGAGTAAATCTTAAAAAAACGCCTGTCGCTAATTGTTCGTCATCACAGGTACTGTTTGCTATACGGCCACGACCCGCAACTGATTTCCAAAATTCATCTTTCTCCTGTGAGGATGGAACTTACGACCCCTGGTTTATTAGACCAGTGCTCTACCACTGAGCTAAAGAGGCGCGGCCTAGCGGTACTCTTGGGTACTTCGTCCTTACGGTCGTCTGCATCATCAGACTTTAGCTGACAACACTTCACATTACCGGCTAATATTTGCAGCTATGGCGACAAATTAGTGCTTGACTACACATCTGACACGTAACCGATGTGCTCTCCAAACCACAACACTTGCATTTCAGAACATGTCTTTCACACATGTCTACAAAATCACCTTCACCTTCAAATACAGTTTCCTTGCGACTGACAGAGACGTAGGCAAAGTTTAAAGTTGCTATTTCCATTAAATCTCGTTAATCAGAAAAACGGTTATTTACACCTGCAGCGGAACAAAATTCCGTTTCGCCCAGCGTCTGGCTCGAACCCACGACCCTGGGATTAAGTGTCTGACGCTCTACCGACTGAGATAGCCGGCTACCTCGGTGAATACTTGCCGGGTAGCACGTCACACAGTACTCGTTTGGGTTGGGTGGTCCCATACAGCATCTCTCCATGCTGCCAAATGTTTTCCTAACGTCACACTCGGCACGTACTTCACTTTTATGTCATAATCATTTCTGAGAGGCAAAGAAATTGCATGACAACAAGCAGAGCTAGTGGCGTCAAAATTAACACACATACTTTATGTGACTCAAAAGCCGAACGAGTTACTTCCCGACGTTGTTTTAGATGTGCAAATGCCAGTCAAAACTCGCGGTGTCGGCACTCTGCCGACCATTTCGCTAGTTAACACCGGTCTTGCTGTGTGTGTTTCAAGCTCAAGAGCATCTCCAAGCAAAAAATGGTCAACAGCAACATTCAGACGGTTTCGTACTGCTCAATTGCTACATTAAAACGGTATGTTTCTTTTTCAGAACTGGAAAAACACAACCGTGACAGCATTCGAACCTGTAATCTTCAGAGCCGAAGTCCGACGCCTTATCCATTAGGCCACACGGTCACTGACGACCAACATTTACATGTATACGACTCATCTCGAAACGCTCACACCCCTGAGGATTTGTGTTTTCGTTCTACACAGCCGCTGCCCCTTGCTCTTTCCCACTTATTCGTTACATTCAACCTCTGACGAGACCGACCAAATATAGACTGAGAAACAAGACCACACACTTTGTGCATTCGGAATCGAAGGCAGGGCGTCCCTCGCCGCATTTGCTACAATGGCCATTTGCTACTTCTGCAGAAGCGGCGGTGGCGGCGGCGACGACGACGACGACGACGACGACGACGATCGCGAGAGACTCTGAGATATGTGAGAAATACATCTATAAAATGTAATTCAGACTGCCTCGTCCCACCTTATGCTGTACCGCTTTGGCAAATGCTTTATCTGCGCCATTCGCCTTAATCACATCTGAGAGTAAATCTTAAAAAAACGCCTGTCGCTAATTGTTCGTCATCACAGGTACTGTTTGCTATACGGCCACGACGCGCAACTGATTTCCAAAATTCATCTTTCTCCTGTGAGGATGGAACTTACGACCCCTGGTTTATTAGACCAGTGCTCTACCACTGAGCTAAAGAGGCGCGGCCTAGCGGTACTCTTGGGTACTTCGTCCTTACGGTCGTCTGCATCATCAGACTTTAGCTGACAACAATTCATATTATCGGCTAATATTTGCAGCTATGGCGACAAATTACTGCTTGGCTACACATCTGACACGTAACCGATGTGCTCTCCAAACCACAACACTTGCATTTCAGAACATGTCTTTTACACATGTCTACAAAATCACCTTCACCTTCAAATACAGTTTCCTTGCGACTGACAGAGACGTAGGCAAAGTTTAAAGTTGCTATTTCCATTAAATCTCGTTAATCAGAAAAACGGTTATTTACACCTGCAGCGGAACAAAATTCCGTTTCGCCCAGCGTCTGGCTCGAACCCACGACCCTGGGATTAAGTGTCTGACGCTCTACCGACTGAGATAGCCGGCTACCTCGGTGAATACTTGCCGGGTAGCACGTCACACAGTACTCGTTTGGGTTGGGTGGTCCCATACAGCATCTCTCCATGCTGCCTAATGTTTTCCTAACGTCACACTCGTCACGTACTTCACTTTTATGTCATAATCATTTCTGAGAGGCAAAGAAATTGCATGACAACAAGCAGAGCTAGTGGCGTCAAAATTAACACACATACTTTATGTGACTCAAAAGCCGAACGAGTTACTTTCCGACGTTGTTTTAGATGTGCAAATGCCAGTCAAAACTCGCGGTGTCGGCACTCTGCCGACCATTTCGCTAGTTAACACCGGTCTTGCTGTGTGTGTTTCAAGCTCAAGAGCATCTCCAAGCAAAAAATGGTCAACAGCAACATTCAGACGGTTTCGTACTGCTCAATTGCTACATTAAAACGGTATGTTTCTTTTTCAGAACTGGAAAAACACAAGCGTGACAGCATTCGAAACTGTAATCTTCAGAGCCGAAGTCCGACGCCTTATCCATTAGGCCACACAGTCACTGACGACCAACATTTACATGTATACGACTTATCTCGAAACGCTCACACCCCTGAGGATATGTGTTTTCGTTCTACACAGCCGCTGCCCCTTGCTCTTTCCCACCCATTCGTTACATTCAACCTCTGACGAGACCGACCAAATATAGACTGAGAAACAAGACCACACAATTTGTGCATTCGGAATCGAAGGCAGGCCGTCCCTCGCCGCATTTGCTACGATGGCCATTTGCTACTTCTGCAGAAGCGGCGGCGGCGACGACGACGACGACGACGACGACGACGACGACGACGACGAAGATCGCGAGAGCCTCTGAGATATGTGAGAAATACATCTATAAAATGTAATTCAGACTGCCTCGTCCCACCTTATGCTGTACCGCTTTGGCAAATGCTTTATCTGCGCCATTCGCCTTAATCACATCTGAGAGTAAATCTTAAAAAAACGCCTGTCGCTAATTGTTCGTCATCACAGGTACTGTTTGCTATACGGCCACGACGCGCAACTGATTTCCAAAATTCATCTTTCTCCTGTGAGGATGGAACTTACAACCCCTGGTTTATTAGACCAGTGCTCTACCACTGAGCTAAAGAGGCGCGGCCTAGCGGTACTCTTAGGTACTTCGTCCTTACGGTCGTCTGCACCATCAGACTTTACCTGACAACACTTCATATTACCGGCTAATATTTGCAGCTATGGCGACAAATTACTGCTTGGCTACACATCTGACACGTAACCGATGTGCTCTCCAAACCACAACACTTGCATTTCAGAACATGTCTTTCACACATGTCTACAAAATCACCTTCACCTTCAAATACAGTTTCCTTGCGACTGACAGAGAAGTAGGCAAAGTTTAAAGTTGCTATTTCCATTAAATCTCGTTAATCAGAAAAACGGTAATTTACACCTGCAGCGGAACAAAATTCCGTTCCGCCCAGCGTCTGGCTCGAACCCACGACCCTGGGAATAAGAGTCTGACGCTCTACCGACTGAGATAGCCGGCTACCTCGGTGAATACTTGCCGGGTAGCACGTCACACAGTACTCGTTTGGGTTGGGTGGTTTCATACAGAATCTCTCCATGCTGCCTAATGTTTTCCTAACGTCACACTCGTCACGTACTTCACTTTTATGTCATAATCATTTCTGAGAGGCAAAGAAATTGCATGACAACAAGCAGAGCTAGTGGCGTCAAAATTAACACAAGTACTTTATGTGACTCAAAAGCCGAACGAGTTACTTTCCGACGTTGTTTTAGATGTGCAAGTGCCAGTCAAAACTCGCGGTGTCGGCACTCTGCCGACCATTTCGTTAGTTAACACCGGTCTTGCTGTGTGTGTTTCAAGCTCAAGAGCATCTCCAAGCAAAAAATGGTCAACAGCAACATTCAGACGGTTTCGTACTGCTCAATTGCTACATTAAAACGGTATGTTTCTTTTTCAGAACTGGAAAAACACAAGCGTGACAGCATTCGAACCTGTAAACTTCAGATATGAAGTCCAACGCCTTATCCATTAGACCACACGGTCACTGACGATCAACATTTACATGTATACGACTCATCTCGAAACGCTCACACCCCTGAGGATTTGTGTTTTCGTTCTACACAGCCGCTGCCCCTTGCTCTTTCCCACCCATTCGTTACATTCAACCTCTGACGAGACCGACCAAATATAGACTGAGAAACAAGACCACACAATTTGTGCATTCGGAATCGAAGGCAGGCCGTCCCTCGCCGCATTTGCTACGATGGCCATTTGCTACTTCTGCAGAAGCGGCGGCGGCGGCGACGACGACGACGACGACGACGACGACGACGAAGATAGCGAGAGACTCTGAGATATGTGAGAAATACATCTATAAAATGTAATTCTGACTGCCTCGTCCCACCTTATGCTGTACCGCTTTGGCAAATGCTTTATCTGCGCCATTCGCCTTAATCACATCTGAGAGTAAATCTTAAAAAAACGCCTGTCGCTAATTGTTCGTCATCACAGGTACTGTTTGCTATACGGCCACGACCCGCAACTGATTTCCAAAATTCATCTTTCTCCTGTGAGGATGGAACTTACGACCCCTGGTTTATTAGACCAGTGCTCTACCACTGAGCTAAAGAGGCGCGGCCTAGCGGTACTCTTGGGTACTTCGTCCTTACGGTCGTCTGCATCATCAGACTTTAGCTGACAACACTTCACATTACCGGCTAATATTTGCAGCTATGGCGACAAATTAGTGCTTGACTACACATCTGACACGTAACCGATGTGCTCTCCAAACAACAACACTTGCATTTCAGAACATGTCTTTCACACATGTCTACAAAATCACCTTCACCTTCAAATACAGCTTCCTTGCGACTGACAGAGACGCAGGCAAAGTTTAAAGTTGCTATTTCCATTAAATCTCGTTAATCAGAAAAACGGTTATTTACACCTGCAGCGGAACAAAATTCCGTTTCGCCCAGCGTCTTGCTCGAACCCACGACCCTGGGATTAAGTGTCTGACGCTCTACCGACTGAGATAGCCGGCTACCTCGGTGAATACTTGCCGGGTAGCACGTCACACAGTACTCGTTTGGGTTGGGTGGTCCCATACAGCATCTCTCCATGCTGCCTAATGTTTTCCTAACGTCACACTCGTCACGTACTTCACTTTTATGTCATAATCATTTCTGAGAGGCAAAGAAATTGCATGACAACAAGCAGAGCTAGTGGCGTCAAAATTAACACACATACTTTATGTGACTCAAAAGCCGAACGAGTTACTTTCCGACGTTGTTTTAGATGTGCAAATGCCAGTCAAAACTCGCGGTGTCGGCACTCTGCCGACCATTTCGCTAGTTAACACCGGTCTTGCTGTGTGTGTTTCAAGCTCAAGAGCATCTCCAAGCAAAAAATGGTCAACAGCAACATTCAGACGGTTTCGTACTGCTCAATTGCTACATTAAAACGGTATGTTTCTTTTTCAGAACTGGAAAAACACAAGCGTGACAGCATTCGAACCTGTAATCTTCAGAGCCGAAGTCCGACGCCTTATCGATTAGGCCACACAGTCACTAACGACCAACATTTACATGTATACGACTTATCTCGAAACGCTCACACCCCTGAGGATATGTGTTTTCGTTCTACACAGCCGCTGCCCCTTGCTCTTTCCCACCCATTCGTTACATTCAACCTCTGACGAGACCGACCAAATATAGACTGAGAAACAAGACCACACAATTTGTGCATTCGGAATCGAAGGCAGGCCGTCCCTCGCCGCATTTGCTACGATGGCCATTTGCTACTTCTGCAGAAGCGGCGGCGGCGACGACGACGACGACGACGACGACGACGCCGACGACGACGACGACGACGACGAAGATCGCGAGAGACTCTGAGATATGTGAGAAATACATCTATAAAATGTAATTCAGACTGCCTCGTCCCACCTTATGCTGTACCGCTTTGGCAAATGCTTTATCTGCGCCATTCGCCTTAATCACATCTGAGAGTAAATCTTAAAAAAACGCCTGTCGCTAATTGTTCGTCATCACAGGTACTGTTTGCTATACGGCCACGACGCGCAACTGATTTCCAAAATTCATCTTTCTCCTGTGAGGATGGAACTTACAACCCCTGGTTTATTAGACCAGTGCTCTACCACTGAGCTAAAGAGGCGCGGCCTAGCGGTACTCTTGGGTACTTCGTCCTTACGGTCGTCTGCACCATCAGACTTTACCTGACAACACTTCATATTACCGGCTAATATTTGCAGCTATGGCGACAAATTACTGCTTGGCTACACATCTGACACGTAACCGATGTGCTCTCCAAACCACAACACTTGCATTTCAGAACATGTCTTTCACACATGTCTACAAAATCACCTTCACCTTCAAATACAGTTTCCTTGCGACTGACAGAGACGTAGGCAAAGTTTAAAGTTGCTATTTCCATTAAATCTCGTTAATCAGAAAAACGGTAATTTACACCTGCAGCGGAACAAAATTCCGTTCCGCCCAGCGTCTGGCTCGAACCCACGACCCTGGGAATAAGAGTCTGACGCTCTACCGACTGAGATAGCCGGCTACCTCGGTGAATACTTGCCGGGTAGCACGTCACACAGTACTCGTTTGGGTTGGGTGGTTTCATACAGAATCTCTCCATGCTGCCTAATGTTTTCCTAACGTCACACTCGTCACGTACTTCACTTTTATGTCATAATCATTTCTGAGAGGCAAAGAAATTGCATGACAACAAGCAGAGCTAGTGGCGTCAAAATTAACACAAGTACTTTATGTGACTCAAAAGCCGAACGAGTTACTTTCCGACGTTGTTTTAGATGTGCAAGTGCCAGTCAAAACTCGCGGTGTCGGCACTCTGCCGACCATTTCGTTAGTTAACACCGGTCTTGCTGTGTGTGTTTCAAGCTCAAGAGCATCTCCAAGCAAAAAATGGTCAACAGCAACATTCAGACGGTTTCGTACTGCTCAATTGCTACATTAAAACGGTATGTTTCTTTTTCAGAACTGGAAAAACACAAGCGTGACAGCATTCGAACCTGTAATCTTCAGATATGAAGTCCAACGCCTTATCCATTAGACCACACGGTCACTGACGATCAACATTTACATGTATACGACTCATCTCGAAACGCTCACACCCCTGAGGATTTGTGTTTTCGTTCTACACAGCCGCTGCCCCTTGCTCTTTCCCACCCATTCGTTACATTCAACCTCTGACGAGACCGACCAAATATAGACTGAGAAACAAGACCACACAATTTGTGCATTCGGAATCGAAGGCAGGCCGTCCCTCGCCGCATTTGCTACGATGGCCATTTGCTACTTCTGCAGAAGCGGCGGCGGCGACGACGACGACGACGACGACGACGACGACGAAGATAGCGAGAGACTCTGAGATATGTGAGAAATACATCTATAAAATGTAATTCAGACTGCCTCGTCCCACCTTATGCTGTACCGCTTTGGCAAATGCTTTATCTGCGCCATTCGCCTTAATCACATCTGAGAGTAAATCTTAAAAAAACGCCTGTCGCTAATTGTTCGTCATCACAGGTACTGTTTGCTATACGGCCACGACGCGCAACTGATTTCCAAAATTCATCTTTCTCCTGTGAGGATGGAACTTACGACCCCTGGTTTATCAGACCAGTGCTCTACCACTGAGCTAAAGAGGCGCGGCCTAGCGGTACTCTTGGGTACTTCGTCCTTACGGTCGTCTGCATCATCAGACTTTAGCTGACAACAATTCATATTATCGGCTAATATTTGCAGCTATGGCGACAAATTACTGCTTGGCTACACATCTGACACGTAACCGATGTGCTCTCCAAACCACAACACTTGCATTTCAGAACATGTCTTTCACACATGTCTACAAAATCACCTTCACCTTCAAATACAGTTTCCTTGCGACTGACAGAGACGTAGGCAAAGTTTAAAGTTGCTATTTCCATTAAATATCGTTAATCAGAAAAACGGTAATTCACACCTGCAGCGGAACAAAATTCCGTTTCGCCCAGCGTCTGGCTCGAACCCACGACCCTGGGATTAAGTGTCTGACGCTCTACCAACTGAGATAGCCGGCTACCTCGGTGAATACTTGCCGGGTAGCACGTCACACAGTACTCGTTTGGGTTGGGTGGTCCCATACAGCATCTCTACATGCTGCCTAATGTTTTCCTAACGTCACACTCGTCACGCACTTCACTTTTATGTCATAATCATTTCTGAGAGGCAAAGAAATTGCATGACAACAAGCAGAGCTAGTGGCGTCAAAATTACCACACATACTTTATGTGACTCAAAAGCCGAACGAGTTACTTTCCGACGTTGTTTTAGATGTGCAAGTGCCAGTCAAAACTCGCGGTGTCGGCACTCTGCCGACCATTTCGCTAGTTAACACCGGTCTTGCTGTGTGTGTTTCAAGCTCAAGAGCATCTCCAAGAAAAAATGGTCAACAGCAACATTCAGACGGTTTCGTACTGCTCAATTGCTACATTAAAACGGTATGTTTCTTTTTCAGAACTGGAAAAACACAAGCGCGACAGCATTCGAACCTGTAATCTTCAGAGCCGAAGTCCGACGCCTTATCCATTAGGCCACACGGTCACTGACGACCAACATTTACATGTATACGACTCATCTCGAAACGCTCACACCCCTGAGGATTTGTGTTTTCGTTCTACACAGCCGCTGCCCCTTGCTCTTTCCCACCCATTCGTTACATTCAACCTCTGACGAGACCGACCAAATATAGACTGAGAAACAAGACCACACACTTTGTGCATTCGGAATCGAAGGCAGGGCGTCCCTCGCCGCATTTGCTACGATGGCCATTTGCTACTTCTGCAGAAGCGGCGACGACGACGACGACGACGAAGATCGCGAGAGACTCTGAGATATGTGAGAAATACATCTATAAAATGTAATTCAGACTGCCTCGTCCCACCTTATGCTGTACCGCTTTGGCAAATGCTTTATCTGCGCCATTCGCCTTAATCACATCTGTGAGTAAATCTTAAAAAAACGCCTGTCGCTAATTGTTCGTCATCACAGGTACTGTTTGCTATACGGCCACGACGCGCAACTGATTTCCAAAATTCATCTTTCTCCTGTGAGGATGGAACTTACGACCCCTGGTTTATTAGACCAGTGCTCTACCACTGAGCTAAAGAGGCGCGGCCTAGCGGTACTCTTGGGTACTTCGTCCTTACGGTCGTCTGCATCATCAGACTTTAGCTGACAACAATTCATATTATCGGCTAATATTTGCAGCTATGGCGACAAATTACTGCTTGGCTACACATCTGACACGTAACCGATGTGCTCTCCAAACCACAACACTTGCATTTCAGAACATGTCTTTTACACATGTCTACAAAATCACCTTCACCTTCAAATACAGTTTCCTTGCGACTGACAGAGACGTAGGCAAAGTTTAAAGTTGCTATTTCCATTAAATCTCGTTAATCAGAAAAACGGTTATTTACACCTGCAGCGGAACAAAATTCCGTTTCGCCCAGCGTCTGGCTCGAACCCACGACCCTGGGATTAAGTGTCTGACGCTCTACCGACTGAGATAGCCGGCTACCTCGGTGAATACTTGCCGGGTAGCACGTCACACAGTACTCGTTTGGGTTGGGTGGTCCCATACAGCATCTCTCCATGCTGCCTAATGTTTTCCTAACGTCACACTCGTCACGTACTTCACTTTTATGTCATAATCATTTCTGAGAGGCAAAGAAATTGCATGACAACAAGCAGAGCTAGTGGCGTCAAAATTAACACACATACTTTATGTGACTCAAAAGCCGAACGAGTTACTTTCCGACGTTGTTTTAGATGTGCAAATGCCAGTCAAAACTCGCGGTGTCGGCACTCTGCCGACCATTTCGCTAGTTAACACCGGTCTTGCTGTGTGTGTTTCAAGCTCAAGAGCATCTCCAAGCAAAAAATGGTCAACAGGAACATTCAGACGGTTTCGTACTGCTCAATTGCTACATTAAAACGGTATGTTTCTTTTTCAGAACTGGAAAAACACAAGCGTGACAGCATTCGAACCTGTAATCTTCAGAGCCGAAGTCCGACGCCTTATCCATTAGGCCACACGGTCACTGACGACCAACATTTACATGTATACGACTCATCTCGAAACGCTCACACCCCTGAGGATTTGTGTTTTCGTTCTACACAGCCGCTGCCCCTTGCTCTTTCCCACCCATTCGTTACATTCAACCTCTGACGAGACCGACCAAATATAGACTGAGAAACAAGACCACACACTTTGTGCATTCGGAATCGAAGGCAGGGCGTCCCTCGCCGCATTTGCTACGATGGCCATTTGCTACTTCTGCAGAAGCGGCGGCGGCGACGACGACGACGACGACGACGACGACGACGACGACGACGAAGATCGCGAGAGCCTCTGAGATATGTGAGAAATACATCTATAAAATGTAATTCAGACTGCCTCGTCCCACCTTATGCTGTACCGCTTTGGCAAATGCTTTATCTGCGCCATTCGCCTTAATCACATCTGACAGTAAATCTTAAAAAAACGCCTGTCGCTAATTGTTCGTCATCACAGGTACTGTTTGCTATACGGCCACGACGCGCAACTGATTTCCAAAATTCATCTTTCTCCTCTGAGGATGGAACTTACGACCCCTGGTTTATTAGACCAGTGCTCTACCACTGAGCTAAAGAGGCGCGGCCTAGCGGTACTCTTGGGTACTTCGTCCTTACGGTCGTCTGCATCATCAGACTTTAGCTGACAACAATTCATATTATCGGCTAATATTTGCAGCTATGGCGACAAATTACTGCTTGGCTACACATCTGACACGTAACCGATGTGCTCTCCAAACCACAACACTTGCATTTCAGAACATGTCTTTTACACATGTCTACAAAATCACCTTCACCTTCAAATACAGTTTCCTTGCGACTGACAGAGACGTAGGCAAAGTTTAAAGTTGCTATTTCCATTAAATCTCGTTAATCAGAAAAACGGTAATTCACACCTGCAGCGGAACTAAATTCCGTTTCGCCGAGCGTCTGGCTCGAACCCACGACGGTGGGATTAAGTGTCTGACGCTCTACCGACTGAGATAGCCGGCTACCTCGGTGAATACTTGCCGGGTAGCACGTCACACAGTACTCGTTTGGGTTGGGTGGTCCCATACAGCATCTCTACATGCTGCCTAATGTTTTCCTAACGTCACACTCGTCACGCACTTCACTTTTATGTCATAATCATTTCTGAGAGGCAAAGAAATTGCATGACAACAAGCAGAGCTAGTGGCGTCAAAATTAACACACATACTTTATGTGACTCAAAAGCCGAACGAGTTACTTTCCGACGTTGTTTTAGATGTGCAAGTGCCAGTCAAAACTCGCGGTGTCGGCACTCTGCCGACCATTTCGCTAGTTAACACCGGTCTTGCTGTGTGTGTTTCAAGCTCAAGAGCATCTCCAAGCAAAAAATGGTCAACAGCAACATTCAGACGGTTTCGTACTGCTCAATTGCTACATTAAAACGGTATGTTTCTTTTTCAGAACTGGAAAAACACAACCGTGACAGCATTCGAACCTGTAATCTTCAGAGCCGAAGTCCGACGCCTTATCCATTAGGCCACACGGTCACTGACGACCAACATTTACATGTATACGACTCATCTCGAAACGCTCACACCCCTGAGGATTTGTGTTTTCGTTCTACACAGCCGCTGCCCCTTGCTCTTTCCCACCCATTCGTTACATTCAACCTCTGACGAGACCGACCAAATATAGACTGAGAAACAAGACCACACACTTTGTGCATTCGGAATCGAAGGCAGGGCGTCCCTCGCCGCATTTGCTACGATGGCCATTTGCTACTTCTGCAGAAGCGGCGGTGGCGGCGGCGACGACGACGACGACGACGACGACGACGACGACGATCGCGAGAGACTCTGAGATATGTGAGAAATACATCTATAAAATGTAATTCAGACTGCCTCGTCCCACCTTATGCTGTACCGCTTTGGCAAATGCTTTATCTGCGCCATTCGCCTTAATCACATCTGAGAGTAAATCTTAAAAAAACGCCTGTCGCTAATTGTTCGTCATCACAGGTACTGTTTGCTATACGGCCACGACGCGCAACTGATTTCCAAAATTCATCTTTCTCCTGTGAGGATGGAACTTACGACCCCTGGTTTATTAGACCAGTGCTCTACCACTGAGCTAAAGAGGCGCGGCCTAGCGGTACTCTTGGGTACTTCGTCCTTACGGTCGTCTGCATCATCAGACTTTAGCTGACAACAATTCATATTATCGGCTAATATTTGCAGCTATGGCGACAAATTACTGCTTGGCTACACATCTGACACGTAACCGATGTGCTCTCCAAACCACAACACTTGCATTTCAGAACATGTCTTTTACACATGTCTACAAAATCACCTTCACCTTCAAATACAGTTTCATTGCGACTGACAGAGACGTAGGCAAAGTTTAAAGTTGCTATTTCCATTAAATCTCGTTAATCAGAAAAACGGTTATTTACACCTGCAGCGGAACAAAATTCCGTTTCGCCCAGCGTCTGGCTCGAACCCACGACCCTGGGATTAAGTGTCTGACGCTCTACCGACTGAGATAGCCGGCTACCTCGGTGAATACTTGCCGGGTAACACGTCACACAGTACTCGTTTGGGTTGGGTGGTCCCATACAGCATCTCTCCATGCTGCCTAATGTTTTCCTAACGTCACACTCGTCACGTACTTCACTTTTATGTCATAATCATTTCTGAGAGGCAAAGAAATTGCATGACAACAAGCAGAGCTAGTGGCGTCAAAATTAACACACATACTTTATGTGACTCAAAAGCCGAACGAGTTACTTTCCGACGTTGTTTTAGATGTGCAAATGCCAGTCAAAACTCGCGGTGTCGGCACTCTGCCGACCATTTCGCTAGTTAACACCGGTCTTGCTGTGTGTGTTTCAAGCTCAAGAGCATCTCCAAGCAAAAAATGGTCAACAGCAACATTCAGACGGTTTCGTACTGCTCAATTGCTACATTAAAACGGTATGTTTCTTTTTCAGAACTGGAAAAACACAAGCGTGACAGCATTCGAACCTGTAATCTTCAGAGCCGAAGTCCGACGCCTTATCCATTAGGCCACACAGTCACTGACGACCAACATTTACATGTATACGACTTATCTCAAAACGCTCACACCCCTGAGGATATGTGTTTTCGTTCTACACAGCCGCTGCCCCTTGCTCTTTCCCACCCATTCGTTACATTCAACCTCTGACGAGACCGACCAAATATAGACTGAGAAACAAGACCACACAATTTGTGCATTCGGAATCGAAGGCAGGCCGTCCCTCGCCGCATTTGCTACGATGGCCATTTGCTACTTCTGCAGAAGCGGCGGCGGCGACGACGACGACGACGACGACGACGACGACGAAGATCGCGAGAGGCTCTGAGATATGTGAGAAATACATCTATAAAATGTAATTCAGACTGCCTCGTCCCACCTTATGCTGTACCGCTTTGGCAAATGCTTTATCTGCGCCATTCGCCTTAATCACATCTGAGAGTAAATCTTAAAAAACGCCTGTCGCTAATTGTTCGTCATCACAGGTACTGTTTGCTATACGGCCACGACGCGCAACTGATTTCCAAAATTCATCTTTCTCCTGTGAGGATGGAATTTACAACCCCTGGTTTATTAGACCAGTGCTCTACCACTGAGCTAAAGAGGCGCGGCCTAGCGGTACTCTTGGGTACTTCGTCCTTACGTTCGTCTGCACCATCAGACTTTAGCTGACAACACTTCATATTACCGGCTAATATTTGCAGCTATGGCGACAAATTACTGCTTGGCTACACATCTGACACGTAACCGATGTGCTCTCCAAACCACAACACTTGCATTTCAGAACATGTGTTTTACACATGTCTACAAAATCACCTTCACCTTCAAATACAGTTTCCTTGCGACTGACAGAGACGTAGGCAAAGTTTAAAGTTGCTATTTCCATTAAATCTCGTTAATCAGAAAAACGGTAATTCACACCTGCAGCGGAACTAAATTCCGTTTCGCCGAGCGTCTGGCTCGAACCCACGACGGTGGGATTAAGTGTCTGACGCTCTACCGACTGAGATAGCCGGCTACCTCGGTGAATACTTGCCGGGTAGCACGTCACACAGTACTCGTTTGGGTTGGGTGGTCCCATACAGCATCTCTCCATGCTGCCTAATGTTTTCCTAACGTCACACTCGTCACGTACTTCACTTTTATGTCATAATCATTTCTGAGAGGCAAAGAAATTGCATGACAACAAGCAGAGCTAGTGGCGTCAAAATTACCACACATACTTTATGTGACTCAAAAGCCGAACGAGTTACTTTCCGACGTTGTTTTAGATGTGCAAGTGCCAGTCAAAACTCGCGGTGTCGGCACTCTGCCGACCATTTCGCTAGTTAACACCGGTCTTGCTGTGTGTGTTTCAAGCTCAAGAGCATCTCCAAGCAAAAAATGGTCAACAGCAACATTCAGACGGTTTCGTACTGCTCAATTGCTACATTAAAACGGTATGTTTCTTTTTCAGAACTGGAAAAACACAAGCGTGACAGCATTCGAACCTGTAATCTTCAGAGCCGAAGTCCGACGCCTTATCCATTAGGCCACACGGTCACTGACGACCAACATTTACATGTATACGACTCATCTCGAAACGCTCACACCCCTGAGGATTTGTGTTTTCGTTCTACACAGCCGCTGCCCCTTGCTCTTTCCCACCCATTCGTTACATTCAACCTCTGACGAGACCGACCAAATATAGACTGAGAAACAAGACCACACACTTTGTGCATTCGGAATCGAAGGCAGGGCGTCCCTCGCCGCATTTGCTACGATGGCCATTTGCTACTTCTGCAGAAGCGGCGGCGGCGGCGACGACGACGACGACGACGACGACGACGACGACGACGACGACGAAGATCGCGAGAGCCTCTGAGATATGTGAGAAATACATCTATAAAATGTAATTCAGACTGCCTCGTCCCACCTTATGCTGTACCGCTTTGGCAAATGCTTTATCTGCGCCATTCGCCTTAATCACATCTGACAGTAAATCTTAAAAAAACGCCTGTCGCTAATTGTTCGTCATCACAGGTACTGTTTGCTATACGGCCACGACGCGCAACTGATTTCCAAAATTCATCTTTCTCCTCTGAGGATGGAACTTACGACCCCTGGTTTATTAGACCAGTGCTCTACCACTGAGCTAAAGAGGCGCGGCCTAGCGGTACTCTTGGGTACTTCGTCCTTACGGTCGTCTGCATCATCAGACTTTAGCTGACAACAATTCATATTATCGGCTAATATTTGCAGCTATGGCGACAAATTACTGCTTGGCTACACATCTGACACGTAACCGATGTGCTCTCCAAACCACAACACTTGCATTTCAGAACATGTCTTTTACACATGTCTACAAAATCACCTTCACCTTCAAATACAGTTTCCTTGCGACTGACAGAGACGTAGGCAAAGTTTAAAGTTGCTATTTCCATTAAATCTCGTTAATCAGAAAAACGGTTATTTACACCTGCAGCGGAACAAAATTCCGTTTCGCCCAGCGTCTGGCTCGAACCCACGACCCTGGGATTAAGTGTCTGACGCTCTACCGACTGAGATAGCCGGCTACCTCGGTGAATACTTGCCGGGTAGCACGTCACACAGTACTCGTTTGGGTTGGGTGGTCCCATACAGCATCTCTCCATGCTGCCTAATGTTTTCCTAACGTCACACTCGTCACGTACTTCACTTTTATGTCATAATCATTTCTGAGAGGCAAAGAAATTGCATGACAACAAGCAGAGCTAGTGGCGTCAAAATTAACACACATACTTTATGTGACTCAAAAGCCGAACGAGTTACTTTCCGACGTTGTTTTAGATGTGCAAATGCCAGTCAAAACTCGCGGTGTCGGCACTCTGCCGACCATTTCGCTAGTTAACACCGGTCTTGCTGTGTGTGTTTCAAGCTCAAGAGCATCTCCAAGCAAAAAATGGTCAACAGCAACATTCAGACGGTTTCGTACTGCTCAATTGCTACATTAAAACGGTATGTTTCTTTTTCAGAACTGGAAAAACACAAGCGTGACAGCATTCGAACCTGTAATCTTCAGAGCCGAAGTCCGACGCCTTATCCATTAGGCCACACAGTCACTGACGACTAACATTTACATGTATACGACTTATCTCGAAACGCTCACACCCCTGAGGATATGTGTTTTCGTTCTACACAGCCGCTGCCCCTTGCTCTTTCCCACCCATTCGTTACATTCAACCTCTGACGAGACCGACCAAATATAGACTGAGAAACAAGACCACACAATTTGTGCATTCGGAATCGAAGGCAGGCCGTCCCTCGCCGCATTTGCTACGATGGCCATTTGCTACTTCTGCAGAAGCGGCGGCGGCGACGACGACGACGACGACGACGACGACGACGAAGATCGCGAGAGGCTCTGAGATATGTGAGAAATACATCTATAAAATGTAATTCAGACTGCCTCGTCCCACCTTTTTTTTTTTTTTTTTTTTTTTCCTTTATTGTCATTTTATACCTACAAAGGTAGGCCGGCAGCGGCCTAATATGCCGCTCTTCGGCCACAAGATACATACAAGAGATAAAAACAGGAAGACATAATCTCAAAACACAGACATGGAGGACAAAAATCAGAAGACAACAGAGAATAAAAAGAAATGAAGTCGTTCACCGACGCAGCACTGTTTCAGTTTTAAAAAGACGGGCAGCACAGCACGGAACAGAGAACACTAGCACAGGTGAACGGTGGAGCAGAAAACGAAGAAACACTCGAGGCACAGACGGGACGAAAGACACGGACACTGCGGAGATGGGCTTCGGGGCTTGCAGGGGCACTGTCCACACCGAAAAGCTGGGGGCCTGCCAAGGGAAAAAACAGGGGGAGGGAAGGAGGGAGGGGGAGATAGGATGCCAGGGAGGAGGAGGGGAGAAAACGAAAAAAGGGGGGTGGAAGCCCAGGGAGAGGGGCAGGGGAGGTAAGGATGAAAGGAGGGAGAGAGGGAGGGAGAGAAGGGAGAGAGGGTGCCCACAGGAAAATGAGAGGAGAGGGGAAGGCAACGCTCAAAGTTGGTAGGAGGGGTAGATGGAGGGGAGGAGGGCATCATCCGGGAGGGGGAGTCGGCGGAAGCCACCTTGGGAGAGGGTGTGGAGAGTGTGAAGATGGAGAGCAGGTGGGATACAGGAGTACAGGCGCGGCAGTGGGTTGGGGTGGGAGAGGATGGAAGAGACAAGCGGGTGGGGAGGATCAAGCTTGCGGGAGGTGTAGAGGATCCGTATCCGTTGGAGGAAGAGAAGGAGGTGTGGGAAGGGGATGAGGTCATAGAGGAGCCGCGTGGGGGAAGGGAGGCGGATGCGATAGGCGAGGCGGAGTGCATGCCGTTCAAGGATTTGAAGGGATTTGTAAAAGGTAGGCGGGGCAGAGATCCAGGCGGGATGGGCATAACAGAGGATAGGGCGGATGAGAGATTTATAGGTGTGGAGGACGGTGGAGGGGTCCAGACCCCATGTGCGGCCAGAAAGGAGCTTCAGGAGGTGGAGTCGGGAGCGTGCCTTGGCTTGGATTGTCCGGAGATGAGGGGTCCAGGAGAGGCGACGGTCAAGGGTGACGCCAAGGTACTTGAGGGTGGGTGTGAGGTTAATAGGACGGCCATAAATGGTAAGATAGAAATCAAGGAGACGGAAGGAAGGGGTGGTTTTGCCTACGATGATTGCCTGGGTCTTGGAAGGATTGACCTTGAGCAACCACTGGTTACACCAAGAGGTGAACCGGTCAAGATGGGATTGGAGAAGGTGTTGGGAGCGTTGCAGGGTGGGGGCAAGGGCAAGGAAGGCGGTGTCATCGGCGTACTGGAGAAGGTGAAGGGGGGGTGCAGGTGGAGGCATGTCCGCTGTATAAAGAAGGTAAAGAAGAGGGGAAAGGACGGAACCTTGGGGCACACCGGCAGAGGGGTAGAAGGTGTAGGAATCAGTGTTGTGGATAGTGACATAGGAAGGGCGGTGGGAAATGAAGGAGGCGATCAGACGGACGTAGTTAATAGGAAGAGCAAAGGTTTGGAGCTTGAAGAGGAGACCAGAATGCCACACTCGGTCATAGGCGCGTTCAAGGTCAAGGGAGAGGAATATGGCGGAGCGACGGGAGTTGAGTTGTTCGGAGAGGAGGTGAGTGAGGTGAAGGAGAAGGTCATCGGCAGAGAAGGATGGTCGAAAGCCACATTGGGTGGAGGGAAGGAAGCGGTGCCGGTGGAGATGCTGGTGGATGCGGCGGGTTAGAATGGATTCCAGGACCTTGCTGAAGACCGAGGTAAGGCTTATAGGACGGTAGGAGGAGACAGCGGAAGGTGGTTTATCGGGTTTGAGGAACATCAGGATCCGGGAGGTTTTCCACAGGTCGGGGTAGAAGCCGGTGGACAAGACCACATTGTACAGCCTGGCCAGGGTGGAGAGGAAGGGGGCGGGAGCTTCACGGAGGTGACGGTAAGTAACACGGTCGTGACCAGGAGCAGTGTTGCGTTTGGTGCGGAGTATATCGATGATGTCTTGAGTAGTTATAGGGGTATTGAGTTCAGTGTGTGTAATGTTGTCCAAGTACTGGAAGCCAGGAGCTAGTGGAGGGATAGAGGTGTCAGTTCGATCGCGGACATCGGGGAAGAGGGAATAATCGAACTGGGGATCGTCAGGGATGGTAAAGACATCGGTGAGGTAGGAGGCAAAATGGTTGGCCTTACTAAGGTTGTCAGGAAAGGGATTGTCATTATGAAGGAGAGGATAGTAAGGGGGGGGGTTTTGATCCAGTAAGGCGGCGGAAGGCTGACCAGTATTTGGACGAGTTAATAGGTAGGGTAGCATTAAGACGGGTGCATGTCTGTCGCCAGTCCCGGCGTTTCTTAGCCGCGAGCAAGTTCCGGATGTGTCTCTGGAGTTGCCGGTGGCGTTGTAGTATGTCCCGGTCACGCGTGTGGAGGAAGGCACGGTAGAGACGACGGGATTCTCGAAGGAGGAGGACGGCCTGTGGGGGTAAAGTGGGACGGTGCGGGTGGATGGCGACGGTAGGGATGTGGGCCTCCACGGCCTCAGACAAGGTCTGCTGGAGAAAGGATGCGGCATGGGTTATGTCATGTGGGCGGTGGTAGGTGAGGGGGTGGCTATCGACCCAGGTAGTAAGGGTATCCCGGTATGCATTCCAGTCGGCACGGGAGTAATCATGGACATACTTGGGGGGAGGGTCAAGGCGAGGATCGGGACGGGGGCGACGACCGTCTGATATGGTAAGAAGGACAGGGAGATGGTCACTGCCAATAGGGTCGAGGACGTCCACCGCTATGCGGCCAAGGAGATTGGGGGAGGCTAGGACGACATCGGGTGTGGTATTGGATTCAGGGCGGGTGTGTTGGGGAAGAGGAAGGACATCTCCTTGGATGGTGGCGAGGAACCGATGCCACCGCCGTAACTGGGTGGCGGAGCGACTATGGATATTGAGATCTGCGGCAATCACGTAGGAGGAGAAGGTACGGTCGATGTGGGAAAGGAAGTCAAAAGGAATAGGGGCAGAGGGGCGGACATAGATGGTGGCGCAGGTAACGGTGAGGCCGGGGAAGAATAGACTAAGGATCAGGTGTTCCGTGGGGTTGGGAAGGAGGGGTTGGAGCCGAACAGGGATCTGGCGATGGTGGCCAATGGCAACTCCGCCACGCGCTATCGGGAGGGGGTTGTCAGAGCGGTGAAGGAGGTAGGGCGAGGTATGGACAGTATGGTGGGGCTGGAGGAATGTTTCGTTTAGGAGGAAGGCATCCACGCGGTGGGTGGTGAGGGTATGCATAAGGAGATTCTTGTTGACAGGAAGGGAACGGATGTTGTTAAACAGGATACGTTGCTGTCGCGCCATAGTGGGAATTTAGACGAGGGTGTCGAGACGGGAGAAGGTAAAATGGGCCTGGTTATGGGAGTAGGTGGCGTAAGTGTTGAGCTGGAAGACGGAACGGGCGGCAAGGGATACCTGCTGGAGGGTGTGGGGGCGCTGAAAGGGGTGGATGTTCTGAAGGACAACGGTTACAAAGCGGATGATGTCCTCAGCTGTGGGGGGGGGACGGAGGGAATTGCCGGGAGGGGTGGGGGCATCCAAGGGGCGGACAGGGACAGTGAGTTCAGGAGCGGAGGGAGGGGGTCGGGCCTTGCACTTTTGGGAGTAGGTTGGGTGTTGGAGGTTACAGGTGTTACAGGAGGGGGGGGACTGAAGGTTGGGGCACTGCCGGAGGAAGTGCGCTTCTTTGCAGTGCGGGCAGACGGGGGCCTCGCGGCACTCAGATGTAGGATGTGCATTATAGCGCAAGCACCTCTGGCAGCGGATGGACTGTGGAGGGGAGCGGGAGGGGTCGACCTTATAACGGCGGTTGAAAAGGAGGGCACCCTCCTTGAGGAGGAGGTCTATGGAGGGAGCATGCTCGGAGAACACCCGCATGAGGCGGGTGGGGCCGGCTGGATTGTGAATCCGGCGGACAGCTCGAACCTCTAGATAGGGATGGGCCTTCAGCTCCGCCAACACCTCCTCCTCCGTGATCATCGGGCTAAGCCGAGTGATCACGGCAGTGAGGGTCGGTGGGCGACGGGGCGGCTGGGGTTGTCGGGATGAGGAGGGGGGGGAGCAGGGGCAAGGGAGGCATGGGGACCAAACCGTTTGAGGGGAATGCGGGAGAGAATGTCGGAGTGGAGGGTGGGGCTGGGGGATGTGATCAGGACGGAGTCCCGACGGGGGGTGAGAAGGGAGATCGGGGCTCCGGGGAAGTGCTGGCGGAGGAGAAGGGTAAGATTGCGGGCCTCCAGGAGAGAGGGATCAGGGTGAGAAAGGAGGTACCTGTAGGAGGGGGAGGTAGAGGAGGGAGTAGATAGGGAAGGTGAGGTGGTATCCATGGCATCCTGGGGGGTTGGAGGGGGGAGAGTCTGCGACTTCTTGGGAGCAGAAGAGGCTGGGGTGCCGCTGGGACGTTTCACAGCGGGAGAGGGACGGGAAGAGGTGTGGGGGATGGGGACGACCGGGAGATGGCGGGAGACGGCAGGTCCCACCGGTGGTGCAGGCACTGGTGGTGGTGCTGGTGCTGGCGCTGGGGCTGGAGCTGGCGCCACAGAAGATGCAGTGGCAGTGGTTGGCACTGGCGATGGCGAGGGCGATGGTGATGGTGATGGTGATGGTGATGACGATGATGATGGTGTGGCGTGGGTGGTGGCCCGACGGGCAACAACCCTGGCGGGGGTGGCATGAGTCACATGTGGGAGGGGAGGGAATGGGTCACGTGAGGCATGGGGGGTAGGAACAGGGGAGGGAGCAACAAAAGGAGCGGGGGTGGGAAGAGTGAGGAGGGGGGGAATATATGGGGGAGGCGGTGAATGAGCACACCACGTGATGGTGGTGGCAGCAAGTGAGGGGGACGTGTACACGATTGCAGTGGTAGTGGCGGTAGTTGTGGGGGTTGTCATGGTGAGAGGATAAGTGGGAGAGGGGAAAAGAGGAAAAATAACAGGGGACAGTCAAAGGACAAAGACAAGAGACTGACGAAGAGGAAGGGTAAGACGTAAGCAGAGACGACAGAAAGAAAGACGGGCAGGGAGCGGCGGCGGCGGCGGCGGCAGCGGCGGCAGCGGCGGTCGGCAACAGCAGCAGCGGCAGGAACCGGATACGGTGGCGCAACCGGCGGCGACGTCGGCGGGAGACCGGCGGCGGCGGCGGCGGCGGCGGTTGGCAACAGCAGCAGCGGCAGCAGCGGCAGGAACCGGATACGATGGCGGCAACCGGCGTCGGCGGGAGACCGGCGGCGGCGGCGGCGGCGGCGGCGGCGGCGGCGGCGGTGGTGGTGGTGGGAACCGGCGGCGGCGGCAGCGGCGGCTGGGACCAACGGCGGCAAAGGCTCGGGACAACGGCAGCTGCAGCGATCACTGAAACTCCTAGCACTTCGAAATTAACGACAATAATATCGAAGGGCGCAACCCTCTCGAGTTACGCCGAAGAACGGTGCTCGTCCCACCTTATGCTGTACCGCTTTGGCAAATGCTTTATCTGCGCCATTCGCCTTAATCACATCTGAGAGTAAATCTTAAAAAAACGCCTGTCGCTAATTGTTCGTCATCACAGGTACTGTTTGCTATACGGCCACGACGCGCAACTGATTTCCAAAATTCATCTTTCTCCTCTGAGGATGGAACTTACAACCCCTGGTTTATTAGACCAGTGCTCTACCACTGAGCTAAAGAGGCGCGGCCTAGCGGTACTCTTGGGTACTTCGTCCTTACGGTCGTCTGCATCATCAGACTTTAGCTGACAACAATTCATATTATCGGCTAATATTTGCAGCTATGGCGACAAATTACTGCTTGGCTACACATCTGACACGTAACCGATGTGCTCTCCAAACCACAACACTTGCATTTCAGAACATGTCTTTTACACATGTCTACAAAATCACCTTCACCTTCAAATACAGTTTCCTTGCGACTGACAGAGACGTAGGCAAAGTTTAAAGTTGCTATTTCCATTAAATCTCGTTAATCAGAAAAACGGTAATTCACACCTGCAGCGGAACTAAATTCCGTTTCGCCGAGCGTCTGGCTCGAACCCACGACGGTGGGATTAAGTGTCTGACGCTCTACCGACTGAGATAGCCGGCTACCTCAGTGAATACTTGCCGGGTAGCACGTCACACAGTACTCGTTTGGGTTGGGTGGTCCCATACAGCATCTCTCCATGCTGCCTAATGTTTTCCTAACGTCACACTCGTCACGTACTTCACTTTTATGTCATAATCATTTCTGAGAGGCAAAGAAATTGCATGACAACAAGCAGAGCTAGTGGCGTCAAAATTAACACACATACTTTATGTGACTCAAAAGCCGAACGAGTTACTTTCCGACGTTGTTTTAGATGTGCAAATGCCAGTCAAAACTCGCGGTGTCGGCACTCTGCCGACCATTTCGCTAGTTAACACCGGTCTTGCTGTGTGTGTTTCAAGCTCAAGAGCATCTCCAAGCAAAAAATGGTCAACAGCAACATTCAGACGGTTTCGTACTGCTCAATTGCTACATTAAAACGGTATGTTTCTTTTTCAGAACTGGAAAAACACAAGCGTGACAGCATTCGAACCTGTAATCTTCAGAGCCGAAGTCCGACGCCTTATCCATTAGGCCACACAGTCACTGACGACCAACATTTACATGTATACGACTTATCTCGAAACGCTCACACCCCTGAGGATATGTGTTTTCGTTCTACACAGCCGCTGCCCCTTGCTCTTTCCCACCCATTCGTTACATTCAACCTCTGACGAGACCGACCAAATATAGACTGAGAAACAAGACCACACAATTTGTGCATTCGGAATCGAAGGCAGGCCGTCCCTCGCCGCATTTGCTACGATGGCCATTTGCTACTTCTGCAGAAGCGGCGGCGGCGACGACGACGACGACGACGACGACGACGACGAAGATCGCGAGAGGCTCTGAGATATGTGAGAAATACATCTATAAAATGTAATTCAGACTGCCTCGTCCCACCTTATGCTGTACCGCTTTGGCAAATGCTTCATCTGCGCCATTCGCCTTAATCACATCTGACAGTAAATCTTAAAAAAACGCCTGTCGCTAATTGTTCGTCATCACAGGTACTGTTTGCTATACGGCCACGACGCGCAACTGATTTCCAAAATTCATCTTTCTCCTCTGAGGATGGAACTTACGACCCCTGGTTTATTAGACCAGTGCTCTACCACTGAGCTAAAGGGGCGCGGCCTAGCGGTACTCTTGGGTACTTCGTCCTTACGGTCGTCTGCATCATCAGACTTTAGCTGACAACAATTCATATTATCGGCTAATATTTGCAGCTATGGCGACAAATTACTGCTTGGCTACACATCTGACACGTAACCGATGTGCTCTCCAAACCACAACACTTGCATTTCAGAACATGTGTTTTACACATGTCTACAAAATCACCTTCACCTTCAAATACAGTTTCCTTGCGACTGACAGAGACGTAGGCAAAGTTTAAAGTTGCTATTTCCATTAAATCTCGTTAATCAGAAAAACGGTAATTCACACCTGCAGCGGAACAAAATTCCGTTTCGCCCAGCGTCTGGCTCGAACCCACGACGGTGGGATTAAGTGTCTGACGCTCTACCGACTGAGATAGCCGGCTACCTCGGTGAATACTTGCCGGGTAGCACGTCACACAGTACTCGTTTGGGTTGGGTGGTCCCATACAGCATCTCTACATGCTGCCTAATGTTTTCCTAACGTCACAATCGTCACGCACTTCACTTTTATGTCATAATCATTTCTGAGAGGCAAAGAAATTGCATGACAACAAGCAGAGCTAGTGGCGTCAAAATTAACACACATACTTTATGTGACTCAAAAGCCGAACGAGTTACTTTCCGACGTTGTTTTAGATGTGCAAGTGCCAGTCAAAACTCGTGGTGTCGGCACTCTTCCGACCATTTCGCTAGTTAACACCGGTCTTGCTGTGTGTGTTTCAAGCTCAAGAGCATCTCCAAGCAAAAAATGGTCAACAGCAACATTCAGACGGTTTCGTACTGCTCAATTGCTACATTAAAACGGTATGTTTCTTTTTCAGAACTGGAAAAACACAAGCGTGACAGCATTCGAACCTGTAATCTTCAGAGCCGAAGTCCGACGCCTTATCCATTAGGCCACACGGTCACTGACGACCAACATTTACATGTATACGACTCATCTCGAAACGCTCACACCCCTGAGGATTTGTGTTTTCGTTCTACACAGCCGCTGCCCCTTGCTCTTTCCCACCCATTCGTTACATTCAACCTCTGACGAGACCGACCAAATATAGACTGAGAAACAAGACCACACACTTTGTGCATTCGGAATCGAAGGCAGGGCGTCCCTCGCCGCATTTGCTACGATGGCCATTTGCTACTTCTGCAGAAGCGGCGGTGGCGGCGGCGACGACGACGACGACGACGACGACGACGACGACGATCGCGAGAGACTCTGAGATATGTGAGAAATACATCTATAAAATGTAATTCAGACTGCCTCGTCCCACCTTATGCTGTACCGCTTTGGCAAATGCTTTATCTGCGCCATTCGCCTTAATCACATCTGAGAGTAAATCTTAAAAAAACGCCTGTCGCTAATTGTTCGTCATCACAGGTACTGTTTGCTATACGGCCACGACGCGCAACTGATTTCCAAAATTCATCTTTCTCCTGTGAGGATGGAACTTACGACCCCTGGTTTATTAGACCAGTGCTCTACCACTGAGCTAAAGAGGCGCGGCCTAGCGGTACTCTTGGGTACTTCGTCCTTACGGTCGTCTGCATCATCAGACTTTAGCTGACAACAATTCATATTATCGGCTAATATTTGCAGCTATGGCGACAAATTACTGCTTGGCTACACATCTGACACGTAACCGATGTGCTCTCGAAACCACAACACTTGCATTTCAGAACATGTCTTTTACACATGTCTACAAAATCACCTTCACCTTCAAATACAGTTTCCTTGCGACTGACAGAGACGTAGGCAAAGTTTAAAGTTGCTATTTCCATTAAATCTCGTTAATCAGAAAAACGGTTATTTACACCTGCAGCGGAACAAAATTCCGTTTCCCCCAGCGTCTGGCTCGAACCCACGACCCTGGGATTAAGTGTCTGACGCTCTACCGACTTAGATAGCCGGCTACCTCGGTGAATACTTGCCGGGTAGCACGTCACACAGTACTCGTTTGGGTTGGGTGGTCCCATACAGCATCTCTCCATGCTGCCTAATGTTTTCCTAACGTCACACTCGTCACGTACTTCACTTTTATGTCATAATCATTTCTGAGAGGCAAAGAAATTGCATGACAACAAGCAGAGCTAGTGGCGTCAAAATTAACACACATACTTTATGTGACTCAAAAGCCGAACGAGCTACTTTCCGACGTTGTTTTAGATGTGCAAATGCCAGTAAAAACTCGCGGTGTCGGCACTCTGCCGACCATTTCGCTAGTTAACACCGGTCTTGCTGTGTGTGTTTCAAGCTCAAGAGCATCTCCAAGCAAAAAATGGTCAACAGCAACATTCAGACGGTTTCGTACTGCTCAATTGCTACATTAAAACGGTATGTTTCTTTTTCAGAACTGGAAAAACACAAGCGTGACAGCATTCGAACCTGTAATCTTCAGAGCCGAAGTCCGACGCCTTATCCATTAGGCCACACAGTCACTGACGACCAACATTTACATGTATACGACTTATCTCGAAACGCTCACACCCCTGAGGATATGTGTTTTCGTTCTACACAGCCGCTGCCCCTTGCTCTTTCCCACCCATTCGTTACATTCAACCTCTGACGAGACCGACCAAATATAGACTGAGAAACAAGACCACACAATTTGTGCATTCGGAATCGAAGGCAGGCCGTCCCTCGCCGCATTTGCTACGATGGCCATTTGCTACTTCTGCAGAAGCGGCGGCGGCGACGACGACGCGACGACGACGACGACGACGACGACGACGACGACGACGACGAAGATCGCGAGAGGCTCTGAGATATGTGAGAAATACATCTATAAAATGCAATTCAGACTGCCTCGTCCCACCTTATGCTGTACCGCTTTGGCAAATGCTTTATCTGCGCCATTCGCCTTAATCACATCTGAGAGTAAATCTTAAAAAAACGCCTGTCGCTAATTGTTCGTCATCACAGGTACTGTTTGCTATACGGCCACGACGCGCAACTGATTTCCAAAATTCATCTTTCTCCTGTGAGGATGGAACTTACAACCCCTGGTTTATTAGACCAGTGCTCTACCACTGAGCTAAAGAGGCGCGGCCTAGCGGTACTCTTGGGTACTTCGTCCTTACGGTCGTCTGCACCATCAGACTTTAGCTGACAACACTTCATATTACCGGCTAATATTTGCAGCTATGGCGACAAATTACTGCTTGGCTACACATCTGACACGTAACCGATGTGCTCTCCAAACCACAACACTTGCATTTCAGAACATGTCTTTCACACATGTCTACAAAATCACCTTCACCTTCAAATACAGTTTCCTTGCGACTGACAGAGACGTAGGCAAAGTTTAAAGTTGCTATTTCCATTAAATCTCGTTAATCAGAAAAACGGTAATTTACACCTGCAGCGGAACAAAATTCCGTTCCGCCCAGCGTCTGGCTCGAACCCACGACCCTGGGAATAAGAGTCTGACGCTCTACCGACTGAGATAGCCGGCTACCTCGGTGAATACTTGCCGGGTAGCACGTCACACAGTACTCGTTTGGGTTGGGTGGTCCCATACAGAATCTCTCCATGCTGCCTAATGTTTTCCTAACGTCACACTCGTCACGTACTTCACTTTTATGTCATAATCATTTCTGAGAGGCAAAGAAATTGCATGACAACAAGCAGAGCTAGTGGCGTCAAAATTAACACAAGTACTTTATGTGACTCAAAAGCCGAACGAGTTACTTTCCGACGTTGTTTTAGATGTGCAAGTGCCAGTCAAAACTCGCGGTGTCGGCACTCTGCCGACCATTTCGTTAGTTAACACCGGTCTTGCTGTGTGTGTTTCAAGCTCAAGAGCATCTCCAAGCAAAAAATGGTCAACAGCAACATTCAGACGGTTTCGTACTGCTCAATTGCTACATTAAAACGGTATGTTTCTTTTTCAGAACTGGAAAAACACAAGCGTGACAGCATTCGAACCTGTAATCTTCAGATATGAAGTCCAACGCCTTATCCATTAGACCACACGGTCACTGACGATCAACATTTACATGTATACGACTCATCTCGAAACGCTCTCACCCCTGAGGATTTGTGTTTTCGTTCTACACAGCCGCTGCCCCTTGCTCTTTCCCACCCATTCGTTACATTCAACCTCTGACGAGACCGACCAAATATAGACTGAGAAACAAGACCACACAATTTGTGCATTCGGAATCGAAGGCAGGCCGTCCCTCGCCGCATTTGCTACGATGGCCATTTGCTACTTCTGCAGAAGCGGCGGCGGCGACGACGACGACGACGACGACGACGACGACGACGACGACGACGACGACGATCGCGAGAGGCTCTGAGATATGTGAGAAATACATCTATAAAATGTAATTCAGACTGCCTCGTCCCACCTTATGCTGTACCGCTTTGGCAAATGCTTTATCTGCGCCATTCGCCTTAATCACATCTGAGAGTAAATCTTAAAAAAACGCCTGTCGCTAATTGTTCGTCATCACAGGTACTGTTTGCTATACGGCCACGACGCACAACTGATTTCCAAAATTCATCTTTCTCCTGTGAGGATGGAACTTACAACCCCTGGTTTATTAGACCAGTGCTCTACCACTGAGCTAAAGATGCGCGGCCTAGCGGTACTCTTAGGTACTTCGTCCTTACGGTCGTCTGCACCATCAGACTTTAGCTGACAACACTTCATATTACCGGCTAATATTTGCAGCTATGGCAACAAATTACTGCTTGGCTACACATCTGACACGTAACCGATGTGCTCTCCAAACCACAACACTTGCATTTCAGAACATGTCTTTCACACATGTCTACAAAATCACCTTCACCTTCAAATACAGTTTCCTTGCGACTGACAGAGACGTAGGCAAAGTTTAAAGTTGCTATTTCCATTAAATCTCGTTAATCAGAAAAACGGTAATTTACACCTGCAGCGGAACAAAATTCCGTTCCGCCCAGCGTCTGGCTCGAACCCACGACCCTGGGAATAAGAGTCTGACGCTCTACCGACTGAGATAGCCGGCTACCTCGGTGAATACTTGCCGGGTAGCACGTCACACAGTACTCGTTTGGGTTGGGTGGTCCCATACAGAATCTCTCCATGCTGCCTAATGTTTTCCTAACGTCACACTCGTCACGTACTTCACTTTTATGTCATAATCATTTCTGAGAGGCAAAGAAATTGCATGACAACAAGCAGAGCTAGTGGCGTCAAAATTAACACAAGTACTTTATGTGACTCAAAAGTCGAACGAGTTACTTTCCGACGTTGTTTTAGATGTGCAAGTGCCAGTCAAAACTCGCGGTGTCGGCACTCTGCCGACCATTTCGCTAGTTAACACCGGTCTTGCTGTGTGTGTTTCAAGCTCAAGAGCATCTCCAAGCAAAAAATGGTCAACAGCAACATTCAGACGGTTTCGTACTGCTCAATTGCTACATTAAAACGGTATGTTTCTTTTTCAGAACTGGAAAAACACAAGCGTGACAGCATTCGAACCTGTAATCTTCAGATACGAAGTCCGACGCCTTATCCATTAGACCACACGGTCACTGACGATCAACATTTACATGTATACGACTCATCTCGAAACGCTCACACCCCTGAGGATTTGTGTTTTCGTTCTACACAGCCGCTGCCCCTTGCTCTTTCCCACCCATTCGTTACATTCAACCTCTGACGTGACCGACCAAATATAGACTGAGAAACAAGACCACACAATTTGTGCATTCGGAATCGAAGGCAGGGCGTCCCTCGCCGCATTTGCTACGATGGCCATTTGCTACTTCTGCAGAAGCGGCGGCGACGACGACGACGACGACGACGACGACGACGAAGATCGCGAGAGACTCTGAGATATGTGAGAAATACATCTATAAAATGTAATTCAGACTGCCTCGTCCCACCTTATGCTGTACCGCTTTGGCAAATGCTTTATCTGCGCCATTCGCCTTAATCACATCTGAGAGTAAATCTTAAAAATCTTGTTCGTCATCACAGGTACTGTTTGCTATACGGCCACGACGCGCAACTGATTTCCAAAATTCATCTTTCTCCTGTGAGGATGGAACTTACGACCCCTGGTTTATTAGACCAGTGCTCTACCACTGAGCTAAAGAGGCGCGGCCTAGCGGTACTCTTGGGTACTTCGTCCTTACGGTCGTCTGCATCATCAGACTTTAGCTGACAACAATTCATATTATCGGCTAATATTTGCAGCTATGGCGAAAAATTACTGCTTGGCTACACATCTGACACGTAACCGATGTGCTCTCCAAACCACAACACTTGCATTTCAGAACATGTCTTTTACACATGTCTACAAAATCACCTTCACCTTCAAATACAGTTTCCTTGCGACTGACAGAGACGTAGGCAAAGTTTAAAGTTGCTATTTCCATTAAATCTCGTTAATCAGAAAAACGGTTATTTACACCTGCAGCGGAACAAAATTCCGTTTCGCCCAGCGTCTGGCTCGAACCCACGACCCTGGGATTAAGTGTCTGACGCTCTACCGACTGAGATAGCCGGCTACCTCGGTGAATACTTGCCGGGTAGTACGTCACACAGTACTCGTTTGGGTTGGGTGGTCCCATACAGCATCTCTCCATGCTGCCTAATGTTTTCCTAACGTCACAATCGTCACGTACTTCACTTTTATGTCATAATCATTTCTGAGAGGCAAAGAAATTGCATGACAACAAGCAGAGCTAGTGGCGTCAAAATTAACACACATACTTTATGTGACTCAAAAGCCGAACGAGTTACTTTCCGACGTTGTTTTAGATGTGCAAATGCCAGTCAAAACTCGCGGTGTCGGCACTCTGCCGACCATTTCGCTAGTTAACACCGGTCTTGCTGTGTGTGTTTCAAGCTCAAGAGCATCTCCAAGCAAAAAATGGTCAACAGCAACATTCAGACGGTTTCGTACTGCTCAATTGCTACATTAAAACGGTATGTTTCTTTTTCAGAACTGGAAAAACACAAGCGTGACAGCATTCGAACCTGTAATCTTCAGAGCCGAAGTCCGACGCCTTATCCATTAGGCCACACAGTCACTGACGACCAACATTTACATGTATACGACTCATCTCGAAACGCTCACACCCCTGAGGATATGTGTTTTCGTTCTACACAGCCGCTGCCCCTTGCTCTTTCCCACCCATTCGTTACATTCAACCTCTGACGAGACCGACCAAATATAGACTGAGAAACAAGACCACACAATTTGTGCATTCGGAATCGAAGGCAGGCCGTCCCTCGCCGCATTTGCTACGATGGCCATTTGCTACTTCTGCAGAAGCGGCGGCGGGGGCGACGACGACGACGACGACGACGACGACGACGACGACGACGACGACGACGAAGTTCGCGAGAGGCTCTGAGATATGTGAGAAATACATCTATAAAATGTAATTCAGACTGCCTCGTCCCACCTTATGCTGTACCGCTTTGGCAAATGCTTTATCTGCGCCATTCGCCTTAATCACATCTGAGAGTAAATCTTAAAAAAACGCCTGTCGCTAATTGTTCGTCATCACAGGTACTGTTTGCTATACGGCCACGACGCGCAACTGATTTCCAAAATTCATCTTTCTCCTGTGAGGATGGAACTTGCGACCCCTGGTTTATTAGACCAGTGCTCTACCACTGAGCTAAAGAGGCGCGGCCTAGCGGTACTCTTGGGTACTTCGTCCTTACGGTCGTCTGCATCATCAGACTTTAGCTGACAACAATTCATATTATCGGCTAATATTTGCAGCTATGGCGACAAATTACTGCTTGGCTACACATCTGACACGTAACCGATGTGCTCTCCAAACCACAACACTTGCATTTCAGAACATGTCTTTTACACATGTCTACAAAATCACCTTCACCTTCAAATACAGTTTCCTTGCGACTGACAGAGACGTAGGCAAAGTTTAAAGTTGCTATTTCCATTAAATCTCGTTAATCAGAAAAACGGTAATTTACACCTGCAGCGGAACAAAATTCCGTTTCGCCCAGCGTCTGGCTCGAACCCACGACCCTGGGATTAAGTGTCTGACGCTCTACCGACTGAGATAGCCGGCTACCTCGGTGAATATTTGCCGGGTAGCACGTCACACAGTACTCGTTTGGGTTGGGTGGTCCCATACAGCATCTCTCCATGCTGCCTAATGTTTTCCTAACGTCACACTCGTCACGCACTTCACTTTTATGTCATAATCATTTCTGAGAGGCAAAGAAATTGCATGACAACAAGCAGAGCTAGTGGCGTCAAAATTAACACACATACTTTATGTGACTCAAAAGCCGAACGAGTTACTTTCCGACGTTGTTTTAGATGTGCAAGTGCCAGTCAAAACTCGCGGTGTCGGCACTCTGCCGACCATTTCGCTAGTTAACACCGGTCTTGCTGTGTGTGTTTCAAGCTCAAGAGCATCTCCAAGCAAAAAATGGTCAACAGCAACATTCAGACGGTTTCGTACTGCTCAATTGCTACATTAAAACGGTATGTTTCTTTTTCAGAACTGGAAAAACACAAGCGTGACAGCATTCGAACCTGTTATCTTCAGATATGAAGTCCAACGCATTATCCATTACACCACACGGTCACTGACGATCAACATTTACATGTATACGACTCATCTCGAAACGCTCACACCCCTGAGGATTTGTGTTTTCGTTCTACACAGCAGCTGCCCCTTGCTCTTTCCCACCCATTCGTTACATTCAACCTCTGACGAGACCGACCAAATATAGACTGAGAAACAAGACCACACACTTTGTGCATTCGGAATCGAAGGCAGGCCGTCCCTCGCCGCATTTGCTACGATGGCCATTTGCTACTTCTGCAGAAGCGGCGGCGGCGACGACGACGACGACGACGACGACGACGACGAAGATCGCGAGTGACTCTGAGATATGTGAGAAATACATCTATAAAATGTAATTCAGACTGCCTCGTCCCACCTTATGCTGTACCGCTTTGGCAAATGCTTTATCTCGCTGGGAAAGCGGTCTGCGTGGCGTCACCTGGGGGAGGTGTGTTGCCTTCCGAAACTGGGTTAAAACCGCCAGGAGACCCTCTGATTCCTGGAAATCCTCAGACACGTCTGAAGTGCTCTTGGCTCAGAGGAACCTGAGTGGGGCGGGGACCGCAATGTCCTATCCCGTGGCCTTGACGTGGCCCTGGCGCTCAGTAGCTCCGTCAAAAGGAGTGAAGCTAACACGGGAAGGGCCGTCCATGCATGACGTTAAAAGGCTAGCCCTTAACTGGGTGCAATCCTCACGGTCTGCACTGGCCCACCGTGAACTAGCAAAAGCGGTGGGTGAGACGTGGTCGGTCATGATCCCCCGGTACGTGTGGAGACCCCCATGGGGAACGTAACTCGGGCTTGAGTGCCGCACCGTCTCGATGATGTCGAACTCCACAATATAAGACCCAGTCATGTCTATCTCTGGGCTGTGGATTCGTGAGGGTTGTCGTGTGTCAAGGAAGGACGTTAAACTCCCGTCATGGTAGGACGTAAAACGCCCCCAACCCAGGCGAAAGCAAAGGGTGCATGGCGCAGGGGTAGCTGCGTTACGGGAGACACTCCACCTGTCTCCCTTGAGTTGAGCCCGGTGGTCGGGCGAGGGTATGAGGGTGAGCCTCACGGCTTTCCTGGGGCCCTGCAGTCCGGCTGCCGACGTTCCTCACGTCCTGGACGACGTTAAATGTCTCCCAACCCAAGGCGAAAGCAAGGGGTGCATGGCGCAGGGGAAGCTGCGCAAGAGGGACACAACATCTGTCCCTGGGGAGGGGAGGGTCGAGTGGGGCTCTCGGGGGTGGGTGATGGCGCCTTGGCGACTCCCCACCACTGGGTAGCTTCTGCTCCCCTCCCCTCCCCTATTTTTACGCAGGGCACAGACCATCAGGTGCCCCGCATGCTGGCGACCTCTTTTGTCGGCGTGGGACCTCGGCGCGATTCGGCAAGGGTGCTTCGCCGCGCCTCTGGGTAACCGAGGCGTGGTCTGCCAAACCCAGATGGTGGTGACATCGTCTGGGCCAGGTTAGCTGGGTCCAGACCGCCGAAAGACTGGGTGACCGGCCCGCCACCTGAGTAGGAGCGGGTCCTTGGCCGAAAGGTGGAAGCTCGGGCGAGTAGGCGGCGAAGGGCGAGAAGTGCATCCGCTTCTCCGGAGTGCGGGGTGCACTTGCCGGTGATCGCTGGGTGAAATCGTCGATGAGGAGGCCGCTGAAGAGGACCAGTGCGCTGGAAACGGTGCGCTGAACCTGACAGCTCAGGAACGCTCTTGACCTAGGGGCGAGGTTGGTGAGCGAGCTGCAGTTTTAGTCCCCCCCCATGCCAGAGGAACCGGTCCGGGGAAAGAGACGGGTTCCCAACCCCTTTTTTTTTCGCTTGTCAAATAATGATGATGGCTACAAACGAGACAAGCGAATTGAGTGCGCCTGCGAGGCTTTCGATGCTAGCTGATCCCTCGCCACAGGAAGGCCTGGGTCAGGCAATGGTAGAATGCAGCATGGAAAGGCATCTCAGATTAAGCCAGTTCCTGGACCATAACGTAAAGAACGGTAAAATTAGTCAAACGGCGGTACAGGCACTGAAAAACGAGTTGGCGGCATGGGCAATAGCCAACGCCAAACTCGAAGGACGAATAGAGGAGCTTGAAAGAGAGAATGAAAGGCTCCGGAAACAGCCTGCTAGGACATGGGCCGGGGTCGCGGCGCAAGCTGCACCCAAGGCCCCCACAACTAGGGAAACTATCGTCAAGGTGTCCAAGCGGCCGGAAACAGCGGTCTTTTTGAGACCAATGCCTGGCCAGAACATAAAGAAGGTCCAAGAAGTTTTCGCGACTTCAGTCAACCCAGTTAAGGATAAAATCAAAATTAATAGGATTAAGGCTACAAAGAATGTAGTGATTGTCGATGTTGCCACTGAGGAGGACAAAAACAAGCTTTTGGCGAATCAACAGCTATGTAAGGCAGTCAGATGTGAACCCCCTCGTAAGAAGAACCCCTTGGTTATTCTTTATGATGTGCCAAAGTCCATAACGGACGAGGACCTGTGTAAGACGATCTATGAGCAAAACTTTGACTCAGAAGGCAACATGGAAACTTTCCTAAAAGACTTTAAACTTAGGTTTAAAACTGGGCCTAAAGATAAAGATACAGTCCACCACGTAGCAGAAGTTACAGGATCCCTATGGAGGAAATTGACAGCTATGGGCAGGGTATACATAGGTTTTCACTCTGTTAATGTCAAGGACTACCTTGTTGTCCCCCGGTGTCAGAACTGTGGGGATATTGATCACATACACAAATACTGTAGTAGGAAACCTGCTTGCTCCAGATGCGGAGAGGAGGAACATATGAGGAAGGAATGTAAGAAGTCCGTGGTGTGCATTCCATGCACACGGAGAGGAAAGAAAACCTGTGGTATGGCAGGAAGAAACTGCCCGACCTACAAACTGCTAGAGCAAAGACTCATATCCCGAATTGACTATGGCTGATGCTGGTAACATAAGAAAGACGAACATCAAAAGGAAGTCTCCCAGCAAAAGAAAAAGGGACGCTGGAAGGGCAGAAAGATTTAATAAATTTTTGAAGTCTCTAAAACAAATGCAAGAACGAAAAGCAACGATGATTGACTTCAGTACACAAACTGACTCTGATCCGAGACTCAAAGATATAAGAGAAATAATGCAAGAAATAAAAGAGATTGAGGTAATTGTAGATGACTTCTGGACTGCTAGTGAGTCTCCACCCTCAACATCTCCAGCTCCTCACTCAAAATTAAACCCTGAAGCTGAAACTTTCGTTTCAAAGCTTGAATTAAAAGGGACACAGGAAGTAAAAATGGTTGATCTCTGTATTCAAACAGAACCTGAAGAAGAAAATGAGGAGCATGACGAAAAAGCAGTTAACCCAGGCTCACAGCCTCAATCATTACCCGGAAGGAACAGCTCTGCTCCTGTCCCAGGGAGTCTTCCAACTTTTACCCTGCAAGACAGCACAGTCACAAGCACCACTACGAGTACAAGTATGGCACAGCTGCAAGGCGATAAACCGGCTGTAGGAGCGGACCCAAGACGGGTCTATCCCAACCTGGAGTTCGCGATGCAGCTATCGCGTCTGGAGCAACCAGCGATCCTCACTACAGCGTTGAGGCACGTCGTACGCGTAGGTCATGAACATGGCAGAATGGTCACCTTCACGGCGATGGAGGCTGTAGATAGAATACAGCTGAAGTCAGTGAATCTTCCCACTGATTTCGGAGCCCTGCGTGACCTGCTGAAGAAAGTATTTGAGAGAAGAGGTGAAGAGTTCAAGCTGGACGAAATTTACGCACAGGCTGTCCTAGCTAATGGTAGAGTAGCATTCGACTTTAACAAATCATGGCCTGAATGTTACTTTCACACTTATTTTCCTTAATGACAACCCTAAATTCAATCACGGTAGGGCAGCTAAACACTCATAATAGTCGGCTGGTCATGCAGGAACTCCGAAAAGTAGTGGAGGAGAGGAGACTAGATGTAGTCTGTCTACAGGAGCCATACTACTGGGCCGGGCAAATATCATTCATGTCGAAAACATGGCAAACCATCTTTACAGGAGAGGAGCCAAGGGCGTTAATAGTAATAACAAATAAGGCCCTTAGAGCCACAAAAATAACGCAACTCTCTGATTGCCACTGTAACGTCACCGAGTTGCAGTCACCCGCCGGGATATTATATATTGTTAATATGTACTTTCAGTACGGGGGAAATTTCGAACATTTCATAGAACATCTCTCTAGGGTAATGATGGCGTTACGTGGGTGTAAGGTAATAGTCACAGCAGACATGAACGCGAAATCCCCCCTATGGCACAGCGGCACCAGGGACGAAAATGGTGAAAGGGCAGAGGAAGCAATAATGGCGTCACAGCTGGTGGTAGTAAATAAAGCAGGGAACCCCCCCACCTATGCGGGAGGAGGGGGACAAGGCACCAACATCGATGTGACGTTAGCAACGCCGAATGCTATAAACCTCATCCACAGCTGGAATGTGATAGAGCACGCTACCACAAGCGATCACAACTTGATTACTTTTTGCATAGGAGATGAAGAGTGCCGCTGGGACCTGGGGTGGGAGATTCAATACAACTTTCACAAGACAAATTGGGAATGCCTGGCTCAGGAGTGTGACGTTCCTCCGTTGCCTGAGGGTGGCCTGGATGTCGACAGGTACGCCGAAGAACTGGTAGGCTCCATCGTTAGGGCGGTAAAGGTCGCCGTGCCAACCAGGAGGAGGGCCGTGGCGGCCTCACCATCACCATGGACTGCCGAACTGGAAGGTATGCGTCGGTCTGTTAGACGGGCGAGGAGGTATTACCAGCGAAGTGCCGTCTGGCAAGAGAAGCAATACTGGCTGCAGCGTTACAGAGATGAGAAAGAAAATTTTCAAAGGGAATTAAAGGAAGTAAGAACAAGGAGTTGGGAGAAGTATGTGCTAAATCAGCTCGATACCGATCCCTGGGGAATACCCTACAAACTCGTAAGGGAAAAGGTTAAATCCCCCGCGGTTCTCTCGACCATCCGAGATGGAGACCGAGTGACAGAGTCGTGGAAGGAAACTGCTGAAGTTCTCCTGCGCACTCTGCTACCGGACGATGATGAACATGATGATGATGACTCTCAAAGGCAAATCCGCAGGGAGGATTCTCTAGAATATACCAATAATACTAGAGTGTACCCTTTCTCTGAAGCAGAAGTCGCAGCACATATCAGATCATTAAAGAAGGGGAAGGCGCCAGGACCGGACGGCATTGTAGCAGAGGTGGTACAGTTCCTCGCCCCACAGCTGGTGGCTCCTCTAACGCGGCTCTTCAATGAGTGTCTCACAGCTGGGAAATTTCCGAGAGTATGGAAGACTGCAAATGTAGTAATCATACAAAAAGGAAAGGACAAGGACCCCTTGGATCCCAAATCCTATAGACCTATATGCCTGCTAGACACCATGGGGAAGCTGCTGGAGAGGCTGCTGGCGGACAGACTGACCGCACATAGGATGCTGCGTGGAATGAGTCACAGGCAGTTCGGCTTTAGGCCGGGGCGATCAGCGTCTGAAGCAATCGCCCTGGCGGCTGAGGTCTGTGGCTCATCCACGCACAAGTATGTCGTAGGCATCATGGTGGACATCAGTGGCGCCTTTGACAACCTCTGGTGGCCCTCGCTCTTCTCACGTTTGCGTGAGATGGAGTGTCCAGGGCCCCTGTATGGCTGTCTGAGGAGCTATTGCATGGACAGGGAGGTCTGGCTATCATCGCCTAGCGAGAGAGTAAGTAAGACCTGTACGAAGGGGTGCCCCCAGGGATCGGTCCTGGGGCCACTCTTTTGGGACGTAAACATAGAGCCCCTGTTAGTCAGGTTACAACAATGTAGAGATGTGCTAGACGTGATAGCCTACGCTGACGACCTCCTCCTGCTGGTAGGTGGCCGTAGCCGAGAAGACTTAGAGCCAAAAGTGGAAAGGTCAATGCAAATTCTCCAGGAATGGTGCCGAGAGGCAAAAATGAAAATTGCACCACACAAATCAACATATCTTCTACTAAAAGGCAGTCTGATAAGAAATCCAACTGTCAGGATTGCGGGAGCCCCAGTTCTCCGGCGACGCGAAGCTAGGTATCTTGGAGTAGTAATAGACGAAAAATGGAATTACGCGACGCATATAGAAATGATCGCACAGCGCGCGATAGAAATCCTTAATAACTTAATAAACATAGGACACAAAAGATTTCACTTACCCCCCCACCTTATAAAATTATATCATAATAGTATTCTGACTTCCTTAGTAGGGTATGCCAGCGGGGTCTGGGCACACAGGCTCACGAGGGTGGCGCCTGCCATGGCCGTGAGGAGGGTGCAGCGAAGTATGTTACTAAGGTCTGCTGGGGCATACAGAACTACTCCTGGGGGGGCGTTGCTAGTTATTATGGGATTATGTCCCCTTGATATAAAAATTAGGGAGCAGGCAGCGTGGTATTGGGTAACAAAGGGGAAAATTGAAAAGACTAGGGAAATCATGGGTGTGCAAGTAGGGGACAAATACGCAATCAAGAGAAGGGGGGAGGAACTATGGCAGAGTCAGTGGGAAGGGGAAGGAACAGGGAGACGAGTTTTTGAGTTACTTCCAGATGTTGCAGAAAGATTAAAAATGGGATACTTTCAACCAAGTAGGGGTCTGCTGCACTTCCTGACAGGACATGGGCCATATCCGGCATACCTTTGCCGATTTGGTAAACAGGCGACACCAGCGTGTGACTGTGGTGCTCCGGAAGGAACTCCCAAACACGTCATCTACAACTGCACGTTGTATGATGGAGTGGCAAGTGAACTTAGAGCGCAACTTCCTAGCCAAGATACATATACCTTGCTGCGGCGTGCCGACACTTTCAGAGTCCTCAACAGTGTGGCAAATGAGATCTCGATGAAAGTCATGAGGGACTTTATTAGGGCAAGGAACTAATCAAGTACCAAACCGAACTTGACCGAGCTGCACCTGCACTACCGCCAGGCGCGGATCTGGCCAGCCATTTCATGGCTGGAATCCGCCGCGTCTTCGGACAAGGATGGCAGGTGCACTACCCGGAATTGGAATTATCGCACAACTATTTTTTGAGTAGAAAGTAGCTTAAGTAAGAACTAGAAATACTAACATACTAACAAGGTAGGGACTGCAGTGAAGTAAAAGTCGTAGCCAGCCCAGTGCCAGGGGCACGCCCACTGGGGTTAGCTCGGTGGGCAGGCTAAATAACAGTAGGTTTGTATGCATAACTTCTGGCACATACTGTAACACTGCAGATCACACTAGATAGTCATGTAAGGTAGTCTAACAAGTAGCTTATTAATCATGCCCGTAGTTAGTGCCATACAAGTAATACACTGCCAATTAGTAGTTTGTAATAAGGACACACTAATTATTTGAGGTGGTGGGTTAATAGTATGGGAATAGTTTCTTGTATTTGACTTTTGTATCATACTTAGTTATATATTAAGATGTTGTATAATTAAATTAATGTTGTATTATTAATAAAGTTTTTTTTTTTTTTTAAAAAAAAAAATGCTTTATCTGCGCCATTCGCCTTAATCACATCTGAGAGTAAATCTTAAAAAAACGCCTGTCGCTAATTGTTCGTCATCACAGGTACTGTTTGCTATACGGCCACGACGCGCAACTGATTTCCAAAATTCATCTTTCTCCTGTGAGGATGGAACTTACGACCCCTGGTTTATTAGACCAGTGCTCTACCACTGAGCTAAAGAGGCGCGGCCTAGTGGTACTCTTGGGTACTTCGTCCTTACGGTCGTCTGCATCATCAGACTTTAGCTGACAACAATTCATATTATCGGCTAATATTTGCAGCTATGGCGACAAATTACTGCTTGGCTACACATCTGACACGTAACCGATGTGCTCTCCAAACCACAACACTTGCATTTCAGAACATGTCTTTTACACATGTCTACAAAATCACCTTCACCTTCAAATACAGTTTCCTTGCGACTGACAGAGACGTAGGCAAAGTTTAAAGTTGCTATTTCCATTAAATCTCGTTAATCAGAAAAACGGTTATTTACACCTGCAGCGGAACAAAATTCCGTTTTGCCCAGCGTCTGGCTCGAACCCACGACCCTGGGATTAAGTGTCTGACGCTCTACCGACTGAGATAGCCGGCTACCTCGGTGAATACTTGCCGGGTAGCACGTCACACAGTACTCGTTTGGGTTGGGTGGTCCCATACAGCATCTCTCCATGCTGCCTAATGTTTTCCTAACGTCACACTCGTCACGTACTTCACTTTTATGTCATAATCATTTCTGAGAGGCAAAGAAATTGCATGACAACAAGCAGAGCTAGTGGCGTCAAAATTAACACACATACTTTATGTGACTCAAAAGCCGAACGAGTTACTTTCCGACGTTGTTTTAGATGTGCAAATGCCAGTCAAAACTCGCGGTGTCGGCACTCTGCCGACCATTTCGCTAGTTAACACCGGTCTTGCTGTGTGTGTTTCAAGCTCAAGAGCATCTCCAAGCAAAAAATGGTCAACAGCAACATTCAGACGGTTTCGTACTGCTCAATTGCTACATTAAAACGGTATGTTTCTTTTTCAGAACTGGAAAAACACAAGCGTGACAGCATTCGAACCTGTAATCTTCAGAGCCGAAGTCCGACGCCTTATCCATTAGGCCACACAGTCACTGACGACCAACATTTACATGTATACGACTCATCTCGAAACGCTCACACCCCTGAGGATTTGTGTTTTCGTTCTACACAGCCGCTGCCCCTTGCTCTTTCCCACCCATTCGTTACATTCAACCTCTGACGAGACCGACCAAATATAGACTGAGAAACAAGACCACACAATTTGTGCATTCGGTATCGAAGGCAGGCCGTCCCTCGCCGCATTTGCTACGATGGCCATTTGCTACTTCTGCAGAAGCGGCGGCGGCGACGACGACGACGACGACGACGACGACGACGACGACGACGATGATCGCGAGAGACTCTGAGATATGTGAGAAATACATCTATAAAATGTAATTCAGACTGCCTCGTCCCACCTTATGCTGTACCGCTTTGGCAAATGCTTTATCTGCGCCATTCGCCTTAATCACATCTGAGAGTAAATCTTAAAAAAACGCCTGTCGCTAATTGTTCGTCATCACAGGTACTGTTTGCTATACGGCCACGACGCGCAACTGATTTCCAAAATTCATCTTTCTCCTGTGAGGATGGGACTTACGACCCCTGGTTTATTAGACCAGTGCTCTACCACTGAGCTAAAGAGGCGCGGCCTAGCGGTACTCTTGGGTACTTCGTCCTTACGGTCGTCTGCATCATCAGACTTTAGCTGACAACAATTCATATTATCGGCTAATATTTGCAGCTATGGCGACAAATTACTGCTTGGCTACACATCTGACACGTAACCGATGTGCTCTCCAAACCACAACACTTGCATTTCAGAACATGTCTTTTACACATGTCTACAAAATCACCTTCACCTTCAAATACAGTTTCCTTGCGACTGACAGAGACGTAGGCAAAGTTTAAAGTTGCTATTTCCATTAAATCTCGTTAATCAGAAAAACGGTAATTTACACCTGCAGCGGAACAAAATTCCGTTTCGCCCAGCGTCTGGCTCGAACCCACGACCCTGGGATTAAGTGTCTGACGCTCTACCGACTGAGATAGCCGGCTACCTCGGTGAATATTTGCCGGGTAGCACGTCACACAGTACTCGTTTGGGTTGGGTGGTCCCATACAGCATCTCTACATGCTGCCTAATGTTTTCCTAACGTCACACTCGTCACGCACTTCACTTTTATGTCATAATCATTTCTGAGAGGCAAAGAAATTGCATGACAACAAGCAGAGCTAGTGGCGTCAAAATTAACACACATACTTTATGTGACTCAAAAGCCGAACGAGTTACTTTCCGACGTTGTTTTAGATGTGCAAGTGCCAGTCAAAACTCGCGGTGTCGGCACTCTGCCGACCATTTCGCTAGTTAACACCGGTCTTGCTGTGTGTGTTTCAAGCTCAAGAGCATCTCCAAGCAAAAAATGGTCAACAGCAACATTCAGACGGTTTCGTACTGCTCAATTGCTACATTAAAACGGTATGTTTCTTTTTCAGAACTGGAAAAACACAAGCGTGACAGCATTCGAACCTGTAATCTTCAGAGCCGAAGTCCGACGCCTTATCCATTAGGCCACACGGTCACTGACGACCAACATTTACATGTATACGACTCATCTCGAAACGCTCACACCCCTGAGGATTTGTGTTTTCGTTCTACACAGCCGCTGCCCCTTGCTCTTTCCCACTTATTCGTTACATTCAACCTCTGACGAGACCGACCAAATATAGACTGAGAAACAAGACCACACACTTTGTGCATTCGGAATCGAAGGCAGGGCGTCCCTCGCCGCATTTGCTACGATGGCCATTTGCTACTTCTGCAGAAGCGGCGGCGGCGGCGACGACGACAAAGACGACGACGACGACGACGACGACGAAGATCGCGAGAGACTCTGAGATATGTGAGAAATACATCTATAAAATGTAATTCAGACTGCCTCGTCCCACCTTATGCTGTACCGCTTTGGCAAATGCTTTATCTGCGCCATTCGCCTTAATCACATCTGAGAGTAAATCTTAAAAAAACGCCTGTCGCTAATTGTTCGTCATCACAGGTACTGTTTGCTATACGGCCACGACGCGCAACTGATTTCCAAAATTCATCTTTCTCCTGTGAGAATGGAACTTACGACCCCTGGTTTATTAGACCAGTGCTCTACCACTGAGCTAAAGAGGCGCGGCCTAGCGGTACTCTTGGGTACTTCGTCCTTACAGTCGTCTGCATCATCAGACTTTAGCTGACAACAATTCATATTATCGGCTAATATTTGCAGCTATGGCGACAAATTACTGCTTGGCTACACATCTGACACGTAACCGATGTGCTCTCCAAACCACAACACTTGCATTTCAGAACATGTCTTTTACACATGTCTACAAAATCACCTTCACCTTCAAATACAGTTTCCTTGCGACTGACAGAGACGTAGGCAAAGTTTAAAGTTGCTATTTCCATTAAATCTCGTTAATCAGAAAAACGGTTATTTACACCTGCAGCGGAACAAAATTCCGTTTCGCCCAGCGTCTGGCTCGAACCCACGACCCTGGGATTAAGTGTCTGACGCTCTACCGACTGAGATAGCCGGCTACCTCGGTGAATACTTGCCGGGTAGCACGTCACACAGTACTCGTTTGGGTTGGGTGGTCCCATACAGCATCTCTCCATGCTGCCTATTGTTTTCCTAACGTCACACTCGTCACGTACTTCACTTTTATGTCATAATCATTTCTGAGAGGCAAAGAAATTGCATGACAACAAGCAGAGCTAGTGGCGTCAAAATTAACACACATACTTTATGTGACTCAAAAGCCGAACGAGTTACTTTCCGACGTTGTTTTAGATGTGCAAATGCCAGTCAAAACTCGCGGTGTCGGCACTCTGCCGACCATTTCGCTAGTTAACACCGGTCTTGCTGTGTGTGTTTCAAGCTCAAGAGCATCTCCAAGCAAAAAATGGTCAACAGCAACATTCAGACGGTTTCGTACTGCTCAATTGCTACATTAAAACGGTATGATTCTTTTTCAGAACTGGAAAAACACAAGCGTGACAGCATTCGAACCTGTAATCTTCAGAGCCGAAGTCCGACGCCTTATCCATTAGGCCACACAGTCACTGACGACCAACATTTACATGTATACGACTCATCTCGAAACGCTCACACCCCTGAGGATATGTGTTTTCGTTCTACACAGCCGCTGCCCCTTGCTCTTTCCCACCCATTCGTTACATTCAACCTCTGACGAGACCGACCAAATATGGACTGAGAAACAAGACCACACAATTTGTGCATTCGGAATCGAAGGCAGGCCGTCCCTCGCCGCATTTGCTACGATGGCCATTTGCTACTTCTGCAGAAGCGGCGGCGGCGACCGCTTTGGCAAATGCTTTATCTGCGCCATTCGCCTTAATCACATCTGAGAGTAAATCTTAAAAAAACGCCTGTCGCTAATTGTTCGTCATCACAGGTACTGTTTGCTATACGGCCACGACGCGCAACTGATTTCCAAAATTCATCTTTCTCCTGGGAGGATGGAACTTACGACCCCTGGTTTATTAGACCAGTGCTCTACCACTGAGCTAAAGAGGCGCGGCCTAGCGGTACTTTTGGGTACTTCGTCCTTACGGTCGTCTGCATCATCAGACTTTAGCTGACAACAATTCATATTATCGGCTAATATTTGCAGCTATGGCGACAAATTACTGCTTGGCTACACATCTGACACGTAACCGATGTGCTCTCCAAACCACAACACTTGCATTTCAGAACATGTCTTTTACACATGTCTCCAAAATCACCTTCACCTTCAAATACAGTTTTCTTGCGACTGACAGAGACGTAGGCAAAGTTTAAAGTTGCTATTTCCATTAAATCTCGTTAATCAGAAAAACGGTAATTTACACCTGCAGCGGAATAAAATTCCGTTTCGCCCAGCGTCTGGCTCGAAGCCACGACCCTGAGATTAAGTGTCTGACGCTCTACCGACTGAGATAGCCGGCTACCTCGGTGAATACTTGCCGGGTAGCACGTCACACAGTACTCGTTTTGGTTGGGTGGTCCCATACAGCATCTCTCCATGCTGCCTAATGTTTTCCTAACGTCACACTCGTCACGTACTTCACTTTTATGTCATAATCATTTCTGAGAGGCAAAGAAATTGCATGACAACAAGCAGAGCTAGTGGCGTCAAAATTAACACACATACTTTATGTGACTCAAAAGCCGAACGAGTTACTTTCCGACGTTGTTTTAGATGTGCAAATGCCAGTCAAAACTCGCGGTGTCGGCACTCTGCCGACCATTTCGCTAGTTAACACCGGTCTTGCTGTGTGTGTTTCAAGCTCAAGAGCATCTCCAAGCAAAAAATGGTCAACAGCAACATTCAGACGGTTTCGTACTGCTCAATTGCTACATTAAAACGGTATGTTTCTTTTTCAGAACTGGAAAAACACAAGCGTGACAGCATTCGAACCTGTAATCTTCAGAGCCGAAGTCCGACGCCTTATCCATTAGGCCACACGGTCACTGACGACCAACATTTACATGTATACGACTCATCTCGAAACGCTCACACCCCTGAGGATATGTGTTTTCGTTCTACACAGCCGCTGCCCCTTGCTCTTTCCCACCCATTCGTTACATTCAACCTCTGACGAGACCGACCAAATATAGACTGAGAAACAAGACCACACAATTTGTGCATTCGGAATCGAAGGCAGGCCGTCCCTCGCCGCATTTGCTACGATGGCCATTTGCTACTTCTGCAGAAGCGGCGGCGGCGACGACGACGACGACGACGACGACGAAGATCGCGAGAGGCTCTGAGATATGTGAGAAATACATCTATAAAATGTAATTCAGACTGCCTCGTCCCACCTTATGCTGTACCGCTTTGGCAAATGCTTTATCTGCGCCATTCGCCTTAATCACATCTGAGAGTAAATCTTAAAAAAACGCCTGTCGCTAATTGTTCGTCATCACAGGTACTGTTTGCTATACGGCCACGACGCGCAACTGATTTCCAAAATTCATCTTTCTCCTGGGAGGATGGAACTTACGACCCCTGGTTTATTAGACCAGTGCTCTACCACTGAGCTAAAGAGGCGCGGCCTAGCGGTACTTTTGGGTACTTCGTCCTTACGGTCGTCTGCATCATCAGACTTTAGCTGACAACAATTCATATTATCGGCTAATATTTGCAGCTATGGCGACAAATTACTGCTTGGCTACACATCTGACACGTAACCGATGTGCTCTCCAAACCACAACACTTGCATTTCAGAACATGTCTTTTACACATGTCTACAAAATCACCTTCACCTTCAAATACAGTTTCCTTGCGACTGACAGAGACGTAGGCAAAGTTTAAAGTTGCTATTTCCATTAAATCTCGTTAATCAGAAAAACGGTAATTTACACCTGCAGCGGAACAAAATTCCGTTTCGCCCAGCGTCTGGCTCGAACCCACGGCCCTGAGATTAAGTGTCTGACGCTCTACCGACTGAGATAGCCGGCTACCTCGGTGAATACTTGCCGGGTAGCACGTCACACAGTACTCGTTTGGGTTGGGTGGTCCCATACAGCATCTCTCCATGCTGCCTAATGTTTTCCTAACGTCACACTCGTCACGTACTTCACTTTTATGTCATAATCATTTCTGAGAGGCAAAGAAATTGCATGACAACAAGCAGAGCTAGTGGCGTCAAAATTAACACACATACTTTATGTGACTCAAAAGCCGAACGAGTTACTTTCCGACGTTGTTTTAGATGTGCAAATGCCAGTCAAAACTCGTGGTGTCGGCACTCTGCCGACCATTTCGCTAGTTAACACCGGTCTTGCTGTGTGTGTTTCAAGCTCAAGAGCATCTCCAAGCAAAAAATGGTCAACAGCAACATTCAGACGGTTTCGTACTGCTCAATTGCTACATTAAAACGGTATGTTTCTTTTTCAGAACTGGAAAAACACAAGCGTGACAGCATTCGAACCTGTAATCTTCAGAGCCGAAGTCCGACGCCTTATCCATTAGGCCACACGGTCACTGACGACCAACATTTACATGTATACGACTCATCTCGAAACGCTCACACCCCTGAGGATTTGTGTTTTCGTTCTACACAGCCGCTGCCCCTTGCTCTTTCCCACTTATTCGTTACATTCAACCTCTGACGAGACCGACCAAATATAGACTGAGAAACAAGACCACACACTTTGTGCTTTCGGAATCAAAGGCAGGGCGTCCCTCGCCGCATTTGCTACGATGGCCATTTGCTACTTCTGCAGAAGCGGCGGCGGCGACGACGACGACGACGACGACGACGACGACGAAGATCGCGAGAGACTCTGAGATATGTGAGAAATACATCTATAAAATGTAATTCAGACTGCCTCGTCCCACCTTATGCTGTACCGCTTTGGCAAATGCTTTATCTGCGCCATTCGCCTTAATCACATCTGAGAGTAAATCTTAAAAAAACGCCTGTCGCTAATTGTTCGTCATCACAGGTACTGTTTGCTATACGGCCACGACGCGCAACTGATTTCCAAAATTCATCTTTCTCCTGGGAGGATGGAACTTACGACCCCTGGTTTATTAGACCAGTGCTCTACCACTGAGCTAAAGAGGCGCGGCCTAGCGGTACTTTTGGGTACTTCGTCCTTACGGTCGTCTGCATCATCAGACTTTAGCTGACAACAATTCATATTATCGGCTAATATTTGCAGCTATGGCGACAAATTACTGCTTGGCTACACATCTGACACGTAACCGATGTGCTCTCCAAACCACAACACTTGCATTTCAGAACATGTCTTTTACACATGTCTACAAAATCACCTTCACCTTCAAATACAGTTTCCTTGCGACTGACAGAGACGTAGGCAAAGTTTAAAGTTGCTATTTCCATTAAATCTCGATAATCAGAAAAACGGTAATTTACACCTGCAGCGGAATAAAATTCCGTTTCGCCCAGCGTCTGGCTCGAACCCACGACCCTGAGATTAAGTGTCTGACGCTCTACCGACTGAGATAGCCGGCTACCTCGGTGAATACTTGCCGGGTAGCACGTCACACAGTACTCGTTTGGGTTGGGTGGTCCCATACAGCATCTCTCCATGCTGCCTAATGTTTTCCTAACGTCACACTCGTCACGTACTTCACTTTTATGTCATAATCATTTCTGAGAGGCAAAGAAATTGCATGACAACAAGCAGAGCTAGTGGCGTCAAAATTAACACACATACTTTATGTGACTTAAAAGCCGAACGAGTTACTTTCCGACGTTGTTTTAGATGTGCAAATGCCAGTCAAAACTCGTGGTGTCGGCACTCTGCCGACCATTTCGCTAGTTAACACCGGTCTTGCTGTGTGTGTTTCAAGCTCAAGAGCATCTCCAAGCAAAAAATGGTCAACAGCAACATTCAGACGGTTTCGTACTGCTCAATTGCTACATTAAAACGGTATGTTTCTTTTTCAGAACTGGAAAAACACAAGCGTGACAGCATTCGAACCTGTAATCTTCAGAGCCGAAGTCCGACGCCTTATCCATTAGGCCACACGGTCACTGACGACCAACATTTACATGTATACGACTCATCTCGAAACGCTCACACCCCTGAGGATTTGTGTTTTCGTTCTACACAGCCGCTGCCCCTTGCTCTTTCCCACTTATTCGTTACATTCAACCTCTGACGAGACCGACCAAATATAGACTGAGAAACAAGACCACACACTTTGTGCTTTCGGAATCAAAGGCAGGGCGTCCCTCGCCGCATTTGCTACGATGGCCATTTGCTACTTCTGCAGAAGCGGCGGCGGCGACGACGACGACGACGACGACGACGACGACGAAGATCGCGAGAGACTCTGAGATATGTGAGAAATACATCTATAAAATGTAATTCAGACTGCCTCGTCCCACCTTATGCTGTACCGCTTTGGCAAATGCTTTATCTGCGCCATTCGCCTTAATCACATCTGAGAGTAAATCTTAAAAAAACGCCTGTCGCTAATTGTTCGTCATCACAGGTACTGTTTGCTATACGGCCACGACGCGCAACTGATTTCCAAAATTCATCTTTCTCCTGGGAGGATGGAACTTACGACCCCTGGTTTATTAGACCAGTGCTCTACCACTGAGCTAAAGAGGCGCGGCCTAGCGGTACTTTTGGGTACTTCGTCCTTACGGTCGTCTGCATCATCAGACTTTAGCTGACAACAATTCATATTATCGGCTAATATTTGCAGCTATGGCGACAAATTACTGCTTGGCTACACATCTGACACGTAACCGATGTGCTCTCCAAACCACAACACTTGCATTTCAGAACATGTCTTTTACACATGTCTACAAAATCACCTTCACCTTCAAATACAGTTTCCTTGCGACTGACAGAGACGTAGGCAAAGTTTAAAGTTGCTATTTCCATTAAATCTCGATAATCAGAAAAACGGTAATTTACACCTGCAGCGGAATAAAATTCCGTTTCGCCCAGCGTCTGGCTCGAACCCACGACCCTGAGATTAAGTGTCTGACGCTCTACCGACTGAGATAGCCGGCTACCTCGGTGAATACTTGCCGGGTAGCACGTCACACAGTACTCGTTTGGGTTGGGTGGTCCCATACAGCATCTCTCCATGCTGCCTAATGTTTTCCTAACGTCACACTCGTCACGTACTTCACTTTTATGTCATAATCATTTCTGAGAGGCAAAGAAATTGCATGACAACAAGCAGAGCTAGTGGCGTCAAAATTAACACACATACTTTATGTGACTTAAAAGCCGAAAGAGTTACTTTCCGACGTTGTTTTAGATGTGCAAATGCCAGTCAAAACTCGTGGTGTCGGCACTCTGCCGACCATTTCGCTAGTTAACACCGGTCTTGCTGTGTGTGTTTCAAGCTCAAGAGCATCTCCAAGCAAAAAATGGTCAACAGCAACATTCAGACGGTTTCGTACTGCTCAATTGCTACATTAAAACGGTATGTTTCTTTTTCAGAACTGGAAAAACACAAGCGTGACAGCATTCGAACCTGTAATCTTCAGAGCCGAAGTCCGACGCCTTATCCATTAGGCCACACGGTCACTGACGACCAACATTTACATGTATACGACTCATCTCGAAACGCTCACACCCCTGAGGATTTGTGTTTTCGTTCTACACAGCCGCTGCCCCTTGCTCTTTCCCACTTATTCGTTACATTCAACCTCTGACGAGACCGACCAAATATAGACTGAGAAACAAGACCACACACTTTGTGCATTCGGAATCGAAGGCAGGGCGTCCCTCGCCGCATTTGCTACGATGGCCATTTGCTACTTCTGCAGAAGCGGCGGCGGCGACGACGACGACGACGACGACGACGACGACGACGACGAAGATCGCGAGAGACTCTGAGATATGTGAGAAATACATCTATAAAATGTAATTCAGACTGCCTCGTCCCACCTTATGCTGTACCGCTTTGGCAAATGCTTTATCTGCGCCATTCGCCTTAATCACATCTGAGAGTAAATCTTAAAAAAACGCCTGTCGCTAATTGTTCGTCATCACAGGTACTGTTTGCTATACGGCCACGACGCGCAACTGATTTCTAAAATTCATCTTTCTCCTGGGAGGATGGAACTTACGACCCCTGGTTTATTAGACCAGTGCTCTACCACTGAGCTAAAGAGGCGCGGCCTAGCGGTACTTTTGGGTACTTCGTCCTTACGGTCGTCTGCATCATCAGACTTTAGCTGACAACAATTCATATTATCGGCTAATATTTGCAGCTATGGCGACAAATTACTGCTTGGCTACACATCTGACACGTAACCGATGTGCTCTCCAAACCACAACACTTGCATTTCAGAACATGTCTTTTACACATGTCTACAAAATCACCTTCACCTTCAAATACAGTTTCCTTGCGACTGACAGAGACGTAGGCAAAGTTTAAAGTTGCTATTTCCATTAAATCTCGTTAATCAGAAAAACGGTAATTTACACCTGCAGCGGAATAAAATTCCGTTTCGCCCAGCGTCTGGCTCGAACCCACGACCCTGAGATTAAGTGTCTGACGCTCTACCGACTGAGATAGCCGGCTACCTCGGTGAATATTTGCCGGGTAGCACGTCACACAGTACTCGTTTGGGTTGGGTGGTCCCATACAGCATCTCCCCATGCTGCCTGATGTTTTCCTAACGTCACACTCGTCACGTACTTCACTTTTATGTCATAATCATTTCTGAGAGTCAAAGAAATTGCATGACAACAAGCAGAGCTAGTGGCGTCAAAATTAACACACATACTTTATGTGACTCAAAAGCCGAACGAGTTACTTTCCGACGTTGTTTTAGATGTGCAAATGCCAGTCAAAACTCGCGGTGTCGGCACTCTGCCGACCATTTCGCTAGTTAACACCGGTCTTGCTGTGTGTGTTTCAAACTCAAGAGCATCTCCAAGCAAAAAATGGTCAACAGCAACATTCAGACGGTTTCGTACTGCTCAATTGCTACATTAAAACGGTATGTTTCTTTTTCAGAACTGGAAAAACACAAGCGTGACAGCATTCGAACCTGTAATCTTCAGAGCCGAAGTCCGACGCCTTATCCATTAGGCCACACGGTCACTGACGACCAACATTTACATGTATACGACTCATCTCGAAACGCTCACACCCCTGAGGATTTGTGTTTTCGTTCTACACAGCCGCTGCCCCTTGCTCTTTCCCACCCATTCGTTACATTCAACCTCTGACGAAACCGACCAAATATAGACTGAGAAACAAGACCACACAATTTGTGCATTCGGAATCGAAGGCAGGCAGTCCCTCGCCGCATTTGCTACGATGGCCATTTGCTACTTCTGCAGAAGCGGCGGCGACGACGACGACGACGACGAAGATCGCGAGAGACTCTGAGATATGTGAGAAATACATCTATAAAATGTAATTCAGACTGCCTCGTCCCACCTTATGCTGTACCGCTTTGGCAAATGCTTTATCTGCGCCATTCGCCTTAATCACATCTGAGAGTAAATCTTAAAAAAACGCCTGTCGCTAATTGTTCGTCATCACAGGTACTGTTTGCTATACGGCCACGACGCGCAACTGATTTCCGAAATTCATCTTTCTCCTGTGAGGATGGGACTTACGACCCCTGGTTTATTAGACCAGTGCTCTACCACTGAGCTAAAGAGGCGCGGCCTAGCGGTACTCTTGGGTACTTCGTCCTTACGGTCGTCTGCATCATCAGACTTTAGGCGACAACAATTCATATTATCGGCTAATATTTGCAGCTATGGCGACAAATTACTGCTTGGCTACACATCTGACACGTAACCGATGTGCTCTCCAAACCACAACACTTGCATTTCAGAACATGTCTTTTACACATGTCTACAAAATCACCTTCACCTTCAAATACAGTTTCCTTGCGACTGACAGAGACGTAGGCAAAGTTTAAAGTTGCTATTTCCATTAAATCTCGTTAATCAGAAAAACGGTAATTTACACCTGCAGCGGAACAAAATTCCGTTCCGCCCAGCGTCTGGCTCGAACCCACGACCCTGGGAATAAGAGTCTGACGCTCTACCGACTGAGATAGCCGGCTACCTCGGTGAATACTTGCCGGGTAGCACGTCACACAGTACTCGTTTGGGTTGGGTGGTCCCATACAGAATCTCTCCATGCTGCCTAATGTTTTCCTAACGTCACACTCGTCACGTACTTCACTTTTATGTCATAATCATTTCTGAGAGGCAAAGAAATTGCATGACAACAAGCAGAGCTAGTGGCGTCAAAATTAACACACATACTTTATGTGACTCAAAAGCCGAACGAGTTACTTTCCGACGTTGTTTTAGATGTGCAAGTGCCAGTCAAAACTCGCGGTGTCGGCACTCTGCCGACCATTTCGTTAGTTAACACCGGTCTTGCTGTGTGTGTTTCAAGCTCAAGAGCATCTCCAAGCAAAAAATGGTCAACAGCAACATTCAGACGGTTTCGTACTGCTCAATTGCTACATTAAAACGGTATGTTTCTTTTTCAGAACTGGAAAAACACAAGTGTGACAGCATTCGAACCTGTAATCTTCAGATATGAAGTCCGACGCCTTATCCATTAGACCACACGGTCACTGACGATCAACATTTACATGTATACGACTCATCTCGAAACGCTCACACCCCTGAGGATTTGTGTTTTCGTTCTACACAGCCGCTGCCCCTTGCTCTTTCCCACCCATTCGTTACATTCAACCTCTGACGAGACCGACCAAATATAGACTGAGAAACAAGACCACACAATTTGTGCATTCGGAATCGAAGGCAGGCCGTCCCTCGCCGCATTTGCTACGATGGCCATTTGCTACTTCTGCAGAAGCGGCGGCGGCGACGACGACGACGACGACGACGACGACGACGAAGATCGCAAGAGACTCTGAGATATGTGAGAAATACATCTTTAAAATGTAATTCAGACTGCCTCGTCCCACCTTATGCTGTACCGCTTTGGCAAATGCTTTATCTGCGCCATTCGCCTTAATCACATCTGAGAGTAAATCTTAAAAAAACGCCTGTCGCTAATTGTTCGTCATCACAGGTACTGTTTGCTATACGGCCACGACGCGCAACTGATTTCCAAAATTCATCTTTCTCCTGTGAGGATGGGACTTACGACCCCTGGTTTATTAGACCAGTGCTCTACCACTGAGCTAAAGAGGCGCGGCCTAGCGGTACTCTTGGGTACTTAGTCCTTACGGTCGTCTGCATCATCAGACTTTAGCTGACAACAATTCATATTATCGGCTAATATTTGCAGCTATGGCGACAAATTACTGCTTGGCTACACATCTGACACGTAACCGATGTGCTCTCCAAACCACAACACTTGCATTTCAGAACATGTCTTTTACACATGTCTACAAAATCACCTTCACCTTCAAATACAGTTTCCTTGCGACTGACAGAGACGTAGGCAAAGTTTAAAGTTGCTATTTCCATTAAATCTCGTTAATCAGAAAAACGGTAATTTACACCTGCAGCGGAACAAAATTCCGTTTCGCCCAGCGTCTGGCTCGAACCCACGACCCTGGGATTAAGTGTCTGACGCTCTACCGACTGAGATAGCCGGCTACCTCGGTGAATATCTGCCGGGTAGCACGTCACACAGTACTCGTTTGGGTTGGGTGGTCCCATACAGCATCTCTACATGCTGCCTAATGTTTTCCTAACGTCACACTCGTCACGCACTTCACTTTTATGTCATAATCATTTCTGAGAGGCAAAGAAATTGCATGACAACAAGCAGAGCTAGTGGCGTCAAAATTAACACACATACTTTATGTGACTCAAAAGCCGAACGAGTTACTTTCCGACGTTGTTTTAGATGTGCAAGTGCCAGTCAAAACTCGCGGTGTCGGCACTCTGCCGACCATTTCGCTAGTTAACACCGGTCTTGCTGTGTGTGTTTCAAGCTCAAGAGCATCTCCAAGCAAAAAATGGTCAACAGCAACATTCAGACGGTTTCGTACTGCTCAATTGCTACATTAAAACGGTACGTTTCTTTTTCAGAACTGGAAAAACACAAGCGTGACAGCATTCGAACCTGTAATCTTCAGATATGAAGTCCGACGCCTTATCCATTAGACCACACGGTCACTGACGATCAACATTTACATGTATACGACTCATCTCGAAACGCTCACACCCCTGAGGATTTGTGTTTTCGTTCTACACAGCCGCTGCCCCTTGCTCTTTCCCACCCATTCGTTACATTCAACCTCTGACGAGACCGACCAAATATAGACTGAGAAACAAGACCACACAATTTGTGCATTCGGAATCGAAGGCAGGCCGTCCCTCGCCGCATTTGCTACGATGGCCATTTGCTACTTCTGCAGAAGCGGCGGCGGCGACGACGACGACGACGACGACGACGACGACGACGACGACGACGACGACGAAGATCGCGAGAGACTCTGAGATATGTGAGAAATACATCTATAAAATGTAATTCAGACTGCCTCGTCCCACCTTATGCTGTACCGCTTTGGCAAATGCTTTATCTGCGCCATTCGCCTTAATCACATCTGAGAGTAAATCTTAAAAAAACGCCTGTCGCTAATTGTTCGTCATCACAGGTACTGTTTGCTATACGGCCACGACGCGCAACTGATTTCCGAAATTCATCTTTCTCCTGTGAGGATGGGACTTACGACCCCTGGTTTATTAGACCAGTGCTCTACCACTGAGCTAAAGAGGCGCGGCCTAGCGGTACTCTTGGGTACTTCGTCCTTACGGTCGTCTGCATCATCAGACTTTAGCTGACAACAATTCATATTATCGGCTAATATTTGCAGCTATGGCGACAAATTACTGCTTGGCTACACATCTGACACGTAACCGATGTGCTCTCCAAACCACAACACTTGCATTTCAGAACATGTCTTTTACACATGTCTACAAAATCACCTTCACCTTCAAATACAGTTTCCTTGCGACTGACAGAGACGTAGGCAAAGTTTAAAGTTGCTATTTCCATTAAATCTCGTTAATCAGAAAAACGGTAATTTACACCTGCAGCGGAACAAAATTCCGTTTCGCCCAGCGTCTGGCTCGAACCCACGACCCTGGGATTAAGTGTCTGACGCTCTACCGACTGAGATAGCCGGCTACCTCGGTGAATATTTGCCGGGTAGCACGTCACACAGTACTCGTTTGGGTTGGGTGGTCCCATACAGCATCTCTACATGCTGCCTAATGTTTTCCTAACGTCACACTCGTCACGCACTTCACTTTTATGTCATAATCATTTCTGAGAGGCAAAGAAATTGCATGACAACAAGCAGAGCTAGTGGCGTCAAAATTAACACACATACTTTATGTGACTCAAAAGCCGAACGAGTTACTTTCCGACGTTGTTTTAGATGTGCAAGTGCCAGTCAAAACTCGCGGTGTCGGCACTCTGCCGACCATTTCGCTAGTTAACACCGGTCTTGCTGTGCGTGTTTCAAGCTCAAGAGCATCTCCAAGCAAAAAATGGTCAACAGCAACATTCAGACGGTTTCGTGCTGCTCAATTGCTACATTAAAACGGTATGTTTCTTTTTCAGAACTGGAAAAACACAAGCGTGACAGCATTCGAACCTGTAATCTTCAGAGCCGAAGTCCGACGACTTATCCATTAGGCCACACGGTCACTGACGACCAACATTTACATGTATACGACTCATCTCGAAACGCTCACACCCCTGAGGATTTGTGTTTTCGTTCTACACAGCCGCTGCCCCTTGCTCTTTCCCACTTATTCGTTACATTCAACCTCTGACGAGACCGACCAAATATAGACTGAGAAACAAGACCACACACTTTGTGCATTCGGAATCGAAGGCAGGGCGTCTCTCGCCGCATTTGCTACGATGGCCATTTGCTACTTCTGCAGAAGCGGCGGCGGCGACGACGACGACGACGACGACGACGACGACGACGACGAAGATCGCGAGAGACTCTGAGATATGTGAGAAATACATCTATAAAATGTAATTCAGACTGCCTCGTCCCACCTTATGCTGTACCGCTTTGGCAAATGCTTTATCTGCGCCATTCGCCTTAATCACATCTGAGAGTAAATCTTAAAAAAACGCCTGTCGCTAATTGTTCGTCATCACAGGTACTGTTTGCTATACGGCCACGACGCGCAACTGATTTCCAAAATTCATCTGTCTCCTGGGAGGATGGAACTTACGACCCCTGGTTTATTAGACCAGTGCTCTACCACTGAGCTAAAGAGGCGCGGCCTAGCGGTACTTTTGGGTACTTCGTCCTTACGGTCGTCTGCATCATCAGACTTTAGCTGACAACAATTCATATTATCGGCTAATATTTGCAGCTATGGCGACAAATTACTGCTTGGCTACACATCTGACACGTAACCGATGTGCTCTCCAAACCACAACACTTGCATTTCAGAACATGTCTTTTACACATGTCTACAAAATCACCTTCACCTTCAACTACAGTTTCCTTGCGACTGACAGAGACGTAGGCAAAGTTTAAAGTTGCTATTTCCATTAAATCTCGTTAATCAGAAAAACGGTAATTTACACCTGCAGCGGAACAAAATTCCGTTTCGCCCAGCGTCTGGCTCGAACCCACGACCCTTAGATTAAGTGTCTGACGCTCTACCGACTGAGATAGCCGGCTACCTCGGTGAATACTTGCCGGGTAGCACGTCACACAGTACTCGTTTTGGTTGGGTGGTCCCATACAGCATCTCTCCATGCTGCCTAATGTTTTCCTAACGTCACACTCGTCACGTACTTCACTTTTATGTCATAATCATTTCTGAGAGGCAAAGAAATTGCATGACAACAAGCAGAGCTAGTGGCGTCAAAATTAACACACATACTTTATGTGACTCAAAAGTCGAACGAGTTACTTTCCGACGTTGTTTTAGATGTGCAAATGCCAGTCAAAACTCGCGGTGTCGGCACTCTGCCGACCATTTCGCTAGTTAACACCGGTCTTACTGTGTGTGTTTCAAGCTCAAGAGCATCTCCAAGCAAAAAATGGTCAACAGCAACATTCAGACGGTTTCGTACTGCTCAATTGCTACATTAAAACGGTATGTTTCTTTTTCAGAACTGGAAAAACACAAGCGTGACAGCATTCGAACCTGTAATCTTCAGAGCCGAAGTCCGACGCCTTATCCATTAGGCCACACGGTCACTGACGACCAACATTTACATGTATACGACTCATCTCGAAACGCTCACACCCCTGAGGATTTGTGTTTTCGTTCTACACAGCCGCTGCCCCTTGCTCTTTCCCACCCATTCGTTACATTCAACCTCTGACGAGACCGACCAAATATAGACTGAGAAACAAGACCACACAATTTGTGCATTCGGAATCGAAGGCAGGCAGTCCCTCGCCGCATTTGCTACGATGGCCATTTGCTACTTCTGCAGAAGCGGCGACGACGACGACGACGACGACGACGACGACGACGACGAAGATCGCGAGAGACTCTGAGATATGTGAGAAATACATCTATAAAATGTAATTCAGACTGCCTCGTCCCACCTTATGCTGTACCGCTTTGGCAAATGCTTTATCTGCGCCATTCGCCTTAATCACATCTGAGAGTAAATCTTAAAAAAACGCCTGTCGCTAATTGTTCGTCATCACAGGTACTGTTTGCTATACGGCCACGACGCGCAACTGATTTCCAAAATTCATCTTTCTCCTGGGAGGATGGAACTTACGACCCCTGGTTTATTAGACCACTGCTCTACAACTGAGCTAAAGAGGCGCGGCCTAGCGGTACTTTTGGGTACTTCGTCCTTACGGTCGTCTGCATCATCAGACTTTAGCTGACAACAATTCATATTATCGGCTAATATTTGCAGCTATGGCGACAAATTACTGCTTGGCTACACATCTGACACGTAACCGATGTGCTCTCCAAACCACAACACTTGCATTTCAGAACATGTCTTTTACACATGTCTACAAAATCACCTTCACCTTCAAATACAGTTTCCTTGCGACTGACAGAGACGTAGGCAAAGTTTAAAGTTGCTATTTCCATTAAATCTCGTTAATCAGAAAAACGGTAATTTACACCTGCAGCGGAACAAAATTCCGTTTCGCCCAGCGTCTGGCTCGAACCCACGACCCTGAGATTAAGTGTCTGACGCTCTACCGACTGAGATAGCCGGCTACCTCGGTGAATACTTGCCGGGTAGCACGTCACACAGTACTCGTTTGGGTTGGGTGGTCCCATACAGCATCTCTCCATGCTGCCTAATGTTTTCCTAACGTCACACTCGTCACGTACTTCACTTTTATGTCATAATCATTTCTGAGAGGCAAAGAAATTGCATGACAACAAGCAGAGCTAGTGGCGTCACAATTAACACACATACTTTATGTGACTCAAAAGCCGAACGAGTTACTTTCCGACGTTGTTTTAGATGTGCAAATGCCAGTCAAAACTCGCGGTGTCGGCACTCTGCCGACCATTTCGCTAGTTAACACCGGTCTTGCTGTGTGTGTTTCAAGCTCAAGAGCATCTCCAAGCAAAAAATGGTCAACAGCAACATTCAGACGGTTTCGTACTGCTCAATTGCTACATTAAAACGGTATGTTTCTTTTTCAGAACTGGAAAAACACAAGCGTGACAGCATTCGAACCTGTAATCTTCAGAGCCGAAGTCCGACGCCTTATCCATTAGGCCACACGGTCACTGACGACCAACATTTACATGTATACGACTCATCTCGAAACGCTCACACCCCTGAGGATATTTGTTTTCGTTCTACACAGCCGCTGCCCCTTGCTCTTTCCCACCCATTCGTTACATTCAACCTCTGACGAGACCGACCAAATATAGACTGAGAAACAAGACCACACAATTTGTGCATTCGGAATCGAAGGCAGGCCGTCCCTCGCCGCATTTGCTACGATGGCCATTTGCTACTTCTGCAGAAGCGGCGGCGACGACGACGACGACGACGAAGATCGCGAGAGGCTCTGAGATATGTGAGAAATACATCTATAAAATGTAATTCAGACTGCCTCGTCCCACCTTATGCTGTACCGCTTTGGCAAATGCTTTATCTGCGCCATTCGCCTTAATCACATCTGAGAGTAAATCTTAAAAAAACGCCTGTCGCTAATTGTTCGTCATCACAGGTACTGTTTGCTATACGGCCACGACGCGCAACTGATTTCCAAAATTCATCTTTCTCCTGGGAGGATGGAACTTACGACCCCTGGTTTATTAGACCAGTGCTCTACCACTGAGCTAAAGAGGCGCGGCCTAGCGGTACTCTTGGGTACTTCGTCTTTACGGTCGTCTGCATCATCAGACTTTAGCTGACAACACTTCATATTACCGGCTAATATTTGCAGCTATGGCGACAAATTACTGCTTGGCTACACATCTGACACGTAACCGATGTGCTCTCCAAACCACAACACTTGCATTTCAGAACATGTCTTTTACACATGTCTACAAAATCACCTTCACCTTCAAATACAGTTTCCTTGCGACTGACAGAGACGTAGGCAAAGTTTAAAGTTGCTATTTCCATTAAATCTCGGTAATCAGAAAAACGGTAATTTACACCTGCAGCGGAACAAAATTCCGTTCCGCCCAGCGTCTGGCTCGAACCCACGACCCTGGGAATAAGAGTCTGACGCTCTACCGACTGAGATAGCCGGCTACCTCGGTGAATACTTGCCGGGTAGCACGTCACACAGTACTCGTTTGGGTTGGGTGGTCCCATACAGAATCTCTCCATGCTGCCTAATGTTTTCCTAACGTCATACTCGTCACGTACTTCACTTTTATGTCATAATCATTTCTGAGAGGCTAAGAAATTGCATGACAACAAGCAGAGCTAGTGGCGTCAAAATTAACACACATACTTTATGTGACTCAAAAGCCGATCGAGTTACTTTCCGACGTTGTTTTAGATGTGCAAGTGCCAGTCAAAACTCGCGGTGTCGGCACTCTGCCGACCATTTCGTTAGTTAACACCGGTCTTGCTGTGTGTGTTTCAAGCTCAAGAGCATCTCCAAGCAAAAAATGGTCAACAGCAACATTCAGACGGTTTCGTACTGCTCAATTGCTACATTAAAACGGTATGTTTCTTTTTCAGAACTGGAAAAACACAAGCGTGACAGCATTCGAACCTGTAATCTTCAGATACGAAGTCCGACGCCTTATCCATTAGACCACACGGTCACTGACGATCAACATTTACATGTATACGACTCATCTCGAAACGCTCACACCCCTGAGGATTTGTGTTTTCGTTCTACACAGCCGCTGCCCCTTGCTCTTTCCCACCCATTCGTTACATTCAACCTCTGACGAGACCGACCAAATATAGACTGAGAAACAAGACCACACAATTTGTGCATTCGGAATCGAAGGCAGGCCGTCCCTCGCCGCATTTGCTACGATGGCCATTTACTACTTCTGCAGAAGCGGCGGCGGCGACGACGACGACGACGACGACGACGATCGCGAGAGACTCTGAGATATGTGACAAATACATCTATAAAATGTAATTCAGACTGCCTTGTCCCACCTTATGCTGTACCGCTTTGGCAAATGCTTTATCTACGCCATTCGCCTTAATCACATCTGAGAGTAAATCTTAAAAAAACGCCTGTCGCTAATTGTTCGTCATCACAGGTACTGTTTGCTATACGGCCACGACGCGCAACTGATTTCCAAAATTCATCTTTCTCCTGTGAGGATGGAACTTACGACCCCTGGTTTATTAGACCAGTGCTCTACCACTGAGCTAAAGAGGCGCGGCCTAGCGGTACTCTTGGGTACTTCGTCTTTACGGTCGTCTGCATCATCAGACTTTAGCTGACAACAATTCATATTATCGGCTAATATTTGCAGCTATGGCGACAAATTACTGCTTGGCTACACATCTGACACGTAACCGATGTGCTCTCCAAACCACAACACTTGCATTTCAGAACATGTCTTTTACACATGTCTACAAAATCACCTTCACCTTCAAATACAGTTTCCTTGCGACTGACAGAGACGTAGGCAAAGTTTAAAGTTGCTATTTCCATTAAATCTCGGTAATCAGAAAAACGGTAATTTACACCTGCAGCGGAACAAAATTCCGTTCCGCCCAGCGTCTGGCTCGAACCCACGACCCTGGGAATAAGAGTCTGACGCTCTACCGACTGAGATAGCCGGCTACCTCGGTGAATACTTCCCGGGTAGCACGTCACACAGTACTCGTTTGGGTTGGGTGGTCCCATACAGAATCTCTCCATGCTGCCTAATGTTTTCCTAACGTCACACTCGTCACGTACTTAACTTTTATGTCATAATCATTTCTGAGAGGCTAAGAAATTGCATGACAACAAGCAGAGCTAGTGGCGTCAAAATTAACACACATACTTTATGTGACTCAAAAGCCGAACGAGTTACTTTCCGACGTTGTTTTAGATGTGCAAGTGCCAGTCAAAACTCGCGGTGTCGGCACTCTGCCGACCATTTCGTTAGTTAACACCGGTCTTGCTGTGTGTGTTTCAAGCTCAAGAGCATCTCCAAGCAAAAAATGGTCAACAGCAACATTCAGACGGTTTCGTACTGCTCAATTGCTACATTAAAACGGTATGTTTCTTTTTCAGAACTGGAAAAACACAAGCGTGACAGCATTCGAACCTGTAATCTTCAGATACGAAGTCCGACGCCTTATCCATTAGGCCACACGGTCACTGACGACCAACATTTACATGTATACGACTCATCTCGAAACGCTCACACCCCTGAGGATTTGTGTTTTCGTTCTACACAGCCGCTGCCCCTTGCTCTTTCCCACCCATTCGTTACATTCAACCTCTGACGAGACCGACCAAATATAGACTGAGAAACAAGACCACACAATTTGTGCATTCGGAATCGAAGGCAGGCAGTCCCTCGCCGCATTTGCTACGATGGCCATTTGCTACTTCTGCAGAAGCGGCGGCGGCGACGACGACGACGACGACGACGACGACGACGACGAAGATCGCGAGAGGCTCTGAGATATGTGAGAAATACATCTATAAAATGTAATTCAGACTGCCTCGTCCCACCTTATGCTGTACCGCTTTGGCAAATGCTTTATCTGCGCCATTCGCCTTAATCACATCTAAGAGTAAATCTTAAAAAAACGCCCGTCGCTAATTGTTCGTCATCACAGGTACTGTTTGCTATACGGCCACGACGCGCAACTGATTTCCAAAATTCATCTTTCTCCTGTGAGGATGGAACTTACGACCCCTGGTTTATTAGACCAGTGCTCTACCACTGAGCTAAAGAGGCGCGGCCTAGCGGTACTCTTGGGTACTTCGTCTTTACGGTCGTCTGCATCATCAGACTTTAGCTGACAACAATTCATATTATCGGCTAATATTTGCAGCTATGGCGACAAATTACTGCTTGGCTACACATCTGACACGTAACCGATGTGCTCTCCAAACCACAACACTTGCATTTCAGAACATGTCTTTTACACATGTCTACAAAATCACCTTCACCTTCAAATACAGTTTCCTTGCGACTGACAGAGACGTAGGCAAAGTTTAAAGTTGCTATTTCCATTAAATCTCGTTAATCAGAAAAACGGTAATTTACACCTGCAGCGGAACAAAATTCCGTTTCGCCCAGCGTCTGGCTCGAACCCACGACCCTGGGATTAAGTGTCTGACGCTCTACCGACTGAGATAGCCGGCTACCTCGGTGAATATTTGACGGGTAGCACGTCACACAGTACTCGTTAGGGTTGGGTGGTCCCATACAGCATCTCTCCATGCTGCCTAATGTTTTCCTAACGTCACACTCGTCACGCACTTCACTTTTATGTCATAATCATTTCTGAGAGGCAAAGAAATTGCATGACAACAAGCAGTGCTAGTGGCGTCAAAATTAACACACATACTTTATGTGACTCAAAAGCCGAACGAGTTACTTTCCGACGTTGTTTTAGATGTGCAAGTGCCAGTCAAAACTCGCGGTGTCGGCACTCTGCCGACCATTTCGCTAGTTAACACCGGTCTTGCTGTGTGTTTCAAGCTCAAGAGCATCCCCAAGCAAAAAATGGTCAACAGCAACATTCAGACGGTTTCGTACTGCTCAATTGCTACATTAAAACGGTATGTTTCTTTTTCAGAACTGGAAAAACACAAGCGTGACAGCATTCGAACCTGTAATCTTCAGAGCCGAAGTCCGACGCCTTATCCATTAGGCCACACGGTCACTGACGACCAACATTTACATGTATACGACTCATCTCGAAACGCTCACACCCCTGAGGATTTGTGTTTTCGTTCTACACAGCCGCTGCCCCTTGCTCTTTCCCACCCATTCGTTACATTCAACCTCTGACGAGACCGACCAAATATAGACTGAGAAACAAGACCACACAATTTGTGCATTCGGAATCGAAGGCAGGCAGTCCCTCGCCGCATTTGCTACGATGGCCATTTGCTACTTCTGCAGAAGCGGCGGCGGCGGCGACGACGACGACGACGACGACGACGACGACGACGAAGATCGCGAGAGACTCTGATATATGTGAGAAATACATCTATAAAATGTAATTCAGACTGCCTCGTCCCACCTTATGCTGTACCGCTTTGGCAAATGCTTTATCTGCGCCATTCGCCTTAATCACATCTGAGAGTAAATCTTAAAAAAACGCCTGTCGCTAATTGTTCGTCATCACAGGTACTGTTTGCTATACGGCCACGACGCGCAACTGATTTCCAAAATTCATCTTTCTCCTGTGAGGATGGAACTTACGAACCCTGGTTTATTAGACCAGTGCTCTACCACTGAGCTAAAGAGGCGCGGCCTAGCGGTACTCTTGGGTACTTCGTCTTTACGGTCGTCTGCATCATCAGACTTTAGCTGACAACAATTCATATTATCGGCTAATATTTGCAGCTATGGCGACAAATTACTGCTTGGCTACACATCTGACACGTAACCGATGTGCTCTCCAAACCACAACACTTGCATTTCAGAACATGTCTTTTACACATGTCTACAAAATCACCTTCACCTTCAAATACAGTTTCCTTGCGACTGACAGAGACGTAGGCAAAGTTTAAAGTTGCTATTTCCATTAAATCTCGTTAATCAGAAAAACGGTAATTTACACCTGCAGCGGAACAAAATTCCGTTTCGCCCAGCGTCTGGCTCGAACCCACGACCCTGGGATTAAGTGTCTGACGCTCTACCGACTGAGATAGCCGGCTACCTCGGTGAATATTTGACGGGTAGCACGTCACACAGTACTCGTTAGGGTTGGGTGGTCCCATACAGCATCTCTCCATGCTGCCTAATGTTTTCCTAACGTCACACTCGTCACGCACTTCACTTTTATGTCATAATCATTTCTGAGAGGCAAAGAAATTGCATGACAACAAGCAGTGCTAGTGGCGTCAAAATTAACACACATACTTTATGTGACTCAAAAGCCGAACGAGTTACTTTCCGACGTTGTTTTAGATGTGCAAGTGCCAGTCAAAACTCGCGGTGTCGGCACTCTGCCGACCATTTCGCTAGTTAACACCGGTCTTGCTGTGTGTGTTTCAAGCTCAAGAGCATCCCCAAGCAAAAAATGGTCAACAGCAACATTCAGACGGTTTCGTACTGCTCAATTGCTACATTAAAACGGTATGTTTCTTTTTCAGAACTGGAAAAACACAAGCGTGACAGCATTCGAACCTGTAATCTTCAGAGCCGAAGTCCGACGCCTTATCCATTAGGCCACACGGTCACTGACGACCAACATTTACATGTATACGACTCATCTCGAAACGCTCACACCCCTGAGGATTTGTGTTTTCGTTCTACACAGCCGCTGCCCCTTGCTCTTTCCCACCCATTCGTTACATTCAACCTCTGACGAGACCGACCAAATATAGACTGAGAAACAAGACCACACAATTTGTGCATTCGGAATCGAAGGCAGGCAGTCCCTCGCCGCATTTGCTACGATGGCCATTTGCTACTTCTGCAGAAGCGGCGGCGGCGGCGACGACGACGACGACGACGACGAAGATCGCAAGAGACTCTGAGATATGTGAGAAATACATCTATAAAATGTAATTCAGACTGCCTCGTCCCACCTTATGCTGTACCGCTTTGGCAAATGCTTTATCTGCGCCATTCGCCTTAATCACATCTGAGAGTAAATCTTAAAAAAACGCCTGTCGCTAATTGTTCGTCATCACAGGTACTGTTTGCTATACGGCCACGACGCGCAACTGATTTCCAAAATTCATCTTTCTCCTGTGAGGATGGAACTTACGACCCCTGGTTTATTAGACCAGTGCTCTACCACTGAGCTAAAGAGGCGCGGCCTAGCGGTACTCTTGGGTACTTCGTCTTTACGGTCGTCTGCATCATCAGACTTTAGCTGACAACAATTCATATTATCGGCTAATATTTGCAGCTATGGCGACAAATTACTGCTTGGCTACACATCTGACACGTAACCGATGTGCTCTCCAAACCACAACACTTGCATTTCAGAACATGTCTTTTACACATGTCTACAAAATCACCTTCACCTTCAAATACAGTTTCCTTGCGACTGACAGAGACGTAGGCAAAGTTTAAAGTTGCTATTTCCATTAAATCTCGTTAATCAGAAAAACGGTAATTTACACCTGCAGCGGAACAAAATTCCGTTTCGCCCAGCGTCTGGCTCGAACCCACGACCCTGGGATTAAGTGTCTGACGCTCTACCGACTGAGATAGCCGGCTACCTCGGTGAATATTTGACGGGTAGCACGTCACACAGTACTCGTTAGGGTTGGGTGGTCCCATACAGCATCTCTCCATGCTGCCTAATGTTTTCCTAACGTCACACTCGTCACGCACTTCACTTTTATGTCATAATCATTTCTGAGAGGCAAAGAAATTGCATGACAACAAGCAGTGCTAGTGGCGTCAAAATTAACACACATACTTTATGTGACTCAAAAGCCGAACGAGTTACTTTCCGACGTTGTTTTAGATGTGCAAGTGCCAGTCAAAACTCGCGGTGTCGGCACTCTGCCGACCATTTCGCTAGTTAACACCGGTCTTGCTGTGTGTGTTTCAAGCTCAAGAGCATCTCCAAGCAAAAAATGGTCAACAGCAACATTCAGACGGTTTCGTACTGCTCAATTGCTACATTAAAACGGTATGTTTCTTTTTCAGAACTGGAAAAACACAAGCGTGACAGCATTCGAACCTGTAATCTTCAGAGCCGAAGTCCGACGCCTTATCCATTAGGCCACACGGTCACTGACGACCAACATTTACATGTATACGACTCATCTCGAAACGCTCACACCCCTGAGGATTTGTGTTTTCGTTCTACACAGCCGCTGCCCCTTGCTCTTTCCCACCCATTCGTTACATTCAACCTCTGACGAGACCGACCAAATATAGACTGAGAAACAAGACCACACAATTTGTGCATTCGGAATCGAAGGCAGGCAGTCCCTCGCCGCATTTGCTACGATGGCCATTTGCTACTTCTGCAGAAGCGGCGGCGGCGACGACGACGACGACGACGACGACGACGACGAAGATCGCGAGAGACTCTGAGATATGTGAGAAATACATCTATAAAATGTAATTCAGACTGCCTCGTCCCACCTTATGCTGTACCGCTTTGGCAAATGCTTTATCTGCGCCATTCGCCTTAATCACATCTGAGAGTAAATCTTAAAAAAACGCCTGTCGCTAATTGTTCGTCATCACAGGTACTGTTTGCTATACGGCCACGACGCGCAACTGATTTCCAAAATTCATCTTTCTCCTGGGAGGATGGAACTTACGACCCCTGGTTTATTAGACCAGTGCTCTACCACTGAGCTAAAGAGGCGCGGCCTAGCGGTACTCTTGGGTACTTCGTCTTTACGGTCGTCTGCATCATCAGACTTTAGCTGACAACAATTCATATTATCGGCTAATATTTGCAGCTATGGCGACAAATTACTGCTTGGCTACACATCTGACACGTAACCGATGTGCTCTCCAAACCACAACACTTGCATTTCAGAACATGTCTTTTACACATGTCTACAAAATCACCTTCACCTTCAAATACAGTTTCCTTGCGACTGACAGAGACGTAGGCAAAGTTTAAAGTTGCTATTTCCATTAAATCTCGGTAATCAGAAAAACGGTAATTTACACCTGCAGCGGAACAAAATTCCGTTCCGCCCAGCGTCTGGCTCGAACCCACGACCCTGGGAATAAGAGTCTGACGCTCTACCGACTGAGATAGCCGGCTACCTCGGTGAATACTTGCCGGGTAGCACGTCACACAGTACTCGTTTGGGTTGGGTGGTCCCATACAGAATCTCTCCATGCTGCCTAATGTTTTCCTAACGTCACACTCGTCACGTACTTCACTTTTATGTCATAATCATTTCTGAGAGGCTAAGAAATTGCATGACAACAAGCAGAGCTAGTGGCGTCAAAATTAACACACATACTTTATGTGACTCAAAAGCCGAACGAGTTACTTTCCGACGTTGTTTTAGATGTGCAAGTGCCAGTCAAAACTCGCGGTGTCGGCACTCTGCCGACCATTTCGTTAGTTAACACCGGTCTTGCTGTGTGTGTTTCAAGCTCAAGAGCATCTCCAAGCAAAAAATGGTCAACAGCAACATTCAGACGGTTTCGTACTGCTCAATTGCTACATTAAAACGGTATGTTTCTTTTTCAGAACTGGAAAAACACAAGCGTGACAGCATTCGAACCTGTAATCTTCAGATACGAAGTCCGACGCCTTATCCATTAGGCCACACGGTCACTGACGACCAACATTTACATGTATACGACTCATCTCGAAACGCTCACACCCCTGAGGATTTGTGTTTTCGTTCTACACAGCCGCTGCCCCTTGCTCTTTCCCACCCATTCGTTACAATCAACCTCTGACGAGACCGACCAAATATAGACTGAGAAACAAGACCACACAATTTGTGCATTCGGAATCGAAGGCAGGCAGTCCCTCGCCGCATTTGCTACGATGGCCATTTGCTACTTCTGCAGAAGCGGCGGCGACGACGACGACGACGACGACGACGAAGATCGCGAGAGGCTCTGAGATATGTGAGAAATACATCTATAAAATGTAATTCAGACTGCCTCGTCCCACCTTATGCTGTACCGCTTTGGCAAATGCTTTATCTGCGCCATTCGCCTTAATCACATCTGAGAGTAAATCTTAAAAAAACGCCTGTCGCTAATTGTTCGTCATCACAGGTACTGTTTGCTATACGGCCACGACGCGCAACTGATTTCCAAAATTCATCTTTCTCCTGTGAGGATGGAACTTACGACCCCTGGTTTATTAGACCAGTGCTCTACCACTGAGCTAAAGAGGCGCGGCCTATCGGTACTCTTGGGTACTTCGTCTTTACGGTCGTCTGCATCATCAGACTTTAGCTGACAACAATTCATATTATCGGCTAATATTTGCAGCTATGGCGACAAATTACTGCTTGGCTACACATCTGACACGTAACCGATGTGCTCTCCAAACCACAACACTTGCATTTCAGAACATGTCTTTTACACATGTCTACAAAATCACCTTCACCTTCAAATACAGTTTCCTTGCGACTGACAGAGACGTAGGCAAAGTTTAAAGTTGCTATTTCCATTAAATCTCGGTAATCAGAAAAACGGTAATTTACACCTGCAGCGGAACAAAATTCCGTTTCGCCCAGCGTCTGGCTCGAACCCACGACCCTGGCATTAAGTGTCTGACGCTCTACCGACTGAGATAGCCGGCTACCTCGGTGAATATTTGACGGGTAGCACGTCACACAGTACTCGTTAGGGTTGGGTGGTCCCATACAGCATCTCTCCATGCTGCCTAATGTTTTCCTAACGTCACACTCGTCACGCACTTCACTTTTATGTCATAATCATTTCTGAGAGGCAAAGAAATTGCATGACAACAAGCAGTGTTAGTGGCGTCAAAATTAACACACATACTTTATGTGACTCAAAAGCCGAACGAGTTACTTTCCGACGTTGTTTTAGATGTGCAAGTGCCAGTCAAAACTCGCGGTGTCGGCACTCTGCCGACCATTTCGCTAGTTAACACCGGTCTTGCTGTGTGTGTTTCAAGCTCAAGAGCATCTCCAAGCAAAAAATGGTCAACAGCAACATTCAGACGGTTTCGTACTGCTCAATTGCTACATTAAAACGGTATGTTTCTTTTTCAGAACTGGAAAAACACAAGCGTGACAGCATTCGAACCTGTAATCTTCAGAGCCGAAGTCCGACGCCTTATCCATTAGGCCACACGGTCACTGACGACCAACATTTACATGTATACGACTCATCTCGAAACGCTCACACCCCTGAGGATTTGTGTTTTCGTTCTACACAGCCGCTGCCCCTTGCTCTTTCCCACCCATTCGTTACATTCAACCTCTGACGAGACCGACCAAATATAGACTGAGAAACAAGACCACACAATTTGTGCATTCGGAATCGAAGGCAGGCAGTCCCTCGCCGCATTTGCTACGATGGCCATTTGCTACTTCTGCAGAAGCGGCGGCGACGACGACGACGACGACGACGACGACGACGACGAAGATCGCGAGAGACTCTGAGATATGTGAGAAATACATCTATAAAATGTAATTCAGACTGCCTCGTCCCACCTTATGCTGTACCGCTTTGGCAAATGCTTTATCTGCGCCATTCGCCTTAATCACATCTGAGAGTAAATCTTAAAAAAACGCCTGTCGCTAATTGTTCGTCATCACAGGTACTGTTTGCTATACGGCCACGACGCGCAACTGATTTCCAAAATTCATCTTTCTCCTGTGAGGATGGAACTTACGACCCCTGGTTTATTAGACCAGTGCTCTACCACTGAGCTAAAGAGGCGCGGCCTAGCGGTGCTCTTGGGTACTTCGTCTTTACGGTCGTCTGCATCATCAGACTTTAGCTGACAACAATTCATATTATCGGCTAATATTTGCAGCTATGGCGACAAATTACTGCTTGGCTACACATCTGACACGTAACCGATGTGCTCTCCAAACCACAACACTTGCATTTCAGAACATGTCTTTTACACATGTCTACAAAATCACCTTCACCTTCAAATACAGTTTCCTTGCGACTGACAGAGACGTAGGCAAAGTTTAAAGTTGCTATTTCCATTAAATCTCGGTAATCAGAAAAACGGTAATTTACACCTGCAGCGGAACAAAATTCCGTTTCGCCCAGCGTCTGGCTCGAACCCACGACCCTGGGATTAAGTGTCTGACGCTCTACCGACTGAGATAGCCGGCTACCTCGGTGAATATTTGACGGGTAGCACGTCACACAGTACTCGTTAGGGTTGGGTGGTCCCATACAGCATCTCTCCATGCTGCCTAATGTTTTCCTAACGTCACACTCGTCACGCACTTCACTTTTATGTCATAATCATTTCTGAGAGGCAAAGAAATTGCATGACAACAAGCAGTGTTAGTGGCGTCAAAATTAACACACATACTTTATGTGACTCAAAAGCCGAACGAGTTACTTTCCGACGTTGTTTTAGATGTGCAAGTGCCAGTCAAAACTCGCGGTGTCGGCACTCTGCCGACCATTTCGCTAGTTAACACCGGTCTTGCTGTGTGTGTTTCAAGCTCAAGAGCATCTCCAAGCAAAAAATGGTCAACAGCAACATTCAGACGGTTTCGTACTGCTCAATTGCTACATTAAAACGGTATGTTTCTTTTTCAGAACTGGAAAAACACAAGCGTGACAGCATTCGAACCTGTAATCTTCAGAGCCGAAGTCCGACGCCTTATCCATTAGGCCACACGGTCACTGACGACCAACATTTACATGTATACGACTCATCTCGAAACGCTCACACCCCTGAGGATTTGTGTTTTCGTTCTACACAGCCGCTGCCCCTTGCTCTTTCCCACCCATTCGTTACATTCAACCTCTGACGAGACCGACCAAATATAGACTGAGAAACAAGACCACACAATTTGTGCATTCGGAATCGAAGGCAGGCAGTCCCTCGCCGCATTTGCTACGATGGCCATTTGCTACTTCTGCAGAAGCGGCGGCGGCGACGACGACGACGACGACGACGACGACGACGTTGACGAAGATCGCGAGAGACTCTGAGATATGTGAGAAATACATCTATAAAATGTAATTCAGACTGCCTCGTCCCACCTTATGCTGTACCGCTTTGGCAAATGCTTTATCTGCGCCATTCGCCTTAATCACATCTGAGAGTAAATCTTAAAAAAACGCCTGTCGCTAATTGTTCGTCATCACAGGTACTGTTTGCTATACGGCCACGACGCGCAACTGATTTCCAAAATTCATCTTTCTCCTGTGAGGATGGAACTTACGACCCCTGGTTTATTAGACCAGTGCTCTACCACTGAGCTAAAGAGGCGCGGCCTAGCGGTACTCTTGGGTACTTCGTCTTTACGGTCGTCTGCATCATCAGACTTTAGCTGACAACAATTCATATTATCGGCTAATATTTGCAGCTATGGCGACAAATTACTGCTTGGCTACACATCTGACACGTAACCGATGTGCTCTCCAAACCACAACACTTGCATTTCAGAACATGTCTTTTACACATGTCTACAAAATCACCTTCACCTTCAAATACAGTTTCCTTGCGACTGACAGAGACGTAGGCAAAGTTTAAAGTTGCTATTTCCATTAAATCTCGTTAATCAGAAAAACGGTAATTTACACCTGCAGCGGAACAAAATTCCGTTTCGCCCAGCGTCTGGCTCGAACCCACGACCCTGGGATTAAGTGTCTGACGCTCTACCGACTGAGATAGCCGGCTACCTCGGTGAATATTTGACGGGTAGCACGTCACACAGTACTCGTTAGGGTTGGGTGGTCCCATACAGCATCTCTCCATGCTGCCTAATGTTTTCCTAACGTCACACTCGTCACGCACTTCACTTTTATGTCATAATCATTTCTGAGAGGCAAAGAAATTGCATGACAACAAGCAGTGTTAGTGGCGTCAAAATTAACACACATACTTTATGTGACTCAAAAGCCGAACGAGTTACTTTCCGACGTTGTTTTAGATGTGCAAGTGCCAGTCAAAACTCGCGGTGTCGGCACTCTGCCGACCATTTCGCTAGTTAACACCGGTCTTGCTGTGTGTGTTTCAAGCTCAAGAGCATCTCCAAGCAAAAAATGGTCAACAGCAACATTCAGACGGTTTCGTACTGCTCAATTGCTATATTAAAACGGTATGTTTCTTTTTCAGAACTGGAAAAACACAAGCGTGACAGCATTCGAACCTGTAATCTTCAGAGCCGAAGTCCGACGCCTTATCCATTAGGCCACACGGTCACTGACGACCAACATTTACATGTATACGACTCATCTGGAAACGCTCACACCCCTGAGGATTTGTGTTTTCGTTCTACACAGCCGCTGCCCCTTGCTCTTTCCCACCCATTCGTTACATTCAACCTCTGACGAGACCGACCAAATATAGACTGAGAAACAAGACCACACAATTTGTGCATTCGGAATCGAAGGCAGGCAGTCCCTCGCCGCATTTGCTACGATGGCCATTTGCTACTTCTGCAGAAGCGGCGGCGGCGACGACGACGACGACGAAGATCGCGAGAGACTCTGAGATATGTGAGAAATACATCTATAAAATGTAATTCAGACTGCCTCGTCCCACCTTATGCTGTACCGCTTTGGCAAATGCTTTATCTGCGCCATTCGCCTTAATCACATCTGAGAGTAAATCTTAAAAAAACGCCTGTCGCTAATTGTTCGTCATCACAGGTACTGTTTGCTATACGGCCACGACGCGCAACTGATTTCCAAAATTCATCTTTCTCCTGTGAGGATGGGACTTACGACCCCTGGTTTATTAGACCAGTGCTCTACCACTGAGCTAAAGAGGCGCGGCCTAGCGGTACTCTTGGGTACTTCGTCTTTACGGTCGTCTGCATCATCAGACTTTAGCTGACAACAATTCATATTATCGGCTAATATTTGCAGCTATGGCGACAAATTACTGCTTGGCTACACATCTGACACGTAACCGATGTGCTCTCCAAACCACAACACTTGCATTTCAGAACATGTCTTTTACACATGTCTACAAAATCACCTTCACCTTCAAATACAGTTTCCTTGCGACTGACAGAGACGTAGGCAAAGTTTAAAGTTGCTATTTCCATTAAATCTCGGTAATCAGAAAAACGGTAATTTACACCTGCAGCGGAACAAAATTCCGTTTCGCCCAGCGTCTGGCTCGAACCCACGACCCTGGGATTAAGTGTCTGACGCTCTACCGACTGAGATAGCCGGCTACCTCGGTGAATATTTGACGGGTAGCACGTCACACAGTACTCGTTAGGGTTGGGTGGTCCCATACAGCATCTCTCCATGCTGCCTAATGTTTTCCTAACGTCACACTCGTCACGCACTTCACTTTTATGTCATAATCATTTCTGAGAGGCAAAGAAATTGCATGACAACAAGCAGTGTTAGTGGCGTCAAAATTAACACACATACTTTATGTGACTCAAAAGCCGAACGAGTTACTTTCCGACGTTGTTTTAGATGTGCAAGTGCCAGTCAAAACTCGCGGTGTCGGCACTCTGCCGACCATTTCGCTAGTTAACACCGGTCTTGCTGTGTGTGTTTCAAGCTCAAGAGCATCTCCAAGCAAAAAATGGTCAACAGCAACATTCAGACGGTTTCGTACTGCTCAATTGCTACATTAAAACGGTATGTTTCTTTTTCAGAACTGGAAAAACACAAGCGTGACAGCATTCGAACCTGTAATCTTCAGAGCCGAAGTCCGACGCCTTATCCATTAGGCCACACGGTCACTGACGACCAACATTTACATGTATACGACTCATCTCGAAACGCTCACACCCCTGAGGATTTGTGTTTTCGTTCTACACAGCCGCTGCCCCTTGCTCTTTCCCACCCATTCGTTACATTCAACCTCTGACGAGACCGACCAAATATAGACTGAGAAACAAGACCACACAATTTGTGCATTCGGAATCGAAGGCAGGCAGTCCCTCGCCGCATTTGCTACGATGGCCATTTGCTACTTCTGCAGAAGCGGCGGCGACGACGACGACGACGACGACGACGACGACGACGACGAAGATCGCGAGAGACTCTGAGATATGTGAGAAATACATCTATAAAATGTAATTCAGACTGCCTCGTCCCACCTTATGCTGTACCGCTTTGGCAAATGCTTTATCTGCGCCATTCGCCTTAATCACATCTGAGAGTAAATCTTAAAAAAACGCCTGTCGCTAATTGTTCGTCATCACAGGTACTGTTTGCTATACGGCCACGACGCGCAACTGATTTCCAAAATTCATCTTTCTCCTGTGAGGATGGAACTTACGACCCCTGGTTTATTAGACCAGTGCTCTACCACTGAGCTAAAGAGGCGCGGCCTAGCGGTGCTCTTGGGTACTTCGTCTTTACGGTCGTCTGCATCATCAGACTTTAGCTGACAACAATTCATATTATCGGCTAATATTTGCAGCTATGGCGACAAATTACTGCTTGGCTACACATCTGACACGTAACCGATGTGCTCTCCAAACCACAACACTTGCATTTCAGAACATGTCTTTTACACATGTCTACAAAATCACCTTCACCTTCAAATACAGTTTCCTTGCGACTGACAGAGACGTAGGCAAAGTTTAAAGTTGCTATTTCCATTAAATCTCGGTAATCAGAAAAACGGTAATTTACACCTGCAGCGGAACAAAATTCCGTTTCGCCCAGCGTCTGGCTCGAACCCACGACCCTGGGATTAAGTGTCTGACGCTCTACCGACTGAGATAGCCGGCTACCTCGGTGAATATTTGACGGGTAGCACGTCACACAGTACTCGTTAGGGTTGGGTGGTCCCATACAGCATCTCTCCATGCTGCCTAATGTTTTCCTAACGTCACACTCGTCACGCACTTCACTTTTATGTCATAATCATTTCTCAGAGGCAAAGAAATTGCATGACAACAAGCAGTGTTAGTGGCGTCAAAATTAACACACATACTTTATGTGACTCAAAAGCCGAACGAGTTACTTTCCGACGTTGTTTTAGATGTGCAAGTGCCAGTCAAAACTCGCGGTGTCGGCACTCTGCCGACCATTTCGCTAGTTAACACCGGTCTTGCTGTGTGTGTTTCAAGCTCAAGAGCATCTCCAAGCAAAAAATGGTCAACAGCAACATTCAGACGGTTTCGTACTGCTCAATTGCTACATTAAAACGGTATGTTTCTTTTTCAGAACTGGAAAAACACAAGCGTGACAGCATTCGAACCTGTAATCTTCAGAGCCGAAGTCCGACGCCTTATCCATTAGGCCACACGGTCACTGACGACCAACATTTACATGTATACGACTCATCTCGAAACGCTCACACCCCTGAGGATTTGTGTTTTCGTTCTACACAGCCGCTGCCCCTTGCTCTTTCCCACCCATTCGTTACATTCAACCTCTGACGAGACCGACCAAATATAGACTGAGAAACAAGACCACACAATTTGTGCATTCGGAATCGAAGGCAGGCAGTCCCTCGCCGCATTTGCTACGATGGCCATTTGCTACTTCTGCAGAAGCGGCGGCGGCGACGACGACGACGACGACGACGACGACGACGACGACGTTGACGAAGATCGCGAGAGACTCTGAGATATGTGAGAAATACATCTATAAAATGTAATTCAGACTGCCTCGTCCCACCTTATGCTGTACCGCTTTGGCAAATGCTTTATCTGCGCCATTCGCCTTAATCACATCTGAGAGTAAATCTTAAAAAAACGCCTGTCGCTAATTGTTCGTCATCACAGGTACTGTTTGCTATACGGCCACGACGCGCAACTGATTTCCAAAATTCATCTTTCTCCTGTGAGGATGGAACTTACGACCCCTGGTTTATTAGACCAGTGCTCTACCACTGAGCTAAAGAGGCGCGGCCTAGCGGTACTCTTGGGTACTTCGTCTTTACGGTCGTCTGCATCATCAGACTTTAGCTGACAACAATTCATATTATCGGCTAATATTTGCAGCTATGGCGACAAATTACTGCTTGGCTACACATCTGACACGTAACCGATGTGCTCTCCAAACCACAACACTTGCATTTCAGAACATGTCTTTTACACATGTCTACAAAATCACCTTCACCTTCAAATACAGTTTCCTTGCGACTGACAGAGACGTAGGCAAAGTTTAAAGTTGCTATTTCCATTAAATCTCGTTAATCAGAAAAACGGTAATTTACACCTGCAGCGGAACAAAATTCCGTTTCGCCCAGCGTCTGGCTCGAACCCACGACCCTGGGATTAAGTGTCTGACGCTCTACCGACTGAGATAGCCGGCTACCTCGGTGAATATTTGACGGGTAGCACGTCACACAGTACTCGTTAGGGTTGGGTGGTCCCATACAGCATCTCTCCATGCTGCCTAATGTTTTCCTAACGTCACACTCGTCACGCACTTCACTTTTATGTCATAATCATTTCTGAGAGGCAAAGAAATTGCATGACAACAAGCAGTGTTAGTGGCGTCAAAATTAACACACATACTTTATGTGACTCAAAAGCCGAACGAGTTACTTTCCGACGTTGTTTTAGATGTGCAAGTGCCAGTCAAAACTCGCGGTGTCGGCACTCTGCCGACCATTTCGCTAGTTAACACCGGTCTTGCTGTGTGTGTTTCAAGCTCAAGAGCATCTCCAAGCAAAAAATGGTCAACAGCAACATTCAGACGGTTTCGTACTGCTCAATTGCTATATTAAAACGGTATGTTTCTTTTTCAGAACTGGAAAAACACAAGCGTGACAGCATTCGAACCTGTAATCTTCAGAGCCGAAGTCCGACGCCTTATCCATTAGGCCACACGGTCACTGACGACCAACATTTACATGTATACGACTCATCTCGAAACGCTCACACCCCTGAGGATTTGTGTTTTCGTTCTACACAGCCGCTGCCCCTTGCTCTTTCCCACCCATTCGTTACATTCAACCTCTGACGAGACCGACCAAATATAGACTGAGAAACAAGACCACACAATTTGTGCATTCGGAATCGAAGGCAGGCAGTCCCTCGCCGCATTTGCTACGATGGCCATTTGCTACTTCTGCAGAAGCGGCGGCGGCGACGACGACGACGACGACGACGACGAAGATCGCGAGAGACTCTGAGATATGTGAGAAATACATCTATAAAATGTAATTCAGACTGCCTCGTCCCACCTTATGCTGTACCGCTTTGGCAAATGCTTTATCTGCGCCATTCGCCTTAATCACATCTGAGAGTAAATCTTAAAAAAACGCCTGTCGCTAATTGTTCGTCATCACAGGTACTGTTTGCTATACGGCCACGACGCGCAACTGATTTCCAAAATTCATCTTTCTCCTGTGAGGATGGAACTTACGACCCCTGGTTTATTAGACCAGTGCTCTACCACTGAGCTAAAGAGGCGCGGCCTAGCGGTACTCTTGGGTACTTCGTCTTTACGGTCGTCTGCATCATCAGACTTTAGCTGACAACAATTCATATTATCGGCTAATATTTGCAGCTATGGCGACAAATTACTGCTTGGCTACACATCTGACACGTAACCGATGTGCTCTCCAAACCACAACACTTGCATTTCAGAACATGTCTTTTACACATGTCTACAAAATCACCTTCACCTTCAAATACAGTTTCCTTGCGACTGACAGAGACGTAGGCAAAGTTTAAAGTTGCTATTTCCATTAAATCTCGTTAATCAGAAAAACGGTAATTTACACCTGCAGCGGAACAAAATTCCGTTTCGCCCAGCGTCTGGCTCGAACCCACGACCCTGGGATTAAGTGTCTGACGCTCTACCGACTGAGATAGCCGGCTACCTCGGTGAATATTTGACGGGTAGCACGTCACACAGTACTCGTTAGGGTTGGGTGGTCCCATACAGCATCTCTCCATGCTGCCTAATGTTTTCCTAACGTCACACTCGTCACGCACTTCACTTTTATGTCATAATCATTTCTGAGAGGCAAAGAAATTGCATGACAACAAGCAGTGTTAGTGGCGTCAAAATTAACACACATACTTTATGTGACTCAAAAGCCGAACGAGTTACTTTCCGACGTTGTTTTAGATGTGCAAGTGCCAGTCAAAACTCGCGGTGTCGGCACTCTGCCGACCATTTCGCTAGTTAACACCGGTCTTGCTGTGTGTGTTTCAAGCTCAAGAGCATCTCCAAGCAAAAAATGGTCAACAGCAACATTCAGACGGTTTCGTACTGCTCAATTGCTACATTAAAACGGTATGTTTCTTTTTCAGAACTGGAAAAACACAAGCGTGACAGCATTCGAACCTGTAATCTTCAGAGCCGAAGTCCGACGCCTTATCCATTAGGCCACACGGTCACTGACGACCAACATTTACATGTATACGACTCATCTCGAAACGCTCACACCCCTGAGGATTTGTGTTTTCGTTCTACACAGCCGCTGCCCCTTGCTCTTTCCCACCCATTCGTTACATTCAACCTCTGACGAGACCGACCAAATATAGACTGAGAAACAAGACCACACAATTTGTGCATTCGGAATCGAAGGCAGGCAGTCCCTCGCCGCATTTGCTACGATGGCCATTTGCTACTTCTGCAGAAGCGGCGGCGGCGACGACGACGACGACGACGACGACGACGACGTTGACGAAGATCGCGAGAGACTCTGAGATATGTGAGAAATACATCTATAAAATGTAATTCAGACTGCCTCGTCCCACCTTATGCTGTACCGCTTTGGCAAATGCTTTATCTGCGCCATTCGCCTTAATCACATCTGAGAGTAAATCTTAAAAAAACGCCTGTCGCTAATTGTTCGTCATCACAGGTACTGTTTGCTATACGGCCACGACGCGCAACTGATTTCCAAAATTCATCTTTCTCCTGTGAGGATGGAACTTACGACCCCTGGTTTATTAGACCAGTGCTCTACCACTGAGCTAAAGAGGCGCGGCCTAGCGGTACTCTTGGGTACTTCGTCTTTACGGTCGTCTGCATCATCAGACTTTAGCTGACAACAATTCATATTATCGGCTAATATTTGCAGCTATGGCGACAAATTACTGCTTGGCTACACATCTGACACGTAACCGATGTGCTCTCCAAACCACAACACTTGCATTTCAGAACATGTCTTTTACACATGTCTACAAAATCACCTTCACCTTCAAATACAGTTTCCTTGCGACTGACAGAGACGTAGGCAAAGTTTAAAGTTGCTATTTCCATTAAATCTCGTTAATCAGAAAAACGGTAATTTACACCTGCAGCGGAACAAAATTCCGTTTCGCCCAGCGTCTGGCTCGAACCCACGACCCTGGGATTAAGTGTCTGACGCTCTACCGACTGAGATAGCCGGCTACCTCGGTGAATATTTGACGGGTAGCACGTCACACAGTACTCGTTAGGGTTGGGTGGTCCCATACAGCATCTCTCCATGCTGCCTAATGTTTTCCTAACGTCACACTCGTCACGCACTTCACTTTTATGTCATAATCATTTCTGAGAGGCAAAGAAATTGCATGACAACAAGCAGTGTTAGTGGCGTCAAAATTAACACACATACTTTATGTGACTCAAAAGCCGAACGAGTTACTTTCCGACGTTGTTTTAGATGTGCAAGTGCCAGTCAAAACTCGCGGTGTCGGCACTCTGCCGACCATTTCGCTAGTTAACACCGGTCTTGCTGTGTGTGTTTCAAGCTCAAGAGCATCTCCAAGCAAAAAATGGTCAACAGCAACATTCAGACGGTTTCGTACTGCTCAATTGCTATATTAAAACGGTATGTTTCTTTTTCAGAACTGGAAAAACACAAGCGTGACAGCATTCGAACCTGTAATCTTCAGAGCCGAAGTCCGACGCCTTATCCATTAGGCCACACGGTCACTGACGACCAACATTTACATGTATACGACTCATCTCGAAACGCTCACACCCCTGAGGATTTGTGTTTTCGTTCTACACAGCCGCTGCCCCTTGCTCTTTCCCACCCATTCGTTACATTCAACCTCTGACGAGACCGACCAAATATAGACTGAGAAACAAGACCACACAATTTGTGCATTCGGAATCGAAGGCAGGCAGTCCCTCGCCGCATTTGCTACGATGGCCATTTGCTACTTCTGCAGAAGCGGCGGCGGCGACGACGACGACGACGAAGATCGCGAGAGACTCTGAGATATGTGAGAAATACATCTATAAAATGTAATTCAGACTGCCTCGTCCCACCTTATGCTGTACCGCTTTGGCAAATGCTTTATCTGCGCCATTCGCCTTAATCACATCTGAGAGTAAATCTTAAAAAAACGCCTGTCGCTAATTGTTCGTCATCACAGGTACTGTTTGCTATACGGCCACGACGCGCAACTGATTTCCAAAATTCATCTTTCTCCTGTGAGGATGGGACTTACGACCCCTGGTTTATTAGACCAGTGCTCTACCACTGAGCTAAAGAGGCGCGGCCTAGCGGTACTCTTGGGTACTTCGTCCTTACGGTCGTCTGCATCATCAGACTTTAGCTGACAACAATTCATATTATCGGCTAATATTTGCAGCTATGGCGACAAATTACTGCTTGGCTACACATCTGACACGTAACCGATGTGCTCTCCAAACCACAACACTTGCATTTCAGAACATGTCTTTTACACATGTCTACAAAATCACCTTCACCTTCAAATACAGTTTCCTTGCGACTGACAGAGACGTAGGCAAAGTTTAAAGTTGCTATTTCCATTAAATCTCGGTAATCAGAAAAACGGTAATTTACACCTGCAGCGGAACAAAATTCCGTTCCGCCCAGCGTCTGGCTCGAACCCACGACCCTGGGAATAAGAGTCTGACGCTCTACCGACTGAGATAGCCGGCTACCTCGGTGAATACTTGCCGGGTAGCACGTCACACAGTACTCGTTTGGGTTGGGTGGTCCCATACAGAATCTCTCCATGCTGCCTAATGTTTTCCTAACGTCACACTCGTCACGTACTTCACTTTTATGTCATAATCATTTCTGAGAGGCTAAGAAATTGCATGACAACAAGCAGAGCTAGTGGCGTCAAAATTAACACACATACTTTATGTGACTCAAAAGCCGATCGAGTTACTTTCCGACGTTGTTTTAGATGTGCAAGTGCCAGTCAAAACTCGCGGTGTCGGCACTCTGCCGACCATTTCGTTAGTTAACACCGGTCTTGCTGTGTGTGTTTCAAGCTCAAGAGCATCTCCAAGCAAAAAATGGTCAACAGCAACATTCAGACGGTTTCGTACTGCTCAATTGCTACATTAAAACGGTATGTTTCTTTTTCAGAACTGGAAAAACACAAGCGTGACAGCATTCGAACCTGTAATCTTCAGATACGAAGTCCGACGCCTTATCCATTAGACCACACGGTCACTGACGATCAACATTTACATGTATACGACTCATCTCGAAACGCTCACACCCATGAGGATTTGTGTTTTCGTTCTACACAGCCGCTGCCCCTTGCTCTTTCCCACCCATTCGTTACATTCAACCTCTGACGAGACCGACCAAATATAGACTGAGAAACAAGACCACACAATTTGTGCATTCGGAATCGAAGGCAGGCAGTCCCTCGCCGCATTTGCTACGATGGCCATTTGCTACTTCTGCAGAAGCGGCGGCGACGACGACGACGACGACGACGACGACGACGAAGATCGCGAGAGACTCTGAGATATGTGAGAAATACATCTATAAAATGTAATTCAGACTGCCTCGTCCCACCTTATGCTGTACCGCTTTGGCAAATGCTTTATCTGCGCCATTCGCCTTAATCACATCTGAGAGTAAATCTTAAAAAAACGCCTGTCGATAATTGTTCGTCATCACAGGTACTGTTTGCTATACGGCCACGACGCGCAACTGATTTCCAAAATTCATCTTTCTCCTGTGAGGATGGAACTTACGACCCCTGGTTTATTAGACCAGTGCTCTACCACTGAGCTAAAGAGGCGCGGCCTAGCGGTACTCTTGGGTACTTCGTCTTTACGGTCGTCTGCATCATCAGACTTTAGCTGACAACAATTCATATTATCGGCTAATATTTGCAGCTATGGCGACAAATTACTGCTTGGCTACACATCTGACACGTAACCGATGTGCTCTCCAAACCACAACACTTGCATTTCAGAACATGTCTTTTACACATGTCTACAAAATCACCTTCACCTTCAAATACAGTTTCCTTGCGACTGACAGAGACGTAGGCAAAGTTTAAAGTTGCTATTTCCATTAAATCTCGTTAATCAGAAAAACGGTAATTTACACCTGCAGCGGAACAAAATTCCGTTTCGCCCAGCGTCTGGCTCGAACCCACGACCCTGGGATTAAGTGTCTGACGCTCTACCGACTGAGATAGCCGGCTACCTCGGTGAATATTTGACGGGTAGCACGTCACACAGTACTCGTTAGGGTTGGGTGGTCCCATACAGCATCTCTCCATGCTGCCTAATGTTTTCCTAACGTCACACTCGTCACGCACTTCACTTTTATGTCATAATCATTTCTGAGAGGCAAAGAAATTGCATGACAACAAGCAGTGTTAGTGGCGTCAAAATTAACACACATACTTTATGTGACTCAAAAGCCGAACGAGTTACTTTCCGACGTTGTTTTAGATGTGCAAGTGCCAGTCAAAACTCGCGGTGTCGGCACTCTGCCGACCATTTCGCTAGTTAACACCGGTCTTGCTGTGTGTGTTTCAAGCTCAAGAGCATCTCCAAGCAAAAAATGGTCAACAGCAACATTCAGACGGTTTCGTACTGCTCAATTGCTACATTAAAACGGTATGTTTCTTTTTCAGAACTGGAAAAACACAAGCGTGACAGCATTCGAACCTGTAATCTTCAGAGCCGAAGTCCGACGCCTTATCCATTAGGCCACACGGTCACTGACGACCAACATTTACATGTATACGACTCATCTCGAAACGCTCACACCCCTGAGGATTTGTGTTTTCGTTCTACACAGCCGCTGCCCCTTGCTCTTTCCCACCCATTCGTTACATTCAACCTCTGACGAAACCGACCAAATATAGACTGAGAAACAAGACCACACAATTTGTGCATTCGGAATCGAAGGCAGGCAGTCCCTCGCCGCATTTGCTACGATGGCCATTTGCTACTTCTGCAGAAGCGGCGGCGACGACGACGACGACGACGACGACGACGAAGATCGCGAGAGACTCTGAGATATGTGAGAAATACATCTATAAAATGTAATTCAGACTGCCTCGTCCCACCTTATGCTGTACCGCTTTGGCAAATGCTTTATCTGCGCCATTCGCCTTAATCACATCTGAGAGTAAATCTTAAAAAAACGCCTGTCGCTAATTGTTCGTCATCACAGGTACTGTTTGCTATACGGCCACGACGCGCAACTGATTTCCAAAATTCATCTTTCTCCTGTGAGGATGGGACTTACGACCCCTGGTTTATTAGACCAGTGCTCTACCACTGAGCTAAAGAGGCGCGGCCTAGCGGTACTCTTGGGTACTTCGTCCTTACGGTCGTCTGCATCATCAGACTTTAGCTGACAACAATTCATATTATCGGCTAATATTTGCAGCTATGGCGACAAATTACTGCTTGGCTACACATCTGACACGTAACCGATGTGCTCTCCAAACCACAACACTTGCATTTCAGAACATGTCTTTTACACATGTCTACAAAATCACCTTCACCTTCAAATACAGTTTCCTTGCGACTGACAGAGACGTAGGCAAAGTTTAAAGTTGCTATTTCCATTAAATCTCGGTAATCAGAAAAACGGTAATTTACACCTGCAGCGGAACAAAATTCCGTTCCGCCCAGCGACTGGCTCGAACCCACGACCCTGGGAATAAGAGTCTGACGCTCTACCGACTGAGATAGCCGGCTACCTCGGTGAATACTTGCCGGGTAGCACGTCACACAGTACTCGTTTGGGTTGGGTGGTCCCATACAGAATCTCTCCATGCTGCCTAATGTTTTCCTAACGTCACACTCGTCACGTACTTCACTTTTATGTCATAATCATTTCTGAGAGGCTAAGAAATTGCATGACAACAAGCAGAGCTAGTGGCGTCAAAATTAACACACATACTTTATGTGACTCAAAAGCCGATCGAGTTACTTTCCGACGTTGTTTTAGATGTGCAAGTGACAGTCAAAACTCGCGGTGTCGGCACTCTGCCGACCATTTCGTTAGTTAACACCGGTCTTGCTGTGTGTGTTTCAAGCTCAAGAGCATCTCCAAGCAAAAAATGGTCAACAGCAACATTCAGACGGTTTCGTACTGCTCAATTGCTACATTAAAACGGTATGTTTCTTTTTCAGAACTGGAAAAACACAAGCGTGACAGCATTCGAACCTGTAATCTTCAGATACGAAGTCCGACGCCTCATCCATTAGACCACACGGTCACTGACGATCAACATTTACATGTATACGACTCATCTCGAAACGCTCACACCCCTGAGGATTTGTGTTTTCGTTCTACACAGCCGCTGCCCCTTGCTCTTTCCCACCCATTCGTTACATTCAACCTCTGACGAGACCGACCAAATATAGACTGAGAAACAAGACCACACAATTTGTGCATTCGGAATCGAAGGCAGGCCGTCCCTCGCCGCATTTGCTACGATGGCCATTTACTACTTCTGCAGAAGCGGCGGCGGCGACGACGACGACGACGACGACGACGACGACGATCGCGAGAGACTCTGAGATATGTGAGAAATACATCTATAAAATGTAATTCAGACTGCCTCGTCCCACCTTATGCTGTACCGCTTTGGCAAATGCTTTATCTACGCCATTCGCCTTAATCACATCTGAGAGTAAATCTTAAAAAAACGCCTGTCGCTAATTGTTCGTCATCACAGGTACTGTTTGCTATACGGCCACGACGCGCAACTGATTTCCAAAATTCATCTTTCTCCTGTGAGGATGGAACTTACGACCCCTGGTTTATTAGACCAGTGCTCTACCACTGAGCTAAAGAGGCGCGGCCTAGCGGTACTCTTGGGTACTTCGTCCTTACGGTCGTCTGCATCATTAGACTTTAGCTGACAACAATTCATATTATCGGCTAATATTTGCAGCTATGGCGACAAATTACTGCTTGGCTACACATCTGACACGTAACCGATGTGCTCTCCAAACCACAACACTTGCATTTCAGAACATGTCTTTTACACATGTCTACAAAATCACCTTCACCTTCAAATACAGTTTCCTTGCGACTGACAGAGACGTAGGCAAAGTTTAAAGTTGCTATTTCCATTAAATCTCGGTAATCAGAAAAACGGTAATTTACACCTGCAGCGGAACAAAATTCCGTTCCGCCCAGCGTCTGGCTCGAACCCACGACCCTGGGAATAAGAGTCTGACGCTCTACCGACTGAGATAGCCGGCTACCTCGGTGAATACTTGCCGGGTAGCACGTCACACAGTACTCGTTTGGGTTGGGTGGTCCCATACAGAATCTCTCCATGCTGCCTAATGTTTTCCTAACGTCACACTCGTCACGTACTTCACTTTTATGTCATAATCATTTCTGAGAGGCTAAGAAATTGCATGACAACAAGCAGAGCTAGTGGCGTCAAAATTAACACACATACTTTATGTGACTCAAAAGCCGATCGAGTTACTTTCCGACGTTGTTTTAGATGTGCAAGTGCCAGTCAAAACTCGCGGTGTCGGCACTCTGCCGACCATTTCGTTAGTTAACACCGGTCTTGCTGTGTGTGTTTCAAGCTCAAGAGCATCTCCAAGCAAAAAATGGTCAACAGCAACATTCAGACGGTTTCGTACTGCTCAATTGCTACATTAAAACGGTATGTTTCTTTTTCAGAACTGGAAAAACACAAGCGTGACAGCATTCGAACCTGTAATCTTCAGATACGAAGTCCGACGCCTTATCCATTAGACCACACGGTCACTGACGATCAACATTTACATGTATACGACTCATCTCGAAACGCTCACACCCCTGAGGATTTGTGTTTTCGTTCTACACAGCCGCTGCCCCTTGCTCTTTCCCACCCATTCGTTACATTCAACCTCTGACGAGACCGACCAAATATAGACTGAGAAACAAGACCACACAATTTGTGCATTCGGAATCGAAGGCAGGCCGTCCCTCGCCGCATTTGCTACGATGGCCATTTACTACTTCTGCAGAAGCGGCGGCGGCGACGACGACGACGACGACGACGACGACGACGACAACGACGACGATCGCGAGAGACTCTGAGATATGTGAGAAATACATCTATAAAATGTAATTCAGACTGCCTCGTCCCACCTTATGCTGTACCGCTTTGGCAAATGCTTTATCTACGCCATTCGCCTTAATCACATCTGAGAGTAAATCTTAAAAAAACGCCTGTCGCTAATTGTTCGTCATCACAGGTACTGTTTGCTATACGGCCACGACGCGCAACTGATTTCCAAAATTCATCTTTCTCCTGTGAGGATGGAACTTACGACCCCTGGTTTATTAGACCAGTGCTCTACCACTGAGCTAAAGAGGCGCGGCCTAGCGGTACTCTTGGGTACTTCGTCTTTACGGTCGTCTGCATCATCAGACTTTAGCTGACAACAATTCATATTATCGGCTAATATTTGCAGCTATGGCGACAAATTACTGCTTGGCTACACATCTGACACGTAACCGATGTGCTCTCCAAACCACAACACTTGCATTTCAGAACATGTCTTTTACACATGTCTACAAAATCACCTTCACCTTCAAATACAGTTTCCTTGCGACTGACAGAGACGTAGGCAAAGTTTAAAGTTGCTATTTCCATTAAATCTCGTTAATCAGAAAAACGGTAATTTACACCTGCAGCGGAACAAAATTCCGTTTCGCCCAGCGTCTGGCTCGAACCCACGACCCTGGGATTAAGTGTCTGACGCTCTACCGACTGAGATAGCCGGCTACCTCGGTGAATATTTGACGGGTAGCACGTCACACAGTACTCGTTAGGGTTGGGTGGTCCCATACAGCATCTCTCCATGCTGCCTAATGTTTTCCTAACGTCACACTCGTCACGCACTTCACTTTTATGTCATAATCATTTCTGAGAGGCAAAGAAATTGCATGACAACAAGCAGTGCTAGTGGCGTCAAAATTAACACACATACTTTATGTGACTCAAAAGCCGAACGAGTTACTTTCCGACGTTGTTTTAGATGTGCAAGTGCCAGTCAAAACTCGCGGTGTCGGCACTCTGCCGACCATTTCGCTAGTTAACACCGGTCTTGCTGTGTGTGTTTCAAGCTCAAGAGCATCTCCAAGCAAAAAATGGTCAACAGCAACATTCAGACGGTTTCGTACTGCTCAATTGCTACATTAAAACGGTATGTTTCTTTTTCAGAACTGGAAAAACACAAGCGTGACAGCATTCGAACCTGTAATCTTCAGAGCCGAAGTCCGACGCCTTATCCATTAGGCCACACGGTCACTGACGACCAACATTTACATGTATACGACTCATCTCGAAACGCTCACACCCCTGAGGATTTGTGTTTTCGTTCTACACAGCCGCTGCCCCTTGCTCTTTCCCACCCATTCGTTACATTCAACCTCTGACGAGACCGACCAAATATAGACTGAGAAACAAGACCACACAATTTGTGCATTCGGAATCGAAGGCAGGCAGTCCCTCGCCGCATTTGCTACGATGGCCATTTGCTACTTCTGCAGAAGCGGCGGCGACGACGACGACGACGACGACGACGACGACGAAGATCGCGAGAGACTCTGAGATATGTGAGAAATACATCTATAAAATGTAATTCAGACTGCCTCGTCCCACCTTATGCTGTACCGTTTTGGCAAATGCTTTATCTGCGCCATTCGCCTTAATCACATCTGAGAGTAAATCTTAAAAAAACGCCTGTCGCTAATTGTTCGTCATCACAGGTACTGTTTGCTATACGGCCACGACGCGCAACTGATTTCCAAAATTCATCTTTCTCCTGTGAGGATGGAACTTACGACCCCTGGTTTATTAGACCAGTGCTCTACCACTGAACTAAAGACGCGCGGCCTAGCGGTACTCTTGGGTACTTCGTCTTTACGGTCGTCTGCATCATCAGACTTTAGCTGACAACAATTCATATTATCGGCTAATATTTGCAGCTATGGCGACAAATTACTGCTTGGCTACACATCTGACACGTAACCGATGTGCTCTCCAAACCACAACACTTGCATTTCAGAACATGTCTTTTACACATGTCTACAAAATCACCTTCACCTTCAAATACAGTTTCCTTGCGACTGACAGAGACGTAGGCAAAGTTTAAAGTTGCTATTTCCATTAAATCTCGTTAATCAGAAAAACGGTAATTTACACCTGCAGCGGAACAAAATTCCGTTTCGCCCAGCGTCTGGCTCGAACCCACGACCCTGGGATTAAGTGTCTGACGCTCTACCGACTGAGATAGCCGGCTACCTCGGTGAATATTTGACGGGTAGCACGTCACACAGTACTCGTTAGGGTTGGGTGGTCCCATACAGCATCTCTCCATGCTGCCTAATGTTTTCCTAACGTCACACTCGTCACGCACTTCACTTTTATGTCATAATCATTTCTGAGAGGCAAAGAAATTGCATGACAACAAGCAGTGCTAGTGGCGTCAAAATTAACACACATACTTTATGTGACTCAAAAGCCGAACGAGTTACTTTCCGACGTTGTTTTAGATGTGCAAGTGCCAGTCAAAACTCGCGGTGTCGGCACTCTGCCGACCATTTCGCTAGTTAACACCGGTCTTGCTGTGTGTGTTTCAAGCTCAAGAGCATCTCCAAGCAAAAAATGGTCAACAGCAACATTCAGACGGTTTCGTACTGCTCAATTGCTACATTAAAACGGTATGTTTCTTTTTCAGAACTGGAAAAACACAAGCATGACAGCATTCGAACCTGTAATCTTCAGAGCCGAAGTCCGACGCCTTATCCATTAGGCCACACGGTCACTGACGACCAACATTTACATGTATACGACTCATCTCGAAACGCTCACACCCCTGAGGATTTGTGTTTTCGTTCTACACAGCCGCTGCCCCTTGCTCTTTCCCACCCATTCGTTACATTCAACCTCTGACGAGACCGACCAAATATAGACTGAGAAACAAGACCACACAATTTGTGCATTCGGAATCGAAGGCAGGCAGTCCCTCGCCGCATTTGCTACGATGGCCATTTGCTACTTCTGCAGAAGCGGCGGTGACGACGACGACGACGACGACGACGACGACGACGAGGATCGCGAGAGACTCTGAGATATGTGAGAAATACATCTATAAAATGTAATTCAGACTGCCTCGTCCCACCTTATGCTGTACCGCTTTGGCAAATGCTTTATCTGCGCCATTCGCCTTAATCACATCTGAGAGTAAATCTTAAAAAAACGCCTGTCGCTAATTGTTCGTCATCACAGGTACTGTTTGCTATACGGCCACGACGCGCAACTGATTTCCAAAATTCATCTTTCTCCTGTGAGGATGGAACTTACGACCCCTGGTTTATTAGACCAGTGCTCTACCACTGAGCTAAAGAGGCGCGGCCTAGCGGTACTCTTGGGTACTTCGTCTTTACGGTCGTCTGCATCATCAGACTTTAGCTGACAACAATTCATATTATCGGCTAATATTTGCAGCTATGGCGACAAATTACTGCTTGGCTACACATCTGACACGTAACCGATGTGCTCTCCAAACCACAACACTTGCATTTCAGAACATGTCTTTTACACATGTCTACAAAATCACCTTCACCTTCAAATACAGTTTCCTTGCGACTGACAGAGACGTAGGCAAAGTTTAAAGTTGCTATTTCCATTAAATCTCGTTAATCAGAAAAACGGTAATTTACACCTGCAGCGGAACAAAATTCCGTTTCGCCCAGCGTCTGGCTCGAACCCACGACCCTGGGATTAAGTGTCTGACGCTCTACCGACTGAGATAGCCGGCTACCTCGGTGAATATTTGACGGGTAGCACGTCACACAGTACTCGTTAGGGTTGGGTGGTCCCATACAGAATCTCTCCATGCTGCCTAATGTTTTCCTAACGTCACACTCGTCACGCACTTCACTTTTATGTCATAATCATTTCTGAGAGGCAAAGAAATTGCATGACAACAAGCAGTGCTAGTGGCGTCAAAATTAACACACATACTTTATGTGACTCAAAAGCCGAACGAGTTACTTTCCGACGTTGTTTTAGATGTGCAAGTGCCAGTCAAAACTCGCGGTGTCGGCACTCTGCCGACCATTTCGCTAGTTAACACCGGTCTTGCTGTGTGTGTTTCAAGCTCAAGAGCATCTCCAAGCAAAAAATGGTCAACAGCAACATTCAGACGGTTTCGTACTGCTCAATTGCTACATTAAAACGGTATGTTTCTTTTTCAGAACTGGAAAAACACAAGCATGACAGCATTCGAACCTGTAATCTTCAGAGCCGAAGTCCGACGCCTTATCCATTAGGCCACACGGTCACTGACGACCAACATTTACATGTATACGACTCATCTCGAAACGCTCACACCCCTGAGGATTTGTGTTTTCGTTCTACACAGCCGCTGCCCCTTGCTCTTTCCCACCCATTCGTTACATTCAACCTCTGACGAGACCGACCAAATATAGACTGAGAAACAAGACCACACAATTTGTGCATTCGGAATCGAAGGCAGGCAGTCCCTCGCCGCATTTGCTACGATGGCCATTTGCTACTTCTGCAGAAGCGGCGGTGACGACGACGACGACGACGACGACGACGACGACGAGGATCGCGAGAGACTCTGAGATATGTGAGAAATACATCTATAAAATGTAATTCAGACTGCCTCGTCCCACCTTATGCTGTACCGCTTTGGCAAATGCTTTATCTGCGCCATTCGCCTTAATCACATCTGAGAGTAAATCTTAAAAAAACGCCTGTCGCTAATTGTTCGTCATCACAGGTACTGTTTGCTATACGGCCACGACGCGCAACTGATTTCCAAAATTCATCTTTCTCCTGTGAGGATGGAACTTACGACCCCTGGTTTATTAGACCAGTGCTCTACCACTGAGCTAAAGAGGCGCGGCCTAGCGGTACTCTTGGGTACTTCGTCTTTACGGTCGTCTGCATCATCAGACTTTAGCTGACAACAATTCATATTATCGGCTAATATTTGCAGCTATGGCGACAAATTACTGCTTGGCTACACATCTGACACGTAACCGATGTGCTCTCCAAACCACAACACTTGCATTTCAGAACATGTCTTTTACACATGTCTACAAAATCACCTTCACCTTCAAATACAGTTTCCTTGCGACTGACAGAGACGTAGGCAAAGTTTAAAGTTGCTATTTCCATTAAATCTCGTTAATCAGAAAAACGGTAATTTACACCTGCAGCGGAACAAAATTCCGTTTCGCCCAGCGTCTGGCTCGAACCCACGACCCTGGGATTAAGTGTCTGACGCTCTACCGACTGAGATAGCCGGCTACCTCGGTGAATATTTGACGGGTAGCACGTCACACAGTACTCGTTAGGGTTGGGTGGTCCCATACAGCATCTCTCCATGCTGCCTAATGTTTTCCTAACGTCACACTCGTCACGCACTTCACTTTTATGTCATAATCATTTCTGAGAGGCAAAGAAATTGCATGACAACAAGCAGTGCTAGTGGCGTCAAAATTAACACACATACTTTATGTGACTCAAAAGCCGAACGAGTTACTTTCCGACGTTGTTTTAGATGTGCAAGTGCCAGTCAAAACTCGCGGTGTCGGCACTCTGCCGACCATTTCGCTAGTTAACACCGGTCTTGCTGTGTGTGTTTCAAGCTCAAGAGCATCTCCAAGCAAAAAATGGTCAACAGCAACATTCAGACGGTTTCGTACTGCTCAATTGCTACATTAAAACGGTATGTTTCTTTTTCAGAACTGGAAAAACACAAGCGTGACAGCATTCGAACCTGTAATCTTCAGAGCCGAAGTCCGACGCCTTATCCATTAGGCCACACGGTCACTGACGACCAACATTTACATGTATACGACTCATCTCGAAACGCTCACACCCCTGAGGATTTGTGTTTTCGTTCTACACAGCCGCTGCCCCTTGCTCTTTCCCACCCATTCGTTACATTCAACCTCTGACGAGACCGACCAAATATAGACTGAGAAACAAGACCACACAATTTGTGCATTCGGAATCGAAGGCAGGCAGTCCCTCGCCGCATTTGCTACGATGGCCATTTGCTACTTCTGCAGAAGCGGCGGCGACGACGACGACGACGACGACGACGACGACGACGACGACGAAGATCGCGAGAGACTCTGAGATATGTGAGAAATACATCTATAAAATGTAATTCAGACTGCCTCGTCCCACCTTATGCTGTACCGCTTTGGCAAATGCTTTATCTGCGCCATTCGCCTTAATCACATCTGAGAGTAAATCTTAAAAAAACGCCTGTCGATAATTGTTCGTCATCACAGGTACTGTTTGCTATACGGCCACGACGCGCAACTGATTTCCAAAATTCATCTTTCTCCTGTGAGGATGGAACTTACGACCCCTGGTTTATTAGACCAGTGCTCTACCACTGAGCTAAAGAGGCGCGACCTAGCGGTACTCTTGGGTACTTCGTCTTTACGGTCGTCTGCATCATCAGACTTTAACTGACAACAATTCATATTATCGGCTAATATTTGCAGCTATGGCGACAAATTACTGCTTGGCTACACATCTGACACGTAACCGATGTGCTCTCCAAACCACAACACTTGCATTTCAGAACATGTCTTTTACACATGTCTACAAAATCACCTTCACCTTCAAATACAGTTTCCTTGCGACTGACAGAGACGTAGGCAAAGTTTAAAGTTGCTATTTCCATTAAATCTCGTTAATCAGAAAAACGGTAATTTACACCTGCAGCGGAACAAAATTCCGTTTCGCCCAGCGTCTGGCTCGAACCCACGACCCTGGGATTAAGTGTCTGACGCTCTACCGACTGAGATAGCCGGCTACCTCGGTGAATATTTGACGGGTAGCACGTCACACAGTACTCGTTAGGGTTGGGTGGTCCCATACAGCATCTCTCCATGCTGCCTAATGTTTTCCTAACGTCACACTCGTCACGCACTTCACTTTTATGTCATAATCATTTCTGAGAGGCAAAGAAATTGCATGACAACAAGCAGTGCTAGTGGCGTCAAAATTAACACACATACTTTATGTGACTCAAAAGCCGAACGAGTTACTTTCCGACGTTGTTTTAGATGTGCAAGTGCCAGTCAAAACTCGCGGTGTCGGCACTCTGCCGACCATTTCGCTAGTTAACACCGGTCTTGCTGTGTGTGTTTCAAGCTCAAGAGCATCTCCAAGCAAAAAATGGTCAACAGCAACATTCAGACGGTTTCGTACTGCTCAATTGCTACATTAAAACGGTATGTTTCTTTTTCAGAACTGGAAAAACACAAGCGTGACAGCATTCGAACCTGTAATCTTCAGAGCCGAAGTCCGACGCCTTATCCATTAGGCCACACGGTCACTGACGACCAACATTTACATGTATACGACTCATCTCGAAACGCTCACACCCCTGAGGATTTGTGTTTTCGTTCTACACAGCCGCTGCCCCTTGCTCTTTCCCACCCATTCGTTACATTCAACCTCTGACGAGACCGACCAAATATAGACTGAGAAACAAGACCACACAATTTGTGCATTCGGAATCGAAGGCAGGCAGTCCCTCGCCGCATTTGCTACGATGGCCATTTGCTACTTCTGCAGAAGCGGCGGCGACGACGACGACGACGACGACGACGACGACGACGAAGATCGCGAGAGACTCTGAGATATGTGAGAAATACATCTATAAAATGTAATTCAGACTGCCTCGTCCCACCTTATGCTGTACCGCTTTGGCAAATGCTTTATCTGCGCCATTCGCCTTAATCACATCTGAGAGTAAATCTTAAAAAAACGCCTGTCGCTAATTGTTCGTCATCACAGGTACTGTTTGCTATACGGCCACGACGCGCAACTGATTTCCAAAATTCATCTTTCTCCTGTGAGGATGGAACTTACGACCCCTGGTTTATTAGACCAGTGCTCTACCACTGAGCTAAAGAGGCGCGGCCTAGCGGTACTCTTGGGTACTTCGTCTTTACGGTCGTCTGCATCATCAGACTTTAGCTGACAACAATTCATATTATCGGCTAATATTTGCAGCTATGGCGACAAATTACTGCTTGGCTACACATCTGACACGTAACCGATGTGCTCTCCAAACCACAACACTTGCATTTCAGAACACGTCTTTTACACATGTCTACAAAATCACCTTCACCTTCAAATACAGTTTCCTTGCGACTGACAGAGACGTAGGCAAAGTTTAAAGTTGCTATTTCCATTAAATCTCGTTAATCAGAAAAACGGTAATTTACACCTGCAGCGGAACAAAATTCCGTTTCGCCCAGCGTCTGGCTCGAACCCACGACCCTGGGATTAAGTGTCTGACGCTCTACCGACTGAGATAGCCGGCTACCTCGGTGAATATTTGACGGGTAGCACGTCACACAGTACTCGTTAGGGTTGGGTGGTCCCATACAGCATCTCTCCATGCTGCCTAATGTTTTCCTAACGTCACACTCGTCACGCACTTCACTTTTATGTCATAATCATTTCTGAGAGGCAAAGAAATTGCATGACAACAAGCAGTGCTAGTGGCGTCAAAATTAACACACATACTTTATGTGACTCAAAAGCCGAACGAGTTACTTTCGACGTTGTTTTAGATGTGCAAGTGCCAGTCAAAACTCGCGGTGTCGGCACTCTGCCGACCATTTCGCTAGTTAACACCGGTCTTGCTGTGTGTGTTTCAAGCTCAAGAGCATCTCCAAGCAAAAAATGGTCAACAGCAACATTCAGACGGTTTCGTACTGCTCAATTGCTACATTAAAACGGTATGTTTCTTTTTCAGAACTGGAAAAACACAAGCGTGACAGCATTCGAACCTGTAATCTTCAGAGCCGAAGTCCGACGCCTTATCCATTAGGCCACACGGTCACTGACGACCAACATTTACATGTATACGACACATCTCGAAACGCTCACACCCCTGAGGATTTGTGTTTTCGTTCTACACAGCCGCTGCCCCTTGCTCTTTCCCACCCATTCGTTACATTCAACCTCTGACGAGACCGACCAAATATAGACTGAGAAACAAGACCACACAATTTGTGCATTCGGAATCGAAGGCAGGCAGTCCCTCGCCGCATTTGCTACGATGGCCATTTGCTACTTCTGCAGAAGCGGCGGCGACGACGACGACGACGAAGATCGCGAGAGACTCTGAGATATGTGAGAAATACATCTATAAAATGTAATTCAGACTGCCTCGTCCCACCTTATGCTGTACCGCTTTGGCAAATGCTTTATCTGCGCCATTCGCCTTAATCACATCTGAGAGTAAATCTTAAAAAAACGCCTGTCGCTAATTGTTCGTCATCACAGGTACTGTTTGCTATACGGCCACGACGCGCAACTGATTTCCAAAATTCATCTTTCTCCTGTGAGGATGGAACTTACGACCACTGGTTTATTAGACCAGTGCTCTACCACTGAGCTAAAGAGGCGCGGCCTAGCGGTACTCTTGGGTACTTCGTCTTTACGGTCGTCTGCATCATCAGACTTTAGCTGACAACAATTCATATTATCGGCTAATATTTGCAGCTATGGCGACAAATTACTGCTTGGCTACACATCTGACACGTAACCGATGTGCTCTCCAAACCACAACACTTGCATTTCAGAACATGTCTTTTACACATGTCTACAAAATCACCTTCACCTTCAAATACAGTTTCCTTGCGACTGACAGAGACGTAGGCAAAGTTTAAAGTTGCTATTTCCATTAAATCTCGGTAATCAGAAAAACGGTAATTTACACCTGCAGCGGAACAAAATTCCGTTCCGCCCAGCGTCTGGCTCGAACCCACGACCCTGGGAATAAGAGTCTGACGCTCTACCGACTGAGATAGCCGGCTACCTCGGTGAATACTTGCCGGGTAGCACGTCACACAGTACTCGTTTGGGTTGGGTGGTCCCATACAGAATCTCTCCATGCTGACTAATGTTTTCCTAACGTCACACTCGTCACGTACTTCACTTTTATGTCTTAATCATTTCTGAGAGGCTAAGAAATTGCATGACAACAAGCAGAGCTAGTGGCGTCAAAATTAACACACATACTTTATGTGACTCAAAAGCCGAACGAGTTACTTTCTGACGTTGTTTTAGATGTGCAAGTGCCAGTCAAAACTCGCGGTGTCGGCACTCTGCCGACCATTTCGTTAGTTAACACCGGTCTTGCTGTGTGTGTTTCAAGCTCAAGAGCATCTCCAAGCAAAAAATGGTCAACAGCAACATTCAGACGGTTTCGTACTGCTCAATTGCTACATTAAAACGGTATGTTTCTTTTTCAGAACTGGAAAAACACAAGCGTGACAGCATTCGAACCTGTAATCTTCAGATACGAAGTCCGACGCCTTATCCATTAGACCACACGGTCACTGACGATCAACAATTACATGTATACGACTCATCTCGAAACGCTCACACCCCTGAGGATTTGTGTTTTCGTTCTACACAGCCGCTGCCCCTTGCTCTTTGCCACCCATTCGTTACATTCAACCTCTGACGAGACCGACCAAATATAGACTGAGAAACAAGACCACACAATTTGTGCATTCGGAATCGAAGGCAGGCAGTCCCTCGCCGCATTTGCTACGATGGCCATTTGCTACTTCTGCAGAAGCGGCGGCGACGACGACGACGACAACGACGACGACGACGACGACGAAGATCGCGAGAGACTCTGAGATATGTGAGAAATACATCTATAAAATGTAATTCAGACTGCCTCGTCCCACCTTATGCTGTACCGCTTTGGCAAATGCTTTATCTGCGCCATTCGCCTTAATCACATCTGAGAGTAAATCTTAAAAAAACGCCTGTCGCTAATTGTTCGTCATCACAGGTACTGTTTGCTATACGGCCACGACGCGCAACTGATTTCCAAAATTCATCTTTCTCCTGTGAGGATGGAACTTACGACCCCTGGTTTATTAGACCAGTGCTCTACCACTGAGCTAAAGAGGCGCGGCCTAGCGGTACTCTTGGGTACTTCGTCCTTACGGTCGTCTGCATCATCAGACTTTAGCTGACAACAATTCATATTATCGGCTAATATTTGCAGCTATGGCGACAAATTACTGCTTGGCTACACATCTGACACGTAACCGATGTGCTCTCCAAACCACAACACTTGCATTTCAAAACATGTCTTTTACACATGTCTACAAAATCACCTTCACCTTCAAATACAGTTTCCTTGCGACTGACAGAGACGTAGGCAAAGTTTAAAATTGCTATTTCCATTAAATCTCGTTAATCAGAAAAACGGTAATTTACACCTGCAGCGGAACAAAATTCCGTTTCGCCCAGCGTCTGGCTCGAACCCACGACCCTGGGATTAAGTGTCTGACGCTCTACCGACTGAGATAGCCGGCTACCTCGGTGAATATTTGCCGGGTAGCACGTCACACAGTACTCGTTTGGGTTGGGTGGTCCCATACAGCATCTCTCCATGCTGCCTAATGTTTTCCTAACGTCACACTCGTCACGCACTTCACTTTTATGTCATAATCATTTCTGAGAGGCAAAGAAATTGCATGACAACAAGCAGAGCTAGTGGCGTCAAAATTAACACACATACTTTATGTGACTCAAAAGCCGAACGAGTTACTTTCCGACGTTGTTTTAGATGTGCAAGTGCCAGTCAAAACTCGCGGTGTCGGCACTCTGCCGACCATTTCGCTAGTTAACACCGGTCTTGCTGTGTGTGTTTCAAGCTCAAGAGCATCTCCAAGCAAAAAATGGTCAACAGCAACATTCAGACGGTTTCGTACTGCTCAATTGCTACATTAAAACGGTATGTTTCTTTTTCAGAACTGGAAAAACACAAGCGTGACAGCATTCGAACCTGTAATCTTCAGAACCGAAGTCCGACTCCTTATCCATTAGGCCACACGGTCACTGACGACCAACATTTACATGTATACGACTCATCTCGAAACGCTCACACCCCTGAGGATTTGTGTTTTCGTTCTACACAGCCGCTGCCCCTTGCACTTTCCCACTTATTCGTTACATTCAACCTCTGACGAGACCGACCAAATATAGACTGAGAAACAAGACCACACACTTTGTGCATTCGGAATCGAAGGCAGGGCGTCCCTCGCCGCATTTGCTACGATGGCCATTTGCTACTTCTGCAGAAGCGGCGGTGGCGGCGGCGACGACGACGACGACGACGAAGATCGCGAGAGACTCTGAGATATGTGAGAAATACATCTATAAAATGTAATTCAGACTGCCTCGTCCCACCTTATGCTGTACCGCTTTGGCAACTGCTTTATCTGCGCCATTCGCCTTAATCACATCTGAGAGTAAATCTTAAAAAAACGCCTGTCGATAATTGTTCGTCATCACAGGTACTGTTTGCTATACGGCCACGACGCGCAACTGATTTCCAAAATTCATCTTTCTCCTGTGAGGATGGAACTTACGACCCCTGGTTTATTAGACCAGTGCTCTACCACTGAGCTAAAGAGGCGCGGCCTAGCGGTACTCTTGGGTACTTCGTCCTTACGGTCGTCTGCATCATCAGACTTTAGCTGACAACAATTCATATTATCGGCTAATATTTGCAGCTATGGCGACAAATTACTGCTTGGCTACACATCTGACACGTAACCGATGTGCTCTCCAAACCACAACACTTGCATTTCAGAACATGTCTTTTACACATGTCTACAAAATCACCTTCACCTTCAAATACAGTTTCCTTGCGACTGACAGAGACGTAGGCAAAGTTTAAAGTTGGTATTTCCATTAAATCTCGTTAATCAGAAAAACGGTAATTTACACCTGCAGCGGAACAAAATTCCGTTTCGCCCAGCGTCTGGCTCGAAACCACGACCCTGGGATTAAGTGTCTGACGCTCTACCGACTGAGATAGCCGGCTACCTCGGTGAATATTTGACGGGTAGCACGTCACACAGTACTCGTTAGGGTTGGGTGGTCCCATACAGCATCTCTCCATGCTGCCTAATGTTTTCCTAACGTCACACTCGTCACGCACTTCACTTTTATGTCATAATCATTTCTGAGAGGCAAAGAAATTGCATGACAACAAGCAGTGCTAGTGGCGTCAAAATTAACACACATACTTTATGTGACTCAAAAGCCGAACGAGTTACTTTCCGACGTTGTTTTAGATGTGCAAGTGCCAGTCAAAACTCGCGGTGTCGGCACTCTGCCGACCATTTCGCTAGTTAACACCGGTCTTGCTGTGTGTGTTTCAAGCTCAAGAGCATCTCCAAGCAAAAAATGGTCAACAGCAACATTCAGACGGTTTCGTACTGCTCAATTGCTACATTAAAACGGTATGTTTCTTTTTCAGAACTGGAAAAACACAAGCGTGACAGCATTCGAACCTGTAATCTTCAGAGCCGAAGTCCGACGCCTTATCCATTAGGCCACACGGTCACTGACGACCAACATTTACATGTATACGACTCATCTCGAAACGCTCACACCCCTGAGGATTTGTGTTTTCGTTCTACACAGCCGCTGCCCCTTGCTCTTTGCCACCCATTCGTTACATTCAACCTCTGACGAGACCGACCAAATATAGACTGAGAAACAAGACCACACAATTTGTGCATTCGGAATCGAAGGCAGGCAGTCCCTCGCCGCATTTGCTACGATGGCCATTTGCTACTTCTGCAGAAGCGGCGGTGGCGGCGACGACGACGACGACGACGATCGCGAGAGACTCTGAGATATGTGAGAAATACATCTATAAAATGTAATTCAGACTGCCTCGTCCCACCTTATGCTGTATCGCTTTGGCAAATGCTTTATCTGCGCCATTCGCCTTAATCACATCTGAGAGTAAATCTTAAAAAAAACGCCTGTCGCTAATTGTTCGTCATCACAGGTACTGTTTGCTATACGGCCACGACGCGCAACTGATTTCCAAAATTCATCTTTCTCCTGTGAGGATGGAACTTACGACCCCTGGTTTATTAGACCAGTGCTCTACCACTGAGCTAAAGAGGCGCGGCCTAGCGGTACTCTTGGGTACTTCGTCCTTACGGTCGTCTGCATCATCAGACTTTAGCTGACAACAATTCATATTATCGGCTAATATTTGCAGCTATGGCGACAAATTACTGCTTGGCTACACATCTGACACGTAACCGATGTGCTCTCCAAACCACAACACTTGCATTTCAGAACATGTCTTTTACACATGTCTACAAAATCACCTTCACCTTCAAATACAGTTTCCTTGCGACTGACAGAGACGTAGGCAAAGTTTAAAGTTGCTATTTCCATTAAATCTCGTTAATCAGAAAAACGGTAATTTACACCTGCAGCGGAACAAAATTCCGTTTCGCCCAGCGTCTGGCTCGAACCCACGACCCTGGGATTAAGTGTCTGACGCTCTACCGACTGAGATAGCCGGCTACCTCGGTGAATATTTGCCGGGTAGCACGTCACACAGTACTCGTTTAGGTTGGGTGGTCCCATACAGAATCTCTCCATGCTGCCTAATGTTTTCCTAACGTCACACTCGTCACGCACTTCACTTTTATGTCATAATCATTTCTGAGAGGCAAAGAAATTGCATGACAACAAGCAGAGCTAGTGGCGTCAAAATTATCACACATACTTTATGTGACTCAAAAGCCGAACGAGTTACTTTCCGACGTTGTTTTAGATGTGCAAGTGCCAGTCAAAACTCGCGGTGTCGGCACTCTGCCGACCATTTCGCTAGTTAACACCGGTCTTGCTGTGTGTGTTTCAAGCTCAAGAGCATCTCCAAGCAAAAAATGGTCAACAGCAACATTCAGACGGTTTCGTACTGCTCAATTGCTACATTAAAACGGTAAGTTTCTTTTTCAGAACTGGAAAAACACAAGCGTGACAGCATTCGAACCTGTAATCTTCAGAGCCGAAGTCCGACGCCTTATCCATTAGGCCACACGGTCACTGACGACCAACATTTACGTGTATACGACTCATCTCGAAACGCTCACACCCCTGAGGATTTGTGTTTTCGTTCTACACAGCCGCTGCCCCTTGCTCTTTCCCACTTATTCGTTACATTCAACCTCTGACTAGACCGACCAAATATAGACTGAGAAACAAGACCACACACTTTGTGCATTCGGAATCGAAGGCAGGGCGTCCCTCGCCGCATTTGCTACGATGGCCATTTGCTACTTCTGCAGAAGCGGCGGTGGCGGCGACGACGACGACGACGACGACGACGATCGCGAGAGACTCTGAGATATGTGAGAAATACATCTATAAAATGTAATTCAGACTGCCTCGTCCCACCTTATGCTGTACCGCTTTGGCAAATGCTTTATCTGCGCCATTCGCCTTAATCACATCTGAGAGTAAATCTTAAAAAAACGCCTGTCGCTAATTGTTCGTCATCACAGGTACTGTTTGCTATACGGCCACGACGCGCAACTGATTTCCAAAATTCATCTTTCTCCTGTGAGGATGGAACTTACGACCCCTGGTTTATTAGACCAGTGCTCTACCACTGAGCTAAAGAGGCGCGGCCTAGCGGTACTCTTGGGTACTTCGTCCTTACGGTCGTCTGCATCATCAGACTTTAGCTGACAACAATTCATATTATCGGCTAATATTTGCAGCTATGGCGACAAATTACTGCTTGGCTACACATCTGACACGTAACCGATGTGCTCTCCAAACCACAACACTTGCATTTCAGAACATGTCTTTTACACATGTCTACAAAATCACCTTCACCTTCAAATACAGTTTCCTTGCGACTGACAGAGACGTAGGCAAAGTTTAAAGTTGCTATTTCCATTAAATCTCGTTAATCAGAAAAACGGTAATTTACACCTGCAGCGGATCAAAATTCCGTTTCGCCCAGCGTCTGGCTCGAACCCACGACCCGGGGATTAAGTGACTGACGCTCTACCGACTGAAATAGCCGGCTACCTCGGTGAATACTTGCCGGGTAGCACGTCACACAGTACTCGTTTGGGTTGGGTGGTCCCATACAGCATCTCTCCATGCTGCCTAATGTTTTCCTAACGTCACACTCGTCACGTACTTCACTTTTATGTCATAATCATTTCTGAGAGGCAAAGAAATTGCATGACAACAAGCAGAGCTAGTGGCGTCAAAATTAACACACATACTTTATGTGACTCAAAAGCCGAACGAGTTACTTTCCGACGTTGTTTTAGATGTGCAAATGCCAGTCAAAACTCGCGGTGTCGGCACTCTGCCGACCATTTCGTTAGTTAACACCGGTCTTGCTGTGTGTGTTTCAAGCTCAAGAGCATCTCCAAGCAAAAAATGGTCAACAGCAACATTCAGACGGTTTCGTACTGCTCAATTGCTACATTAAAACGGTAAGTTTCTTTTTCAGAACTGGAAAAACACAAGCGTGACAGCATTCGAACCTGTAATCTTCAGATATGAAGTCCGACGCCTTATCCATTAGACCACACGGTCACTGACGATCAACATTTACATGTATACGACTCATCTCGAAACGCTCACACCCCTGAGGATTTGTGTTTTCGTTCTACACAGCCGCTGCCCCTTGCTCTTTCCCACCCATTCGTTACATTCAACCTCTGACGAGACCGACCAAATATAGACTGAGAAACAAGACCACACAATTTGTGCATTCGGAATCGAAGGCAGGCAGTCCCTCGCCGCATTTGCTACGATGGCCATTTGCTACTTCTGCAGAAGCGGCGGCGACGACGACGACGACGACGACGACGACGACGACGACGAAGATCGCGAGAGACTCTGAGATATGTGAGAAATACATCTATAAAATGTAATTTAGACTGCCTCGTCCCACCTTATGCTGTACCGCTTTGGCAAATGCTTTATCTGCGCCATTCGCCTTAATCACATCTGAGAGTAAATCTTAAAAAAACGCCTGTCGCTAATTGTTCGTCATCACAGGTACTGTTTGCTATACGGCCACGACGCGCAACTGATTTCCAAAATTCATCTTTCTCCTGTGAGGATGGAACTTACGACCCCTGGTTTATTAGACCAGTGCTCTACCACTGAGCTAAAGAGGCGCGGCCTAGCGGTACTCTTGGGTACTTCGTCCTTACGGTCGTCTGCATCATCAGACTTTAGCTGACAACAATTCATATTATCGGCTAATATTTGCAGCTATGGCGACAAATTACTGCTTGGCTACACATCTGACACGTAACCGATGTGCTCTCCAAACCACAACACTTGCATTTCAGAACATGTCTTTTACACATGTCTACAAAATCACCTTCACCTTCAAATACAGTTTCCTTGCGACTGACAGAGACGTAGGCAAAGTTTAAAGTTGCTATTTCCATTAAATCTCGTTAATCAGAAAAACGGTAATTTACACCTGCAGCGGAACAAAATTCCGTTTCGCCCAGCGTCTGGCTCGAACCCACGACCCTGGGATTAAGTGTCTGACGCTCTACCGACTGAGATAGCCGGCTACCTCGGCGAATATTTGCCGGGTAGCACGTCACACAGTACTCGTTTGGGTTGGGTGGTCCCATACAGCATCTCTCCATGCTGCCTAATGTTTTCCTAACGTCACACTCGTCACGCACTTCACTTTTATGTCATAATCATTTCTGAGAGGCAAAGAAATTGCATGACAACAAGCAGAGCTAGTGGCGTCAAAATTATCACACAAACTTTATGTGACTCAAAAGCCGAACGAGTTACTTTCCGACGTTGTTTTAGATGTGCAAGTGCCAGTCAAAACTCGCGGTGTCGGCACTCTGCCGACCATTTCGCTAGTTAACACCGGTCTTGCTGTGTGTGTTTCAAGCTCAAGAGCATCTCCAAGCAAAAAATGGTCAACAGCAACATTCAGACGGTTTCGTACTGCTCAATTGCTACATTAAAACGGTAAGTTTCTTTTTCAGAACTGGAAAAACACAAGCGTGACAGCATTCGAACCTGTAATCTTCAGAGCCGAAGTCCGACGCCTTATCCATTAGGCCACACGGTCACTGACGACCAACATTTACATGTATACGACTCATCTCGAAACGCTCACACCCCTGAGGATTTGTGTTTTCGTTCTACACAGCCGCTGCCCCTTGCTCTTTCCCACTTATTCGTTACATTCAACCTCTGACGAGACCGACCAAATATAGACTGAGAAACAAGACCACACACTTTGTGCATTCGGAATCGAAGGCAGGGCGTCCCTCGCCGCATTTGCTACGATGGCCATTTGCTACTTCTGCAGAAGCGGCGGTGGCGGCGACGACGACGACGACGACGACGACGACGATCACGAGAGACTCTGAGATATGTGAGAAATACATCTATAAAATGTAATTCAGACTGCCTCGTCCCACCTTATGCTGTACCGCTTTGGCAAATGCTTTATCTGCGCCATTCGCCTTAATCACATCTGAGAGTAAATCTTAAAAAAACGCCTGTCGCTAATTGTTCGTCATCACAGGTACTGTTTGCTATACGGCCACGACGCGCAACTGATTTCCAAAATTCATCTTTCTCCTGTGAGGATGGAACTTACGACCCCTGGTTTATTAGACCAGTGCTCTACCACTGAGCTAAAGAGGCGCGGCCTAGCGGTACTCTTGGGTACTTCGTCCTTACGGTCGTCTGCATCATCAGACTTTAGCTGACAACAATTCATATTATCGGCTAATATTTGCAGCTATGGCGACAAATTACTGCTTGGCTACACATCTGACACGTAACCGATGTGCTCTCCAAACCACAACACTTGCATTTCAGAACATGTCTTTTACACATGTCTACAAAATCACCTTCACCTTCAAATACAGTTTCCTTGCGACTGACAGAGACGTAGGCAAAGTTTAAAGTTGCTATTTCCATTAAATCTCGTTAATCAGAAAAACGGTAATTTACACCTGCAGCGGAACAAAATTCCGTTTCGCCCAGCGTCTGGCTCGAACCCACGACCCGGGGATTAAGTGACTGACGCTCTACCGACTGAAATAGCCGGCTACCTCGGTGAATACTTGCCGGGTAGCACGTCACACAGTACTCGTTTGGGTTGGGTGGTCCCATACAGCATCTCTCCATGCTGCCTAATGTTTTCCTAACGTCACACTCGTCACGTACTTCACTTTTATGTCATAATCATTTCTGAGAGGCAAAGAAATTGCATGACAACAAGCAGAGCTAGTGGCGTCAAAATTAACACACATACTTTATGTGACTCAAAAGCCGAACGAGTTACTTTCCGACGTTGTTTTAGATGTGCAAATGCCAGTCAAAACTCGCGGTGTCGGCACTCTGCCGACCATTTCGTTAGTTAACACCGGTCTTGCTGTGTGTGTTTCAAGCTCAAGAGCATCTCCAAGCAAAAAATGGTCAACAGCAACATTCAGACGGTTTCGTACTGCTCAATTGCTACATTAAAACGGTAAGTTTCTTTTTCAGAACTGGAAAAACACAAGCGTGACAGCATTCGAACCTGTAATCTTCAGATATGAAGTCGGACGCCTTATCCATTAGACCACACGGTCACTGACGATCAACATTTACATGTATACGACTCATCTCGAAACGCTCACACCCCTGAGGATTTGTGTTTTCGTTCTACACAGCCGCTGCCCCTTGCTCTTTCCCACCCATTCGTTACATTCAACCTCTGACGAGACCGACCAAATATAGACTGAGAAACAAGACCACACAATTTGTGCATTCGGAATCGAAGGCAGGCCGTCCCTCGCCGCATTTGCTACGATGGCCATTTGCTACTTCTGCAGAAGCGGCGGCGGCGACGACGACGACGACGAAGATCGCGAGAGACTCTGAGATATGTGAGAAATACATCTATAAAATGTAATTCAGACTGCCTCGTCCCACCTTATGCTGTCCCGCTTTGGCAAATGCTTTATCTGCGCCATTCGCCTTAATCACATCTGAGAGTAAATCTTAAAAAAACGCCTGTCGCTAATTGTTCGTCATCACAGGTACTGTTTGCTATACGGCCACGACGCGCAACTGATTTCCAAAATTCATCTTTCTCCTGTGAGGATGGAACTTACAACCCCTGGTTTATTAGACCAGTGCTCTACCACTGAGCTAAAGAGGCGCGGCCTAGCGGTACTCTTGGGTACTTCGTCCTTACGGTCGTCTGCACCATCAGACTTTAGCTGACAACACTTCATATTGCCGGCTAATATTTGCAGCTATGGCGACAAATTACTGCTTGGCTACACATCTGACACGTAACCGATGTGCTCTCCAAACCACAACACTTGCATTTCAGAACATGTCTTTTACACATGTCTACAAAATCACCTTCACCTTCAAATACAGTTTCCTTGCGACTGACAGAGACGTAGGCAAAGTTTAAAGTTGCTATTTCCATTAAATCTCGTTAATCAGAAAAACGGTAATTTACACCTGCAGCGGAACAAAATTCCGTTTCGCCCAGCGTCTGGCTCGAACCCACGACCCGGGGATTAAGTGGCTGACGCTCTACCGACTGAGATAGCCGGCTACCTCGGTGAATACTTGCCGGGTAGCACGTCACACAGTACTCGTTTGGGTTGGGTGGTCCCATACAGCATCTCTCCATGCTGCCTAATGTTTTCCTAACGTCACACTCGTCACGTACTTCACTTTTATGTCATAATCATTTCTGAGAGGCAAAGAAATTGCATGACAACAAGCAGAGCTAGTGGCGTCAAAATTAACACACATACTTTATGTGACTCAAAAGCCGAACGAGTTACTTTCCGACGTTGTTTTAGATGTGCAAATGCCAGTCAAAACTCGCGGTGTCGGCACTCTGCCGACCATTTCGCTAGTTAACACCGGTCTTGCTGTGTGTGTTTCAAGCTCAAGAGCATCTCCAAGCAAAAAATGGTCAACAGCAACATTCAGACGGTTTCGTACTGCTCAATTGCTACATTAAAACGGTAAGTTTCTTTTTCAGAACTGGAAAAACACAAGCGTGACAGCATTCGAAACTGTAATCTTCAGATATGAAGTCCGACGCCTAATCCATTAGACCACACGGTCACTGACGATCTACATTTACATGTATACGACTCATCTCGAAACGCTCACACCCCTGAGGATTTGTGTTTTCGTTCTACACAGCCGCTGCCCCTTGCTCTTTCCCACCCATTCGTTACATTCAACCTCTGATGAGACCGACCAAATATAGACTGAGAAACAAGACCACACAATTTGTGCATTCGGAATCGAAGGCAGGCAGTCCCTCGCCGCATTTGCTACGATGGCCATTTGCTACTTCTGCAGAAGCGGCGGTGGCGATGGCGACGACGACGACGACGAAGATCGCGAGAGACTCTGAGATATGTGAGAAATACATCTATAAAATGTAATTCAGACTGCCTCGTCCCACCTTATGCTGTACCGCTTTGGCAAATGCTTTATCTGCGCCATTCGCCTTAATCACATCTGAGAGTAAATCTTAAAAAAACGCCTGTCGCTAATTGTTCGTCATCACAGGTACTGTTTGCTATACGGCCACGACGCGCAACTGATTTCCAAAATTCATCTTTCTCCTGTGAGGATGGAACTTACGACCCCTGGTTTATTAGACCAGTGCTCTACCACTGAGCTAAAGAGGCGCGGCCTAGCGGTACTCTTGGGTACTTCGTCCTTACGGTCGTCTGCATCATCAGACTTTAGCTGACAACAATTCATATTATCGGCTAATATTTGCAGCTATGGCGACAAATTACTGCTTGGCTACACATCTGACACGTAACCGATGTGCTCTCCAAACCACAACACTTGCATTTCAGAACATGTCTTTTACACATGTCTACAAAGTCACCTTCACCTTCAAATACAGTTTCCTTGCGACTGACAGAGACGTAGGCAAAGTTTAAAGTTGCTATTTCCATTAAATCTCGTTAATCAGAAAAACGGTAATTTACACCTGCAGCGGAACAAAATTCCGTTTCGCCCAGCGTCTGGCTCGAACCCACGACCCTGGGATTAAGAGTCTGACGCTCTACCGACTGAGATAGCCGGCTACCTCGGTGAATACTTGCCGGGTAGCACGTCACACAGTACTCGTTTGGGTTGGGTGGTCCCATACAGAATCTCTCCATGCTGCCTAATGTTTTCCTAACGTCACACTCGTCACGCACTTCACTTTTATGTCATAATCATTTCTGAGAGGCAAAGAAATTGCATGACAACAAGCAGAGCTAGTGGCGTCAAAATTAACACACATACTTTATGTGACTCAAAAGCCGAACGAGTTACTTTCCGACGTTGTTTTAGATGTGCAAGTGCCAGTCAAAACTCGCGGTGTCGGCACTCTGCCGACCATTTCGCTAGTTAACACCGGTCTTGCTGTGTGTGTTTCAAGCTCAAGAGCATCTCCAAGCAAAAAATGGTCAACAGCAACATTCAGACGGTTTCGTACTGCTCAATTGCTACATTAAAACGGTATGTTTCTTTTTCAGAACTGGAAAAACACAAGCGTGACAGCATTCGAACCTGTAATCTTCAGAGCCGAAGTCCGACGCCTTATCCATTAGGCCACACGGTCACTGACGACCAACATTTACATGTATACGACTCATCTCGAAACGCTCACACCCCTGAGGATTTGTGTTTTCGTTCTACACAGCCGCTGCCCCTTGCTCTTTCCCACCCATTCGTTACATTCAACCTCTGACGAGACCGACCAAATATAGACTGAGAAACAAGACCACACAACTTGTGCATTCGGAATCGAAGGCAGGCAGTCCCTCGCCGCATTTGCTACGATGGCCATTTGCTACTTCTGCAGAAGCGGCGGTGGCGACGGCGACGACGACGACGACGAAGATCGCGAGAGACTCTGAGATATGTGAGAAATACATCTATAAAATGTAATTCAGACTGCCTCGTCCCACCTTATGCTGTACCGCTCTGGCAAATGCTTTATCTGCGCCATTCGCCTTAATCACATCTGAGAGTAAATCTTAAAAAAACGCCTGTCGCTAATTGTTCGTCATCACAGGTACTGTTTGCTATACGGCCACGACGCGCAACTGATTTCCAAAATTCATCTTTCTCCTGTGAGGATGGAACTTACGACCCCTGGTTTATTAGACCAGTGCTCTACCACTGAGCTAAAGAGGCGCGGCCTAGCGGTACTCTTGGGTACTTCGTCCTTACGGTCGTCTGCACCATCAGACTTTAGCTGACAACACTTCATATTACCGGCTAATATTTGCAGCTATGGCGACAAATTACTGCTTGGCTACACATCCGACACGTAACCGATGTGCTCTCCAAACCACAACACTTGCATTTCAGAACATGTCTTTCACACATGTCTACAAAATCACCTTCACCTTCAAATACAGTTTCCTTGCGACTGACAGAGACGTAGGCAAAGTTTAAAGTTGCTATTTCCATTAAATCTCGTTAATCAGAAAAACGGTAATTTACACCTGCAGCGGAACAAAATTCCGTTCGGCCCAGCGTCTGGCTCGAACCCACGACCCTGGGATTAAGAGTCTGACGCTCTACCGACTGAGATAGCCGGCTACCTCGGTGAATACTTGCCGGGTAGCACGTCACACAGTACTCGTTTGGGTTGGGTGGTCCCATACAGAATCTCTCCATGCTGCCTAATGTTTTCCTAACGTCACACTCGTCACGTACTTCACTTTTATGTCATAATCATTTCTGAGAGGCAAAGAAATTGCATGACAACAAGCAGAGCTAGTGGCGTCAAAATTAACACACATACTTTATGTGACTCAAAAGCCGAACGAGTTACTTTCCGACGTTGTTTTAGATGTGCAAGTGCCAGTCAAAACTCGCGGTGTCGGCACTCTGCCGACCATTTCGTTAGTTAACACCGGTCTTGCTGTGTGTGTTTCAAGCTCAAGAGCATCTCCAAGCAAAAAATGGTCAACAGCAACATTCAGACGGTTTCGTACTGCTCAATTGCTACATTAAAACGGTATGTTTCTTTTTCAGAACTGGAAAAACACAAGCGTGACAGCATTCGAACCTGTAATCTTCAGAGCCGAAGTCCGACGCCTTATCCATTAGGCCACACGGTCACTGACGACCAACATTTACATGTATACGACTCATCTCGAAACGCTCACACCCCTGAGGATTTGTGTTTTCGTTCTACACAGCCGCTGCCCCTTGCTCTTTCCCACCCATTCGTTACATTCAACCTCTGACGAGACCGACCAAATATAGACTGAGAAACAAGACCACACAATTTGTGCATTCGGAATCGAAGGCAGGCCGTCCCTCGCCGCATTTGCTACGATGGCCATTTGCTACTTCTGCAGAAGCGGCGGCGGCGACGACGACGACGACGACGACGACGACGACGAAGATCGCGAGAGACTCTGAGATATGTGAGAAATACATCTATAAAATGTAATTCAGACTGCCTCGTCCCACCTTATGCTGTACCGCTTTGGCAAATGCTTTATCTGCGCCATTCGCCTTAATCACATCTGAGAGTAAATCTTAAAAAAACGCCTGTCGCTAATTGTTCGTCATCACAGGTACTGTTTGCTATACGGCCACGACGCGCAACTGATTTCCAAAATTCATCTTTCTCCTGTGAGGATGGAACTTACGACCCCTGGTTTATTAGACCAGTGCTCTACCACTGGGCTAAAGAGGCGCGGCCTAGCGGAATTCTTGGGTACTTCGTCCTTACGGTCGTCTGCATCATCAGACTTTAGCTGACAACAATTCATATTATCGGCTAATATTTGCAGCTATGGCGACAAATTACTGCTTGGCTACACATCTGACACGTAACCGATGTGCTCTCCAAACCACAACACTTGCATTTCAGAACATGTCTTTTACACATGTCTACAAAATCACCTTCACCTTCAAATACAGTTTCCTTGCGACTGACAGAGACGTAGGCAAAGTTTAAAGTTGCTATTTCCATTAAATCTCGGTAATCAGAAAAACGGTAATTTACACCTGCAGCGGAATAAAATTCCGTTTCGCCCAGCGTCTGGCTCGAACCCACGATCCTGGGATTAAGTGTCTGACGCTCTACCGACTGAGATAGCCGGCTACCTCGGTGAATATTTGCCGGGTAGCACGTCACACAGTACTCGTTTGGGTTGGGTGGTCCCATACAGAATCTCTCCATGCTGCCTAAAGTTTTCCTAACGTCACACTCGTCACGCACTTCACTTTTATGTCATAATCATTTCTGAGAGGCAAAGAAATTGCATGACAACAAGCAGAGCTAGTGGCGTCAAAATTAACACACATACTTTATGTGACACAAAAGCCGAACGAGTTACTTTCCGACGTTGTTTTAGATGTGCAAGTGCCAGTCAAAACTCGCGGTGTCGGCACTCTGCCGACCATTTCGCTAGTTAACACCGGTCTTGCTGTGTGTGTTTCAAGCTCAAGAGCATCTCCAAGCAAAAAATGGTCAACAGCAACATTCAGACGGTTTCGTACTGCTCAATTGCTACATTAAAACGGTATGTTTCTTTTTCAGAACTGGAAAAACACAAGCGTGACAGCATTCGAACCTGTAATCTTCAGAGCCGAAGTCCGACGCCTTATCCATTAGGCCACACGGTCACTGACGACCAACATTTACATGTATACGACTCATCTCGAAACGCTCACACCCCTGAGGATTTGTGTTTTCGTTCTACACAGCCGCTGCCCCTTGCTCTTTCCCACCCATTCGTTACATTCAACCTCTGACGAGACCGACCAAATATAGACTGAGAAACAAGACCACACAACTTGTGCATTCGGAATCGAAGGCAGGCAGTCCCTCGCCGCATTTGCTACGATGGCCATTTGCTACTTCTGCAGAAGCGGCGGTGGCGACGGCGACGACGACGACGACGAAGATCGCGAGAGACTCTGAGATATGTGAGAAATACATCTATAAAATGTAATTCAGACTGCCTCGTCCCACCTTATGCTGTACCGCTTTGGCAAATGCTTTATCTGCGCCATTCGCCTTAATCACATCTGAGAGTAAATCTTAAAAAAACGCCTGTCGCTAATTGTTCGTCATCACAGGTACTGTTTGCTATACGGCCACGACGCGCAACTGATTTCCAAAATTCATCTTTCTCCTGTGAGGATGGAACTTACGACCCCTGGTTTATTAGACCAGTGCTCTACCACTGGGCTAAAGAGGCGCGGCCTAGCGGTACTCTTGGGTACTTCGTCCTTACGGTCGTCTGCATCATCAGACTTTAGCTGACAACAATTCATATTATCGGCTAATATTTGCAGCTATGGCGACAAATTACTGCTTGGCTACACATCTGACACGTAACCGATGTGCTCTCCAAACCACAACACTTGCATTTCAGAACATGTCTTTTACACATGTCTACAAAATCACCTTCACCTTCAAATACAGTTTCCTTGCGACTGACAGAGACGTAGGCAAAGTTTAAAGTTGCTATTTCCATTAAATCTCGGTAATCAGAAAAACGGTAATTTACACCTGCAGCGGAATAAAATTCCGTTTCGCCCAGCGTCTGGCTCGAACCCACGATCCTGGGATTAAGTGTCTGACGCTCTACCGACTGAGATAGCCGGCTACCTCGGTGAATATTTGCCGGGTAGCACGTCACACAGTACTCGTTTGGGTTGGGTGGTCCCATACAGAATCTCTCCATGCTGCCTAAAGTTTTCCTAACGTCACACTCGTCACGCACTTCACTTTTATGTCATAATCATTTCTGAGAGGCAAAGAAATTGCATGACAACAAGCAGAGCTAGTGGCGTCAAAATTAACACACATACTTTATGTGACTCAAAAGCCGAACGAGTTACTTTCCGACGTTGTTTTAGATGTGCAAATGCCAGTCAAAACTCGCGGTGTCGGCACTCTGCCGACCATTTCGCTAGTTAACACCGGTCTTGCTGTGTGTGTTTCAAGCTCAAGAGCATCTCCAAGCAAAAAATGGTCAACAGCAACATTCAGACGGTTTCGTACTGCTCAATTGCTACATTAAAACGGTATGTTTCTTTTTCAGAACTGGAAAAACACAAGTGTGACAGCATTCGAACCTGTAATCTTCAGAGCCGAAGTCCGACGCCTTATCCATTAGGCCACACGGTCACTGACGACCAACATTTACATGTATACGACTCATCTCGAAACGCTCACACCCCTGAGGATTTGTGTTTTCGTTCTACACAGCCGCTGTCCCTTGCTCTTTCCCACTTATTTGTTACATTCAACCTCTGACGAGACCGACCAAATATAGACTGAGAAACAAGACCACACACTTTGTGCATTCGGAATCGAAGGCAGGGCGTCCCTCGCCGCATTTGTTACGATGGCCATTTGCTACTTCTGCAGAAGCGGCGGCGGCGGCGACGACGACGACGACGACGACGACGACGACGACGACGACGACGACGATCGCGAGAGACTCTGAGATATGTGAGAAATACATCTATAAAATGTAATTCAGACTGCCTCGTCCCACCTTATGCTGTACCGCTTTGGCAAATGCTTTATCTACGCCATTCGCCTTAATCACATCTGAGAGTAAATCTTAAAAAAACGCCTGTCGCTAATTGTTCGTCATCACAGGTACTGTTTGCTATACGGCCACGACGCGCAACTGATTTCCAAAATTCATCTTTCTCCTGTGAGGATGGAACTTACGACCCCTGGTTTATTAGACCAGTGCTCTACCACTGAGCTAAAGAGGCGCGGCCTAGCGGTACTCTTGGGTACTTCGTCCTTACGGTCGTCTGCATCATCAGACTTTAGCTGACAACAATTCATATTATCGGCTAATATTTGCAGCTATGGCGACAAATTACTGCTTGGCTACACATCTGACACGTAACCGATGTGCTCTCCAAACCACAACACTTGCATTTCAGAACATGTCTTTTACACATGTCTACAAAATCACCTTCACCTTCAAATACAGTTTCCTTGCGACTGACAGAGACGTAGGCAAAGTTTAAAGTTGCTATTTCCATTAAATCTCGTTAATCAGAAAAACGGTAATTTACACCTGCAGCGGAACAAAATTCCGTTCGGCCCAGCGTCTGGCTCGAACCCACGACCCTGGGATTAAGAGTCTGACGCTCTACCGACTGAGATAGCCGGCTACCTCGGTGAATACTTGCCGGGTAGCACGTCACACAGTACTCGTTTGGGTTGGGTGGTCCCATACAGCATCTCTCCATGCTGCCTAATGTTTTCCTAACGTCACACTCGTCACGTACTTCACTTTTATGTCATAATCATTTCTGAGAGGCAAAGAAATTGCATGACAACAAGCAGAGCTAGTGGCGTCAAAATTAACACACATACTTTATGTGACTCAAAAGCCGAACGAGTTACTTTCCGACGTTGTTTTAGATGTGCAAATGCCAGTCAAAACTCGCGGTGTCGGCACTCTGCCGACCATTTCGCTAGTTAACACCGGTCTTGCTGTGTGTGTTTCAAGCTCAAGAGCATCTCCAAGCAAAAAATGGTCAACAGCAACATTCAGACGGTTTCATACTGCTCAATTGCTACATTAAAACGGTAAGTTTCTTTTTCAGAACTGGAAAAACACAAGCGTGACAGCATTCGAACCTGTAATCTTCAGAGCCGAAGTCCGACGCCTTATCCATTAGGCCACACGGTCACTGACGACCAACATTTACATGTATACGACTCATCTCGAAACGCTCACACCCCTGAGGATTTGTGGTTTCGTTCTACACAGCCGCTGCCCCTTGCTCTTTCCCACCCATTCGTTACATTCAACCTCTGACGAGACCGACCAAATATAGACTGAGAAACAAGACCACACAATTTGTGCATTTGGAATCGAAGGCAGGCCGTCCCTCGCCGCATTTGCTACGATGGCCATTTGCTACTTCTGCAGAAGCGGCGGCGGCGACGACGACGACGACGACGACGAAGACGAAGATCGCGAGAGACTCTGAGATATGTGAGAAATACATCTATAAAATGTAATTCAGACTGCCTCGTCCCACCTTATGCTGTACCGCTTTGGCAAATGCTTTATCTGCGCCATTCGCCTTAATCACATCTGAGAGTAAATCTTAAAAAAACGCCTGTCGCTAATTGTTCGTCATCACAGGTACTGTTTGCTATACGGCCACGACGCGCAACTGATTTCCAAAATTCATCTTTCTCCTGTGAGGATGGAACTTACGACCCCTGGTTTATTAGACCAGTGCTCTACCACTGAGCTAAAGAGGCGCGGCCTAGCGGTACTCTTGGGTACTTCGTCCTTACGGTCGTCTGCATCATCAGACTTTAGCTGACAACAATTCATATTATCGGCTAATATTTGCAGCTATGGCGACAAATTACTGCTTGGCTACACATCTGACACGTAACCGATGTGCTCTCCAAACCACAACACTTGCATTTCAGAACATGTCTTTTACACATGTCTACAAAATCACCTTCACCTTCAAATACAGTTTCCTTGCGACTGACAGAGACGTAGGCAAAGTTTAAAGTTGCTATTTCCATTAGATCTCGTTAATCAGAAAAACGGTAATTTACACCTGCAGCGGAACAAAATTCCGTTTCGCCCAGCGTCTGGCTCGAACCCCGCGACCCTGGGATTAAGTGTCTGACGCTCTACCGACTGAGATAGCCGGCTACCTCGGTGAATACTTGCCGGGTAGCACGTCACACAGTACTCGTTTGGGTTGGGTGGTCCCATACAGCATCTCTCCATGCTGCCTAATGTTTTCCTAACGTCACACTCGTCACGTACTTCACTTTTATGTCATAATCATTTCTGAGAGGCAAAGAAATTGCATGACAACAAGCAGAGCTAGTGGCGTCAAAATTAACACACATACTTTATGTGACTCAAAAGCCGAACGAGTTACTTTCCGACGTTGTTTTAGATGTGCAAATGCCAGCCAAAACTCGCGGTGTCGGCACTCTGCCGATCATTTCGCTAGTTAACACCGGTCTTGCTGTGTGTGTTTCAAGCTCAAGAGCATCTCCAAGCAAAAAATGGTCAACAGCAACATTCAGACGGTTTCGTACTGCTCAATTGCTACATTAAAACGGTATGTTTCTTTTTCAGAACTGGAAAAACACAAGCGTGACAGCATTCGAACCTGTAATCTTCAGAGCCGAAGTCCGACGCCTTATCCATTAGGCCACACGGTCACTGACGACCAACATTTACATGTATACGACTCATCTCGAAACGCTCACACCCCTGAGGATTTGTGTTTTCGTTCTACACAGCCGTTGCCCCTTGCTCTTTCCCACCCATTCGTTACATTCAACCTCTGACGAGACCGACCAAATATAGACTGAGAAACAAGACCACACACTTTGTGCATTCGGAATCGAAGGCAGGGCGTCCCTCGCCGCATTTGCTACGATGGCCATTTGCTACTTCTGCAGAAGCGGCGGCGGCGGCGACGACGACGACGACGACGACGATCGCGAGAGGCTCTGAGATATGTGAGAAATACATCTATAAAATGTAATTCAGACTGCCTCGTCCCACCTTATGCTGTACCGCTTTGGCAAATGCTTTATCTGCGCCATTCGCCTTAATCACATCTGAGAGTAAATCTTAAAAAAACGCCTGTCGCTAATTGTTCGTCATCACAGGTACTGTTTGCTATACGGCCACGACGCGCAACTGATTTCCAAAATTCATCTTTCTCCTGTGAGGATGGAACTTACAACCCCTGGTTTATTAGACCAGTGCTCTACCACTGAGCTAAAGAGGCGCGGCCTAGCGGTACTCTTGGGTACTTCGTCCTTACGGTCGTCTGCACCATCAGACTTTAGCTGACAACACTTCATATTACCGGCTAATATTTGCAGCTATGGCGACAAATTACTGCTTGGCTACACATCTTACACGTAACCGATGTGCTCTCCAAACCACAACACTTGCTTTTCAGAACATGTCTTTCACACATGTCTACAAAATCACCTTCACCTTCAAATACAGTTTCCTTGCGACTGACAGAGACGTAGGCAAAGTTTAAAGTTGCTATTTCCATTAAATCTCGTTAATCAGAAAAACGGTAATTTACACCTGCAGCGGAACAAAATTCCGTTCCGCCCAGCGTCTGGCTCGAACCCACGACCCTGGGATTAAGAGTCTGACGCTCTACCGACTGAGATAGCCGGCTACCTCGGTGAATACTTGCCGGGTAGCACGTCACACAGTACTCGTTTGGGTTGGGTGGTCCCATACAGAATCTCTCCATGCTGCCTAATGTTTTCCTAACGTCACACTCGTCACGTACTTCACTTTTATGTCATAATCATTTCTGAGAGGCAAAGAAATTGCATGACAACAAGCAGAGCTAGTGGCGTCAAAATTAACACACATACTTTATGTGACTCAAAAGCCGAACGAGTTACTTTCCGACGTTGTTTTAGATGTGCAAGTGCCAGTCAAAACTCGCGGTGTCGGCACTCTGCCGACCATTTCGTTAGTTAACACCGGTCTTGCTGTGTGTGTTTCAAGCTCAAGAGCATCTCCAAGCAAAAAATGGTCAACAGCAACATTCAGACGGTTTCGTACTGCTCAATTGCTACATTAAAACGGTATGTTTCTTTTTCAGAACTGGAAAAACACAAGCGTGACAGCATTCGAACCTGTAATCTTCAGATACGAAGTCCGACGCCTTATCCATTAGACCACACGGTCACTGACGATCAACATTTACATGTATACGACTCATCTCGAAACGCTCACACCCCTGAGGATTTGTGTTTTCGTTCTACACAGCAGCTGCCCCTTGCTCTTTCCCACCCATTCGTTACATTCAACCTCTGACGAGACCGACCAAATATAGACTGAGAAACAAGACCACACAATTTGTGCATTCGGAATCGAAGGCAGGCCGTCCCTCGCCGCATTTGCTACGATGGCCATTTGCTACTTCTGCAGAAGCGGCGGCGACGACGACGACGACGACGACGACGACGACGAAGATTGCGAGAGGCTCTGAGATATGTGAGAAATACATCTATAAAATGTAATTCAGACTGCCTCGTCCCACCTTATGCTGTACCGCTTTGGCAAATGCTTTATCTGCGCCATTCGCCTTAATCACATCTGAGAGTAAATCTTAAAAAAACGCCTGTCGCTAATTGTTCGTCATCACAGGTACTGTTTGCTATACGGCCACGACGCGCAACTGATTTCCAAAATTCATCTTTCTCCTGTGAGGATGGAACTTACAACCCCTGGTTTATTAGACCAGTGCTCTACCACTGAGCTAAAGAGGCGCGGCCTAGCGGTACTCTTGGGTACTTCGTCCTTACGGTCGTCTGCACCATCAGACTTTAGCTGACAACACTTCATATTACCGGCTAATATTTGCAGCTATGGCGACAAATTACTGCTTGGCTACACATCTGACACGTAACCGATGTGCTCTCCAAACCACAACACTTGCATTTCAGAACATGTCTTTCACACATGTCTACAAAATCACCTTCACCTTCAAATACAGTTTCCTTGCGACTGACAGAGACGTAGGCAAAGTTTAAAGTTGCTATTTCCATTAAATCTCGTTAATCAGAAAAACGGTAATTTACACCTGCAGCGGAACAAAATTCCGTTCCGCCCAGCGTCTGGCTCGAACCCACGACCCTGGGATTAAGAGTCTGACGCTCTACCGACTGAGTTAGCCGGCTACCTCGGTGAATACTTGCCGGGTAGCACGTCACACAGTACTCGTTTGGGTTGGGTGGTCCCATACAGAATCTCTCCATGCTGCCTAATGTTTTCCTAACGTCACACTCGTCACGTACTTCACTTTTATGTCATAATCATTTCTGAGAGGCAAAGAAATTGCATGACAACAAGCAGAGCTAGTGGCGTCAAAATTAACACACATACTTTATGTGACTCAAAAGCCGAACGAGTTACTTTCCGACGTTGTTTTAGATGTGCAAGTGCCAGTCAAAACTCGCGGTGTCGGCACTCTGCCGACCATTTCGTTAGTTAACACCGGTCTTGCTGTGTGTGTTTCAAGCTCAAGAGCATCTCCAAGCAAAAAATGGTCAACAGCAACATTCAGACGGTTTCGTACTGCTCAATTGCTACATTAAAACGGTATGTTTCTTTTTCAGAACTGGAAAAACACAAGCGTGACAGCATTCGAACCTGCAATCTTCAGAGCCGAAGTCCGACGCCTTATCCATTAGACCACACGGTCACTGACGATCAACATTTACATGTATACGACTCATCTCGAAACGCTCACACCCCTGAGGATTTGTGTTTTCGTTCTACACAGCCGCTGCCCCTTGCTCTTTCCCACCCATTCGTTACATTCAACCTCTGACGAGACCGACCAAATATAGACTGAGAAACAAGACCACACAATTTGTGCATTCGGAATCGAAGGCAGGCCGTCCCTCGCCGCATTTGCTACGATGGCCATTTGCTACTTCTGCAGAAGCGGCGGCGGCGACGACGACGACGACGACGACGACGACGACGAAGATCGCGAGAGACTCTGAGATATGTGAGAAATACATCTATAAAATGTAATTCAGACTGCCTCGACCCACCTTATGCTGTACCGCTTTGGCAAATGCTTTATCTGCGCCATTCGCCTTAATCACATCTGAGAGTAAATCTTAAAAAAACGCCCGTCGCTAATTGTTCGTCATCACAGGTACTGTTTGCTATACGGCCACGACGCGCAACTGATTTCCAAAATTCATCTTTCTCCTGTGAGGATGGAACTTACAACCCCTGGTTTATTAGACCAGTGCTCTACCACTGAGCTAAAGAGGCGCGGCCTAGCGGTACTCTTGGGTACTTCGTCCTTACGGTCGTCTGCACCATCAGACTTTAGCTGACAACACTTCATATTACCGGCTAATATTTGCAGCTATGGCGACAAATTACTGCTTGGCTACACATCTTACACGTAACCGATGTGCTCTCCAAACCACAACACTTGCTTTTCAGAACATGTCTTTCACACATGTCTACAAAATCACCTTCACCTTCAAATACAGTTTTCTTGCGACTGACAGAGACGTAGGCAAAGTTTAAAGTTGCTATTTCCATTAAATCTCGTTAATCAGAAAAACGGTAATTTACACCTGCAGCGGAACAAAATTCCGTTCCGCCCAGTGTCTGGCTCGAACCCACGACCCTGGGATTAAGAGTCTGACGCTCTACCGACTGAGATAGCCGGCTACCTCGGTGAATACTTGCCGGGTAGCACGTCACACAGTACTCGTTTGGGTTGGGTGGTCCCATACAGAATCTCTCCATGCTGCCTAATGTTTTCCTAACGTCACACTCGTCACGTACTTCACTTTTATGTCATAATCATTTCTGAGAGGCAAAGAAATTGCATGACAACAAGCAGAGCTAGTGGCGTCAAAATTAACACACATACTTTATGTGACTCAAAAGCCGAACGAGTTACTTTCCGACGTTGTTTTAGACGTGCAAGTGCCAGTCAAAACTCGCGGTGTCGGCACTCTGCCGACCATTTCGTTAGTTAACACCGGTCTTGCTGTGTGTGTTTCAAGCTCAAGAGCATCTCCAAGCAAAAAATGGTCAACAGCAACAATCAGACGGTTTCGTACTGCTCAATTGCTACATTAAAACGGTATGTTTCTTTTTCAGAACTGGAAAAACACAAGCGTGACAGCATTCGAATCTGTAATCTTCAGATACGAAGTCCGACGCCTTATCCATTACACCACACGGTCACTGACGATCAACATTTACATGTATACGACTCATCTCGAAACGCTCACACCCCTGAGGATTTGTGTTTTCGTTCTACACAGCCGCTGCCCCTTGCTCTTTCCCACCCATTCGTTACATTCAACCTCTGACGAGACCGACCAAATATAGACTGAGAAACAAGACCACACAATTTGTGCATTCGGAATCGAAGGCAGGCCGTCCCTCGCCGCATTTGCTACGATGGCCATTTGCTACTTCTGCAGAAGCGGCGGCGGCGACGACGACGACGACGACGACGACGACGACGACGACGACGACGAAGATCGCGAGAGACTCTGAGATATGTGAGAAATACATCTATAAAATGTAATTCAGACTGCCTCGTCCCACCTTATGCTGTACCGCTTTGGCAAATGCTTTATCTGCGCCATTCGCCTTAATCACATCTGAGAGTAAATCTTAAAAAAACGCCTGTCGCTAATTGTTCGTCATCACAGGTACTGTTTGCTATACGGCCACGACGCGCAACTGATTTCCAAAATTCATCTTTCTCCTGTGAGGATGGAACTTACAACCCCTGGTTTATTAGACCAGTGCTCTACCACTGAGCTAAAGAGCCGCGGTCTAGCGGTACTCTTGGGTACTTCGTCCTTACGGTCGTCTGCACCATCAGACTTTAGCTGACAACACTTCATATTACCGGCTAATATTTGCAGCTATGGCGACAAATTACTGCTTGGCTACACATCTGACACGTAACCGATGTGCTCTCCAAACCACAACACTTGCATTTCAGAACATGTCTTTCACACATGTCTACAAAATCACCTTCACCTTCAAATACAGTTTCCTTGCGACTGACAGAGACGTAGGCAAAGTTTAAAGTTGCTATTTCCATTAAATCTCGTTAATCAGAAAAACGGTAATTTACACCTGCAGCGGAACAAAATTCCGTTCCGCCCAGCGTCTGGCTCTAACCCACGACCCTGGGATTAAGAGTCTGACGCTCTACCGACTGAGATAGCCGGCTACCTCGGTGAATACTTGCCGGGTAGCACGTCACACAGTACTCGTTTGGGTTGGGTGGTCCCATACAGAATCTCTCCATGCTGCCTAATGTTTTCCTAACGTCACACTCGTCACGTACTTCACTTTTATGTCATAATCATTTCTGAGAGGCAAAGAAATTGCATGACAACAAGCAGAGCTAGTGGCGTCAAAATTAACACACATACTTTATGTGACTCAAAAGCCGAACGAGTTACTTTCCGACGTTGTTTTAGATGTGCAAGTGCCAGTCAAAACTCGCGGTGTCGGCACTCTGCCGACCATTTCGTTAGTTAACACCGGTCTTGCTGTGTGTGTTTCAAGCTCAAGAGCATCTCCAAGCAAAAAATGGTCAACAGCAACATTCAGACGGTTTCGTACTGCTCAATTGCTACATTAAAACGGTATGTTTCTTTTTCAGAACTGGAAAAACACAAGCGTGACAGCATTCGAACCTGTAATCTTCAGATACGAAGTCCGACGCCTTATCCATTAGACCACACGGTCACTGACGATCAACATTTACATGTATACGACTCATCTCGAAACGCTCACACCCCTGAGGATTTGTGTTTTCGTTCTACACAGCCGCTGCCCCTTGCTCTTTCCCACCCATTCGTTACATTCAACCTCTGACGAGACCGACCAAATATAGACTGAGAAACAAGACCACACAATTTGTGCATTCGGAATCGAAGGCAGGGCGTCCCTCGCCGCATTTGCTACGATGGCCATTTGCTACTTCTGCAGAAGCGGCGGTGGCGGCGACGACGACGACGACGACGACGACGACGACGACGACGAAGATCGCGAGAGACTCTGAGATATGTGAGAAATACATCTATAAAATGTAAGTCAGACTGCCTCGTCCCACCTTATGCTGTACCGCTTTGGCAAATGCTTTATCTGCGCCATTCGCCTTAATCACATCTGAGAGTAAATCTTAAAAAAACGCCTGTCGCTAATTGTTCGTCATCACAGGTACTGTTTGCTATACGGCCACGACGCGCAACTGATTTCCAAAATTCATCTTTCTCCTGTGAGGATGGAACTTACAACCCCTGGTTTATTAGACCAGTGCTCTACCACTGAGCTAAAGAGGCGCGGCCTAGCGGTACTCTTGGGTACTTCGTCCTTACGGTCGTCTGCACCATCAGACTTTAGCTGACAACACTTCATATTACCGGCTAATATTTGCAGCTATGGCGACAAATTACTCCTTGGCTACACATCTTACACGTAACCGATGTGCTCTCCAAACCACAACACTTGCTTTTCAGAACATGTCTTTCACACATGTCTACAAAATCACCTTCACCTTCAAATACAGTTTCCTTGCGACTGACAGAGACGTAGGCAAAGTTTAAAGTTGCTATTTCCATTAAATCTCGTTAATCAGAAAAACGGTAATTTACACCTGCAGCGGAACAAAATTCCGTTCCGCCCAGCGTCTGGCTCGAACCCACGACCCTGGGATTAAGAGTCTGACGCTCTACCGACTGAGATAGCCGGCTACCTCGGTGAATACTTGCCGGGTAGCACGTCACACAGTACTCGTTTGGGTTGGGTGGTCCCATACAGAATCTCTCCATGCTGCCTAATGTTTTCCTAACGTCACACTCGTCACGTACTTCACTTTTATGTCATAATCATTTCTGAGAGGCAAAGAAATTGCATGACAACAAGCAGAGCTAGTGGCGTCAAAATTAACACACATACTTTATGTGACTCAAAAGCCGAACGAGTTACTTTCCGACGTTGTTTTAGATGTGCAAATGCCAGTCAAAACTCGCGGTGTCGGCACTCTGCCGACCATTTCGCTAGTTAACACCGGTCTTACTGTGTGTGTTTCAAGCTCAAGAGCATCTCCAAGCAAAAAATGGTCAACAGCAACATTCAGACGGTTTCGTACTGCTCAATTGCTACATTAAAACGGTATGTTTCCTTTTCAGAACTGGAAAAACACAAGCGTGACAGCATTCGAACCTGTAATCTTCAGAGCCTAAGTCCGACGCCTTATCCATTAGGCCACACGGTCACTGACGACCAACATTTACATGTATACGACTCATCTCGAAACGCTCACACCCCTGAGGATTTGTGTTTTCGTTCTACACAGCCGTTGCCCCTTGCTCTTTCCCACCCATTCGTTACATTCAACCTCTGACGTGACCGACCAAATATAGACTGAGAAACAAGACCACACACTTTGTGCATTCGGAATCGAAGGCAGGGCGTCCCTCGCCGCATTTGCTACGATGGCCATTTGCTACTTCTGCAGAAGCGGCGGCGGCGACGACGACGACGACGACGACGACGACGACGACGACGAAGATCGCGAGAGGCTCTGAGATATGTGAGAAATACATCTATAAAATGTAATTCAGACTGCCTCGTCCCACCTTATGCTGTACCGCTTTGGCAAATGCTTTATCTGCGCCATTCGCCTTAATCACATCTGAGAGTAAATCTTAAAAAAACGCCTGTCGCTAATTGTTCGTCATCACAGGTACTGTTTGCTATACGGCCACGACGCGCAACTGATTTCCGAAATTCATCTTTCTCCTGTGAGGATGCAACTTACAACCCCTGGTTTATTAGACCAGTGCTCTACCACTGAGCTAAAGAGGCGCGGCCTAGCGGTACTCTTGGGTACTTCGTCCTTACGGTCGTCTGCACCATCAGACTTTAGCTGACAACACTTCATATTACCGGCTAATATTTGCAGCTATGGCGACAAATTACTCCTTGGCTACACATCTTACACGTAACCGATGTGCTCTCCAAACCACAACACTTGCTTTTCAGAACATGTCTTTCACACATGTCTACAAAATCACCTTCACCTTCAAATACAGTTTCCTTGCGACTGACAGAGACGTAGGCAAAGTTTAAAGTTGCTATTTCCATTAAATCTCGTTAATCAGAAAAACGGTAATTTACACCTGCAGCGGAACAAAATTCCGTTCCGCGCAGCGTCTGGCTCGAACCCACGACCCTGGGATTAAGAGTCTGACGCTCTACCGACTGAGATAGCCGGCTACCTCGGTGAATACTTGCCGGGTAGCACGTCACACAGTACTCGTTTGGGTTGGGTGGTCCCATACAGAATCTCTCCATGCTGCCTAATGTTTTCCTAACGTCACACTCGTCACGTACTTCACTTTTATGTCATAATCATTTCTGAGAGGCAAAGAAATTGCATGACAACAAGCAGAGCTAGTGGCGTCAAAATTAACACACATACTTTATGTGACTCAAAAGCCGAACGAGTTACTTTCCGACGTTGTTTTAGATGTGCAAGTGCCAGTCAAAACTCGCGGTGTCGGCACTCTGCCGACCATTTCGTTAGTTAACACCGGTCTTGCTGTGTGTGTTTCAAGCTCAAGAGCATCTCCAAGCAAAAAATGGTCAACAGCAACATTCAGACGGTTTCGTACTGCTCAATTGCTACATTAAAACGGTATGTTTCTTTTTCAGAACTGGAAAAACACAAGCGTGACAGCATTCGAACCTGTAATCTTCAGATACGAAGTCCGACGCCTTATCCATTAGACCACACGGTCACTGACGATCAACATTTACATGTATACGACTCATCTCGAAACGCTCACACCCCTGAGGATTTGTGTTTTCGTTCTACACAGCAGCTGCCCCTTGCTCTTTCCCACCCATTCGTTACATTCAACCTCTGACGAGACCGACCAAATATAGACTGAGAAACAAGACCACACAATTTGTGCATTCGGAATCGAAGGCAGGCCGTCCCTCGCCGCATTTGCTACGATGGCCATTTGCTACTTCTGCAGAAGCGGCGGCGACGACGACGACGACGACGACGACGACGACGAAGATTGCGAGAGGCTCTGAGATATGTGAGAAATACATCTATAAAATGTAATTCAGACTGCCTCGTCCCACCTTATGCTGTACCGCTTTGGCAAATGCTTTATCTGCGCCATTCGCCTTAATCACATCTGAGAGTAAATCTTAAAAAAACGCCTGTCGCTAATTGTTCGTCATCACAGGTACTGTTTGCTATACGGCCACGACGCGCAACTGATTTCCAAAATTCATCTTTCTCCTGTGAGGATGGAACTTACAACCCCTGGTTTATTAGACCAGTGCTCTACCACTGAGCTAAAGAGGCGCGGCCTAGCGGTACTCTTGGGTACTTCGTCCTTACGGTCGTCTGCACCATCAGACTTTAGCTGACAACACTTCATATTACCGGCTAATATTTGCAGCTATGGCGACAAATTACTGCTTGGCTACACATCTGACACGTAACCGATGTGCTCTCCAAACCACAACACTTGCATTTCAGAACATGTCTTTCACACATGTCTACAAAATCACCTTCACCTTCAAATACAGTTTCCTTGCGACTGACAGAGACGTAGGCAAAGTTTAAAGTTGCTATTTCCATTAAATCTCGTTAATCAGAAAAACGGTAATTTACACCTGCAGCGGAACAAAATTCCGTTCCGCCCAGCGTCTGGCTCGAACCCACGACCCTGGGATTAAGAGTCTGACGCTCTACCGACTGAGTTAGCCGGCTACCTCGGTGAATACTTGCCGGGTAGCACGTCACACAGTACTCGTTTGGGTTGGGTGGTCCCATACAGAATCTCTCCATGCTGCCTAATGTTTTCCTAACGTCACACTCGTCACGTACTTCACTTTTATGTCATAATCATTTCTGAGAGGCAAAGAAATTGCATGACAACAAGCAGAGCTAGTGGCGTCAAAATTAACACACATACTTTATGTGACTCAAAAGCCGAACGAGTTACTTTCCGACGTTGTTTTAGATGTGCAAGTGCCAGTCAAAACTCGCGGTGTCGGCACTCTGCCGACCATTTCGTTAGTTAACACCGGTCTTGCTGTGTGTGTTTCAAGCTCAAGAGCATCTCCAAGCAAAAAATGGTCAACAGCAACATTCAGACGGTTTCGTACTGCTCAATTGCTACATTAAAACGGTATGTTTCTTTTTCAGAACTGGAAAAACACAAGCGTGACAGCATTCGAACCTGCAATCTTCAGAGCCGAAGTCCGACGCCTTATCCATTAGACCACACGGTCACTGACGATCAACATTTACATGTATACGACTCATCTCGAAACGCTCACACCCCTGAGGATTTGTGTTTTCGTTCTACACAGCCGCTGCCCCTTGCTCTTTCCCACCCATTCGTTACATTCAACCTCTGACGAGACCGACCAAATATAGACTGAGAAACAAGACCACACACTTTGTGCATTCGGAATCGAAGGCAGGCCGTCCCTCGCCGCATTTGCTACGATGGCCATTTGCTACTTCTGCAGAAGCGGCGGCGGCGACGACGACGACGACGACGACGACGACGACGACGAAGATCGCGAGAGACTCTGAGATATGTGAGAAATACATCTATAAAATGTAATTCAGACTGCCTCGACCCACCTTATGCTGTACCGCTTTGGCAAATGCTTTATCTGCGCCATTCGCCTTAATCACATCTGAGAGTAAATCTTAAAAAAACGCCCGTCGCTAATTGTTCGTCATCACAGGTACTGTTTGCTATACGGCCACGACGCGCAACTGATTTCCAAAATTCATCTTTCTCCTGTGAGGATGGAACTTACAACCCCTGGTTTATTAGACCAGTGCTCTACCACTGAGCTAAAGAGGCGCGGCCTAGCGGTACTCTTGGGTACTTCGTCCTTACGGTCGTCTGCACCATCAGACTTTAGCTGACAACACTTCATATTACCGGCTAATATTTGCAGCTATGGCGACAAATTACTGCTTGGCTACACATCTTACACGTAACCGATGTGCTCTCCAAACCACAACACTTGCTTTTCAGAACATGTCTTTCACACATGTCTACAAAATCACCTTCACCTTCAAATACAGTTTCCTTGCGACTGACAGAGACGTAGGCAAAGTTTAAAGTTGCTATTTCCATTAAATCTCGTTAATCAGAAAAACGGTAATTTACACCTGCAGCGGAACAAAATTCCGTTCCGCCCAGCGTCTGGCTCGAACCCACGACCCTGGGATTAAGAGTCTGACGCTCTACCGACTGAGATAGCCGGCTACCTCGGTGAATACTTGCCGGGTAGCACGTCACACAGTACTCGTTTGGGTTGGGTGGTCCCATACAGAATCTCTCCATGCTGCCTAATGTTTTCCTAACGTCACACTCGTCACGTACTTCACTTTTATGTCATAATCATTTCTGAGAGGCAAAGAAATTGCATGACAACAAGCAGAGCTAGTGGCGTCAAAATTAACACACATACTTTATGTGACTCAAAAGCCGAACGAGTTACTTTCCGACGTTGTTTTAGACGTGCAAGTGCCAGTCAAAACTCGCGGTGTCGGCACTCTGCCGACCATTTCGTCAGTTAACACCGGTCTTGCTGTGTGTGTTTCAAGCTCAAGAGCATCTCCAAGCAAAAAATGGTCAACAGCAACATTCAGACGGTTTCGTACTGCTCAATTGCTACATTAAAACGGTATGTTTCTTTTTCAGAACTGGAAAAACACAAGCGTGACAGCATTCGAATCTGTAATCTTCAGATACGAAGTCCGACGCCTTATCCATTACACCACACGGTCACTGACGATCAACATTTACATGTATACGACTCATCTCGAAACGCTCACACCCCTGAGGATTTGTGTTTTCGTTCTACACAGCCGCTGCCCCTTGCTCTTTCCCACCCATTCGTTACATTCAACCTCTGACGAGACCGACCAAATATAGACTGAGAAACAAGACCACACAATTTGTGCATTCGGAATCGAAGGCAGGCCGTCCCTCGCCGCATTTGCTACGATGGCCATTTGCTACTTCTGCAGAAGCGGCGGCGGCGACGACGACGACGACGACGACGACGACGACGACGACGAAGATCGCGAGAGACTCTGAGATATGTGAGAAATACATCTATAAAATGTAATTCAGACTGCCTCGACCCACCTTATGCTGTACCGCTTTGGCAAATGCTTTATCTGCGCCATTCGCCTTAATCACATCTGAGAGTAAATCTTAAAAAAACGCCCGTCGCTAATTGTTCGTCATCACAGGTACTGTTTGCTATACGGCCACGACGCGCAACTGATTTCCAAAATTCATCTTTCTCCTGTGAGGATGGAACTTACAACCCCTGGTTTATTAGACCAGTGCTCTACCACTGAGCTAAAGAGGCGCGGCCTAGCGGTACTCTTGGGTACTTCGTCCTTACGGTCGTCTGCACCATCAGACTTTAGCTGACAACACTTCATATTACCGGCTAATATTTGCAGCTATGGCGACAAATTACTGCTTGGCTACACATCTTACACGTAACCGATGTGCTCTCCAAACCACAACACTTGCTTTTCAGAACATGTCTTTCACACATGTCTACAAAATCACCTTCACCTTCAAATACAGTTTCCTTGCGACTGACAGAGACGTAGGCAAAGTTTAAAGTTGCTATTTCCATTAAATCTCGTTAATCAGAAAAACGGTAATTTACACCTGCAGCGGAACAAAATTCCGTTCCGCCCAGCGTCTGGCTCTAACCCACGACCCTGGGATTAAGAGTCTGACGCTCTACCGACTGAGATAGCCGGCTACCTCGGTGAATACTTGCCGGGTAGCACGTCACACAGTACTCGTTTGGGTTGGGTGGTCCCATACAGAATCTCTCCATGCTGCCTAATGTTTTCCTAACGTCACACTCGTCACGTACTTCACTTTTATGTCATAATCATTTCTGAGAGGCAAAGAAATTGCATGACAACAAGCAGAGCTAGTGGCGTCAAAATTAACACACATACTTTATGTGACTCAAAAGCCGAACGAGTTACTTTCCGACGTTGTTTTAGACGTGCAAGTGCCAGTCAAAACTCGCGGTGTCGGCACTCTGCCGACCATTTCGTTAGTTAACACCGGTCTTGCTGTGTGTGTTTCAAGCTCAAGAGCATCTCCAAGCAAAAAATGGTCAACAGCAACATTCAGACGGTTTCGTACTGCTCAATTGCTACATTAAAACGGTATGTTTCTTTTTCAGAACTGGAAAAACACAAGCGTGACAGCATTCGAATCTGTAATCTTCAGATACGAAGTCCGACGCCTTATCCATTACACCACACGGTCACTGAAGATCAACATTTACATGTATACGACTCATCTCGAAACGCTCACACCCCTGAGGATTTGTGTTTTCGTTCTACACAGCCGCTGCCCCTTGCTCTTTCCCACCCATTCGTTACATTCAACCTCTGACGAGACCGACCAAATATAGACTGAGAAACAAGACCACACAATTTGTGCATTCGGAATCGAAGGCAGGCCGTCCCTCGCCGCATTTGCTACGATGGCCATTTGCTACTTCTGCAGAAGCGGCGGCGGCGGCGGCGACGACGACGACGACGACGACGACGACGACGACGAAGATCGCGAGAGACTCTGAGATATGTGAGAAATACATCTATAAAATGTAATTCAGACTGCCTCGTCCCACCTTATGCTGTACCGCTTTGGCAAATGCTTTATCTGCGCCATTCGCCTTAATCACATCTGAGAGTAAATCTTAAAAAAACGCCTGTCGCTAATTGTTCGTCATCACAGGTACTGTTTGCTATACGGCCACGACGCGCAACTGATTTCCAAAATTCATCTTTCTCCTGTGAGGATGGAACTTACAACCCCTGGTTTATTAGACCAGTGCTCTACCACTGAGCTAAAGAGCCGCGGCCTAGCGGTACTCTTGGGTACTTCGTCCTTACGGTCGTCTGCACCATCAGACTTTAGCTGACAACACTTCATATTACCGGCTAATATTTGCAGCTATGGCGACAAATTACTGCTTGGCTACACATCTGACACGTAACCGATGTGCTCTCCAAACCACAACACTTGCATTTCAGAACATGTCTTTCACACATGTCTACAAAATCACCTTCACCTTCAAATACAGTTTCCTTGCGACTGACAGAGACGTAGGCAAAGTTTAAAGTTGCTATTTCCATTAAATCTCGTTAATCAGAAAAACGGTAATTTACACCTGCAGCGGAACAAAATTCCGTTCCGCCCAGCGTCTGGCTCTAACCCACGACCCTGGGATTAAGAGTCTGACGCTCTACCGACTGAGATAGCCGGCTACCTCGGTGAATACTTGCCGGGTAGCACGTCACACAGTACTCGTTTGGGTTGGGTGGTCCCATACAGAATCTCTCCATGCTGCCTAATGTTTTCCTAACGTCACACTCGTCACGTACTTCACTTTTATGTCATAATCATTTCTGAGAGGCAAAGAAATTGCATGACAACAAGCAGAGCTAGTGGCGTCAAAATTAACACACATACTTTATGTGACTCAAAAGCCGAACGAGTTACTTTCCGACGTTGTTTTAGATGTGCAAGTGCCAGTCAAAACTCGCGGTGTCGGCACTCTGCCGACCATTTCGTTAGTTAACACCGGTCTTGCTGTGTGTGTTTCAAGCTCAAGAGCATCTCCAAGCAAAAAATGGTCAACAGCAACATTCAGACGGTTTCGTACTGCTCAATTGCTACATTAAAACGGTATGTTTCTTTTTCAGAACTGGAAAAACACAAGCGTGACAGCATTCGAACCTGTAATCTTCAGATACGAAGTCCGACGCCTTATCCATTAGACCACACGGTCACTGACGATCAACATTTACATGTATACGACTCATCTCGAAACGCTCACACCCCTGAGGATTTGTGTTTTCGTTCTACACAGCCGCTGCCCCTTGCTCTTTCCCACCCATTCGTTACATTCAACCTCTGACGAGACCGACCAAATATAGACTGAGAAACAAGACCACACAATTTGTGCATTCGGAATCGAAGGCAGGCCGTCCCTCGCCGCATTTGCTACGATGGCCATTTGCTACTTCTGCAGAAGCGGCGGCGGCGACGACGACGACGACGACGACGACGACGACGACGACGACGACGAAGATCGCGAGAGACTCTGAGATATGTGAGAAATACATCTATAAAATGTAATTCAGACTGCCTCGTCCCACCTTATGCTGTACCGCTTTGGCAAATGCTTTATCTGCGCCATTCGCCTTAATCACATCTGAGAGTAAATCTTAAAAAAACGCCTGTCGCTAATTGTTCGTCATCACAGGTACTGTTTGCTATACGGCCACGACGCGCAACTGATTTCCAAAATTCATCTTTCTCCTGTGAGGATGGAACTTACAACCCCTGGTTTATTAGACCAGTGCTCTACCACTGAGCTAAAGAGCCGCGGCCTAGCGGTACTCTTGGGTACTTCGTCCTTACGGTCGTCTGCACCATCAGACTTTAGCTGACAACACTTCATATTACCGGCTAATATTTGCAGCTATGGCGACAAATTACTGCTTGGCTACACATCTGACACGTAACCGATGTGCTCTCCAAACCACAACACTTGCATTTCAGAACATGTCTTTCACACATGTCTACAAAATCACCTTCACCTTCAAATACAGTTTCCTTGCGACTGACAGAGACGTAGGCAAAGTTTAAAGTTGCTATTTCCATTAAATCTCGTTAATCAGAAAAACGGTAATTTACACCTGCAGCGGAACAAAATTCCGTTCCGCCCAGCGTCTGGCTCTAACCCACGACCCTGGGATTAAGAGTCTGACGCTCTACCGACTGAGATAGCCGGCTACCTCGGTGAATACTTGCCGGGTAGCACGTCACACAGTACTCGTTTGGGTTGGGTGGTCCCATACAGAATCTCTCCATGCTGCCTAATGTTTTCCTAACGTCACACTCGTCACGTACTTCACTTTTATGTCATAATCATTTCTGAGAGGCAAAGAAATTGCATGACAACAAGCAGAGCTAGTGGCGTCAAAATTAACACACATACTTTATGTGACTCAAAAGCCGAACGAGTTACTTTCCGACGTTGTTTTAGATGTGCAAGTGCCAGTCAAAACTCGCGGTGTCGGCACTCTGCCGACCATTTCGTTAGTTAACACCGGTCTTGCTGTGTGTGTTTCAAGCTCAAGAGCATCTCCAAGCAAAAAATGGTCAACAGCAACATTCAGACGGTTTCGTACTGCTCAATTGCTACATTAAAACGGTATGTTTCTTTTTCAGAACTGGAAAAACACAAGCGTGACAGCATTCGAACCTGTAATCTTCAGATACGAAGTCCGACGCCTTATCCATTAGACCACACGGTCACTGACGATCAACATTTACATGTATACGACTCATCTCGAAACGCTCACACCCCTGAGGATTTGTGTTTTCGTTCTACACAGCCGCTGCCCCTTGCTCTTTCCCACCCATTCGTTACATTCAACCTCTGACGAGACCGACCAAATATAGACTGAGAAACAAGACCACACAATTTGTGCATTCGGAATCGAAGGCAGGCCGTCCCTCGCCGCATTTGCTACGATGGCCATTTGCTACTTCTGCAGAAGCGGCGGCGACGACGACGACGACGACGACGACGACGAAGATCGCGAGAGACTCTGAGATATGTGAGAAATACATCTATAAAATGTAATTCAGACTGCCTCGACCCACCTTATGCTGTACCGCTTTGGCAAATGCTTTATCTGCGCCATTCGCCTTAATCACATCTGAGAGTAAATCTTAAAAAAACGCCCGTCGCTAATTGTTCGTCATCACAGGTACTGTTTGCTATACGGCCACGACGCGCAACTGATTTCCAAAATTCATCTTTCTCCTGTGAGGATGGAACTTACAACCCCTGGTTTATTAGACCAGTGCTCTACCACTGAGCTAAAGAGGCGCGGCCTAGCGGTACTCTTGGGTACTTCGTCCTTACGGTCGTCTGCACCATCAGACTTTAGCTGACAACACTTCATATTACCGGCTAATATTTGCAGCTATGGCGACAAATTACTGCTTGGCTACACATCTTACACGTAACCGATGTGCTCTCCAAACCACAACACTTGCTTTTCAGAACATGTCTTTCACACATGTCTACAAAATCACCTTCACCTTCAAATACAGTTTCCTTGCGACTGACAGAGACGTAGGCAAAGTTTAAAGTTGCTATTTCCATTAAATCTCGTTAATCAGAAAAACGGTAATTTACACCTGCAGCGGAACAAAATTCCGTTCCGCCCAGCGTCTGGCTCGAACCCACGACCCTGGGATTAAGAGTCTGACGCTCTACCGACTGAGATAGCCGGCTACCTCGGTGAATACTTGCCGGGTAGCACGTCACACAGTACTCGTTTGGGTTGGGTGGTCCCATACAGAATCTCTCCATGCTGCCTAATGTTTTCCTAACGTCACACTCGTCACGTACTTCACTTTTATGTCATAATCATTTCTGAGAGGCAAAGAAATTGCATGACAACAAGCAGAGCTAGTGGCGTCAAAATTAACACACATACTTTATGTGACTCAAAAGCCGAACGAGTTACTTTCCGACGTTGTTTTAGACGTGCAAGTGCCAGTCAAAACTCGCGGTGTCGGCACTCTGCCGACCATTTCGTTAGTTAACACCGGTCTTGCTGTGTGTGTTTCAAGCTCAAGAGCATCTCCAAGCAAAAAATGGTCAACAGCAACATTCAGACGGTTTCGTACTGCTCAATTGCTACATTAAAACGGTATGTTTCTTTTTCAGAACTGGAAAAACACAAGCGTGACAGCATTCGAATCTGTAATCTTCAGATACGAAGTCCGACGCCTTATCCATTACACCACACGGTCACTGACGATCAACATTTACATGTATACGACTCATCTCGAAACGCTCACACCCCTGAGGATTTGTGTTTTCGTTCTACACAGCCGCTGCCCCTTGCTCTTTCCCACCCATTCGTTACATTCAACCTCTGACGAGACCGACCAAATATAGACTGAGAAACAAGACCACACAATTTGTGCATTCGGAATCGAAGGCAGGCCGTCCCTCGCCGCATTTGCTACGATGGCCATTTGCTACTTCTGCAGAAGCGGCGGCGGCGACGACGACGACGACGACGACGACGACGACGACGACGACGAAGATCGCGAGAGACTCTGAGATATGTGAGAAATACATCTATAAAATGTAATTCAGACTGCCTCGTCCCACCTTATGCTGTACCGCTTTGGCAAATGCTTTATCTGCGCCATTCGCCTTAATCACATCTGAGAGTAAATCTTAAAAAAACGCCTGTCGCTAATTGTTCGTCATCACAGGTACTGTTTGCTATACGGCCACGACGCGCAACTGATTTCCAAAATTCATCTTTCTCCTGTGAGGATGGAACTTACAACCCCTGGTTTATTAGACCAGTGCTCTACCACTGAGCTAAAGAGCCGCGGCCTAGCGGTACTCTTGGGTACTTCGTCCTTACGGTCGTCTGCACCATCAGACTTTAGCTGACAACACTTCATATTACCGGCTAATATTTGCAGCTATGGCGACAAATTACTGCTTGGCTACACATCTGACACGTAACCGATGTGCTCTCCAAACCACAACACTTGCATTTCAGAACATGTCTTTCACACATGTCTACAAAATCACCTTCACCTTCAAATACAGTTTCCTTGCGACTGACAGAGACGTAGGCAAAGTTTAAAGTTGCTATTTCCATTAAATCTCGTTAATCAGAAAAACGGTAATTTACACCTGCAGCGGAACAAAATTCCGTTCCGCCCAGCGTCTGGCTCTAACCCACGACCCTGGGATTAAGAGTCTGACGCTCTACCGACTGAGATAGCCGGCTACCTCGGTGAATACTTGCCGGGTAGCACGTCACACAGTACTCGTTTGGGTTGGGTGGTCCCATACAGAATCTCTCCATGCTGCCTAATGTTTTCCTAACGTCACACTCGTCACGTACTTCACTTTTATGTCATAATCATTTCTGAGAGGCAAAGAAATTGCATGACAACAAGCAGAGCTAGTGGCGTCAAAATTAACACACATACTTTATGTGACTCAAAAGCCGAACGAGTTACTTTCCGACGTTGTTTTAGATGTGCAAGTGCCAGTCAAAACTCGCGGTGTCGGCACTCTGCCGACCATTTCGTTAGTTAACACCGGTCTTGCTGTGTGTGTTTCAAGCTCAAGAGCATCTCCAAGCAAAAAATGGTCAACAGCAACATTCAGACGGTTTCGTACTGCTCAATTGCTACATTAAAACGGTATGTTTCTTTTTCAGAACTGGAAAAACACAAGCGTGACAGCATTCGAACCTGTAATCTTCAGATACGAAGTCCGACGCCTTATCCATTAGACCACACGGTCACTGACGATCAACATTTACATGTATACGACTCATCTCGAAACGCTCACACCCCTGAGGATTTGTGTTTTCGTTCTACACAGCCGCTGCCCCTTGCTCTTTCCCACCCATTCGTTACATTCAACCTCTGACGAGACCGACCAAATATAGACTGAGAAACAAGACCACACAATTTGTGCATTCGGAATCGAAGGCAGGCCGTCCCTCGCCGCATTTGCTACGATGGCCATTTGCTACTTCTGCAGAAGCGGCGGCGGCGACGACGACGACGACGACGACGACGAAGATCGCGAGAGACTCTGAGATATGTGAGAAATACATCTATAAAATGTAATTCAGACTGCCTCGTCCCACCTTATGCTGTACCGCTTTGGCAAATGCTTTATCTGCGCCATTCGCCTTAATCACATCTGAGAGTAAATCTTAAAAAAACGCCTGTCGCTAATTGTTCGTCATCACAGGTACTGTTTGCTATACGGCCACGACGCGCAACTGATTTCCAAAATTCATCTTTCTCCTGTGAGGATGGAACTTACAACCCCTGGTTTATTAGACCAGTGCTCTACCACTGAGCTAAAGAGCCGCGGCCTAGCGGTACTCTTGGGTACTTCGTCCTTACGGTCGTCTGCACCATCAGACTTTAGCTGACAACACTTCATATTACCGGCTAATATTTGCAGCTATGGCGACAAATTACTGCTTGGCTACACATCTGACACGTAACCGATGTGCTCTCCAAACCACAACACTTGCATTTCAGAACATGTCTTTCACACATGTCTACAAAATCACCTTCACCTTCAAATACAGTTTCCTTGCGACTGACAGAGACGTAGGCAAAGTTTAAAGTTGCTATTTCCATTAAATCTCGTTAATCAGAAAAACGGTAATTTACACCTGCAGCGGAACAAAATTCCGTTCCGCCCAGCGTCTGGCTCTAACCCACGACCCTGGGATTAAGAGTCTGACGCTCTACCGACTGAGATAGCCGGCTACCTCGGTGAATACTTGCCGGGTAGCACGTCACACAGTACTCGTTTGGGTTGGGTGGTCCCATACAGAATCTCTCCATGCTGCCTAATGTTTTCCTAACGTCACACTCGTCACGTACTTCACTTTTATGTCATAATCATTTCTGAGAGGCAAAGAAATTGCATGACAACAAGCAGAGCTAGTGGCGTCAAAATTAACACACATACTTTATGTGACTCAAAAGCCGAACGAGTTACTTTCCGACGTTGTTTTAGATGTGCAAGTGCCAGTCAAAACTCGCGGTGTCGGCACTCTGCCGACCATTTCGTTAGTTAACACCGGTCTTGCTGTGTGTGTTTCAAGCTCAAGAGCATCTCCAAGCAAAAAATGGTCAACAGCAACATTCAGACGGTTTCGTACTGCTCAATTGCTACATTAAAACGGTATGTTTCTTTTTCAGAACTGGAAAAACACAAGCGTGACAGCATTCGAACCTGTAATCTTCAGATACGAAGTCCGACGCCTTATCCATTAGACCACACGGTCACTGACGATCAACATTTACATGTATACGACTCATCTCGAAACGCTCACACCCCTGAGGATTTGTGTTTTCGTTCTACACAGCCGCTGCCCCTTGCTCTTTCCCACCCATTCGTTACATTCAACCTCTGACGAGACCGACCAAATATAGACTGAGAAACAAGACCACACAATTTGTGCATTCGGAATCGAAGGCAGGCCGTCCCTCGCCGCATTTGCTACGATGGCCATTTGCTACTTCTGCAGAAGCGGCGGCGGCGACGACGACGACGACGACGACGACGAAGATCGCGAGAGACTCTGAGATATGTGAGAAATACATCTATAAAATGTAATTCAGACTGCCTCGTCCCACCTTATGCTGTACCGCTTTGGCAAATGCTTTATCTGCGCCATTCGCCTTAATCACATCTGAGAGTAAATCTTAAAAAAACGCCTGTCGCTAATTGTTCGTCATCACAGGTACTGTTTGCTATACGGCCACGACGCGCAACTGATTTCCAAAATTCATCTTTCTCCTGTGAGGATGGAACTTACAACCCCTGGTTTATTAGACCAGTGCTCTACCACTGAGCTAAAGAGCCGCGGCCTAGCGGTACTCTTGGGTACTTCGTCCTTACGGTCGTCTGCACCATCAGACTTTAGCTGACAACACTTCATATTACCGGCTAATATTTGCAGCTATGGCGACAAATTACTGCTTGGCTACACATCTGACACGTAACCGATGTGCTCTCCAAACCACAACACTTGCATTTCAGAACATGTCTTTCACACATGTCTACAAAATCACCTTCACCTTCAAATACAGTTTCCTTGCGACTGACAGAGACGTAGGCAAAGTTTAAAGTTGCTATTTCCATTAAATCTCGTTAATCAGAAAAACGGTAATTTACACCTGCAGCGGAACAAAATTCCGTTCCGCCCAGCGTCTGGCTCTAACCCACGACCCTGGGATTAAGAGTCTGACGCTCTACCGACTGAGATAGCCGGCTACCTCGGTGAATACTTGCCGGGTAGCACGTCACACAGTACTCGTTTGGGTTGGGTGGTCCCATACAGAATCTCTCCATGCTGCCTAATGTTTTCCTAACGTCACACTCGTCACGTACTTCACTTTTATGTCATAATCATTTCTGAGAGGCAAAGAAATTGCATGACAACAAGCAGAGCTAGTGGCGTCAAAATTAACACACATACTTTATGTGACTCAAAAGCCGAACGAGTTACTTTCCGACGTTGTTTTAGATGTGCAAGTGCCAGTCAAAACTCGCGGTGTCGGCACTCTGCCGACCATTTCGTTAGTTAACACCGGTCTTGCTGTGTGTGTTTCAAGCTCAAGAGCATCTCCAAGCAAAAAATGGTCAACAGCAACATTCAGACGGTTTCGTACTGCTCAATTGCTACATTAAAACGGTATGTTTCTTTTTCAGAACTGGAAAAACACAAGCGTGACAGCATTCGAACCTGTAATCTTCAGATACGAAGTCCGACGCCTTATCCATTAGACCACACGGTCACTGACGATCAACATTTACATGTATACGACTCATCTCGAAACGCTCACACCCCTGAGGATTTGTGTTTTCGTTCTACACAGCCGCTGCCCCTTGCTCTTTCCCACCCATTCGTTACATTCAACCTCTGACGAGACCGACCAAATATAGACTGAGAAACAAGACCACACAATTTGTGCATTCGGAATCGAAGGCAGGCCGTCCCTCGCCGCATTTGCTACGATGGCCATTTGCTACTTCTGCAGAAGCGGCGGCGGCGACGACGACGACGACGACGACGACGAAGATCGCGAGAGACTCTGAGATATGTGAGAAATACATCTATAAAATGTAATTCAGACTGCCTCGTCCCACCTTATGCTGTACCGCTTTGGCAAATGCTTTATCTGCGCCATTCGCCTTAATCACATCTGAGAGTAAATCTTAAAAAAACGCCTGTCGCTAATTGTTCGTCATCACAGGTACTGTTTGCTATACGGCCACGACGCGCAACTGATTTCCAAAATTCATCTTTCTCCTGTGAGGATGGAACTTACAACCCCTGGTTTATTAGACCAGTGCTCTACCACTGAGCTAAAGAGCCGCGGCCTAGCGGTACTCTTGGGTACTTCGTCCTTACGGTCGTCTGCACCATCAGACTTTAGCTGACAACACTTCATATTACCGGCTAATATTTGCAGCTATGGCGACAAATTACTGCTTGGCTACACATCTGACACGTAACCGATGTGCTCTCCAAACCACAACACTTGCATTTCAGAACATGTCTTTCACACATGTCTACAAAATCACCTTCACCTTCAAATACAGTTTCCTTGCGACTGACAGAGACGTAGGCAAAGTTTAAAGTTGCTATTTCCATTAAATCTCGTTAATCAGAAAAACGGTAATTTACACCTGCAGCGGAACAAAATTCCGTTCCGCCCAGCGTCTGGCTCTAACCCACGACCCTGGGATTAAGAGTCTGACGCTCTACCGACTGAGATAGCCGGCTACCTCGGTGAATACTTGCCGGGTAGCACGTCACACAGTACTCGTTTGGGTTGGGTGGTCCCATACAGAATCTCTCCATGCTGCCTAATGTTTTCCTAACGTCACACTCGTCACGTACTTCACTTTTATGTCATAATCATTTCTGAGAGGCAAAGAAATTGCATGACAACAAGCAGAGCTAGTGGCGTCAAAATTAACACACATACTTTATGTGACTCAAAAGCCGAACGAGTTACTTTCCGACGTTGTTTTAGATGTGCAAGTGCCAGTCAAAACTCGCGGTGTCGGCACTCTGCCGACCATTTCGTTAGTTAACACCGGTCTTGCTGTGTGTGTTTCAAGCTCAAGAGCATCTCCAAGCAAAAAATGGTCAACAGCAACATTCAGACGGTTTCGTACTGCTCAATTGCTACATTAAAACGGTATGTTTCTTTTTCAGAACTGGAAAAACACAAGCGTGACAGCATTCGAACCTGTAATCTTCAGATACGAAGTCCGACGCCTTATCCATTAGACCACACGGTCACTGACGATCAACATTTACATGTATACGACTCATCTCGAAACGCTCACACCCCTGAGGATTTGTGTTTTCGTTCTACACAGCCGCTGCCCCTTGCTCTTTCCCACCCATTCGTTACATTCAACCTCTGACGAGACCGACCAAATATAGACTGAGAAACAAGACCACACAATTTGTGCATTCGGAATCGAAGGCAGGCCGTCCCTCGCCGCATTTGCTACGATGGCCATTTGCTACTTCTGCAGAAGCGGCGGCGGCGACGACGACGACGACGACGACGACGACGACGACGATCGCGAGAGGCTCTGAGATATGTGAGAAATACATCTATAAAATGTAATTCAGACTGCCTCGTCCCAGCTTATGCTGTACCGCTTTGGCAAATGCTTTATCTGCGCCATTCGCCTTAATCACATCTGAGAGTAAATCTTAAAAAAACGCCTGTCGCTAATTGTTCGTCATCACAGGTACTGTTTGCTATACGGCCACGACGCGCAACTGATTTGCAAAATTCATCTTTCTCCTGTGAGGATGGAACTTACAACCCCTGGTTTATTAGACCAGTGCTCTACCACTGAGCTAAAGAGGCGCGGCCTAGCGGTACTCTTGGCTACTTCGTCCTTACGGTCGTCTGCACCATCAGACTTTAGCTGACAACACTTCATATTACCGGCTAATATTTGCAGCTATGGCGACAAATTACTGCTTGGCTACACATCTTACACGTAACCGATGTGCTCTCCAAACCACAACACTTGCTTTTCAGAACATGTCTTTCACACATGTCTACAAAATCACCTCCACCTTCAAATACAGTTTCCTTGCGACTGACAGAGACGTAGGCAAAGTTTAAAGTTGCTATTTCCATTAAATCTCGTTAATCAGAAAAACGGTAATTTACACCTGCAGCGGAACAAAATTCCGTTCCGCCCAGCGTCTGGCTCGAACCCACGACCTGGGATTAAGAGTCTGACGCTCTACCGACTGAGATAGCCGGCTACCTCGGTGAATACTTGCCGGGTAGCACGTCACACAGTACTCGTTTGGGTTGGGTGGTCCCATACAGAATCTCTCCATGCTGCCTAATGTTTTCCTAACGTCACACTCGTCACGTACTTCACTTTTATGTCATAATCATTTCTGAGAGGCAAAGAAATTGCATGACAACAAGCAGAGCTAGTGGCGTCAAAATTAACACACATACTTTATGTGACTCAAAAGCCGAACGAGTTACTTTCCGACGTTGTTTTAGATGTGCAAGTGCCAGTCAAAACTCGCGGTGTCGGCACTCTGCCGACCATTTCGTTAGTTAACACCGGTCTTGCTGTGTGTGTTTCAAGCTCAAGAGCATCTCCAAGCAAAAAATGGTCAACAGCAACATTCAGACGGTTTCGTACTGCTCAATTGCTACATTAAAACGGTATGTTTCTTTTTCAGAACTGGAAAAACACAAGCGTGACAGCATTCGAACCTGTAATCTTCAGATACGAAGTCCGACGCCTTATCCATTAGACCACACGGTCACTGACGATCAACATTTACATGTATACGACTCATCTCGAAACGCTCACACCCCTGAGGATTTGTGTTTTCGTTCTACACAGCCGCTGCCCCTTGCTCTTTCCCACCCATTCGTTACATTCAACCTCTGACGAGACCGACCAAATATAGACTGAGAAACAAGACCACACAATTTGTGCATTCGGAATCGAAGGCAGGCCGTCCCTCGCCGCATTTGCTACGATGGCCATTTGCTACTTCTGCAGAAGCGGCGGCGACGACGACGAAGATTGCGAGAGGCTCTGAGATATGTGAGAAATACATCTATAAAATGTAATTCAGACTGCCTCGTCCCACCTTATGCTGTACCGCTTTGGCAAATGCTTTATCTGCGCCATTCGCCTTAATCACATCTGAGAGTAAATCTTAAAAAAACGCCTGTCGCTAATTGTTCGTCATCACAGGTACTGTTTGCTATACGTCCACGACGCGCAACTGATTTCCAAAATTCATCTTTCTCCTGTAAGGATGGAACTTACAACCCCTGGTTTATTAGACCAGTGCTCTACCACTGAGCTAAAGAGCCGCGGCCTAGCGGTACTCTTGGGTACTTCGTCCTTACGGTCGTCTGCACCATCAGACTTTAGCTGACAACACTTCATATTACCGGCTAATATTTGCAGCTATGGCGACAAATTACTGCTTGGCTACACATCTGACACGTAACCGATGTGCTCTCCAAACCACAACACTTGCATTTCAGAACATGTCTTTCACACATGTCTACAAAATCACCTTCACCTTCAAATACAGTTTCCTTGCGACTGACAGAGACGTAGGCAAAGTTTAAAGTTGCTATTTCCATTAAATCTCGTTAATCAGAAAAACGGTAATTTACACCTGCAGCGGAACAAAATTCCGTTCCGCCCAGCGTCTGGCTCGAACCCACGACCCTGGGATTAAGAGTCTGACGCTCTACCGACTGAGTTAGCCGGCTACCTCGGTGAATACTTGCCGGGTAGCACGTCACACAGTACTCGTTTGGGTTGGGTGGTCCCATACAGAATCTCTCCATGCTGCCTAATGTTTTCCTAACGTCACACTCGTCACGTACTTCACTTTTATGTCATAATCATTTCTGAGAGGCAAAGAAATTGCATGACAACAAGCAGAGCTAGTGGCGTCAAAATTAACACACATACTTTATGTGACTCAAAAGCCGAACGAGTTACTTTCCGACGTTGTTTTAGATGTGCAAGTGCCAGTCAAAACTCGCGGTGTGTGCACTCTGCCGACCATTTCGTTAGTTAACACCGGTCTTGCTGTGTGTGTTTCAAGCTCAAGAGCATCTCCAAGCAAAAAATGGGCAACAGCAACATTCAGACGGTTTCGTACTGCTCAATTGCTACATTAAAACGGTATGTTTCTTTTTCAGAACTGGAAAAACACAAGCGTGACAGCATTCGAACCTGTAATCTTCAGAGCCGAAGTCCGACGCCTTATCCATTAGGCCACACAGTCACTGACGACCAACATTTACATGTATACGACTCATCTCGAAACGCTCACACCCCTGAGGATTTGTGTTTTCGTTCTACACAGCCGCTGCCCCTTGCTCTTTCCCACCCATTCGTTACATTCAACCTCTGACGTGACCGACCAAATATAGACTGAGAAACAAGACCACACACTTTGTGCATTCGGAATCGAAGGCAGGGCGTCCCTCGCCGCATTTGCTACGATGGCCATTTGCTACTTCTGCAGAAGCGGCGGCGGCGACGACGACGACGACGACGACGACGACGACGACGACGACGACGACGAAGATCGCGAGAGGCTCTGAGATATGTGAGAAATACATCTATAAAATGTAATTCAGACTGCCTCGTCCCACCTTATGCTGTACCGCTTTGGCAAATGCTTTATCTGCGCCATTCGCCTTAATCACATCTGAGAGTAAATCTTAAAAAAACGCCTGTCGCTAATTGTTCGTCATCACAGGTACTGTTTGCTATACGGCCACGACGCGCAACTGATTTCCAAAATTCATCTTTCTCCTGTGAGGATGGAACTTACGACCCCTGGTTTATTAGACCAGTGCTCTACCACTGAGCTAAAGAGGCGCGGCCTAGCGGTACTCTTGGGTACTTCGTCCTTACGGTCGTCTGCACCATCAGACTTTAGCTGACAACACTTCATATTACCGGCTAATATTTGCAGCTATGGCGACAAATTACTGCTTGGCTACACATCTGACACGTAACCGATGTGCTCTCCAAACCACAACACTTGCTTTTCAGAACATGTCTTTCACACATGTCTACAAAATCACCTTCACCTTCAAATACAGTTTCCTTGCGACTGACAGAGACGTAGGCAAAGTTTAAAGTTGCTATTTCCATTAAATCTCGTTAATCAGAAAAACGGTAATTTACACCTGCAGCGGAACAAAATTCCGTTCCGCCCAGCGTCTGGCTCGAACCCACGACCCTGGGATTAAGAGTCTGACGCTCTACCGACTGAGATAGCCGGCTACCTCGGTGAATACTTGCCGGGTAGCACGTCACACAGTACTCGTTTGGGTTGGGTGGTCCCATACAGAATCTCTCCATGCTGCCTAATGTTTTCCTAACGTCACACTCGTCACGTACTTCACTTTTATGTCATAATCATTTCTGAGAGGCAAAGAAATTGCATGACAACAAGCAGAGCTAGTGGCGTCAAAATTAACACACATACTTTATGTGACTCAAAAGCCGAACGAGTTACTTTCCGACGTTGTTTTAGATGTGCAAGTGCCAGTCAAAACTCGCGGTGTCGGCACTCTGCCGACCATTTCGTTAGTTAACACCGGTCTTGCTGTGTGTGTTTCAAGCTCAAGAGCATCTCCAAGCAAAAAATGGTCAACAGCAACATTCAGACGGTTTCGTACTGCTCAATTGATACATTAAAACGGTATGGTTCTTTTTCAGAACTGGAAAAACACAAGCGTGACAGCATTCGAACCTGTAATCTTCAGATACGAAGTCCGACGCCTTATCCATTAGACCACAAGGTCACTGACGATCAACATTTACATGTATACGACTCATCTCGAAACGCTCACACCCCTGAGGATTTGTGTTTTCGTTCTACACAGCCGCTGCCCCTTGCTCTTTCCCACCCATTCGTTACATTCAACCTCTGACGAGACCGACCAAATATAGACTGAGAAACAAGACCACACACTTTGTGCATTCGGAATCGAAGGCAGGGCGTCCCTCGCCGCATTTGCTACGATGGCCATTTGCTACTTCTGCAGAAGCGGCGGTGGCGGCGACGACGACGACGACGACGACGACGACGACGACGAAGATCGCGAGAGACTCTGAGATATGTGAGAAATACATCTATAAAATGTAATTCAGACTGCCTCGTCCCACCTTATGCTGTACCGCTTTGGCAAATGCTTTATCTGCGCCATTCGCCTTAATCACATCTGAGAGTAAATCTTAAAAAAACGCCTGTTGCTAATTGTTCGTCATCACAGGTACTGTTTGCTATACGGCCACGACGCGCAACTGATTTCCAAAATTCATCTTTCTCCTGTGAGGATGGAACTTACAACCCCTGGTTTATTAGACCAGTGCTCTACCACTGAGCTAAAGAGCCGCGGCCTAGCGGTACTCTTGGGTACTTCGTCCTTACGGTCGTCTGCACCATCAGACTTTAGCTGACAACACTTCATATTACCGGCTAATATTTGCAGCTATGGCGACAAATTACTGCTTGGCTACACATCTGACACGTAACCGATGTGCTCTCCAAACCACAACACTTGCATTTCAGAACATGTCTTTCACACATGTCTACAAAATCACCTTCACCTTCAAATACAGTTTCCTTGCGACTGACAGAGACGTAGGCAAAGTTTAAAGTTGCTATTTCCATTAAATCTCGTTAATCAGAAAAACGGTAATTTACACCTGCAGCGGAACAAAATTCGGTTCCGCCCAGCGTCTGGCTCGAACCCACGACCCTGGGATTAAGAGTCTGACGCTCTACCGACTGAGTTAGCCGGCTACCTCGGTGAATACTTGCCGGGTAGCACGTCACACAGTACTCGTTTGGGTTGGGTGGTCCCATACAGAATCTCTCCATGCTGCCTAATGTTTTCCTAACGTCACACTCATCACGTACTTCACTTTTATGTCATAATCATTTCTGAGAGGCAAAGAAATTGCATGACAACAAGCAGAGCTAGTGGCGTCAAAATTAACACACATACTTTATGTGACTCAAAAGCCGAACGAGTTACTTTCCGACGTTGTTTTAGATGTGCAAGTGCCAGTCAAAACTCGCGGTGTCTGCACTCTGCCGACCATTTCGTTAGTTAACACCGGTCTTGCTGTGTGTGTTTCAAGCTGAAGAGCATCTCCAAGCAAAAAATGGTCAACAGCAACATTCAGACGGTTTCGTACTGCTCAATTGCTACATTAAAACGGTATGTTTCTTTTTCAGAACTGGAAAAACACAAGCGTGACAGCATTCGAACCTGTAATCTTCCGATACGAAGTCCGACGCCTTATCCATTTTTTTTTTTTTTTTTTTTTTAACGTGGGTGAGCTCCACCTACTCTTCAGCACGGTCAAAACGATAGGGCTCGCCCGGGATTTGAACCCGGGACCTCCTGCACCCAAAGCAGGAATCATACCCCTTTTTTTTTTTTTTTTTTTTTTTTTTTTTTTTTTTTTTTTTTTTTTTTTTCTCATCCACTGCTTCTCGGCAACCTACCATACTTCTTTGTAATATATAATAAAGTTGTAGGAAGTAGTGGACCCTGAACCTGTATATTATTTTTTTAATTTCTGTTTAGTTTTTTGATTGTTATTATTATTATTTTTGTTTGTTTGTTAATTTTTTTATTGTAAAAGAAAAATCTTCATGGAATGTGAAGAAGGAATTTTATGTTAAGGCACTAATTCCATAGCCTCCTTTCCTTCTTGAGATTAATAATAATAATAAAAAAGTATGTTCCCTTCCATGGAAACAAATGAAACTTCCTTCTCAGTCATAAAATGAATGTATAAGAAAACAATTTATCTTTAACCCTGCGATACTGGCTTTCGGCTTCGGCTTCTTCTATGCAATAAACAAAATAGCCTTCTTTGCCAGCAGAGGATAAGTGATTGTAATATGAAACTGTAAAATTGTACTTCTCCCCAATTGTTTTTGTTTAAGCGTCGTTTCGCTTAAATAAACGATTTTTGTTTATCTCGTTGGCTTGTCAACCAATGCCCAGTCGCTCGAATACAATTTTAAGCATATTGCCGTAGTTTTTCTTGTGGTCTTTATATTTCAGGGCGTTATAAAAAGCACACTTCAAGTACATGTAAAAATCAGTGAAATTGTCATTTCCCAGGTGATTAATGACGTAATTCACATAGTGTCCCATTAACCAATGGACCGAGTTGTTTTTTGCTGCTGGAAAATAGCAAGTCTGAGGCCTGAGGAATGTAACAGGGGGAAAATTTTCCACCGAAGATCTCGTAAGAAAAGCCAGTTGTTCCCTAATCCAATTACAGAGTTGTAGATTGCCACCGCACGTGAATCTGTGCACTAACGTGTCGATCAATTTACATTTGAGACATAGGTTCGTGTCGCTAACGCCGATTGCATGTAACCTTTCATTGGTGCTTACGGTCTCATTCACTGTTTTATACCACGCTGACTTGACGTCCGATGGTAGACCACGCATATTAATATTTTTCCATATGGCGTCCCAATCAGTGTGTGGGTATTTACTTTCCAATTTGTTTCTCCCCTCCATTTTCTTTCGATGGCACAGAATATCGCGGGCCGTGATCCGTCGTGAGTTGATGATGACACCGCCGAGATAGCTGAATTCCACAAAATATACACGAACGTACTGGAGCCGGTTATTTATTTTTTGCACATTCACCGGCGCCTGTAAACTGGCAGGCCTGACAACTTCAAATAATTTAGTTGTAATGCTATCAGCGTGGTCGCTAAGGATAGTGGCGGTCCTTTTTATAAAAAGCGCAGACGCCTTATTTCTGATGTCAACTAACCCCAAACCTCCATTCCTGGGATCTAAGGTCGCAGTTTTTGCGTCGACTCTGAATATATCCCCTCTCCAAAGATAGCTGGCAATGGTAGACATTATCTTTTTTCCAATCATTTTCGGTAGTGGGAAGATCTGTGCTATAAAGTAACTCCTGGAGAGAATGCAGTGGTTAATGAAAAACACCCTCTGAACTTGGTTCATGTTACGGTGGAGGTTTTCCCTTGTTGTTCCAAGAAGTTGTCCCGACGTATTTCTCCAATTGATAGCTGCCATTTTTAACGGACAAGGTGTCAGTGTTATTCCTAGTGCTTTGCATTGGGTGACCATTGTGGCCCAGGCTAAGGTGGTATGTTGAAAACCCCGCAGGTTTAGGAGTTTGCTTTTGTTTGCGGTGACACCTGCTCCGGAGACTCTACAGTACTTTTTAATTAGCGTTTCCAATTTCAAAATGTCGTCGGGATTTCGCAGGACGACTCCGACATCATCGGCATAGGCGTTTATGACTGTTCGGTGACCAGATAATGTGATGCCAGTTAGAGTGGCATGAACACTGCGGAGGAAAGGTTCTAATGAAAGCACGAATAGGAACATGGAGAGGGGGCTTCCTTGAGGAACGCCGCGCCTGATCTGAATCTGCTTTGTCCTCTGGCAGTTAACTGATATACAAGCGCTGATGCCTGTTGCAACATTGCTGATCACACTTACGACTCGCTCATTAAAACCTATTTTGTTCAGTGTGGCACTAAGGAATCTATGATCCACACGATCAAATGCTTTCTGGAAGTCAATAAACATGATGGCACATTTTATGGTGGTCACAGCAGTGATGGCAATTATATCTCTATATTCAGCTATGCTTTTGAAAATGCTCTTGGTAGGCACACAGGACTGGTATGGACTTACTATCTTTTTGGCCAACTGAGAGAGTCTGTTGTTTAAAATTCTGGCGATGATTTTATAATCAGAGTTTAACAGGGAGATAGGACGAAAGTTGTTGAGGTTTCTTTTTGCAGCATTTTTTGGGATTAGTACTATTGTGCTCTCTTTAAAAACAGCAGGTAAATGCTTTCCCTGAAGCACCTCGTTCGTCATTCGGGTAAACATGTCACCAATCAGTGGCCAGTATCGTTTATAAAATTCAACAGGCAAACCATCCGGTCCCGGCGATTTCCTCAGAGGAGATTTGCAGATGATTCTGTGGATATCTTCGTTAGTACACTCAACGAGAAGGTCTTCGTTTTCCTCGTCCGAGACCTGTGGAGCTATGTAACTAAGGAACTCATCGAAGGACTCTTCACATACCGGGTAGGCAGTGTATAGGTCTTCGTAATATTTGTGCACTGCATTGACGATGTCTCTCTGAGTCGTGAGTGTCTCGCCAGTTTCAGACTGAAGTCCATCAATGAAGGTGCGTCTCCTGTTTCTTTCGTGCTTCAGTAGATGGTACAAGGAAGCATGTTCATCCTCCACGACTGTCTTAGCCTTGGATTTTAATTTCAGACCCTCCATCTGCTGTCTTTTAAGACTGAGCAATTTGGCCTTAGTTTGCATGATATCTGCCAGACGGACGTTGGAAGTGTTTGCCTGCTCATATAAATTTCGCAGCATGGTATAATAAAATTCGATGGAATTTTTCAAGTCTTTCGATCGTTGTACACTATACTGGATGAGAACTTTTCTCAGTGTAGGCTTTGCCCTGTTGCACCACCAGTCTAGTATTGAGACGTGTCTATCTGCAGAGCGGAGGCACAATGCCCACGCTTCTGTCAAACTTTCTTCTAATCCGTCGTCCTGCATCAGTGACGTATTAAGGTGCCATGAACTTCTAAAACGGCGAGTGGGTTGCGCAGTAAGGTTGATGGAAGCTAGCACGGAGCTATGATCAGAAAAGTAAACTGGAATCGTCTCTGCTTTAATGAAGAGGCTAACTAGACTTTGCGATATGTAGAGTCTGTCGATCCTGCTACGTGAGTGAGGACCTAGGAATGTAAATGCCACAAATGTGGGATACATTATTTCCCAAGCATCTTTAAGCTGTAAAACAGTGACGAAACGCTTCAGTTCATTGCAGGTATTAAAATTCGGAATCTGGTCTTTCTTATTTATCACACAATTAAAATCACCGCCTATTATAAGATCTTTTGGGTTTTTCCGTAATAAATAAATGATTTCTTCTTTATAGAACTGTGCTCTTTCCATTCTATTGGATGTGCCAGAAGGGGCATACAGATTGATAAGGGTAGAACCAAAGACTTTTATACCTATCGCTCTGCCGGAGTCCAACCTCTCGATATCCGAGACAGGAATCCCCTCCCTGACTAAAATTGCTGTACCGACGTTGGTGTCAAGTGAGACATTTAAAATCGCCAAATATCCAGGCACTGTAAGATTAGTCAGCACTACTTCCTGTAGGAAAGCAATGTCCGTCCCTGACTCATATAAATAATCCTTGAGCGCTGTAACTTTAGTCACGGATGTAATCCTGTTAATATTGATAGTCGTAATTGTATATGCCTGGGACATTTAGTTTGCATAAAAAGTAAATAAGTGATTAAAAAGATAACAAAATATTAATAAAAAAAAAAGAGATGTGCAGCTCTTAGAAGGGAGAAACGACTCTGCTTAAACAAACATCTAAAAGAATAGTCAGTATTTGAAGCTCGGTAAACACTTCATCTGGTTCCTCTGAAATATGACTAAGACAGTAGTACAATTAGAAATGAAACTGGGTCAACAAAATCCTTTTTTTTTTTTTCATCTTACAGCCTCATTTTGGTGCAGGATTCCGAACATCTCGGGTTTTAGTTTTACCGAGGGGCTTTGCATCACTAATGTCACTTGAAGGTACCTCCTTAGGTCTTTCCGTGATGATTTCATACAAGACGTTCTTGGCCGTCGCTTCCTCTTGTGCTGGTTGTTGTTTGCTTTGGTTACGGGAAGCTTTGAGATTAGGTTGCAGTTTGAGTCGGCGTCTTCGGACATCTTGGTTCAACGCGCCGTCATTCGGATTGTCTATCTTTACCACCGTTGTGACCGAAGATGCCTCAACAGCGTCCTTTTTACGAGTGCCATTTCCTTGTTCTTCCGTCACTAGCTCCAGAGCACCGACTGAGTCGGCGGTTTGTGGGTCTGTAAATTCTTGAGTTGGGTTCCGCTCCGTCACCCCTTGTGCTTCGGAGTGCGCCTCTTCCGTCTCCGCGACAATCGTTACTGCGTCCCCTCCGTGGACCGTTTGTACCTGTTCAGCCGCCGACAGCGGCCGGGTTGCCTTAGCGGCTGTCGTCACGTCAATACATGTACTGTTTGTTTCCTCGAGCACATCCGCATTACACTGCTTCTGCTTGCGGGTGGAAGGCGAATTACGGGCGGACTCGCCGTCCGAGCCGTCATCGGTCATTTCCAACGGTCGCTTCTTATTCTGGAGATCGCAATCGGGAACAGAAGGGTGTGATGTAATGACGCTCAGGGGAGGGAACTCCGTAGTAGTTATGGCGGGCACTGCAGAAGTACATGCACCACTGTCGTTAACCGAAAGAAGGGAAGTGCTATTTGGTAAGACATCGCTGAGGGTCAGTTTTTGACGCTGTGTTAGATTGTTCCGAAGAACAAAAACACGGCGCGGACAATCTTGTCGGAAATGACCTGTCTCATTGCAAATATTGCACGTGCGCTCCTGACCAGAATACACAACATGTGCTTTATGGCGTGCAACGGATATATGGGACGGAATGTTGGCTTTCACCTCCATTTCAACGGATCTAATGCCATTAAAACACTGTATCTTGTATAGCTTCGACCATCTTGCGTTATAGATAGATTTAACTTCGCCATATTTAGATAGAGCGTCCTTGATCAACTGATTATCAATTTCAATTGGAACATTCAAAATCCTGACATTGGTGTACATGATATCAGCTTTCCGTACAGAGACATTACTTTTTGAACCGTCTCGATGAACAAATTCGACGGAATTACCCCATTTTGCAAGCAACTTATCGACTGTCACTGAGTTCAGAAATTTAACAAAAACACAGTATTTTTCAGCATCTAATTGCGTGGTATGAACAGAGTCAGAATTGATACCGATTACCTCAGTCAGCCAATCGTGGATTTCCAGCGCAGTGGGTTGGACCGGCCGTGTTTCTTTCTCGAACGAGAAGACTAAAGTATTCTTCCTGACGGTGTCAGACATGGTCGTCGGTTCCGACGAAATTCCGGCAACAACCGAAATTGCGGCGAAGCACGAGACGTGGAACGGACGAAAGCACTATAAAAACACTTATCAGAGACACCACTCAAAAAATAACAGCGAAAATGTACAGCTAACTTCACGTAAACACCAAACACCGGCGATAGCGCTAACGTACGCGGAGTAAACAACAAGCACGTCCGACCGCGGCGACGGCTAAAGCCAGAATGTCCATTAGACCAGACGGTCACTGACGATCAACATTTACATGTATACGACTCATCTCGAAACGCTCACACCCCTGAGGATTTGTGTTTTCGTTCTACGCAGCCGCTGCCCCTTGCTCTTTCCCACCCATTCGTTACATTCAACCTCTGACGAGACCGACCAAATATAGACTGAGAAACAAGACCACACAATTTGTGCATTCGGAATCGAAGGCAGGCCGTCCCTCGCCGCATTTGCTACGATGGCCATTTGCTACTTCTGCAGAAGCGGCGGCGACGACGACGACGACGACGACGACGACGACGACGAAGATTGCGAGAGGCTCTGAGATATGTGAGAAATACATCTATAAAATGTAATTCAGACTGCCTCGTCCCAGCTTATGCTGTACCGCTTTGGCAAATGCTTTATCTGCGCCATTCGCCTTAATCACATCTGAGAGTAAATCTTAAAAAAACGCCTGTCGCTAATTGTTCGTCATCACAGGTACTGTTTGCTATACGGCCACGACGCGCAACTGATTTCCAAAATTCATCTTTCTCCTGTGAGGATGGAACTTACAACCCCTGGTTTATTAGACCAGTGCTCTACCACTGAGCTAAAGAGCCGCGGCCTAGCGGTACTCTTGGGTACTTCGTCCTTACGGTCGTCTGCACCATCAGACTTTAGCTGACAACACTTCATATTACCGGCTAATATTTGCAGCTATGGCGACAAATTACTGCTTGGCTACACATCTGACACGTAACCGATGTGCTCTCCAAACCACAACACTTGCATTTCAGAACATGTCTTTCACACATGTCTACAAAATCACCTTCACCTTCAAATACAGTTTCCTTGCGACTGACAGAGACGTAGGCAAAGTTTAAAGTTGCTATTTCCATTAAATCTCGTTAATCAGAAAAACGGTAATTTACACCTGCAGCGGAACAAAATTCGGTTCCGCCCAGCGTCTGGCTCGAACCCACGACCCTGGGATTAAGAGTCTGACGCTATACCGACTGAGTTAGCCGGCTACCTCGGTGAACACTTGCCGGGTAGCACGTCACACAGTACTCGTTTGGGTTGGGTGGTCCCATACAGAATCTCTCCATGCTGCCTAATGTTTTCCTAACGTCACACTCGTCACGTACTTCACTTTTATGTCATAATCATTTCTGAGAGGCAAAGAAATTGCATGACAACAAGCAGAGCTAGTGGCGTCAAAATTAACACACATACTTTATGTGACTCAAAAGCCGAACGAGTTACTTTCCGACGTTGTTTTAGATGTGCAAGTGCCAGTCAAAACTCGCGGTGTCTGCACTCTGCCGACCATTTCGTTAGTTAACACCGGTCTTGCTGTGTGTGTTTCAAGCTCAAGAGCATCTCCAAGCAAAAAATGGTCAACAGCAACATTCAGACGGTTTCGTAGTGCTCAATTGCTACATTAAAACGGTATGTTTCTTTTTCAGAACTGGAAAAACACAAGCGTGACAGCATTCGAACCTGTAATCTTCAGATACGAAGTCCGACGCCTTATCCATTAGACCACACGGTCACTGACGATCAACATTTACATGTATACGACTCATCTCGAAACGCTCACACCCCTGAGGATTTGTGTTTTCGTTCTACACAGCCGCTGCCCCTTGCTCTTTCCCACCCATTCGTTACATTCAACCTCTGACGAGACCGACCAAATATAGACTGAGAAACAAGACCACACAATTTGTGCATTCGGAATCGAAGGCAGGCCGTCCCTCGCCGCATTTGCTACGATGGCCATTTGCTACTTCTGCAGAAGCGGCGGCGGCGACGACGACGACGACGACGACGACGACGACGACGAAGATCGCGAGAGACTCTGAGATATGTGAGAAATACATCTATAAAATGTAATTCAGACTGCCTCGTCCCACCTTATGCTGTACCGCTTTGGCAAATGCTTTATCTGCGCCATTCGCCTTAATCACATCTGAGAGTAAATCTTAAAAAAACGCCTGTCGCTAATTGTTCGTCATCACAGGTACTGTTTGCTATACGGCCACGACGCGCAACTGATTTCCAAAATTCATCTTTCTCCTGTGAGGATGGAACTTACAACCCCTGGTTTATTAGACCAGTGCTCTACCACTGAGCTAAAGAGGCGCGGCCCAGCGGTACTCTTGGGTACTTCGTCCTTACGGTCGTCTGCACCATCAGACTTTAGCTGACAACACTTCATATTACCGGCTAATATTTGCAGCTATGGCGACAAATTACTGCTTGGCTACACATCTGACACGTAACCGATGTGCTCTCCAAACCACAACACTTGCTTTTCAGAACATGTCTTTCACACATGTCTACAAAATCACCTTCACCTTCAAATACAGTTTCCTTGCGACTGACAGAGACGTAGGCAAAGTTTAAAGTTGCTATTTCCATTAAATCTCGTTAATCAGAAAAACGGTAATTTACACCTGCAGCGGAACAAAATTCCGTTCCGCCCAGCGTCTGGCTCGAACCCACGACCCTGGGATTAAGAGTCTGACGCTCTACCGACTGAGATAGCCGGCTACCTCGGTGAATACTTGCCGGGTAGCACGTCACACAGTACTCGTTTGGGTTGGGTGGTCCCATACAGAATCTCTCCATGCTGCCTAATGTTTTCCTAACGTCACACTCGTCACGTACTTCACTTTTATGTCATAATCATTTCTGAGAGGCAAAGAAATTGCATGACAACAAGCAGAGCTAGTGGCGTCAAAATTAACACACATACTTTATGTGACTCAAAAGCCGAACGAGTTACTTTCCGACGTTGTTTTAGATGTGCAAGTGCCAGTCAAAACTCGCGGTGTCGGCACTCTGCCGACCATTTCGTTAGTTAACACCGGTCTTGCTGTGTGTGTTTCAAGCTCAAGAGCATCTCCAAGCAAAAAATGGTCAACAGCAACATTCAGACGGTTTCGTACTGCTCAATTGCTACATTAAAACGGTATGTTTCTTTTTCAGAACTGGAAAAACACAAGCGTGACAGCATTCGAACCTGTAATCTTCAGATACGAAGTCCGACGCCTTATCCATTAGACCACACGGTCACTGACGATCAACATTTACATGTATACGACTCATCTCGAAACGCTCACACCCCTGAGGATTTGTGTTTTCGTTCTACACAGCCGCTGCCCCTTGCTCTTTCCCACCCATTCGTTACATTCAACCTCTGACGAGACCGACCAAATATAGACTGAGAAACAAGACCACACAATTTGTGCATTCGGAATCGAAGGCAGGCCGTCCCTCGCCGCATTTGCTACGATGGCCATTTGCTACTTCTGCAGAAGCGGCGGCGGCGACGACGACGACGACGACGACGACGACGACGACGACGACGACGACGACGACGAAGATCGCGAGAGACTCTGAGATATGTGAGAAATACATCTATAAAATGTAATTCAGACTGCCTCGTCCCACCTTATGCTGTACCGCTTTGGCAAATGCTTTATCTGCGCCATTCACCTTAATCACATCTGAGAGTAAATCTTAAAAAAACGCCTGTCGCTAATTGTTCGTCATCACAGGTACTGTTTGCTATACGGCCACGACGCGCAACTGATTTCCAAAATTCATCTTTCTCCTGTGAGGATGGAACTTACAACCCCTGGTTTATTAGACCAGTGCTCTACCACTGAGCTAAAGAGCCGCGGCCTAGCGGTACTCTTGGGTACTTCGTCCTTACGGTCGTCTGCACCATCAGACTTTAGCTGACAACACTTCATATTACCGGCTAATATTTGCAGCTATGGCGACAAATTACTGCTTGGCTACACATCTGACACGTAACCGATGTGCTCTCCAAACCACAACACTTGCATTTCAGAACATGTCTTTCACACATGTCTACAAAATCACCTTCACCTTCAAATACAGTTTCCTTGCGACTGACAGAGACGTAGGCAAAGTTTAAAGTTGCTATTTCCATTAAATCTCGTTAATCAGAAAAACGGTAATTTACACCTGCAGCGGAACAAAATTCCGTTCCGCCCAGCGTCTGGCTCGAACCCACGACCCTGGGATTAAGAGTCTGACGCTCTACCGACTGAGTTAGCCGACTACCTCGGTGAATACTTGCCGGGTAGCACGTCACACAGTACTCGTTTGGGTTGGGTGGTCCCATACAGAATCTCTCCATGCTGCCTAATGTTTTCCTAACGTCACACTCGTCACGTACTTCACTTTTATGTCATAATCATTTCTGAGAGGTAAAGAAATTGCATGACAACAAGCAGAGCTAGTGGCGTCAAAATTAACACACATACTTTATGTGACTCAAAAGCCGAACGAGTTACTTTCCGACGTTGTTTTAGATGTGCAAGTGCCAGTCAAAACTCGCGGTGTCTGCACTCTGCCGACCATTTCGTTAGTTAACACCGGTCTTGCTGTGTGTGTTTCAAGCTCAAGAGCATCTCCAAGCAAAAAATGGTCAACAGCAACATTCAGTCGGTTTCGTACTGCTCAATTGCTACATTAAAACGGTATGTTTCTTTTTCAGAACTGGAAAAACACAAGCGTGACAGCATTCGAACCTGTAATCTTCAGAGCCGAAGTCCGACGCCTTATCCATTAGGCCACACGGTCACTGACGACCAACATTTACATGTATACGACTCATCTCGAAACGCTCACACCCCTGAGGATTTGTGTTTTCGTTCTACACAGCCGCTGCCCCTTGCTCTTTCCCACCCATTCGTTACATTCAACCTCTGACGTGACCGACCAAATATAGACTGAGAAACAAGACCACACACTTTGTGCATTCGGAATCGAAGGCAGGGCGTCCCTCGCCGCATTTGCTACGATGGCCATTTGCTACTTCTGCAGAAGCGGCGGCGGCGACGACGACGACGACGACGACGACGACGATCGCGAGAGGCTCTGAGATATGTGAGAAATACATCTATAAAATGTAATTCAGACTGCCTCGTCCCACCTTATGCTGTACCGCTTTGGCAAATGCTTTATCTGCGCCATTCGCCTTAATCACATCTGAGAGTAAATCTTAAAAAAACGCCTGTCGCTAATTGTTCGTCATCACAGGTTCTGTTTGCTATACGGCCACGACGCGCAACTGATTTCCGAAATTCATCTTTCTCCTGTGAGGATGGAACTTACAACCCCTGGTTTATTAGACCAGTGCTCTACCACTGAGCTAAAGAGGCGCGGCCTAGCGGTACTCTTGGGTACTTCGTCCTTACGGTCGTCTGCACCATCAGACTTTAGCTGACAACACTTCATATTACCGGCTAATATTTGCAGCTATGGCGACAAATTACTGCTTGGCTACACATCTGACACGTAACCGATGTGCTCTCCAAACCACAACACTTGCTTTTCAGAACATGTCTTTCACACATGTCTACAAAATCACCTTCACCTTCAAATACAGTTTCCTTGCGACTGACAGAGACGTAGGCAAAGTTTAAAGTTGCTATTTCCATTAAATCTCGTTAATCAGAAAAACGGTAATTTACACCTGCAGCGGAACAAAATTCCGTTCCGCCCTGCGTCTGGCTCGAACCCACGACCCTGGGATTAAGAGTCTGACGCTCTACCGACTGAGATAGCCGGCTACCTCGGTGAATACTTGCCGGGTAGCACGTCACACAGTACTCGTTTGGGTTGGGTGGTCCCATACAGAATCTCTCCATGCTGCCTAATGTTTTCCTAACGTCACACTCGTCACGTACTTCACTTTTATGTCATAATCATTTCTGAGAGGCAAAGAAATTGCATGACAACAAGCAGAGCTAGTGGCGTCAAAATTAACACACATACTTTATGTGACTCAAAAGCCGAACGAGTTACTTTCCGACGTTGTTTTAGATGTGCAAGTGCCAGTCAAAACTCGCGGTGTCTGCACTCTGCCGACCATTTCGTTAGTTAACACCGGTCTTGCTGTGTGTGTTTCAAGCTCAAGAGCATCTCCAAGCAAAAAATGGTCAACAGCAACATTCAGACGGTTTCGTACTGCTCAATTGCTACATTAAAACGGTATGTTTCTTTTTCAGAACTGGAAAAACACAAGCGTGACAGCATTCGAACCTGTAATCTTCAGAGCCGAAGTCCGACGCCTTATCCATTAGGCCACACGGTCACTGACGACCAACATTTACATGTATACGACTCATCTCGAAACGCTCACACCCCTGAGGATTTGTGTTTTCGTTCTACACAGCCGCTGCCCCTTGCTCTTTCCCACCCATTCGTTACATTCAACCTCTGACGTGACCGACCAAATATAGACTGAGAAACAAGACCACACACTTTGTGCATTCGGAATCGAAGGCAGGCCGTCCCTCGCCGCATTTGCTACGATGGCCATTTGCTACTTCTGCAGAAGCGGCGGCGGCGACGACGACGACGACGACGACGACGACGACGACGACGACGACGATCGAGAGAGGCTCTGAGATATGTGAGAAATACATCTATAAAATGTAATTCAGACTGCCTCGTCCCACCTTATGCTGTACCGCTTTGGCAAATGCTTTATCTGCGCCATTCGCCTTAATCACATCTGAGAGTAAATCTTAAAAAAACGCCTGTCGCTAATTGTTCGTCATCACAGGTACTGTTTGCTATACGGCCACGACGCGCAACTGATTTCCAAAATTCATCTTTCTCCTGTGAGGATGGAACTTACAACCCCTGGTTTATTAGACCAGTGCTCTACCACTGAGCTAAAGAGCCGCGGCCTAGCGGTACTCTTGGGTACTTCGTCCTTACGGTCGTCTGCACCATCAGACTTTAGCTGACAACACTTCATATTACCGGCTAATATTTGCAGCTATGGCGACAAATTACTGCTTGGCTACACATCTGACACGTAACCGATGTGCTCTCCAAACCACAACACTTGCATTTCAGAACATGTCTTTCACACATGTCTACAAAATCACCTTCACCTTCAAATACAGTTTCCTTGCGACTGACAGAGACGTAGGCAAAGTTTAAAGTTGCTATTTCCATTAAATCTCGTTAATCAGAAAAACGGTAATTTACACCTGCAGCGGAACAAAATTCCGTTCCGCCCAGCGTCTGGCTCGAACCCACGACCCTGGGAATAAGAGTCTGACGCTCTACCGACTGAGATAGCCGGCTACCTCGGTGAATACTTGCCGGGTAGCACGTCACACAGTACTCGTTTGGGTTGGGTGGTCCCATACAGAATCTCTCCATGCTGCCTAATGTTTTCCTAACGTCACACTCGTCACGTACTTCACTTTTATGTCATAATCATTTCTGAGAGGCTAAGAAATTGCATGACAACAAGCAGAGCTAGTGGCGTCAAAATTAACACACATACTTTATGTGACTCAAAAGCCGAACGAGTTACTTTCCGACGTTGTTTTAGATGTGCAAGTGCCAGTCAAAACTCGCGGTGTCTGCACTCTGCCGACCATTTCGTTAGTTAACACCGGTCTTGCTGTGTGTGTTTCAAGCTCAAGAGCATCTCCAAGCAAAAAATGGTCAACAGCAACATTCAGACGGTTTCGTACTGCTCAATTGCTACATTAAAACGGTATGTTTCTTTTTCAGAACTGGAAAAACACAAGCGTGACAGCATTCGAACCTGTAATCTTCAGAGCCGAAGTCCGACGCCTTATCCATTAGGCCACACGGTCACTGACGACCAACATTTACATGTATACGACTCATCTCGAAACGCTCACACCCCTGAGGATTTGTGTTTTCGTTCCACACAGCCGCTGCCCCTTGCTCTTTCCCACCCATTCGTTACATACAACCTCTGACGTGACCGACCAAATATAGACTGAGAAACAAGACCACACACTTTGTGCATTCGGAATCGAAGGCAGGGCGTCCCTCGCCGCATTTGCTACGATGGCCATTTGCTACTTCTGCAGAAGCGGCGGCGACGACGACGACGACGACGACGACGACGACGACGACGACGAAGATCGCGAGAGGCTCTGAGATATGTGAGAAAAACATCTATAAAATGTAATTCAGACTGCCTCGTCCCACCTTATGCTGTACCGCTTTGGCAAATGCTTTATCTGCGCCATTCGCCTTAATCACATCTGAGAGTAAATCTTAAAAAAACGCCTGTCGCTAATTGTTCGTCATCACAGGTACTGTTTGCTATACGGCCACGACGCGCAACTGATTTCCGAAATTCATCTTTCTCCTGTGAGGATGGAACTTACAACCCCTGGTTTATTAGACCAGTGCTCTACCACTGAGCTAAAGAGGCGCGGCCTAGCGGTACTCTTGGGTACTTCGTCCTTACGGTCGTCTGCACCATCAGACTTTAGCTGACAACACTTCATATTACCGGCTAATATTTGCAGCTATGGCGACAAATTACTGCTTGGCTACACATCTGACACGTAACCGATGTGCTCTCCAAACCACAACACTTGCTTTTCAGAACATGTCTTTCACACATGTCTACAAAATCACCTTCACCTTCAAATACAGTTTCCTTGCGACTGACAGAGACGTAGGCAAAGTTTAAAGTTGCTATTTCCATTAAATCTCGTTAATCAGAAAAACGGTAATTTACACCTGCAGCGGAACAAAATTCCGTTCCGCCCAGCGTCTGGCTCGAACCCACAACCTTGGGATTAAGAGTCTGACGCTCTACCGACTGAGATAGCCGGCTACCTCGGTGAATACTTGCCGGGTAGCACGACACACAGTACTCGTTTGGGTTGGGTGGTCCCATACAGAATCTCTCCATGCTGCCTAATGTTTTCCTAACGTCACACTCGTCACGTACTTCACTTTTATGTCATAATCATTTCTGAGAGGCAAAGAAATTGCATGACAACAAGCAGAGCTAGTGGCGTCAAAATTAACACACATACTTTATGTGACTCAAAAGCCGAACGAGTTACTTTCCGACGTTGTTTTAGATGTGCAAGTGCCAGTCAAAACTCGCGGTGTCGGCACTCTGCCGACCATTTCGTTAGTTAACACCGGTCTTGCTATGTGTGTTTCAAGCTCAAGAGCATCTCCAAGCAAAAAATGGTCAACAGCAACATTCAGACGGTTTCGTACTGCTCAATTGCTACATTAAAACGGTATGTTTCTTTTTCACAACTGGAAAAACACAAGCGTGACAGCATTCGAACCTGTAATCTTCAGATACGAAGTCCGACGCCTTATCCATTAGACCACACGGTCACTGACGATCAACATTCACATGTATACGACTCATCTCGAAACGCTCACACCCCTGAGGATTTGTGTTTTCGTTCTACACAGCCGCTGCCCCTTGCTCTATCCCACCCATTCGTTACATTCAACCTCTGACGAGACCGACCAAATATAGACTGAGAAACAAGACCACACAATTTGTGCATTCGGAATCGAAGGCAGGCCGTCCCTCGCCGCATTTGCTACGATGGCCATTTGCTACTTCTGCAGAAGCGGCGGTGGCGGCGACGACGACGACGACGACGATCGCGAGAGACTCTGAGATATGTGAGAAATACATCTATAAAATGTAATTCAGACTGCCTCGTCCCACCTTATGCTGTACCGCTTTGGCAAATGCTTTATCTGCGCCATTCACCTTAATCACATCTGAGAGTAAATCTTAAAAAAACGCCTGTCGCTAATTGTTCGTCATCACAGGTACTGTTTGCTATACGGCCACGACGCGCAACTGATTTCCAAAATTCATCTTTCTCCTGTGAGGATGGAACTTACAACCCCTGGTTTATTAGACCAGTGCTCTACCACTGAGCTAAAGAGCCGCGGCCTAGCGGTACTCTTGGGTACTTCGTCCTTACGGTCGTCTGCACCATCAGACTTTAGCTGACAACACTTCATATTACCGGCTAATATTTGCAGCTATGGCGACAAATTACTGCTTGGCTACACATCTGACACGTAACCGATGTGCTCTCCAAACCACAACACTTGCATTTCAGAACATGTCTTTCACACATGTCTACAAAGTCACCTTCACCTTCAAATACAGTTTCCTTGCGACTGACAGAGACGTAGGCAAAGTTTAAAGTTGCTATTTCCATTAAATCTCGTTAATCAGAAAAACGGTAATTTACACCTGCAGCGGAACAAAATTCCGTTCCGCCCAGCGTCTGGCTCGAACCCACGACCCTGGGATTAAGAGTCTGACGCTCTACCGACTGAGTTAGCCGACTACCTCGGTGAATACTTGCCGGGTAGCACGTCACACAGTACTCGTTTGGGTTGGGTGGTCCCATACAGAATCTCTCCATGCTGCCTAATGTTTTCCTAACGTCACACTCGTCACGTACTTCACTTTTATGTCATAATCATTTCTGAGAGGTAAAGAAATTGCATGACAACAAGCAGAGCTAGTGGCGTCAAAATTAACACACATACTTTATGTGACTCAAAAGCCGAACGAGTTACTTTCCGACGTTGTTTTAGATGTGCAAGTGCCAGTCAAAACTCGCGGTGTCTGCACTCTGCCGACCATTTCGTTAGTTAACACCGGTCTTGCTGTGTGTGTTTCAAGCTCAAGAGCATCTCCAAGCAAAAAATGGTCAACAGCAACATTCAGTCGGTTTCGTACTGCTCAATTGCTACATTAAAACGGTATGTTTCTTTTTCAGAACTGGAAAAACACAAGCGTGACAGCATTCGAACCTGTAATCTTCAGAGCCGAAGTCCGACGCCTTATCCATTAGGCCACACGGTCACTGACGACCAACATTTACATGTATACGACTCATCTCGAAACGCTCACACCCCTGAGGATTTGTGTTTTCGTTCTACACAGCCGCTGCCCCTTGCTCTTTCCCACCCATTCGTTACATTCAACCTCTGACGTGACCGACCAAATATAGACTGAGAAACAAGACCACACACTTTGTGCATTCGGAATCGAAGGCAGGGCGTCCCTCGCCGCATTTGCTACGATGGCCATTTGCTACTTCTGCAGAAGCGGCGGCGGCGACGACGACGACGACGACGACGACGACGATCGCGAGAGGCTCTGAGATATGTGAGAAATACATCTATAAAATGTAATTCAGACTGCCTCGTCCCACCTTATGCTGTACCGCTTTGGCAAATGCTTTATCTGCGCCATTCGCCTTAATCACATCTGAGAGTAAATCTTAAAAAAACGCCTGTCGCTAATTGTTCGTCATCACAGGTACTGTTTGCTATACGGCCACGACGCGCAACTGATTTCCGAAATTCATCTTTCTCCTGTGAGGATGGAACTTACAACCCCTGGTTTATTAGACCAGTGCTCTACCACTGAGCTAAAGAGGCGCGGCCTAGCGGTACTCTTGGGTACTTCGTCCTTACGGTCGTCTGCACCATCAGACTTTAGCTGACAACACTTCATATTACCGGCTAATATTTGCAGCTATGGCGACAAATTACTGCTTGGCTACACATCTGACACGTAACCGATGTGCTCTCCAAACCACAACACTTGCTTTTCAGAACATGTCTTTCACACATGTCTACAAAATCACCTTCACCTTCAAATACAGTTTCCTTGCGACTGACAGAGACGTAGGCAAAGTTTAAAGTTGCTATTTCCATTAAATCTCGTTAATCAGAAAAACGGTAATTTACACCTGCAGCGGAACAAAATTCCGTTCCGCCCTGCGTCTGGCTCGAACCCACGACCCTGGGATTATGAGTCTGACGCTCTACCGACTGAGATAGCCGGCTACCTCGGTGAATACTTGCCGGGTAGCACGTCACACAGTACTCGTTTGGGTTGGGTGGTCCCATACAGAATCTCTCCATGCTGCCTAATGTTTTCCTAACGTCACACTCGTCACGTACTTCACTTTTATGTCATAATCATTTCTGAGAGGCAAAGAAATTGCATGACAACAAGCAGAGCTAGTGGCGTCAAAATTAACACACATACTTTATGTGACTCAAAAGCCGAACGAGTTACTTTCCGACGTTGTTTTAGATGTGCAAGTGCCAGTCAAAACTCGCGGTGTCTGCACTCTGCCGACCATTTCGTTAGTTAACACCGGTCTTGCTGTGTGTGTTTCAAGCTCAAGAGCATCTCCAAGCAAAAAATGGTCAACAGCAACATTCAGACGGTTTCGTACTGCTCAATTGCTACATTAAAACGGTATGTTTCTTTTTCAGAACTGGAAAAACACAAGCGTGACAGCATTCGAACCTGTAATCTTCAGAGCCGAAGTCCGACGCCTTATCCATTAGGCCACACGGTCACTGACGACCAACATTTACATGTATACGACTCATCTCGAAACGCTCACACCCCTGAGGATTTGTGTTTTCGTTCTACACAGCCGCTGCCCCTTGCTCTTTCCCACCCATTCGTTACATTCAACCTCTGACGTGACCGACCAAATATAGACTGAGAAACAAGACCACACACTTTGTGCATTCGGAATCGAAGGCAGGCCGTCCCTCGCCGCATTTGCTACGATGGCCATTTGCTACTTCTGCAGAAGCGGCGGCGGCGACGACGACGACGACGACGACGACGACGACGACGACGACGACGATCGAGAGAGGCTCTGAGATATGTGAGAAATACATCTATAAAATGTAATTCAGACTGCCTCGTCCCACCTTATGCTGTACCGCTTTGGCAAATGCTTTATCTGCGCCATTCGCCTTAATCACATCTGAGAGTAAATCTTAAAAAAACGCCTGTCGCTAATTGTTCGTCATCACAGGTACTGTTTGCTATACGGCCACGACGCGCAACTGATTTCCAAAATTCATCTTTCTCCTGTGAGGATGGAACTTACAACCCCTGGTTTATTAGACCAGTGCTCTACCACTGAGCTAAAGAGCCGCGGCCTAGCGGTACTCTTGGGTACTTCGTCCTTACGGTCGTCTGCACCATCAGACTTTAGCTGACAACACTTCATATTACCGGCTAATATTTGCAGCTATGGCGACAAATTACTGCTTGGCTACACATCTGACACGTAACCGATGTGCTCTCCAAACCACAACACTTGCATTTCAGAACATGTCTTTCACACATGTCTACAAAATCACCTTCACCTTCAAATACAGTTTCCTTGCGACTGACAGAGACGTAGGCAAAGTTTAAAGTTGCTATTTCCATTAAATCTCGTTAATCAGAAAAACGGTAATTTACACCTGCAGCGGAACAAAATTCCGTTCCGCCCAGCGTCTGGCTCGAACCCACGACCCTGGGAATAAGAGTCTGACGCTCTACCGACTGAGATAGCCGGCTACCTCGGTGAATACTTGCCGGGTAGCACGTCACACAGTACTCGTTTGGGTTGGGTGGTCCCATACAGAATCTCTCCATGCTGCCTAATGTTTTCCTAACGTCACACTCGTCACGTACTTCACTTTTATGTCATAATCATTTCTGAGAGGCTAAGAAATTGCATGACAACAAGCAGAGCTAGTGGCGTCAAAATTAACACACATACTTTATGTGACTCAAAAGCCGAACGAGTTACTTTCCGACGTTGTTTTAGATGTGCAAGTGCCAGTCAAAACTCGCGGTGTCTGCACTCTGCCGACCATTTCGTTAGTTAACACCGGTCTTGCTGTGTGTGTTTCAAGCTCAAGAGCATCTCCAAGCAAAAAATGGTCAACAGCAACATTCAGACGGTTTCGTACTGCTCAATTGCTACATTAAAACGGTATGTTTCTTTTTCAGAACTGGAAAAACACAAGCGTGACAGCATTCGAACCTGTAATCTTCAGAGCCGAAGTCCGACGCCTTATCCATTAGGCCACACGGTCACTGACGACCAACATTTACATGTATACGACTCATCTCGAAACGCTCACACCCCTGAGGATTTGTGTTTTCGTTCCACACAGCCGCTGCCCCTTGCTCTTTCCCACCCATTCGTTACATACAACCTCTGACGTGACCGACCAAATATAGACTGAGAAACAAGACCACACACTTTGTGCATTCGGAATCGAAGGCAGGGCGTCCCTCGCCGCATTTGCTACGATGGCCATTTGCTACTTCTGCAGAAGCGGCGGCGACGACGACGACGACGACGACGACGACGACGACGACGACGACGACGACGACGACGAAGATCGCGAGAGGCTCTGAGATATGTGAGAAAAACATCTATAAAATGTAATTCAGACTGCCTCGTCCCACCTTATGCTGTACCGCTTTGGCAAATGCTTTATCTGCGCCATTCGCCTTAATCACATCTGAGAGTAAATCTTAAAAAAACGCCTGTCGCTAATTGTTCGTCATCACAGGTACTGTTTGCTATACGGCCACGACGCGCAACTGATTTCCGAAATTCATCTTTCTCCTGTGAGGATGGAACTTACAACCCCTGGTTTATTAGACCAGTGCTCTACCACTGAGCTAAAGAGGCGCGGCCTAGCGGTACTCTTGGGTACTTCGTCCTTACGGTCGTCTGCACCATCAGACTTTAGCTGACAACACTTCATATTACCGGCTAATATTTGCAGCTATGGCGACAAATTACTGCTTGGCTACACATCTGACACGTAACCGATGTGCTCTCCAAACCACAACACTTGCTTTTCAGAACATGTCTTTCACACATGTCTACAAAATCACCTTCACCTTCAAATACAGTTTCCTTGCGACTGACAGAGACGTAGGCAAAGTTTAAAGTTGCTATTTCCATTAAATCTCGTTAATCAGAAAAACGGTAATTTACACCTGCAGCGGAACAAAATTCCGTTCCGCCCAGCGTCTGGCTCGAACCCACAACCTTGGGATTAAGAGTCTGACGCTCTACCGACTGAGATAGCCGGCTACCTCGGTGAATACTTGCCGGGTAGCACGACACACAGTACTCGTTTGGGTTGGGTGGTCCCATACAGAATCTCTCCATGCTGCCTAATGTTTTCCTAACGTCACACTCGTCACGTACTTCACTTTTATGTCATAATCATTTCTGAGAGGCAAAGAAATTGCATGACAACAAGCAGAGCTAGTGGCGTCAAAATTAACACACATACTTTATGTGACTCAAAAGCCGAACGAGTTACTTTCCGACGTTGTTTTAGATGTGCAAGTGCCAGTCAAAACTCGCGGTGTCGGCACTCTGCCGACCATTTCGTTAGTTAACACCGGTCTTGCTATGTGTGTTTCAAGCTCAAGAGCATCTCCAAGCAAAAAATGGTCAACAGCAACATTCAGACGGTTTCGTACTGCTCAATTGCTACATTAAAACGGTATGTTTCTTTTTCACAACTGGAAAAACACAAGCGTGACAGCATTCGAACCTGTAATCTTCAGATACGAAGTCCGACGCCTTATCCATTAGACCACACGGTCACTGACGATCAACATTCACATGTATACGACTCATCTCGAAACGCTCACACCCCTGAGGATTTGTGTTTTCGTTCTACACAGCCGCTGCCCCTTGCTCTATCCCACCCATTCGTTACATTCAACCTCTGACGAGACCGACCAAATATAGACTGAGAAACAAGACCACACAATTTGTGCATTCGGAATCGAAGGCAGGCCGTCCCTCGCCGCATTTGCTACGATGGCCATTTGCTACTTCTGCAGAAGCGGCGGTGGCGGCGACGACGACGACGACGACGATCGCGAGAGACTCTGAGATATGTGAGAAATACATCTATAAAATGTAATTCAGACTGCCTCGTCCCACCTTATGCTGTACCGCTTTGGCAAATGCTTTATCTGCGCCATTCGCCTTAATCACATCTGAGAGTAAATCTTAAAAAAACGCCCGTCGCTAATTGTTCGTCATCACAGGTACTGTTTGCTATACGGCCACGACGCGCAACTGATTTCCAAAATTCATCTTTCTCCTGTGAGGATGGAACTTACAACCCCTGGTTTATTAGACCAGTGCTCTACCACTGAGCTAAAGAGGCGCGGCCTAGCGGTACTCTTGGGTACTTCGTCCTTACGGTCGTCTGCACCATCAGACTTTAGCTGACAACACTTCATATTACCGGCTAATATTTGCAGCTATGGCGACAAATTACTGCTTGGCTACACATCTGACACGTAACCGATGTGCTCTCCAAACCACAACACTTGCTTTTCAGAACATGTCTTTCACACATGTCTACAAAATCACCTTCACCTTCAAATACAGTTTCCTTGCGACTGACAGAGACGTAGGCAAAGTTTAAAGTTGCTATTTCCATTAAATCTCGTTAATCAGAAAAACGGTAATTTACACCTGCAGCGGAACAAAATTCCGTTCCGCCCAGCGTCTGGCTCGAACCCACGACCCTGGGATTAAGAGTCTGACGCTCTACCGACTGAGATAGCCGGCTACCTCGGTGAATACTTGCCGGGTAGCACGTCACACAGTACTCGTTTGGGTTGGGTGGTCCCATACAGAATCTCTCCATGCTGCCTAATGTTTTCCTAACGTCACACTCGTCACGTACTTCACTTTTATGTCATAATCATTTCTGAGAGGCAAAGAAATTGCATGACAACAAGCAGAGCTAGTGGCGTCAAAATTAACACACATACTTTATGTGACTCAAAAGCCGAACGAGTTACTTTCCGACGTTGTTTTAGATGTGCAAGTGCCAGTCAAAACTCGCGGTGTCGGCACTCTGCCGACCATTTCGTTAGTTAACACCGGTCTTGCTGTGTGTGTTTCAAGCTCAAGAGCATCTCCAAGCAAAAAATGGTCAACAGCAACATTCAGACGGTTTCGTACTGCTCAATTGCTACATTAAAACGGTATGTTTCTTTTTCAGAACTGGAAAAACACAAGCGTGACAGCATTCGAACCTGTAATCTTCAGATACGAAGTCCGACGCCTTATCCATTAGACCACACGGTCACTGACGATCAACATTTACATGTATACGACTCATCTCGAAACGCTCACACCCCTGAGGATTTGTGTTTTCGTTCTACACAGCCGCTGCCCCTTGCTCTTTCCCACCCATTCGTTACATTCAACCTCTGACGAGACCGACCAAATATAGACTGAGAAACAAGACCACACAATTTGTGCATTCGGAATCGAAGGCAGGCCGTCCCTCGCCGCATTTGCTACGATGGCCATTTGCTACTTCTGCAGAAGCGGCGGCGGCGACGACGACGACGACGACGACGACGACGATCGCGAGAGACTCTGAGATATGTGAGAAATACATCTATAAAATGTAATTCAGACTGCCTCGTCCCACCTTATGCTGTACCGCTTTGGCAAATGCTTTATCTGCGCCATTCGCCTTAATCACATCTGAGAGTAAATCTTAAAAAAACGCCCGTCGCTAATTGTTCGTCATCACAGGTACTGTTTGCTATACGGCCACGACGCGCAACTGATTTCCAAAATTCATCTTTCTCCTGTGAGGATGGAACTTACAACCCCTGGTTTATTAGACCAGTGCTCTACCACTGAGCTAAAGAGGCGCGGCCTAGCGGTACTCTTGGGTACTTCGTCCTTACGGTCGTCTGCACCATCAGACTTTAGCTGACAACACTTCATATTACCGGCTAATATTTGCAGCTATGGCGACAAATTACTGCTTGGCTACACATCTGACACGTAACCGATGTGCTCTCCAAATCACAACACTTGCATTTCAGAACATGTCTTTCACACATGTCTACAAAATCACCTTCACCTTCAAATACAGTTTCCTTGCGACTGACAGAGACGTAGGCAAAGTTTATAGTTGCTATTTCCATTAAATCTCGTTAATCAGAAAAACGGTAATTTACACCTGCAGCGGAACAAAATTCCGTTCCGCCCAGCGTCTGGCTCGAACCCACGACCCTGGGATTAAGAGTCTGACGCTCTACCGACTGAGATAGCCGGCTACCTCGGTGAATACTTGCCGGGTAGCACGTCACACAGTACTCGTGTGGGTTGGGAGGTCCCATACAGCATCTCTCCATGCTGCCTAATGTTTTCCTAACGTCACACTCGTCACGTACTTCACTTTTATGTCATAATCATTTCTGAGAGGCAAAGAAATTGCATGACAACAAGCAGAGCTAGTGGCGTCAAAATTAACACACATACTTTATGTGACTCAAAAGCCGAACGAGTTACTTTCCGACGTTGTTTTAGATGTGCAAGTGCCAGTCAAAACTCGCGGTGTCGGCACTCTGCCGACCATTTCGTTAGTTAACACCGGTCTTGCTGTGTGTGTTTCAAGCTCAAGAGCATCTCCAAGCAAAAAATGGTCAACAGCAACATTCAGACGGTTTCGTACTGCTCAATTGCTACATTAAAACGGTATGTTTCTTTTTCAGAACTGGAAAAACACAAGCGTGACAGCATTCGAACCTGTAATCTTCAGATACGAAGTCCGACGCCTTATCCATTAGACCACACGGTCACTGACGATCAACATTTACATGTATACGACTCATCTCGAAACGCTCACACCCCTGAGGATTTGTGTTTTCGTTCTACACAGCCGCTGCCCCTTGCTCTTTCCCACCCATTCGTTACATTCAACCTCTGACGAGACCGACCAAATATAGACTGAGAAACAAGACCACACAATTTGTGCATTCGGAATCGAAGGCAGGCCGTCCCTCGCCGCATTTGCTACGATGGCCATTTGCTACTTCTGCAGAAGCGGCGGCGGCGACGACGACGACGACGACGACGACGACGAAGATCGCGAGAGTCTCTGAGATATGTGAGAAATACATCTATAAAATGTAATTCAGACTGCCTCGTCCCACCTTATGCTGTACCGCTTTGGCAAATGCTTTATCTGCGCCATTCGCCTTAATCACATCTGAGAGTAAATCTTAAAAAAACGCCTGTCGCTAATTGTTCGTCATCACAGGTACTGTTTGCTATACGGCCACGACGCGCAACTGATTTCCAAAATTCATCTTTCTCCTGTGAGGATGGAACTTACAACCCCTGGTTTATTAGACCAGTGCTCTACCACTGAGCTAAAGAGGCGCGGCCTAGCGGTACTCTTGGGTACTTCGTCCTTACGGTCGTCTGCACCATCAGACTTTAGCTGACAACACTTCATATTACCGGCTAATATTTGCAGCTATGGCGACAAATTACTGCTTGGCTACACATCTGACACGTAACCGATGTGCTCTCCAAACCACAACACTTGCTTTTCAGAACATGTCTTTCACACATGTCTACAAAATCACCTTCACCTTCAAATACAGTTTCCTTGCGACTGACAGAGACGTAGGCAAAGTTTAAAGTTGCTATTTCCATTAAATCTCGTTAATCAGAAAAAACGGTAATTTACACCTGCAGCGGAACAAAATTCCGTTCCGCCCAGCGTCTGGCTCGAACCCACGACCCTGGGATTAAGAGTCTGACGCTCTACCGACTGAGATAGCCGGCTACCTCGGTGAATACTTGCCCGGTAGCACGTCACACAGTACTCGTTTGGGTTGGGTGGTCCCATACAGAATCTCTCCATGCTGCCTAATGTTTTCCTAACGTCACACTCGTCACGTACTTCACTTTTATGTCATAATCATTTCTGAGAGGCAAAGAAATTGCATGACAACAAGCAGAGCTAGTGGCGTCAAAATTAACACACATACTTTATGTGACTCAAAAGCCGAACGAGTTACTTTCCGACGTTGTTTTAGATGTGCAAGTGCCAGTCAAAACTCGCGGTGTCGGCACTCTGCCGACCATTTCGTTAGTTAACACCGGTCTTGCTGTGTGTGTTTCAAGCTCAAGAGCATCTCCAAGCAAAAAATGGTCAACAGCAACATTCAGACGGTTTCGTACTGCTCAATTGCTACATTAAAACGGTATGTTTCTTTTTCAGAACTGGAAAAACACAAGCGTGACAGCATTCGAACCTGTAATCTTCAGATACGAAGTCCGACGCCTTATCCATTAGGCCACACGGTCACTGACGACCAACATTTACATGTATACGACTCATCTCGAAACGCTCACACCCCTGAGGATTTGTGTTTTCGTTCTACACAGCCGCTGCCCCTTGCTCTTTCCCACCCATTCGTTACATTCAACCTCTGACGAGACCGACCAAATATAGACTGAGAAACAAGACCACACAATTTGTGCATTCGGAATCGAAGGCAGGCCGTCCCTCGCCGCATTTGCTACGATGGCCATTTGCTACTTCTGCAGAAGCGGCGGCGGCGGCGACGACGACGACGACGACGACGACGACGACGAAGATAGCGAGAGACTCTGAGATATGTGAGAAATACATCTATAAAATGTAATTCAGACTGCCTCGTCCCACCTTATGCTGTACCGCTTTGGCAAATGCTTTATCTGCGCCATTCGCCTTAATCACATCTGAGAGTAAATCTTAAAAAAACGCCTGTCGCTAATTGTTCGTCATCACAGGTACTGTTTGCTATACGGCCACGACGCGCAACTGATTTCCAAAATTCATCTTTCTCCTGTGAGGATGGAACTTACAACCCCTGGTTTATTAGACCAGTGCTCTACCACTGAGCTAAAGAGGCGCGGCCTAGCGGTACTCTTGGGTACTTCGTCCTTACGGTCGTCTGCACCATCAGACTTTAGCTGACAACACTTCATATTACCGGCTAATATTTGCAGCTATGGCGACAAATTACTGCTTGGCTACACATCTGACACGTAACCGATGTGCTCTCCAAACCACAACACTTGCTTTTCAGAATATGTCTTTCACACATGTCTACAAAATCACCTTCACCTTCAAATACAGTTTCCTTGCGTCTGACAGAGACGTAGGCAAAGTTTAAAGTTGCTATTTCCATTAAATCTCGTTAATCAGAAAAACGGTAATTTACACCTGCAGCGGAACAAAATTCCGTTCCGCCCAGCGTCTGGCTCGAACCCACGACCCTGGGATTAAGAGTCTGACGCTCTACCGACTGAGATAGCCGGCTACCTCGGTGAATACTTGCCGGGTAGCACGTCACACAGTACTCGTTTGGGTTGGGTGGTCCCATACAGAATCTCTCCATGCTGCCTAATGTTTTCCTAACGTCACACTCGTCACGTACTTCACTTTTATGTCATAATCATTTCTGAGAGGCAAAGAAATTGCATGACAACAAGCAGAGCTAGTGGCGTCAAAATTAACACACATACTTTATGTGACTCAAAAGCCGAACGAGTTACTTTCCGACGTTGTTTTAGATGTGCAAGTGCCAGTCAAAACTCGCGGTGTCGGCACTCTGCCGACCATTTCGTTAGTTAACACCGGTCTTGCTGTGTGTGTTTCAAGCTCAAGAGCATCTCCAAGCAAAAAATGGTCAACAGCAACATTCAGACGGTTTCGTACTGCTCAATTGCTACATTAAAACGGTATGTTTCTTCTTCAGCACTGGAAAAACACAAGCGTGACAGCATTCGAACCTGTAATCTTCAGATACGAAGTCCGACGCCTTATCCATTAGACCACACGGTCACTGACGATCAACATCTACATGTATACGACTCATCTCGAAACGCTCACACCCCTGAGGATTTGTGTTTTCGTTCTACACAGCCGCTGCCCCTTGCTCTTTCCCACCCATTCGTTACATTCAACCTCTGACGAGACCGACCAAATATAGACTGAGAAACAAGACCACACAATTTGTGCATTCGGAATCGAAGGCAGGCCGTCCCTCGCCGCATTTGCTACGATGGCCATTTGCTACTTCTGCAGAAGCGGCGGCGGCGACGACGACGACGACGACGACGACGACGACGAAGATCGCGAGAGACTCTGAGATATGTGAGAAATACATCTATAAAATGTAATTCAGACTGCCTCGTCCCACCTTATGCTGTACCGCTTTGGCAAATGCTTTATCTGCGCCATTCGCCTTAATCACATCTGAGAGAAAATCTTAAAAAAACGCCTGTCGCTAATTGTTCGTCATCACAGGTACTGTTTGCTATACGGCCACGACGCGCAACTGATTTCCAAAATTCATCTTTCTCCTGTGAGGATGGAACTTACAACCCCTGGTTTATTAGACCAGTGCTCTACCACTGAGCTAAAGACGCGCGGCCTAGCGGTACTCTTGGGTACTTCGTCCTTACGGTCGTCTGCACCATCAGACTTTAGCTGACAACACTTCATATTACCGGGTAATATTTGCAGCTATGGCGACAAATTACTGCTTGGCTACACATCTGACACGTAACCGATGTGCTCTCCAAACCACAACACTTGCTTTTCAGAACATGTCTTTCACACATGTCTACAAAATCACCTTCACCTTCAAATACAGTTTCCTTGCGACTGACAGAGACGTAGGCAAAGTTTAAAGTTGCTATTTCCATTAAATCTCGTTAATCAGAAAAACGGTAATTTACACCTGCAGCGGAACAAAATTCCGTTCCGCCCAGCGTCTGGCTCGAACCCACGACCCTGGGATTAAGAGTCTGACGCTCTACCGACTGAGATAGCCGGCTACCTCGGTGAATACTTGCCGGGTAGCACGTCACACAGTACTCGTTTGGGTTGGGTGGTCCCATACAGAATCTCTCCATGCTGCCTAATGTTTTCCTAACGTCACACTCGTCACGTACTTCACTTTTATGTCATAATCATTTCTGAGAGGCAAAGAAATTGCATGACAACAAGCAGAGCTAGTGGCGTCAAAATTAACACACATACTTTATGTGACTCAAAAGCCGAACGAGTTACTTTCCGACGTTGTTTTAGATGTGCAAGTGCCAGTCAAAACTCGCGGTGTCGGCACTCTGCCGACCATTTCGTTAGTTAACACCGGTCTTGCTGTGTGTGTTTCAAGCTCAAGAGCATCTCCAAGCAAAAAATGGTCAACAGCAACATTCAGACGGTTTCGTACTGCTCAATTGCTACATTAAAACGGTATGTTTCTTTTTCAGCACTGGAAAAACACAAGCGTGACAGCATTCGAACCTGTAATCTTCAGATACGAAGTCCGACGCCTTATCCATTAGACCACACGGTCACTGACGATCAACATTCACATGTATACGACTCATCTCGAAACGCTCACACCCCTGAGGATTTGTGTTTTCGTTCTACACAGCCGCTGCCCCTTGCTCTTTCCCACCCATTCGTTACATTCAACCTCTGACGAGACCGACCAAATATAGACTGAGAAACAAGACCACACAATTTGTGCATTCGGAATCGAAGGCAGGCCGTCCCTCGCCGCATTTGCTACGATGGCCATTTGCTACTTCTGCAGAAGCGGCGGTGGCGGCGACGACGACGACGACGACGACGATCGCGAGAGACTCTGAGATATGTGAGAAATACATCTATAAAATGTAATTCAGACTGCCTCGTCCCACCTTATGCTGTACCGCTTTGGCAAATGCTTTATCTGCGCCATTCGCCTTAATCACATCTGAGAGTAAATCTTAAAAAAACGCCCGTCGCTAATTGTTCGTCATCACAGGTACTGTTTGCTATACGGCCACGACGCGCAACTGATTTCCAAAATTCATCTTTCTCCTGTGAGGATGGAACTTACAACCCCTGGTTTATTAGACCAGTGCTCTACCACTGAGCTAAAGAGGCGCGGCCTAGCGGTACTCTTGGGTACTTCGTCCTTACGGTCGTCTGCACCATCAGACTTTAGCTGACAACACTTCATATTACCGGCTAATATTTGCAGCTATGGCGACAAATTACTGCTTGGCTACACATCTGACACGTAACCGATGTGCTCTCCAAACCACAACACTTGCTTTTCAGAACATGTCTTTCACACATGTCTACAAAATCACCTTCACCTTCAAATACAGTTTCCTTGCGACTGACAGAGACGTAGGCAAAGTTTAAAGTTGCTATTTCCATTAAATCTCGTTAATCAGAAAAACGGTAATTTACACCTGCAGCGGAACAAAATTCCGCTCCGCCCAGCGTCTGGCTCGAACCCACGACCCTCGGATTAAGAGTCTGACGCTCTACCGACTGAGATAGCCGGCTACCTCGGTGAATACTTGCCGGGTAGCACGTCACACAGTACTCGTTTGGGTTGGGTGGTCCCATACAGAATCTCTCCATGCTGCCTAATGTTTTCCTAACGTCACACTCGTCACGTACTTCACTTTTATGTCATAATCATTTCTGAGAGGCAAAGAAATTGCATGACAACAAGCAGAGCTAGTGGCGTCAAAATTAACACACATACTTTATGTGACTCAAAAGCCGAACGAGTTACTTTCCGACGTTGTTTTAGATGTGCAAGTGCCAGTCAAAACTCGCGGTGTCGGCACTCTGCCGACCATTTCGTTAGTTAACACCGGTCTTGCTGTGTGTGTTTCAAGCTCAAGAGCATCTCCAAGCAAAAAATGGTCAACAGCAACATTCAGACGGTTTCGTACTGCTCAATTGCTACATTAAAACGGTATGTTTCTTTTTCAGCACTGGAAAAACACAAGCGTGACAGCATTCGAACCTGTAATCTTCAGATACGAAGTCCGACGCCTTATCCATTAGACCACACGGTCACTGACGATCAACATTTACATGTATACGACTCATCTCGAAACGCTCACACCCCTGAGGATTTGTGTTTTCGTTCTACACAGCCGCTGCCCCTTGCTCTTTCCCACCCATTCGTTACATTCAACCTCTGACGAGACCGACCAAATATAGACTGAGAAACAAGACCACACAATTTGTGCATTCGGAATCGAAGGCAGGCCGTCCCTCGCCGCATTTGCTACGATGGCCATTTGCTACTTCTGCAGAAGCGGCGGCGGCGACGACGACGACGACGACGACGACGACGAAGATCGCGAGAGACTCTGAGATATGTGAGAAATACATCTATAAAATGTAATTCAGACTGCCTCGTCCCACCTTATGCTGTACCGCTTTGGCAAATGCTTTATCTGCGCCATTCGCCTTAATCACATCTGAGAGTAAATCTTAAAAAAACGCCTGTCGCTAATTGTTCGTCATCACAGGTACTGTTTGCTATACGGCCACGACGCGCAACTGATTTCCAAAATTCATCTTTCTCCTGTGAGGATGGAACTTACAACCCCTGGTTTATTAGACCAGTGCTCTACCACTGAGCCAAAGAGGCGCGGCCTAGCGGTACTCTTGGGTACTTCGTCCTTACGGTCGTCTGCACCATCAGACTTTAGCTGACAACACTTCATATTACCGGCTAATATTTGCAGCTATGGCGACAAATTACTGCTTGGCTACACATCTGACACGTAACCGATGTGCTCTCCAAACCACAACACTTGCTTTTCAGAACATGTCTTTCACACATGTCTACAAAATCACCTTCACCTTCAAATACAGTTTCCTTGCGACTGACAGAGACGTAGGCAAAGTTTAAAGTTGCTATTTCCATTAAATCTCGTTAATCAGAAAAACGGTAATTTACACCTGCAGCGGAACAAAATTCCGTTCCGCCCAGCGTCTGGCTCGAACCCACGACCCTGGGATTAAGAGTCTGACGCTCTACCGACTGAGATAGCCGGCTACCTCGGTGAATACTTGCCGGGTAGCACGTCACACAGTACTCGTTTGGGTTGGGTGGTCCCATACAGAATCTCTCCATGCTGCCTAATGTTTTCCTAACGTCACACTCGTCACGTACTTCACTTTTATGTCATAATCATTTCTGAGAGGCAAAGAAATTGCATGACAACAAGCAGAGCTAGTGGCGTCAAAATTAACACACATACTTTATGTGACTCAAAAGCCGAACGAGTTACTTTCCGACGTTGTTTTAGATGTGCAAGTGCCAGTCAAAACTCGCGGTGTCGGCACTCTGCCGACCATTTCGTTAGTTAACACCGGTCTTGCTGTGTGTGTTTCAAGCTCAAGAGCATCTCCAAGCAAAAAATGGTCAACAGCAACATTCAGACGGTTTCGTACTGCTCAATTGCTACATTAAAACGGTATGTTTCTTTTTCACAACTGGAAAAACACAAGCGTGACAGCATTCGAACCTGTAATCTTCAGATACGAAGTCCGACGCCTTATCCATTAGACCACACGGTCACTGACGATCAACATTCACATGTATACGACTCATCTCGAAACGCTCACACCCCTGAGGATTTGTGTTTTCGTTCTACACAGCCGCTGCCCCTTGCTCTTTCCCACCCATTCGTTACATTCAACCTCTGACGAGACCGACCAAATATAGACTGAGAAACAAGACCACACAATTTGTGCATTCGGAATCGAAGGCAGGCCGTCCCTCGCCGCATTTGCTACGATGGCCATTTGCTACTTCTGCAGAAGCGGCGGTGGCGGCGACGACGACGACGACGACGACGATCGCGAGAGACTCTGAGATATGTGAGAAATACATCTATAAAATGTAATTCAGACTGCCTCGTCCCACCTTATGCTGTACCGCTTTGGCAAATGCTTTATCTGCGCCATTCGCCTTAATCACATCTAAGAGTAAATCTTAAAAAAACGCCCGTCGCTAATTGTTCGTCATCACAGGTACTGTTTGCTATACGGCCACGACGCGCAACTGATTTCCAAAATTCATCTTTCTCCTGTGAGGATGGAACTTACAACCCCTGGTTTATTAGACCAGTGCTCTACCACTGAGCTAAAGAGGCGCGGCCTAGCGGTACTCTTGGGTACTTCGTCCTTACGGTCGTCTGCACCATCAGACTTTAGCTGACAACACTTCATATTACCGGCTAATATTTGCAGCTATGGCGACAAATTACTGCTTGGCTACACATCTGACACGTAACCGATGTGCTCTCCAAACCACAACACTTGCTTTTCAGAACATGTCTTTCACACATGTCTACAACATCACCTTCACCTTCAAATACAGTTTCCTTGCGACTGACAGAGACGTAGGCAAAGTTTAAAGTTGCTATTTCCATTAAATCTCGTTAATCAGAAAAACGGTAATTTACACCTGCAGCGGAACAAAATTCCGTTCCGCCCAGCGTCTGGCTCGAACCCACGACCCTGGGATTAAGAGTCTGACGCTCTACCGACTGAGACAGCCGGCTACCTCGGTGAATACTTGCCGGGTAGCACGTCACACAGTACTCGTTTGGGTTGGGTGGTCCCATACAGAATCTCTCCATGCTGCCTAATGTTTTCCTAACGTCACACTCGTCACGTACTTCACTTTTATGTCATAATCATTTCTGAGAGGCAAAGAAATTGCATGACAACAAGCAGAGCTAGTGGCGTCAAAATTAACACACATACTTTATGTGACTCAAAAGCCGAACGAGTTACTTTCCGACGTTGTTTTAGATGTGCAAGTGCCAGTCAAAACTCGCGGTGTCGGCACTCTGCCGACCATTTCGTTAGTTAACACCGGTCTTGCTGTGTGTGTTTCAAGCTCAAGAGCATCTCCAAGCAAAAAATGGTCAACAGCAACATTCAGACGGTTTCGTACTGCTCAATTGCTACATTAAAACGGTATGTTTCTTTTTCAGCACTGGAAAAACACAAGCGTGACAGCATTCGAACCTGTAATCTTCAGATACGAAGTCCGACGCCTTATCCATTAGACCACACGGTCACTGACGATCAACATTTACATGTATACGACTCATCTCGAAACGCTCACACCCCTGAGGATTTGTGTTTTCGTTCTACACAGCCGCTGCCCCTTGCTCTTTCCCACCCATTCGTTACATTCAACCTCTGACGAGACCGACCAAATATAGACTGAGAAACAAGACCACACAATTTGTGCATTCGGAATCGAAGGCAGGCCGTCCCTCGCCGCATTTGCTACGATGGCCATTTGCTACTTCTGCAGAAGCGGCGGCGGCGACGACGACGACGACGACGACGACGACGACGACGACGAAGATCGCGAGAGACTCTGAGATATGTGAGAAATACATCTATAAAATGTAATTCAGACTGCCTCGTCCCACCTTATGCTGTACCGCTTTGGCAAATGCTTTATCTGCGCCATTCGCCTTAATCACATCTGAGAGTAAATCTTAAAAAAACGCCTGTCGCTAATTGTTCGTCATCACAGGTACTGTTTGCTATACGGCCACGACGCGCAACTGATTTCCAAAATTCATCTTTCTCCTGTGAGGATGGAACTTACAACCCCTGGTTTATTAGACCAGTGCTCTACCACTGAGCTAAAGAGGCGCGGCCTAGCGGTACTCTTGGGTACTTCGTCCTTACGGTCGTCTGCACCATCAGACTTTAGCTGACAACACTTCATATTACCGGCTAATATTTGCAGCTATGGCGACAAATTACTGCTTGGCTACACATCTGACACGTAACCGATGTGCTCTCCAAACCACAACACTTGCTTTTCAGAACATGTCTTTCACACATGTCTACAAAATCACCTTCACCTTCAAATACAGTTTCCTTGCGACTGACAGAGACGTAGGCAAAGTTTAAAGTTGCTACTTCCATTAAATCTCGTTAATCAGAAAAACGGTAATTTACACCTGCAGCGGAACAAAATTCCGTTCCGCCCAGCGTCTGGCTCGAACCCACGACCCTGGGATTAAGAGTCTGACGCTCTACCGACTGAGATAGCCGGCTACCTCGGTGAATACTTGCCGGGTAGCACGTCACACAGTACTCGTTTGGGTTGGGTGGTCCCATACAGCATCTCTCCATGCTGCCTAATGTTTTCCTAACGTCACACTCGTCACGTACTTCACTTTTATGTCATAATCATTTCTGAGAGGCAAAGAAATTGCATGACAACAAGCAGAGCTAGTGGCGTCAAAATTAACACACATACTTTATGTGACTCAAAAGCCGAACGAGTTACTTTCCGACGTTGTTTTAGATGTGCAAGTGCCAGTCAAAACTCGCGGTGTCGGCACTCTGCCGACCATTTCGTTAGTTAACACCGGTCTTGCTGTGTGTGTTTCAAGCTCAAGAGCATCTCCAAGCAAAAAATGGTCAACAGCAACATTCAGACGGTTTCGTACTGCTCAATTGCTACATTAAAACGGTATGTTTCTTTTTCAGAACTGGAAAAACACAAGCGTGACAGCATTCGAACCTGTAATCTTCAGATACGAAGTCCGACGCCTTATCCATTAGACCACACGGTCACTGACGATCAACATTTACATGTATACGACTCATCTCGAAACGCTCACACCCCTGAGGATTTGTGTTTTCGTTCTACACAGCCGCTGCCCCTTGCTCTTTCCCACCCATTCGTTACATTCAACCTCTGACGAGACCGACCAAATATAGACTGAGAAACAAGACCACACAATTTGTGCATTCGGAATCGAAGGCAGACCGTCCCTCGCCGCATTTGCTACGATGGCCATTTGCTACTTCTGCAGAAGCGGCGGCGGCGACGACGACGACGACGACGACGACGACGACGAAGATCGCGAGAGACTCTGAGATATGTGAGAAACACATCTATAAAATGTAATTCAGACTGCCTCGTCCCACCTTATGCTGTACCGCTTTGGCAAATGCTTTATCTGCGCCATTCGCCTTAATCACATCTGAGAGTAAATCTTAAAAAAACGCCTGTCGCTAATTGTTCGTCATCACAGGTACTGTTTGCTATACGGCCACGACGCGCAACTGATTTCCAAAATTCATCTTTCTCCTGTGAGGATGGAACTTACAACCCCTGGTTTATTAGACCAGCGCTCTACCACTGAGCTAAAGAGGCGCGGCCTAGCGGTACTCTTGGGTACTTCGTCCTTACGGTCGTCTGCACCATCAGACTTTAGCTGACAACACTTCATATTACCGGCTAATATTTGCAGCTATGGCGACAAATTACTGCTTGGCTACACATCTGACACGTAACCGATGTGCTCTCAAAACCACAACACTTGCTTTTCAGAACATGTCTTTCACACATGTCTACAAAATCACCTTCACCTTCAAATACAGTTTCCTTGCGACTGACAGAGACGTAGGCAAAGTTTAAAGTTGCTATTTCCATTACATCTCGTTAATCAGAAAAACGGTAATTTACACCTGCAGCGGAACAAAATTCCGTTCCGCCCAGCGTCTGGCTCGAACCCACGACCCTGGGATTAAGAGTCTGACGCTCTACCGACTGAGATAGCCGGCTACCTCGGTGAATACTTGCCGGGTAGCACGTCACACAGTACTCGTTTGGGTTGGGTGGTCCCATACAGAATCTCTCCATGCTGCCTAATGTTTTCCTAACGTCACACTCGTCACGTACTTCACTTTTATGTCATAATCATTTCTGAGAGGCAAAGAAATTGCATGACAACAAGCAGAGCTAGTGGCGTCAAAATTAACACACATACTTTATGTGACTCAAAAGCCGAACGAGTTACTTTCCGACGTTGTTTTAGATGTGCAAGTGCCAGTCAAAACTCGCGGAGTCGGCACTCTGCCGGCCATTTCGTTAGTTAACACCGGTCTTGCTGTGTGTGTTTCAAGCTCAAGAGCATCTCCAAGCAAAAAATGGTCAACAGCAACATTCAGACGGTTTCGTACTGCTCGATTGCTACATTAAAACGGTATGTTTCTTTTTCACAACTGGAAAAACACAAGCGTGACAGCATTCGAACCTGTAATCTTCAGATACGAAGTCCGACGCCTTATCCATTAGACCACACGGTCACTGACGATCAACATTCACATGTATACGACTCATCTCGAAACGCTCACACCCCTGAGGATTTGTGTTTTCGTTCTACACAGCCGCTGCCCCTTGCTCTTTCCCACCCATTCGTTACATTCAACCTCTGACGAGACCGACCAAATATAGACTGAGAAACAAGACCACACAATTTGTGCATTCGGAATCGAAGGTAGGCCGTCCCTCGCCGCATTTGCTACGATGGCCATTTGCTACTTCTGCAGAAGCGGCGGTGGCGGCGACGACGACGACGACGACGACGATCGCGAGAGACTCTGAGATATGTGAGAAATACATCTATAAAATGTAATTCAGACTGCCTCGTCCCACCTTATGCTGTACCGCTTTGGCAAATGCTTTATCTGCGCCATTCGCCTTAATCACATCTGAGAGTAAATCTTAAAAAAACGCCCGTCGCTAATTGTTCGTCATCACAGGTACTGTTTGCTATACGGCCACGACGCGCAACTGATTTCCAAAATTCATCTTTCTCCTGTGAGGATGGAACTTACAACCCCTGGTTTATTAGACCAGTGCTCTACCACTGAGCTAAAGAGGCGCGGCCTAGCGGTACTCTTGGGTACTTCGTCCTTACGGTCGTCTGCACCATCAGACTTTAGCTGACAACACTTCATATTACCGGCTAATATTTGCAGCTATGGCGACAAATTACTGCTTGGCTACACATCTTACACGTAACCGATGTGCTCTCCAAACCACAACACTTGCTTTTCAGAACATGTCTTTCACACATGTCTACAAAATCACCTTCACCTTCAAATACAGTTTCCTTGCGACTGACAGAGACGTAGGCAAAGTTTAAAGTTGCTATTTCCATTAAATCTCGTTAATCAGAAAAACGGTAATTTACACCTGCAGCGGAACAAAATTCCGTTCCGCCCAGCGTCTGGCTCGAACCCACGACCCTGGGATTAAGAGTCTGACGCTCTACCGACTGAGATAGCCGGCTACCTCGGTGAATACTTGCCGGGTAGCACGTCACACAGTACTCGTTTGGGTTGGGTGGTCCCATACAGAATCTCTCCATGCTGCCTAATGTTTTCCTAACGTCACACTCGTCACGTACTTCACTTTTATGTCATAATCATTTCTGAGAGGCAAAGAAATTGCATGACAACAAGCAGAGCTAGTGGCGTCAAAATTAACACACATACTTTATGTGACTCAAAAGCCGAACGAGTTACTTTCCGACGTTGTTTTAGATGTGCAAGTGCCAGTCAAAACTCGCGGTGTCGGCACTCTGCCGACCATTTCGTTAGTTAACACCGGTCTTGCTGTGTGTGTTTCAAGCTCAAGATCATCTCCAAGCAAAAAATGGTCAACAGCAACATTCAGACGGTTTCGTACTGCTCAATTGCTACATTAAAACGGTATGTTTCTTTTTCAGCACTGGAAAAACACAAGCGTGACAGCATTCGAACCTGTAATCTTCAGATACGAAGTCCGACGCCTTATCCATTAGACCACACGGTCACTGACGATCAACATTTACATGTATACGACTCATCTCGAAACGCTCACACCCCTGAGGATTGGTGTTTTCGTTCTACACAGCCGCTGCCCCTTGCTCTTTCCCACCCATTCGTTACATTCAACCTCTGACGAGACCGACCAAATATAGACTGAGAAACAAGACCACACAATTTGTGCATTCGGAATCGAAGGCAGGCCGTCCCTCGCCGCATTTGCTACGATGGCCATTTGCTACTTCTGCAGAAGCGGCGGCGGCGACGACGACGACGACGACGACGACGACGACGACGACGACGAAGATCGCGAGAGACTCTGAGATATGTGAGAAATACATCTATAAAATGTAATTCAGACTGCCTCGTCCCACCTTATGCTGACACTAGATCGCGTGTTCTTTATCTGCGCCATTCGCCTTAATCACATCTGAGAGTAAATCTTAAAAAAACGCCTGTCGCTAATTGTTCGTCATCACAGGTACTGTTTGCTATACGGCCACGACGCGCAACTGATTTCCAAAATTCATCTTTCTCCTGTGAGGATGGAACTTACAACCCCTGGTTTATTAGACCAGTGCTCTACCACTGAGCTAAAGAGGCGCGGCCTAGCGGTACTCTTGGGTACTTCGTCCTTACGGTCGTCTGCACCATCAGACTTTAGCTGACAACACTTCATATTACCGGCTAATATTTGCAGCTATGGCGACAAATTACTGCTTGGCTACACATCTGACACGTAACCGATGTGCTCTCCAAACCACAACACTTGCTTTTCAGAACATGTCTTTCACACATGTCTACAAAATCAGCTTCACCTTCAATACAGTTTCCTTGCGACTGACAGAGACGTAGGCAAAGTTTAAAGTTGCTATTTCCATTAAATCTCGTTAATCAGAAAAACGGTAATTTACACCTGCAGCGGAACAAAATTCCGTTCCGCCCAGCGTCTGGCTCGAACCCACGACCCTGGGATTAAGAGTCTGACGCTCTACCGACTGAGATAGCCGGCTACCTCGGTGAATACTTGCCGGGTAGCACGTCACACAGTACTCGTTTGGGTTGGGTAATCCCATACAGCATCTCTCCATGCTGCCTAATGTTTTCCTAACGTCACACTCGTCACGTACTTCACTTTTATGTCATAATCATTTCTGAGAGGCAAAGAAATTGCATGACAACATGCAGAGCTAGTGGCGTCAAAATTAACACACATACTTTATGTGACTCAAAAGCCGAACGAGTTACTTTCCGACGTTGTTTTAGATGTGCAAGTGCCAGTCAAAACTCGCGGTGTCGGCACTCTGCCGACCATTTCGTTAGTTAACACCGGTCTTGCTGTGTGTGTTTCAAGCTCAAGAGCATCTCCAAGCAAAAAATGGTCAACAGCAACATTCAGACGGTTTCGTACTGCTCAATTGCTACATTAAAACGGTATGTTTCTTTTTCAGAACTGGAAAAACACAAGCGTGACAGCATTCGAACCTGTAATCTTCAGATACGAAGTCCGACGCCTTATCCATTAGACCACACGGTCACTGACGATCAACATTTACATGTATACGACTCATCTCGAAACGCTCACACCCCTGAGGATTTGTGTTTTCGTTCTACACAGCCGCTGCCCCTTGCTCTTTCCCACCCATTCGTTACATTCAACCTCTGACGAGACCGACCAAATATAGACTGAGAAACAAGACCACACAATTTGTGCATTCGGAATCGAAGGCAGGCCGTCCCTCGCCGCATTTGCTACGATGGCCATTTGCTACTTCTGCAGAAGCGGCGGCGGCGACGACGACGACGACGACGACGACGACGAAGATCGCGAGAGACTCTGAGATATGTGAGAAATACATCTATAAAATGTAATTCAGACTGCCTCGTCCCACCTTATGCTGTACCGCTTTGGCAAATGCTTTATCTGCGCCATTCGCCTTAATCACATCTGAGAGTAAATCTTAAAAAAACGCCCGTCGCTAATTGTTCGTCATCACAGGTACTGTTTGCTATACGGCCACGACGCGCAACTGATTTCCAAAATTCATCTTTCTCCTGTGAGGATGGAACTTACAACCCCTGGTTTATTAGACCAGTGCTCTACCACTGAGCTAAAGAGGCGCGGCCTAGCGGTACTCTTGGGTACTTCGTCCTTACGGTCGTCTGCACCATCAGACTTTAGCTGACAACACTTCATATTACCGGCTAATATTTGCAGCTATGGCGACAAATTACTGCTTGGCTACACATCTGACACGTAACCGATGTGCTCTCCAAACCACAACACTTGCTTTTCAGAACATGTCTTTCACACATGTCTACAAAATCACCTTCACCTTCAAATACAGTTTCCTTGCGACTGACAGAGACGTAGGCAAAGTTTAAAGTTGCTATTTCCATTAAATCTCGTTTATCAGAAAAACGGTAATTTACACCTGCAGCGGAACAAAATTCCGTTCCGCCCAGCGTCTGGCTCGAACCCACGACCCTGGGATTAAGAGTCTGACGCTCTACCGACTGAGATAGCCGGCTACCTCGGTGAATACTTGCCGGGTAGCACGTCACACAGTACTCGTTTGGGTTGGGTGGTCCCATACAGAATCTCTCCATGCTGCCTAATGTTTTCCTAACGTCACACTCGTCACGTACTTCACTTTTATGTCATAATCATTTCTGAGAGGCAAAGAAATTGCATGACAACAAGCAGAGCTAGTGGCGTCAAAATTAACTCACATACTTTATGTGACTCAAAAGCCGAACGAGTTACTTTCCGACGTTGTTTTAGATGTGCAAGTGCCAGTCAAAACTCGCGGTGTCGGCACTCTGCCGACCATTTCGTTAGTTAACACCGGTCTTGCTGTGTGTGTTTCAAGCTCGAGAGCATCTCCAAGCAACTAATGGTCAACAGCAACATTCAGACGGTTTCGTACCGCTCAATTGCTACATTAAAACCGTATGTTTCTTTTTCAGCACTGGAAAAACACAAGCGTGACAGCATTCGAACCTGTAATCTTCAGATACGAAGTCCGACGCCTTATCCATTAGACCACACGGTCACTGACGATCAACATTTACATGTATACGACTCATCTCGAAACGCTCACACCCCTGAGGATTGGTGTTTTCGTTCTACACAGCCGCTGCCCCTTGCTCTTTCCCACCCATTCGTTACATTCAACCTCTGACGAGACCGACCAAATATAGACTGAGAAACAAGACCACACAATTTGTGCATTCGGAATCGAAGGCAGGCCGTCCCTCGCCGCATTTGCTACGATGGCCATTTGCTACTTCTGCAGAAGCGGCGGCGGCGACGACGACGACGACGACGACGACGACGACGACGACGAAGATCGCGAGAGACTCTGAGATATGTGAGAAATACATCTATAAAATGTAATTCAGACTGCCTCGTCCCACCTTATGCTGTACCGCTTTGGCAAATGCTTTATCTGCGCCATTCGCCTTAATCACATCTGAGAGTAAATCTTAAAAAAACGCCTGTCGCTAATTGTTCGTCATCACAGGTACTGTTTGCTATACGGCCACGACGCGCAACTGATTTCCAAAATTCATCTTTCTCCTGTGAGGATGGAACTTACAACCCCTGGTTTATTAGACCAGTGCTCTACCACTGAGCTAAAGAGGCGCGGCCTAGCGGTACTCTTGGGTACTTCGTCCTTACGGTCGTCTGCACCATCAGACTTTAGCTGACAACACTTCATATTACCGGCTAATATTTGCAGCTATGGCGACAAATTACTGCTTGGCTACACATCTGACACGTAACCGATGTGCTCTCCAAACCACAACACTTGCTTTTCAGAACATGTCTTTCACACATGTCTACAAAATCACCTTCACCTTCAAATACAGTTTCCTTGCGACTGACAGAGACGTAGGCAAAGTTTAAAGTTGCTATTTCCATTAAATCTCGTTAATCAGAAAAACGGTAATTTACACCTGCAGCGGAACAAAATTCCGTTCCGCCCAGCGTCTGGCTCGAACCCACGACCCTGGGATTAAGAGTCTGACGCTCTACCGACTGAGATAGCCGGCTACCTCGGTGAATACTTGCCGGGTAGCACGTCACACAGTACTCGTTTGGGTTGGGTGGTCCCATACAGAATCTCTCCATGCTGCCTAATATTTTCCTAACGTCACACTCGTCACGTACTTCACTTTTATGTCATAATCATTTCTGAGAGGCAAAGAAATTGCATGACAACAAGCAGAGCTAGTGGCGTCAAAATTAACACACATACTTTATGTGACTCAAAAGCCGAACGAGTTACTTTCCGACGTTGTTTTAGATGTGCAAGTGCCAGTCAAAACTCGCGGTGTCGGCACTCTGCCGACCATTTCGTTAGTTAACACCGGTCTTGCTGTGTGTGTTTCAAGCTCAAGAGCATCCCCAAGCAAAAAATGGTCAACAGCAACATTCAGACGGTTTCGTACTGCTCAATTGCTACATTAAAACGGTATGTTTCTTTTTCAGAACTGGAAAAACACAAGCGTGACAGCATTCGAACCTGTAATCTTCAGATACGAAGTCCGACGCCTTATCCATTAGACCACACGGTCACTGACGATCAACATTTACATGTATACGACTCATCTCGAAACGCTCACACCCCTGAGGATTTGTGTTTTCGTTCTACACAGCCGCTGCCCCTTGCTCTTTCCCACCCATTCGTTACATTCAACCTCTGACGAGACCGACCAAATATAGACTGAGAAACAAGACCACACAATTTGTGCATTCGGAATCGAAGGCAGGCCGTCCCTCGCCGCATTTGCTACAATGGCCATTTGCTACTTCTGCAGAAGCGGCGGCGGCGACGACGACGACGACGACGACGACGACGAAGATCGCGAGAGACTCTGAGATATGTGAGAAATACATCTATAAAATGTAATTCAGACTGCCTCGTCCCACCTTATGCTGTACCGCTTTGGCAAATGCTTTATCTGCGCCATTCGCCTTAATCACATCTGAGAGTAAATCTTAAAAAAACGCCTGTCGCTAATTGTTCGTCATCACAGGTACTGTTTGCTATACGGCCACGACGCGCAACTGATTTCCAAAATTCATCTTTCTCCTGTGAGGATGGAACTTACAACCCCTGGTTTATTAGACCAGTGCTCTACCACTGAGCTAAAGAGGCGCGGCCTAGCGGTACTCTTGGGTACTTCGTCCTTACGGTCGTCTGCACCATCAGACTTTAGCTGACAACACTTCATATTACCGGCTAATATTTGCAGCTATGGCGACAAATTACTGCTTGGCTACACATCTGACACGTAACCGATGTGCTCTCCAAACCACAACACTTGCTTTTCAGAACATGTCTTTCACACATGTCTACAAAATCACCTTCACCTTCAAATACAGTTTCCTTGCGACTGACAGAGACGTAGGCAAAGTTTAAAGTTGCTATTTCCATTAAATCTCGTTAATCAGAAAAACGGTAATTTACACCTGCAGCGGAACAAAATTCCGTTCCGCCCAGCGTCTGGCTCGAACCCACGACCCTGGGATTAAGAGTCTGACGCTCTACCGACTGAGATAGCCGGCTACCTCGGTGAATACTTGCCGGGTAGCACGTCACACAGTACTCGTTTGGGTTGGGTGGTCCCATACAGAATCTCTCCATGCTGCCTAATGTTTTCCTAACGTCACACTCGTCACGTACTTCACTTTTATGTCATAATCATTTCTGAGAGGCAAAGAAATTGCATGACAACAAGCAGAGCTAGTGGCGTCAAAATTAACACACATACTTTATGTGACTCAAAAGCCGAACGAGTTACTTTCCGACGTTGTTTTAGATGTGCAAGTGCCAGTCAAAACTCGCGGTGTCGGCACTCTGCCGACCATTTCGTTAGTTAACACCGGTCTTGCTGTGTGTGTTTCAAGCTCAAGAGCATCTCCAAGCAAAAAATGGTCAACAGCAACATTCAGACGGTTTCGTACTGCTCAATTGCTACATTAAAACGGTATGTTTCTTTTTCAGAACTGGAAAAACACAAGCGTGACAGCATTCGAACCTGTAATCTTCAGATACGAAGTCCGACGCCTTATCCATTAGACCACACGGTCACTGACGATCAACATTTACATGTATACGACTCATCTCGAAACGCTCACACCCCTGAGGATTTGTGTTTTCGTTCTACACAGCCGCTGCCCCTTGCTCTTTCCCACCCATTCGTTACATTCAACCTCTGACGAGACCGACCAAATATAGACTGAGAAACAAGACCACACAATTTGTGCATTCGGAATCGAAGGCAGGCCGTCCCTCGCCGCATTTGCTACGATGGCCATTTGCTACTTCTGCAGAAGCGGCGGCGGCGACGACGACGACGACGACGACGACGACGAAGATCGCGAGAGACTCTGAGATATGTGAGAAATACATCTATAAAATGTAATTCAGACTGCCTCGTCCCACCTTATGCTGTACCGCTTTGGCAAATGCTTTATCTGCGCCATTCGCCTTAATCACATCTGAGAGTAAATCTTAAAAAAACGCCTGTCGCTAATTGTTCGTCATCACAGGTACTGTTTGCTATACGGCCACGACGCGCAACTGATTTCCAAAATTCATCTTTCTCCTGTGAGGATGGAACTTACAACCCCTGGTTTATTAGACCAGTGCTCTACCACTGAGCTAAAGAGGCGCGGCCTAGCGGTACTCTTGGGTAGTTCGTCCTTACGGTCGTCTGCACCATCAGACTTTAGCTGACAACACTTCATATTACCGGCTAATATTTGCAGCTATGGCGACAAATTACTGCTTGGCTACACATCTGACACGTAACCGATGTGCTCTCCAAACCACAACACTTGCTTTTCAGAACATGTCTTTCACACATGTCTACAAAATCACCTTCACCTTCAAATACAGTTTCCTTGCGACTGACAGAGACGTAGGCAAAGTTTAAAGTTGCTATTTCCATTAAATCTCGTTAATCAGAAAAACGGTAATTTACACCTGCAGCGGAACAAAATTCCGTTCCGCCCAGCGTCTGGCTCGAACCCACGACCCTGGGATTAAGAGTCTGACGCTCTACCGACTGAGATAGCCGGCTACCTCGGTGAATACTTGCCGGGTAGCACGTCACACAGTACTCGTTTGGGTTGGGTGGTCCCATACAGCATCTCTCCATGCTGCCTAATGTTTTCCTAACGTCACACTCGTCACGTACTTCACTTTTATGTCATAATCATTTCTGAGAGGCAAAGAAATTGCATGACAACAAGCTGAGCTAGTGGCGTCAAAATTAACACACATACTTTATGTGACTCAAAAGCCGAACGAGTTACTTTCCGACGTTGTTTTAGATGTGCAAGTGCCAGTCAAAACTCGCGGTGTCGGCACTCTGCCGACCATTTCGTTAGTTAACACCGGTCTTGCTGTGTGTGTTTCAAGCTCAAGAGCATCTCCAAGCAAAAAATGGTCAACAGCAACATTCAGACGGTTTCGTACTGCTCAATTGCTACATTAAAACGGTATGTTTCTTTTTCAGAACTGGAAAAACACAAGCGTGACAGCATTCGAACCTGTAATCTTCAGATACGAAGTCCGACGCCTTATCCATTAGACCACACGGTCACTGACGATCAACATTTACATGTATACGACTCATCTCGAAACGCTCACACCCCTGAGGATTTGTGTTTTCTTTCTACACAGCCGCTGCCCCTTGCTCTTTCCCACCCATTCGTTACATTCAACCTCTGACGAGACCGACCAAATATAGACTGAGAAACAAGACCACACAATTTGTGCATTCGGAATCGAAGGCAGGCCGTCCCTCGCCGCATTTGCTACGATGGCCATTTGCTACTTCTGCAGAAGCGGCGGCGGCGACGACGACGACGACGACGACGACGACGACGACGAAGATCGCGAGAGACTCTGAGATATGTGAGAAATACATCTATAAAATGTAATTCAGACTGCCTCGTCCCACCTTATGCTGTACCGCTTTGGCAAATGCTTTATCTGCGCCATTCGCCTTAATCACATCTGAGAGTAAATCTTAAAAAAACGCCTGTCGCTAATTGTTCGTCATCACAGGTACTGTTTGCTATACGGCCACGACGCGCAACTGATTTCCAAAATTCATCTTTCTCCTGTGAGGATGGAACTTTCAACCCCTGGTTTATTAGACCAGTGCTCTACCACTGAGCTAAAGAGGCGCGGCCTAGCGGTACTCTTGGGTACTTCGTCCTTACGGTCGTCTGCACCATCAGACTTTAGCTGACAACACTTCATATTACCGGCTAATATTTGCAGCTATGGCGACAAATTACTGCTTGGCTACACATCTGACACGTAACCGATGTGCTCTCCAAACCACAACACTTGCTTTTCAGAAGATGTCTTTCACACATGTCTACAAAATCACCTTCACCTTCAAATACAGTTTCCTTGCGACTGACAGAGACGTAGGCAAAGTTTAAAGTTGCTATTTCCATTAAATCTCGTTAATCAGAAAAACGGTAAATTACACCTGCAGCGGAACAAAATTCTGTTCCGCCCAGCGTCTGGCTCGAACCCACGACCCTGGGATTAAGAGTCTGACGCTCTACCGACTGAGATAGCCGGCTACCTCGGTGAATACTTGCCGGGTAGGACGTCACACAGTACTCGTTTGGGTTGGGTGGTCCCATACAGAATCTCTCCATGCTGCCTAATGTTTTCCTAACGTCACACTCGTCACGTACTTCACTTTTATGTCATAATCATTTCTGAGAGGCAAAGAAATTGCATGACAACAAGCAGAGCTAGTGGCGTCAAAATTAACACACATACTTTATGTGACTCAAAAGCCGAACGAGTTACTTTCCGACGTTGTTTTAGATGTGCAAGTGCCAGTCAAAACTCGCGGTGTCGGCACTCTGCGACCATTTCGTTAGTTAACACCGGTCTTGCTGTGTGTGTTTCAAGCTCAAGAGCATCTCCAAGCAAAAAATGGTCAACAGCAACATTCAGACGGTTTCGTACTGCTCAATTGCTACATTAAAACGGTATGTTTCTTTTTCAGAACTGGAAAAACACAAGCGTGACAGCATTCGAACCTGTAATCTTCAGATACGAAGTCCGACGCCTTATCCATTAGACCACACGGTCACTGACGATCAACATTTACATGTATACGACTCATCTCGAAACGCTCACACCCCTGAGGATTTGTGTTTTCGTTCTACACAGCCGCTGCCCCTTGCTCTTTCCCACCCATTCGTTACATTCAACCTCTGACGAGACCGACCAAATATAGACTGAGAAACAAGACCACACAATTTGTGCATTCGGAATCGAAGGCAGGCCGTCCCTCGCCGCATTTGCTACGATGGCCATTTGCTACTTCTGCAGAAGCGGCGGCGGCGACGACGACGACGACGACGACGACGACGACGAAGATCGCGAGAGACTCTGAGATATGTGAGAAATACATCTATAAAATGTAATTCAGACTGCCTCGTCCCACCTTATGCTGTACCGCTTTGGCAAATGCTTTATCTGCGCCATTCGCCTTAATCACATCTGAGAGTAAATCTTAAAAAAACGCCTGTCGCTAATTGTTCGTCATCACAGGTACTGTTTGCTATACGGCCACGACGCGCAACTGATTTCCAAAATTCATCTTTCTCCTGTGAGGATGGAACTTACAACCCCTGGTTTATTAGACCAGTGCTCTACCGCTGAGCTAAAGAGGCGCGGCCTAGCGGTACTCTTGGGTACTTCGTCCTTACGGTCGTCTGCACCATCAGACTTTAGCTGACAACACTTCATATTACCGGCTAATATTTGCAGCTATGGCGACAAATTACTGCTTGGCTACACATCTGACACGTAACCGATGTGCTCTCCAAACCACAACACTTGCTTTTCAGAACATGTCTTTCACACATGTCTACAAAATCACCTTCACCTTCAAATACAGTTTCCTTGCGACTGACAGAGACGTAGGCAAAGTTTAAAGTTGCTATTTCCATTAAATCTCGTTAATCAGAAAAACGGTAACTTACACCTGCAGCGGAACAAAATTCCGTTCCGCCCAGCGTCTGGCTCGAACCCACGACCCTGGGATTAAGAGTCTGACGCTCTACCGACTGAGATAGCCGGCTACATCGGTGAATACTTGCCGGGTAGCACGTCACACAGTACTCGTTTGGGTTGGGTGGTCCCATACAGAATCTCTCCATGCTGCCTAATGTTTTCCTAACGTCACACTCGTCACGTACTTCACTTTTATGTCATAATCATTTCTGAGAGGCAAAGAAATTGCATGACAACAAGCAGAGCTAGTGGCATCAAAATTAACACACATACTTTATGTGACTCAAAAGCCGAACGAGTTACTTTCCGACGTTGTTTTAGATGTGCAAGTGCCAGTCAAAACTCGCGGTGTCGGCACTCTGCCGACCATTTCGTTAGTTAACACCGGTCTTGCTGTGTGTGTTTCAAGCTCAAGAGCATCTCCAAGCAAAAAATGGTCAACAGCAACATTCAGACGGTTTCGTACTGCTCAATTGCTACATTAAAACGGTATGTTTCTTTTTCAGAACTGGAAAAACACAAGCGTGACAGCATTCGAACCTGTAATCTTCAGATACGAAGTCCGACACCTTATCCATTAGACCACACGGTCACTGACGATCAACATTTACATGTATACGACTCATCTCGAAACGCTCACACCCCTGAGGATTTGTGTTTTCGTTCTACACAGCCGCTGCCCCTTGCTCTTTCCCACCCATTCGTTACATTCAACCTCTGACGAGACCGACCAAATATAGACTGAGAAACAAGACCACACAATTTGTGCATTCGGAATCGAAGGCAGGCCGTCCCTCGCCGCATTTGCTACGATGGCCATTTGCTACTTCTGCAGAAGCGGCGGCGGCGACGACGACGACGACGACGACGACGACGAAGATCGCGAGAGACTCTGAGATATGTGAGAAATACATCTATAAAATGTAATTCAGACTGCCTCGTCCCACCTTATGCTGTACCGCTTTGGCAAATGCTTTATCTGCGCCATTCGCCTTAATCACATCTGAGAGTAAATCTTAAAAAAACGCCTGTCGCTAATTGTTCGTCATCACAGGTACTGTTTGCTATACGGCCACGACGCGCAACTGATTTCCAAAATTCATCTTTCTCCTGTGAGGATGGAACTTACAACCCCTGGTTTATTAGACCAGTGCTCTACCACTGAGCTAAAGAGGCGCGGCCTAGCGGTACTCTTGGGTACTTCGTCCTTACGGTCGTCTGCACCATCAGACTTTAGCTGACAACACTTCATATTACCGGCTAATATTTGCAGCTATGGCGACAAATTACTGCTTGGCTACACATCTGACACGTAACCGATGTGCTCTCCAAACCACAACACTTGCTTTTCAGAACATGTCTTTCACACATGTCTACAAAATCACCTTCACCTTCAAATACAGTTTCCTTGCGACTGACAGAGACGTAGGCAAAGTTTAAAGTTGCTATTTCCATTAAATCTCGTTAATCAGAAAAACGGTAATTTACACCTGCAGCGGAACAAAATTCCGTTCCGCCCAGCGTCTGGCTCGAACCCACGACCCTGGGATTAAGAGTCTGACGCTCTACCGACTGAGATAGCCGGCTACCTCGGTGAATACTTGCCGGGTAGCACGTCACACAGTACTCGTTTGGGTTGGGTGGTCCCATACAGCATCTCTCCATGCTGCCTAATGTTTTCCTAACGTCACACTCGTCACGTACTTCACTTTTATGTCATAATCATTTCTGAGAGGCAAAGAAATTGCATGACAACAAGCAGAGCTAGTGGCGTCAAAAGTAACACACATACTTTATGTGACTCAAAAGCCGAACGAGTTACTTTCCGACGTTGTTTTAGATGTGCAAGTGCCAGTCAAAACTCGCGGTGTCGGCACTCTGCCGACCATTTCGTTAGTTAACACCGGTCTTGCTGTGTGTGTTTCAAGCTCAAGAGCATCTCCAAGCAAAAAATGGTCAACAGCAACATTCAGACGGTTTCGTACTGCTCAATTGCTACATTAAAACGGTATGTTTCTTTTTCAGAACTGGAAAAACACAAGCGTGACAGCATTCGAACCTGTAATCTTCAGATACGAAGTCCGACGCCTTATCCATTAGAACACACGGTCACTGACGATCAACATTTACATGTATACGACTCATCTCGAAACGCTCACACCCCTGAGGATTTGTGTTTTCGTTCTACACAGCCGCTGCCCCTTGCTCTTTCCCACCCATTCGTTACATTCAACCTCTGACGAGACCGACCAAATATAGACTGAGAAACAAGACCACACAATTTGTGCATTCGGAATCGAAGGCAGGCCGTCCCTCGCCGCATTTGCTACGATGGCCATTTGCTACTTCTGCAGAAGCGGCGGCGGCGACGACGACGACGACGACGACGAAGATCGCGAGAGACTCTGAGATATGTGAGAAATACATCTATAAAATGTAATTCAGACTGCCTCGTCCCACCTTATGCTGTACCGCTTTGGCAAATGCTTTATCTGCGCCATTCGCCTTAATCACATCTGAGAGTAAATCTTAAAAAAACGCCTGTCGCTAATTGTTCGTCATCACAGGTACTGTTTGCTATACGGCCACGACGCGCAACTGATTTCCAAAATTCATCTTTCTCCTGTGAGGATGGAACTTACAACCCCTGGTTTATTAGACCAGTGCTCTACCACTGAGCTAAAGAGCCGCGGCCTAGCGGTACTCTTGGGTACTTCGTCCTTACGGTCGTCTGCACCATCAGACTTTAGCTGACAACACTTCATATTACCGGCTAATATTTGCAGCTATGGCGACAAATTACTGCTTGGCTACACATCTGACACGTAACCGATGTGCTCTCCAAACCACAACACTTGCATTTCAGAACATGTCTTTCACACATGTCTACAAAATCACCTTCAAATTCAAATACAGTTTCCTTGCGACTGACAGAGACGTAGGCAAAGTTTAAAGTTGCTATTTCCATTAAATCTCGTTAATCAGAAAAACGGTAATTTACACCTGCAGCGGAACAAAATTCCATTCCGCCCAGCGTCTGGCTCGAACCCACGACTCTGGGATTAAGAGTCTGACGCTCTACCGACTGAGATAGCCGGCTACCTCGGTGAATACTTGCCGGGTAGCACGTCACACAGTACTCGTTTGGGTTGGGTGGTCCCATACAGAATCTCTCCATGCTGCCTAATGTTTTCCTAACGTCACACTCGTCACGTACTTCACTTTTATGTCATAATCATTTCTGAGAGGCAAAGAAATTGCATGACAACAAACAGAGCTAGTGGCGTCAAAATTAACACACATACTTTATGTGACTCAAAAGCCGAACGAGTTACTTTCCGACGTTGTTTTAGATGTGCAAGTGCCAGTCAAAACTCGCGGTGTCGGCACTCTGCCGACCATTTCGTTAGTTAACACCGGTCTTGCTGTGTGTGTTTCAAGCTCAAGAGCATCTCCAAGCAAAAAATGGTCAACAGCAACATTCAGACGGTTTCGTACTGCTCAATTGCTACATTAAAACGGTATGTTTCTTTTTCAGAACTGGAAAAACACAAGCGTGACAGCATTCGAACCTGTAATCTTCAGATACGAAGTCCGACGCCTTATCCATTAGACCACACGGTCACTGACGATCAACATTTACATGTATACGACTCATCTCGAAACGCTCACACCCCTGAGGATTTGTGTTTTCGTTCTACACAGCCGCTGCCCCTTGCTCTTTCCCACCCATTCGTTACATTCAACCTCTGACGAGACCGACCAAATATAGACTGAGAAACAAGACCACACAATTTGTGCATTCGGAATCGAAGGCAGGCCGTCCCTCGCCGCATTTGCTACGATGGCCATTTGCTACTTCTGCAGAAGCGGCGGCGGCGACGACGACGACGACGACGACGACGACGACGAAGATCGCGAGAGACTCTGAGATATGTGAGAAATACATCTATAAAATGTAATTCAGACTGCCTCGTCCCACCTTATGCTGTACCGCTTTGGCAAATGCTTTATCTGCGCCATTCGCCTTAATCACATCTGAGAGTAAATCTTAAAAAAACGCCTGTCGCTAATTGTTCGTCATCACAGGTACTGTTTGCTATACGGCCACGACGCGCAACTGATTTCCAAAATTCATCTTTCTCCTGTGAGGATGGAACTTACAACCCCTGGTTTATTAGACCAGTGCTCTACCACTGAGCTAAAGAGGCGCGGCCTAGCGGTACTCTTGGGTACTTCGTCCTTACGGTCGTCTGCACCATCAGACTTTAGCTGACAACACTTCATATTACCGGCTAATATTTGCAGCTATGGCGACAAATTACTGCTTGGCTACACATCTGACACGTAACCGATGTGCTCTCCAAACCACAACACTTGCTTTTCAGAACATGTCTTTCACACATGTCTACAAAATCACCTTCACCTTCAAATACAGTTTCCTTGCGACTGACAGAGACGTAGGCAAAGTTTAAAGTTGCTATTTCCATTAAATCTCGTTAATCAGAAAAACGGTAATTTACACCTGCAGCGGAACAAAATTCCGTTCCGCCCAGCGTCTGGCTCGAACCCACGACCCTGGGATTAAGAGTCTGACGCTCTACCGACTGAGATAGCCGGCTACCTCGGTGAATACTTGCCGGGTAGCACGTCACACAGTACTCGTTTGGGTTGGGTGGTCCCATACAGCATCTCTCCATGCTGCCTAATGTTTTCCTAACGTCACACTCGTCACGTACTTCACTTTTATGTCATAATCATTTCTGAGAGGCAAAGAAATTGCATGACAACAAGCAGAGCTAGTGGCGTCAAAATTAACACACATACTTTATGTGACTCAAAAGCCGAACGAGTTACTTTCCGACGTTGTTTTAGATGTGCAAGTGCCAGTCAAAACTCGCGGTGTCGGCACTCTGCCGACCATTTCGTTAGTTAACACCGGTCTTGCTGTGTGTGTTTCAAGCTCAAGAGCATCTCCAAGCAAAAAATGGTCAACAGCAACATTCAGACGGTTTCGTGCTGCTCAATTGCTACATTAAAACGGTATGTTTCTTTTTCAGAACTGGAAAAACACAAGCGTGACAGCATTCGAACCTGTAATCTTCAGATACGAAGTCCGACGCCTTATCCATTAGACCACACGGTCACTGACGATCAACATTTACATGTATACGACTCATCTCGAAACGCTCACACCCCTGAGGATTTGTGTTTTCGTTCTACACAGCCGCTGCCCCTTGCTCTTTCCCACCCATTCGTTACATTCAACCTCTGACGAGACCGACCAAATATAGACTGAGAAACAAGACCACACAATTTGTGCATTCGGAATCGAAGGCAGGCCGTCCCTCGCCGCATTTGCTACGATGGCCATTTGCTACTTCTGCAGAAGCTTCGGCGGCGACGACGACGACGACGACGACGAAGATCGCGAGAGACTCTGAGATATGTGAGAAATACATCTATAAAATGTAATTCAGACTGCCTCGTCCCACCTTATGCTGTACCGCTTTGGCAAATGCTTTATCTGCGCCATTCGCCTTAATCACATCTGAGAGTAAATCTTAAAAAAACGCCTGTCGCTAATTGTTCGTCATCACAGGTACTGTTTGCTATACGGCCACGACGCGCAACTGATTTCCAAAATTCATCTTTCTCCTGTGAGGATGGAACTTACAACCCCTGGTTTATTAGACCAGTGCTCTACCACTGAGCTAAAGAGGCGCGGCCTAGCGGTACTCTAGGGTACTTTGTCCTTACGGTCGTCTGCACCATCAGACTTTAGCTGACAACACTTCATATTACCGGCTAATATTTGCAGCTATGGCGACAAATTACTGCTTGGCTACACATCTGACACGTAACCGATGTGCTCTCCAAACCACAACACTTGCTTTTCAGAACATGTCTTTCACACATGTCTACAAAATCACCTTCACCTTCAAATACAGTTTCCTTGCGACTGACAGAGACGTAGGCAAAGTTTAAAGTTGCTATTTCCATTAAATCTCGTTAATCAGAAAAACGGTAATTTACACCTGCAGCGGAACAAAATTCCGTTCCGCCCAGCGTCTGGCTCGAACCCACGACCCTGGGATTAAGAGTCTGACGCTCTACCGACTGAGATAGCCGGCTACCTCGGTGAATACTTGCCGGGTAGCACGTCACACAGTACTCGTTTGGGTTGGGTGGTCCCATACAGCATCTCTCCATGCTGCCTAATGTTTTCCTAACGTCACACTCGTCACGTACTTCACTTTTATGTCATAATCATTTCTGAGAGGCAAAGAAATTGCATGACAACAAGCAGAGCTAGTGGCGTCAAAATTAACACACATACTTTATGTGACTCAAAAGCCGAACGAGTTACTTTCCGACGTTGTTTTAGATGTGCAAGTGCCAGTCAAAACTCGCGGTGTCGGCACTCTGCCGACCATTTCGTTAGTTAACACCGGTCTTGCTGTGTGTGTTTCAAGCTCAAGAGCATCTCCAAGCAAAAAATGGTCAACAGCAACATTCAGACGGTTTCGTACTGCTCAATTGGTACATTAAAACGGTATGTTTCTTTTTCAGAACTGGAAAAACACAAGCGTGACAGCATTCGAACCTGTAATCTTCAGATACGAAGTCCGACGCCTTATCCATTAGACCACACGGTCACTGACGATCAACATTTACATGTATACGACTCATCTCGAAACGCTCACACCCCTGAGGATTTGTGTTTTCGTTCTACACAGCCGCTGCCCCTTGCTCTTTCCCACCCATTCGTTACATTCAACCTCTGACGAGACCGACCAAATATAGACTGAGAAACAAGACCACACAATTTGTGCATTCGGAATCGAAGGCAGGCCGTCCCTCGCCGCATTTGCTACGATGGCCATTTGCTACTTCTGCAGAAGCGGCGGCGGCGACGACGACGACGACGACGACGACGAAGATCGCGAGAGACTCTGAGATATGTGAGAAATACATCTATAAAATGTAATTCAGACTGCCTCGTCCCACCTTATGCTGTACCGCTTTGGCAAATGCTTTATCTGCGCCATTCGCCTTAATCACATCTGAGAGTAAATCTTAAAAAAACGCCTGTCGCTAATTGTTCGTCATCACAGGTACTGTTTGCTATACGGCCACGACGCGCAACTGATTTCCAAAATTCATCTTTCTCCTGTGAGGATGGAACTTACAACCTCTGGTTTATTAGACCAGTGCTCTACCACTGAGCTAAAGAGGAGCGGCCTAGCGGTACTCTTGGGTACTTCGTCCTTACGGTCGTCTGCACCATCAGACTTTAGCTGACAACACTTCATATTACCGGCTAATATTTGCAGCTATGGCGACAAATTACTGCTTGGCTACACATCTGACACGTAACCGATGTGCTCTCCAAACCACAACACTTGCTTTTCAGAACATGTCTTTCACACATGTCTACAAAATCACCTTCACCTTCAAATACAGTTTCCTTGCGACTGACAGAGACGTAGGCAAAGTTTAAAGTTGCTATTTCCATTAAATCTCGTTAATCAGAAAAACGGTAATTTACACCTGCAGCGGAACAAAATTCCGTTCCGCCCAGCGTCTGGCTCGAACCCACGACCCTGGGATTAAGAGTCTGACGCTCTACCGACTGAGATAGCCGGCTACCTCGGTGAATACTTGCCGGGTAGCACGTCACACAGTACTCGTTTGGGTTGGGTGGTCCCATACAGCATCTCTCCATGCTGCCTAATGTTTTCCTAACGTCACACTCGTCACGTACTTCACTTTTATGTCATAATCATTTCTGAGAGGCAAAGAAATTGCATGACAACAAGCAGAGCTAGTGGCGTCAAAATTAACACACATACTTTATGTGACTCAAAAGCCGAACGAGTTACTTTCCGACGTTGTTTTAGATGTGCAAGTGCCAGTCAAAACTCGCGGTGTCGGCACTCTGCCGACCATTTCGTTAGTTAACACCGGTCTTGCTGTGTGTGTTTCAAGCTCAAGAGCATCTCCAAGCAAAAAATGGTCAACAGCAACATTCAGACGGTTTCGTACTGCTCAATTGCTACATTAAAACGGTATGTTTCTTTTTCAGAACTGGAAAAACACAAGCGTGACAGCATTCGAACCTGTAATCTTCAGATACGAAGTCCGACGCCTTATCCATTAGACCACACGGTCACTGACGATCAACATTTACATGTATACGACTCATCTCGAAACGCTCACACCCCTGAGGATTTGTGTTTTCGTTCTACACAGCCGCTGCCCCTTGCTCTTTCCCACCCATTCGTTACATTCAACCTATGACGAGACCGACCAAATATAGACTGAGAAACAAGACCACACAATTTGTGCATTCGGAATCGAAGGCAGGCCGTCCCTCGCCGCATTTGCTACGATGGCCATTTGCTACTTCTGCAGAAGCGGCGGCGGCGACGACGACGACGACGACGACGAAGATCGCGAGAGACTCTGAGATATGTGAGAAATACATCTATAAAATGTAATTCAGACTGCCTCGTCCCACCTTATGCTGTACCGCTTTGGCAAATGCTTTATCTGCGCCATTCGCCTTAATCACATCTGAGAGTAAATCTTAAAAAAACGCCTGTCGCTAATTGTTCGTCATCACAGGAACTGTTTGCTATACGGCCACGACGCGCAACTGATTTCCAAAATTCATCTTTCTCCTGTGAGGATGGAACTTACAACCCCTGGTTTATTAGACCAGTGCTCTACCACTGAGCTAAAGAGGCGCGGCCTAGCGGTACTCTTGGGTACTTCGTCCTTACGGTCGTCTGCACCATCAGACTTTAGCTGACAACACTTCATATTACCGGCTAATATTTGCAGCTATGGCGACAAATTACTGCTTGGCTACACATCTGACACGTAACCGATGTGCTCTCCAAACCACAACACTTGCTTTTCAGAACATGTCTTTCACACATGTCTACAAAATCACCTTCACCTTCAAATACAGTTTCCTTGCGACTGACAGAGACGTAGGCAAAGTTTAAAGTTGCTATTTCCATTAAATCTCGTTAATCAGAAAAACGGTAATTTACACCTGCAGCGGAACAAAATTCCGTTCCGCCCAGCGTCTGGCTCGAACCCACGACCCTGGGATTAAGAGTCTGACGCTCTACCGACTGAGATAGCCGGCTACCTCGGTGAATACTTGCCGGGTAGCACGTCACACAGTACTCGTTTGGGTTGGGTGGTCCCATACAGCATCTCTCCATGCTGCCTAATGTTTTCCTAACGTCACACTCGTCACGTACTTCACTTTTATGTCATAATCATTTCTGAGAGGCAAAGAAATTGCATGACAACAAGCAGAGCTAGTGGCGTCAAAATTAACACACATACTTTATGTGACTCAAAAGCCGAACGAGTTACTTTCCGACGTTGTTTTAGATGTGCAAGTGCCAGTCAAAACTCGCGGTGTCGGCACTCTGCCGACCATTTCGTTAGTTAACACCGGTCTTGCTGTGTGTGTTTCAAGCTCAAGAGCATCTCCAAGCAAAAAATGGTCAACAGCAACATTCAGACGGTTTCGTACTGCTCAATTGCTACATTAAAACGGTATGTTTCTTTTTCAGAACTGGAAAAACACAAGCGTAACAGCATTCGAACCTGTAATCTTCAGATACGAAGTCCGACGCCTTATCCATTAGACCACACGGTCACTGACGATCAACATTTACATGTATACGACTCATCTCGAAACGCTCACACCCCTGAGGATTTGTGTTTTCGTTCTACACAGCCGCTGCCCCTTGCTCTTTCCCACCCATTCGTTACATTCAACCTCTGACGAGACCGACCAAATATAGACTGAGAAACAAGACCACACAATTTGTGCATTCGGAATCGAAGGCAGGCCGTCCCTCGCCGCATTTGCTACGATGGCCATTTGCTACTTCTGCAGAAGCGGCGGCGGCGACGACGACGACGACGACGACGAAGATCGCGAGAGACTCTGAGATATGTGAGAAATACATCTATAAAATGTAATTCAGACTGCCTCGTCCCACCTTATGCTGTACCGCTTTGGCAAATGCTTTATCTGCGCCATTCGCCTTAATCACATCTGAGAGTAAATCTTAAAAAAACGCCTGTCGCTAATTGTTCGTCATCACAGGTACTGTTTGCTATACGGCCACGACGCGCAACTGATTTCCAAAATTCATCTTTCTCCTGTGAGGATGGAACTTACAACCCCTGGTTTATTAGACCAGTGCTCTACCACTGAGCTAAAGAGGCGCGGCCTAGCGGTACTCTTGGGTACTTCGTCCTTACGGTCGTCTGCACCATCAGACTTTAGCTGACAACACTTCATATTACCGGCTAATATTTGCAGCTATGGCGACAAATTACTGCTTGGCTACACATCTGACACGTAACCGATGTGCTCTCCAAACCACAACACTTGCTTTTCAGAACATGTCTTTCACACATGTCTACAAAATCACCTTCACCTTCAAATACAGTTTCCTTGCGACTGACAGAGACGTAGGCAAAGTTTAAAGTTGCTATTTCCATTAAATCTCGTTAATCAGAAAAACGGTAATTTACACCTGCAGCGGAACAAAATTCCGTTCCGCCCAGCGTCTGGCTCGAACCCACGACCCTGGGATTAAGAGTCTGACGCTCTACCGACTGAGATAGCCGGCTACCTCGGTGAATACTTGCCGGGTAGCACGTCACACAGTACTCGTTTGGGTTGGGTGGTCCCATACAGCATCTCTCCATGCTGCCTAATGTTTTCCTAACGTCACACTCGTCACGTACTTCACTTTTATGTCATAATCATTTCTGAGAGGCAAAGAAATTGCATGACAACAAGCAGAGCTAGTGGCGTCAAAAGTAACACACATACTTTATGTGACTCAAAAGCCGAACGAGTTACTTTCCGACGTTGTTTTAGATGTGCAAGTGCCAGTCAAAACTCGCGGTGTCGGCACTCTGCCGACCATTTCGTTAGTTAACACCGGTCTTGCTGTGTGTGTTTCAAGCTCAAGAGCATCTCCAAGCAAAAAATGGTCAACAGCAACATTCAGACGGTTTCGTACTGCTCAATTGCTACATTAAAACGGTATGTTTCTTTTTCAGAACTGGAAAAACACAAGCGTGACAGCATTCGAACCTGTAATCTTCAGATACGAAGTCCGACGCCTTATCCATTAGACCACACGGTCACTGACGATCAACATTTACATGTATACGACTCATCTCGAAACGCTCACACCCCTGAGGATTTGTGTTTTCGTTCTACACAGCCGCTGCCCCTTGCTCTTTCCCACCCATTCGTTACATTCAACCTCTGACGAGACCGACCAAATATAGACTGAGAAACAAGACCACACAATTTGTGCATTCGGAATCGAAGGCAGGCCGTCCCTCGCCGCATTTGCTACGATGGCCATTTGCTACTTCTGCAGAAGCGGCGGCGGCGACGACGACGACGACGACGACGACGAAGATCGCGAGAGACTCTGAGATATGTGAGAAATACATCTATAAAATGTAATTCAGACTGCCTCGTCCCACCTTATGCTGTACCGCTTTGGCAAATGCTTTATCTGCGCCATTCGCCTTAATCACATCTGAGAGTAAATCTTAAAAAAACGCCTGTCGCTAATTGTTCGTCATCACAGGTACTGTTTGCTATACGGCCACGACGCGCAACTGATTTCCAAAATTCATCTTTCTCCTGTGAGGATGGAACTTACAACCCCTGGTTTATTAGACCAGTGCTCTACCACTGAGCTAAAGAGCCGCGGCCTAGCGGTACTCTTGGGTACTTCGTCCTTACGGTCGTCTGCACCATCAGACTTTAGCTGACAACACTTCATATTACCGGCTAATATTTGCAGCTATGGCGACAAATTACTGCTTGGCTACACATCTGACACGTAACCGATGTGCTCTCCAAACCACAACACTTGCATTTCAGAACATGTCTTTCACACATGTCTACAAAATCACCTTCAAATTCAAATACAGTTTCCTTGCGACTGACAGAGACGTAGGCAAAGTTTAAAGTTGCTATTTCCATTAAATCTCGTTAATCAGAAAAACGGTAATTTACACCTGCAGCGGAACAAAATTCCATTCCGCCCAGCGTCTGGCTCGAACCCACGACTCTGGGATTAAGAGTCTGACGCTCTACCGACTGAGATAGCCGGCTACCTCGGTGAATACTTGCCGGGTAGCACGTCACACAGTACTCGTTTGGGTTGGGTGGTCCCATACAGAATCTCTCCATGCTGCCTAATGTTTTCCTAACGTCACACTCGTCACGTACTTCACTTTTATGTCATAATCATTTCTGAGAGGCAAAGAAATTGCATGACAACAAACAGAGCTAGTGGCGTCAAAATTAACACACATACTTTATGTGACTCAAAAGCCGAACGAGTTACTTTCCGACGTTGTTTTAGATGTGCAAGTGCCAGTCAAAACTCGCGGTGTCGGCACTCTGCCGACCATTTCGTTAGTTAACACCGGTCTTGCTGTGTGTGTTTCAAGCTCAAGAGCATCTCCAAGCAAAAAATGGTCAACAGCAACATTCAGACGGTTTCGTACTGCTCAATTGCTACATTAAAACGGTATGTTTCTTTTTCAGAACTGGAAAAACACAAGCGTGACAGCATTCGAACCTGTAATCTTCAGATACGAAGTCCGACGCCTTATCCATTAGACCACACGGTCACTGACGATCAACATTTACATGTATACGACTCATCTCGAAACGCTCACACCCCTGAGGATTTGTGTTTTCGTTCTACACAGCCGCTGCCCCTTGCTCTTTCCCACCCATTCGTTACATTCAACCTCTGACGAGACCGACCAAATATAGACTGAGAAACAAGACCACACAATTTGTGCATTCGGAATCGAAGGCAGGCCGTCCCTCGCCGCATTTGCTACGATGGCCATTTGCTACTTCTGCAGAAGCGGCGGCGGCGACGACGACGACGACGACGACGACGACGACGACGACGACGACGACGACGAAGATCGCGAGAGGCTCTGAGATATGTGAGAAATACATCTATAAAATGTAATTCAGACTGCCTCGTCCCACCTTATGCTGTACCGCTTTGGCAAATGCTTTATCTGCGCCATTCGCCTTAATCACATCTGAGAGTAAATCTTAAAAAAACGCCTGTCGCTAATTGTTCGTCATCACAGGTACTGTTTGCTATACGGCCACGACGCGCAACTGATTTCCAAAATTCATCTTTCTCCTGTGAGGATGGAACTTACAACCCCTGGTTTATTAGACCAGTGCTCTACCACTGAGCTAAAGAGGCGCGGCCTAGCGGTACTCTAGGGTACTTTGTCCTTACGGTCGTCTGCACCATCAGACTTTAGCTGACAACACTTCATATTACCGGCTAATATTTGCAGCTATGGCGACAAATTACTGCTTGGCTACACATCTGACACGTAACCGATGTGCTCTCCAAACCACAACACTTGCTTTTCAGAACATGTCTTTCACACATGTCTACAAAATCACCTTCACCTTCAAATACAGTTTCCTTGCGACTGACAGAGACGTAGGCAAAGTTTAAAGTTGCTATTTCCATTAAATCTCGTTAATCAGAAAAACGGTAATTTACACCTGCAGCGGAACAAAATTCCGTTCCGCCCAGCGTCTGGCTCGAACCCACAACCCTGGGATTAAGAGTCTGACGCTCTACCGACTGAGATAGCCGGCTACCTCGGTGAATACTTGCCGGGTAGCACGTCACACAGTACTCGTTTGGGTTGGGTGGTCCCATACAGCATCTCTCCATGCTGCCTAATGTTTTCCTAACGTCACACTCGTCACGTACTTCACTTTTATGTCATAATCATTTCTGAGAGGCAAAGAAATTGCATGACAACAAGCAGAGCTAGTGGCGTCAAAATTAACACACATACTTTATGTGACTCAAAAGCCGAACGAGTTACTTTCCGACGTTGTTTTAGATGTGCAAGTGCCAGTCAAAACTCGCGGTGTCGGCACTCTGCCGACCATTTCGTTAGTTAACACCGGTCTTGCTGTGTGTGTTTCAAGCTCAAGAGCATCTCCAAGCAAAAAATGGTCAACAGCAACATTCAGACGGTTTCGTACTGCTCAATTGGTACATTAAAACGGTATGTTTCTTTTTCAGAACTGGAAAAACACAAGCGTGACAGCATTCGAACCTGTAATCTTCAGATACGAAGTCCGACGCCTTATCCATTAGACCACACGGTCACTGACGATCAACATTTACATGTATACGACTCATCTCGAAACGCTCACACCCCTGAGGATTTGTGTTTTCGTTCTACACAGCCGCTGCCCCTTGCTCTTTCCCACCCATTCGTTACATTCAACCTCTGACGAGACCGACCAAATATAGACTGAGAAACAAGACCACACAATTTGTGCATTCGGAATCGAAGGCAGGCCGTCCCTCGCCGCATTTGCTACGATGGCCATTTGCTACTTCTGCAGAAGCGGCGGCGGCGACGACGACGACGACGACGACGACGAAGATCGCGAGAGACTCTGAGATATGTGAGAAATACATCTATAAAATGTAATTCAGACTGCCTCGTCCCACCTTATGCTGTACCGCTTTGGCAAATGCTTTATCTGCGCCATTCGCCTTAATCACATCTGAGAGTAAATCTTAAAAAAACGCCTGTCGCTAATTGTTCGTCATCACAGGTACTGTTTGCTATACGGCCACGACGCGCAACTGATTTCCAAAATTCATCTTTCTCCTGTGAGGATGGAACTTACAACCTCTGGTTTATTAGACCAGTGCTCTACCACTGAGCTAAAGAGGAGCGGCCTAGCGGTACTCTTGGGTACTTCGTCCTTACGGTCGTCTGCACCATCAGACTTTAGCTGACAACACTTCATATTACCGGCTAATATTTGCAGCTATGGCGACAAATTACTGCTTGGCTACACATCTGACACGTAACCGATGTGCTCTCCAAACCACAACACTTGCTTTTCAGAACATGTCTTTCACACATGTCTACAAAATCACCTTCACCTTCAAATACAGTTTCCTTGCGACTGACAGAGACGTAGGCAAAGTTTAAAGTTGCTATTTCCATTAAATCTCGTTAATCAGAAAAACGGTAATTTACACCTGCAGCGGAACAAAATTCCGTTCCGCCCAGCGTCTGGCTCGAACCCACGACCCTGGGATTAAGAGTCTGACGCTCTACCGACTGAGATAGCCGGCTACCTCGGTGAATACTTGCCGGGTAGCACGTCACACAGTACTCGTTTGGGTTGGGTGGTCCCATACAGCATCTCTCCATGCTGCCTAATGTTTTCCTAACGTCACACTCGTCACGTACTTCACTTTTATGTCATAATCATTTCTGAGAGGCAAAGAAATTGCATGACAACAAGCAGAGCTAGTGGCGTCAAAATTAACACACATACTTTATGTGACTCAAAAGCCGAACGAGTTACTTTCCGACGTTGTTTTAGATGTGCAAGTGCCAGTCAAAACTCGCGGTGTCGGCACTCTGCCGACCATTTCGTTAGTTAACACCGGTCTTGCTGTGTGTGTTTCAAGCTCAAGAGCATCTCCAAGCAAAAAATGGTCAACAGCAACATTCAGACGGTTTCGTACTGCTCAATTGCTACATTAAAACGGTATGTTTCTTTTTCAGAACTGGAAAAACACAAGCGTGACAGCATTCGAACCTGTAATCTTCAGATACGAAGTCCGACGCCTTATCCATTAGACCACACGGTCACTGACGATCAACATTTACATGTATACGACTCATCTCGAAACGCTCACACCCCTGAGGATTTGTGTTTTCGTTCTACACAGCCGCTGCCCCTTGCTCTTTCCCACCCATTCGTTACATTCAACCTCTGACGAGACCGACCAAATATAGACTGAGAAACAAGACCACACAATTTGTGCATTCGGAATCGAAGGCAGGCCGTCCCTCGCCGCATTTGCTACGATGGCCATTTGCTACTTCTGCAGAAGCGGCGGCGGCGACGACGACGACGACGACGACGAAGATCGCGAGAGACTCTGAGATATGTGAGAAATACATCTATAAAATGTAATTCAGACTGCCTCGTCCCACCTTATGCTGTACCGCTTTGGCAAATGCTTTATCTGCGCCATTCGCCTTAATCACATCTGAGAGTAAATCTTAAAAAAACGCCTGTCGCTAATTGTTCGTCATCACAGGAACTGTTTGCTATACGGCCACGACGCGCAACTGATTTCCAAAATTCATCTTTCTCCTGTGAGGATGGAACTTACAACCCCTGGTTTATTAGACCAGTGCTCTACCACTGAGCTAAAGAGGCGCGGCCTAGCGGTACTCTTGGGTACTTCGTCCTTACGGTCGTCTGCACCATCAGACTTTAGCTGACAACACTTCATATTACCGGCTAATATTTGCAGCTATGGCGACAAATTACTGCTTGGCTACACATCTGACACGTAACCGATGTGCTCTCCAAACCACAACACTTGCTTTTCAGAACATGTCTTTCACACATGTCTACAAAATCACCTTCACCTTCAAATACAGTTTCCTTGCGACTGACAGAGACGTAGGCAGAGTTTAAAGTTGCTATTTCCATTAAATCTCGTTAATCAGAAAAACGGTAATTTACACCTGCAGCGGAACAAAATTCCGTTCCGCCCAGCGTCTGGCTCGAACCCACGACCCTGGGATTAAGAGTCTGACGCTCTACCGACTGAGATAGCCGGCTACCTCGGTGAATACTTGCCGGGTAGCACGTCACACAGTACTCGTTTGGGTTGGGTGGTCCCATACAGCATCTCTCCATGCTGCCTAATGTTTTCCTAACGTCACACTCGTCACGTACTTCACTTTTATGTCATAATCATTTCTGAGAGGCAAAGAAATTGCATGACAACAAGCAGAGCTAGTGGCGTCAAAATTAACACACATACTTTATGTGACTCAAAAGCCGAACGAGTTACTTTCCGACGTTGTTTTAGATGTGCAAGTGCCAGTCAAAACTCGCGGTGTCGGCACTCTGCCGACCATTTCGTTAGTTAACACCGGTCTTGCTGTGTGTGTTTCAAGCTCAAGAGCATCTCCAAGCAAAAAATGGTCAACAGCAACATTCAGACGGTTTCGTACTGCTCAATTGCTACATTAAAACGGTATGTTTCTTTTTCAGAACTGGAAAAACACAAGCGTAACAGCATTCGAACCTGTAATCTTCAGATACGAAGTCCGACGCCTTATCCATTAGACCACACGGTCACTGACGATCAACATTTACATGTATACGACTCATCTCGAAACGCTCACACCCCTGAGGATTTGTGTTTTCGTTCTACACAGCCGCTGCCCCTTGCTCTTTCCCACCCATTCGTTACATTCAACCTCTGACGAGACCGACCAAATATAGACTGAGAAACAAGACCACACAATTTGTGCATTCGGAATCGAAGGCAGGCCGTCCCTCGCCGCATTTGCTACGATGGCCATTTGCTACTTCTGCAGAAGCGGCGGCGGCGACGACGACGACGACGACGACGAAGATCGCGAGAGACTCTGAGATATGTGAGAAATACATCTATAAAATGTAATTCAGACTGCCTCGTCCCACCTTATGCTGTACCGCTTTGGCAAATGCTTTATCTGCGCCATTCGCCTTAATCACATCTGAGAGTAAATCTTAAAAAAACGCCTGTCGCTAATTGTTCGTCATCACAGGTACTGTTTGCTATACGGCCACGACGCGCAACTGATTTCCAAAATTCATCTTTCTCCTGTGAGGATGGAACTTACAACCCCTGGTTTATTAGACCAGTGCTCTACCACTGAGCTAAAGAGCCGCGGCCTAGCGGTACTCTTGGGTACTTCGTCCTTACGGTCGTCTGCACCATCAGACTTTAGCTGACAACACTTCATATTACCGGCTAATATTTGCAGCTATGGCGACAAATTACTGCTTGGCTACACATCTGACACGTAACCGATGTGCTCTCCAAACCACAACACTTGCATTTCAGAACATGTCTTTCACACATGTCTACAAAATCACCTTCACCATCAAATACAGTTTCCTTGCGACTGACAGAGACGTAGGCAAAGTTTAAAGTTGCTATTTCCATTAAATCTCGTTAATCAGAAAAACGGTAATTTACACCTGCAGCGGAACAAAATTCCGTTCCGCCCAGCGTCTGGCTCGAACCCACGACCCTGTTATTAAGAGTCTGACGCTCTACCGACTGAGTTAGCCGGCTACCTCGGTGAATACTTGCCGGGTAGCACATCACACAGTACTCGTTTGGGTTGGGTGGTCCCATACAGAATCTCTCCATGCTGCCTAATGTTTTCCTAACGTCACACTCGTCACGTACTTCACTTTTATGTCATAATCATTTCTGAGAGGCAAAGAAATTGCATGACAACAAGCAGAGCTAGTGGCGTCAAAATTAACACACATACTTTATGTGACTCAAAAGCCGAACGAGTTACTTTCCGACGTTGTTTTAGATGTGCAAGTGCCAGTCAAAACTCGCGGTGTCGGCACTCTGCCGACCATTTCGTTAGTTAACACCGGTCTTGCTGTGTGTGTTTCAAGCTCAAGAGCATCTCCAAGCAAAAAATGGTCAACAGCAACATTCAGACGGTTTCGTACTGCTCAATTGCTACATTAAAACGGTATGTTTCTTTTTCAGAACTGGAAAAACACAAGCGTGACAGCATTCGAACCTGTAATCTTCAGATACGAAGTCCGACGCCTTATCCATTAGACCACACGGTCACTGACGATCAACATTTACATGTATGCGACTCATCTCGAAACGCTCACACCCCTGAGGATTTGTGTTTTCGTTCTACACAGCCGCTGCCCCTTGCTCTTTCCCACCCATTCGTTACATTCAACCTCTGACGAGACCGACCAAATATAGACTGAGAAACAAGACCACACAATTTGTGCATTCGGAATCGAAGGCAGGCCGTCCCTCGCCGCATTTGCTACGATGGCCATTTGCTACTTCTGCAGAAGCGGCGGCGGCGACGACGACGACGACGACGACGAAGATCGCGAGAGACTCTGAGATATGTGAGAAATACATCTATAAAATGTAATTCAGACTGCCTCGTCCCACCTTATGCTGTACCGCTTTGGCAAATGCTTTATCTGCGCCATTCGCCTTAATCACATCTGAGAGTAAATCTTAAAAAAACGCCTGTCGCTAATTGTTCGTCATCACAGGTACTGTTTGCTATACGGCCACGACGCGCAACTGATTTCCAAAATTCATCTTTCTCCTGTGAGGATGGAACTTACAACCCCTGGTTTATTAGACCAGTGCTCTACCACTGAGCTAAAGAGCCGCGGCCTAGCGGTACTCTTGGGTACTTCGTCCTTACGGTCGTCTGCACCATCAGACTTTAGCTGACAACACTTCATATTACCGGCTAATATTTGCAGCTATGGCGACAAATTACTGCTTGGCTACACATCTGACACGTAACCGATGTGCTCTCCAAACCACAACACTTGCATTTCAGAACATGTCTTTCACACATGTCTACAAAATCACCTTCACCTTCAAATACAGTTTCCTTGCGACTGACAGAGACGTAGGCAAAGTTTAAAGTTGCTATTTCCATTAAATCTCGTTAATCAGAAAAACGGTAATTTACACCTGCAGCGGAACAAAATTCCGTTCCGCCCAGCGTCTGGCTCGAACCCACGACCCTGGGATTAAGAGTCTGACGCTCTACCGACTGAGTTAGCCGGCTACCTCGGTGAATACTTGCCGGGTAGCACGTCACACAGTACTCGTTTGGGTTGGGTGGTCCCATACAGAATCTCTCCATGCTGCCTAATGTTTTCCTAACGTCACACTCGTCACGTACTTCACTTTTATGTCATAATCATTTCTGAGAGGCAAAGAAATTGCATGACAACAAGCAGAGCTAGTGGCGTCAAAATTAACACACATACTTTATGTGACTCAAAAGCCGAACGAGTTACTTTCCGACGTTGTTTTAGATGTGCAAGTGCCAGTCAAAACTCGCGGTGTCTGCACTCTGCCGATCATTTCGTTAGTTAACACCGGTCTTGCTGTGTGTGTTTCAAGCTCAAGAGCATCTCCAAGCAAAAAATGGTCAACAGCAACATTCAGACGGTTTCGTACTGCTCAATTGCTACATTAAAACGGTATGTTTCTTTTTCAGAACTGGAAAAACACAAGCGTGACAGCATTCGAACCTGTAATCTTCAGATACGAAGTCCGACGCCTTATCCATTAGGCCACACGGTCACTGACGACCAACATATACATGTATACGACTCATCTCGAAACGCTCACACCCCTGAGGATTTGTGTTTTCGTTCTACACAGCCGCTGCCCCTTGCTCTTTCCCACCCATTCGTTACATTCAACCTCTGACGTGACCGACCAAATATAGGCTGAGAAACAAGACCACACACTTTGTGCATTCGGAATCGAAGGCAGGGCGTCCCTCGCCGCATTTGCTACGATGGCCATTTGCTACTTCTGCAGAAGCGGCGGCGGCGACGACGACGACGACGACGACGACGACGACGAAGATCGCGAGAGACTCTGAGATATGTGAGAAATACATCTATAAAATGTAATTCAGACTGCCTCGTCCCACCTTATGCTGTACCGCTTTGGCAAATGCTTTATCTGCGCCATTCGCCTTAATCACATCTGAGAGTAAATCTTAAAAAAACGCCTGTCGCTAATTGTTCGTCATCACAGGTACTGTTTGCTATACGGCCACGACGCGCAACTGATTTCCAAAATTCATCTTTCTCCTGTGAGGATGGAACTTACAACCCCTGGTTTATTAGACCAGTGCTCTACCACTGAGCTAAAGAGGCGCGGCCTAGCGGTACTCTTGGGTACTTCGTCCTTACGGTCGTCTGCACCATCAGACTTTAGCTGACAACACTTCATATTACCGGCTAATATTTGCAGCTATGGCGACAAATTACTGCTTGGCTACACATCTGACACGTAACCGATGTGCTCTCCAAACCACAACACTTGCTTTTCAGAACATGTCTTTCACACATGTCTACAAAATCACCTTCACCTTCAAATACAGTTTCCTTGCGACTGACAGAGACGTAGGCAAAGTTTAAAGTTGCTATTTCCATTAAATCTCGTTAATCAGAAAAACGGTAATTTACAACTGCAGCGGAACAAAATTCCGTTCCGCCCTGCGTCTGGCTCGAACCCACGACCCTGGGATTAAGAATCTGACGCTCTACCGACTGAGATAGCCGGCTACCTCGCTGAATACTTGCCGGGTAGCACGTCACACAGTACTCGTTTGGGTTGGGTGGTCCCATACAGCATCTCTCCATGCTGCCTAATGTTTTCCTAACGTCACACTCGTCACGTACTTCACTTTTATGTCATAGTCATTTCTGAGAGGCAAAGAAATTGCATGACAACAAGCAGAGCTAGTGGCGTCAAAAATAACACACATACTTTATGTGAATCAAAAGGCGAACGAGTTACTTTCCGACGTTGTTTTAGATGTGCAAGTGCCAGTCAAAACTCGCGGTGTCTGCACTCTGCCGACCATTTCGTTAGTTAACACCGGTCTTGCTGTGTGTGTTTCAAGCTCAAGAGCATCTCCAAGCAAAAAATGGTCAACAGCAACATTCAGACGGTTTCGTACTGCTCAATTGCTACATTAAAACGGTATGTTTCTTTTTCAGAACTGGAAAAACACAAGCGTGACAGCATTCGAACCTGTAATCTTCAGAGCCGAAGTCCGACGCCTTATCCATTAGGCCACACGGTCACTGACGACCAACATTTACATGTATACGACTCATGTCGAAACGCTCACACCCCTGAGGATTTGTGTTTTCGTTCTACACAGCCGCTGCCCCTTGCTCTTTCCCACCCATTCGTTACATTCAACCTCTGACGTGACCGACCAAATATAGACTGAGAAACAAGACCACACACTTTGTGCATTCGGAATCGAAGGCAGGGCGTCCCTCGCCGCATTTGCTACGATGGCCATTTGCTACTTCTGCAGAAGCGGCGGCGGCGACGACGACGACGACGACGACGACGACGAAGATCGCGAGAGGCTCTGAGATATGTGAGAAATACATCTACAAAATGTAATTCAGACTGCCTCGTCCCACCTTATGCTGTACCGCTTTGGCAAATGCTTTATCTGCGCCATTCGCCTTAATCACATCTGAGAGTAAATCTTAAAAAAACGCCTGTCGCTAATTGTTCGTCATCACAGGTACTGTTTGCTATACGGCCACGACGCGCAACTGATTTCCAAAATTCATCTTTCTCCTGTGAGGATGGAACTTACAACCCCTGGTTTATTAGACCAGTGCTCTACCACTGAGCTAAAGAGGCGCGGCCTAGCGGTACTTTTGGGTACTTCGTCCTTACGGTCGTCTGCACCATCAGACTTTAGCTGACAACACTTCATATTACCGGCTAATATTTGCAGCTATGGCGACAAATTACTGCTTGGCTACACATCTGACACGTAACCGATGTGCTCTCCAAACCACAACACTTGCTTTTCAGAACATGTCTTTCACACATGTCTACAAAATCACCTTCACCTTCAAATACAGTTTCCTTGCGACTGACAGAGACGTAGGCAAAGTTTAAAGTTGCTATTTCCATTAAATCTCGTTAATCAGAAAAACGGTAATTTACACCTGCAGCGGAACAAAATTCCGTTCCGCCCTGCGTCTGGCTCGAACCCACGACCCTGGGATTAAGAGTCTGACGCTCTACCGACTGAGATAGCCGGCTACCTCGGTGAATACTTGCCGGGTAGCACGTCACACAGTACTCGTTTGGGTTGGGTGGTCCCATACAGAATCTCTCCATGCTGCCTAATGTTTTCCTAACGTCACACTCGTCACGTACTTCACTTTTATGTCATAATCATTTCTGAGAGGCAAAGAAATTGCATGACAACAAGCAGAGCTAGTGGCGTCAAAATTAACACACATACTTTATGTGACTCAAAAGCCGAACGAGTTACTTTCCGACGTTGTTTTAGATGTGCAAGTGCCAGTCAAAACTCGCGGTGTCGGCACTCTGCCGACCATTTCGTTAGTTAACACCGGTCTTGCTGTGTGTGTTTCAAGCTCAAGAGCATCTCCAAGCAAAAAATGGTCAACAGCAACATTCAGACGGTTTCGTACTGCTCAATTGCTACATTAAAACGGTATGTTTCTTTTTCAGAACTGGAAAAACACAAGCGTGACAGCATTCGAACCTGTAATCTTCAGAGCCGAAGTCCGACGCCTTATCCATTAGACCACACGGTCACTGACGATCAACATTTACATGTATACGACTCATCTCGAAACGCTCACACCCCTGAGGATTTGTGTTTTCGTTCTACACAGCCGCTGCCCCTTGCTCTTTCCCACCCATTCGTTACATTCAACCTCTGACGAGACCGACCAAATATAGACTGAGAAACAAGACCACACAATTTGTGCATTCGGAATCGAAGGCAGGCCGTCCCTCGCCGCATTTGCTACGATGGCCATTTGCTACTTCTGCAGAAGCGGCGGCGGCGACGACGACGACGACGACGACGACGACGACGACGAAGATCGCGAGAGACTCTGAGATATGTGAGAAATACATCTATAAAATGTAATTCAGACTGCCTCGTCCCACCTTATGCTGTACCGCTTTGGCAAATGCTTTATCTGCGCCATTCGCCTTAATCACATCTGACAGTAAATCTTAAAAAAACGCCTGTCGCTAATTGTTCGTCATCACAGGTACTGTTTGCTATACGGCCACGACGCGCAACTGATTTCCAAAATTCATCTTTCTCCTGTGAGGATGGAACTTACAACCCCTGGTTTATTAGACCAGTGCTCTACCACTGAGCTAAAGAGGCGCGGCCTAGCGGTACTCTTGGGTACTTCGTCCTTACGGTCGTCTGCACCATCAGACTTTAGCTGACAACACTTCATATTACCGGCTAATATTTGCAGCTATGGCGACAAATTACTGCTTGGCTACACATCTGACACGTAACCGATGTGCTCTCCAAACCACAACACTTGCATTTCAGAACATGTCTTTCACACATGTCTACAAAATCACCTTCACCTTCAAATACAGTTTCCTTGCGACTGACAGAGACGTAGGCAAAGTTTAAAGTTGCTATTTCCATTAAATCTCGTTAATCAGAAAAACGGTAATTTACACCTGCAGCGGAACAAAATTCCGTTCCGCCCAGCGTCTGGCTCGAACCCACGACCCTGGGATTAAGAGTCTGACGCTCTACCGACTGAGATAGCCGGCTACCTCGGTGAATACTTGCCGGGTAGCACGTCACACAGTACTCTTTTGGGTTGGGTGGTCCCATACAGAATCTCTCCATGCTGCCTAATGTTTTCCTAACGTCACACTCGTCACGTACTTCACTTTTATGTCATAATAATTTCTGAGAGGCAAAGAAATTGCATGACAACAAGCAGAGCTAGTGGCGTCAAAATTAACACACATACTTTATGTGACTCAAAAGCCGAACGAGTTACTTTCCGACGTTGTTTTAGATGTGCAAGTGCCAGTCAAAACTCGCGGTGTCGGCACTCTGCCGACCATTTCGTTAGTTAACACCGGTCTTGCTGTGTGTGTTTCAAGCTCAAGAGCATCTCCAAGCAAAAAATGGTCAACAGCAACATTCAGACGGTTTCGTACTGCTCAATTGCTACATTAAAACGGTATGTTTCTTTTTCAGAACTGGAAAAACACAAGCGTGACAGCATTCGAACCTGTAATCTTCAGATACGAAGTCCGACGCCTTATCCATTAGACCACACGGTCACTGACGATCAACATTTACATGTATACGACTCATCTCGAAACGCTCACACCCCTGAGGATTTGTGTTTTCGTTCTACACAGCCGCTGCCCCTTGCTCTTTCCCACCCATTCGTTACATTCAACCTCTGACGAGACCGACCAAATATAGACTGAGAAACAAGACCACACAATTTGTGCATTCGGAATCGAAGGCAGGCCGTCCCTCGCCGCATTTGCTACGATGGCCATTTGCTACTTCTGCAGAAGCGGCGGCGGCGGCGACGACGACGACGACGACGACGACGACGAAGATCGCGAGAGACTCTGAGATATGTGAGAAATACATCTATAAAATGTAATTCAGACTGCCTCGTCCCACCTTATGCTGTACCGCTTTGGCAAATGCTTTATCTGCGCCATTCGCCTTAATCACATCTGAGAGTAAATCTTAAAAAAACGCCTGTCGCTAATTGTTCGTCATCACAGGTACTGTTTGCTATACGGCCACGACGCGCAACTGATTTCCAAAATTCATCTTTCTCCTGTGAGGATGGAACTTACAACCACTGGTTTATTAGACCAGTGCTCTACCACTGAGCTAAAGAGGCGCGGCCTAGCGGTACTCTTGGGTACTTCGTCCTTACGGTCGTCTGCACCATCAGACTTTAGCTGACAACACTTCATATTACCGGCTAATATTTGCAGCTATGGCGACAAATTACTGCTTGGCTACACATCTGACACGTAACCGATGTGCTCTCCAAACCACAACACTTGCTTTTCAGAACATGTCTTTCACACATGTCTACAAAATCACCTTCACCTTCAAATACAGTTTCCTTGCGACTGACAGAGACGTAGGCAAAGTTTAAAGTTGCTATTTCCATTAAATCTCGTTAATCAGAAAAACGGTAATTTACACCTGCAGCGGAACAAAATTCCGTTCCGCCCAGCGTCTGGCTCGAACCCACGACCCTGGGATTAAGAGTCTGACGCTCTACCGACTGAGATAGCCGGCTACCTCGGTGAATACTTGCCGGGTAGCACGTCACACAGTACTCGTTTGGGTTGGGTGGTCCCATACAGAATCTCTCCATGCTGCCTAATGTTTTCCTAACGTCACACTCGTCACGTACTTCACTTTTATGTCATAATCATTTCTGAGAGGCAAAGAAATTGCATGACAACAAGCAGAGCTAGTGGCGTCAAAATTAACACACATACTTTATGTGACTCAAAAGCCGAACGAGTTACTTTCCGACGTTGTTTTAGATGTGCAAGTGCCAGTCAAAACTCGCGGTGTCGGCACTCTGCCGACCATTTCGTTAGTTAACACCGGTCTTGCTGTGTGTGTTTCAAGCTCAAGAGCATCTCCAAGCAAAAAATGGTCAACAGCAACATTCAGACGGTTTCGTACTGCTCAATTGCTACATTAAAACGGTATGTTTCTTTTTCAGAACTGGAAAAACACAAGCGTGACAGCATTCGAACCTGTAATCTTCAGATACGAAGTCCGACGCCTTATCCATTAGACCACACGGTCACTGACGATCAACATTTACATGTATACGACTCATCTCGAAACGCTCACACCCCTGAGGATTTGTGTTTTCGTTCTACACAGCCGCTGCCCCTTGCTCTTTCCCACCCATTCGTTACATTCAACCTCTGACGAGACCGACCAAATATAGACTGAGAAACAAGACCACACAATTTGTGCATTCGGAATCGAAGGCAGGCCGTCCCTCGCCGCATTTGCTACGATGGCCATTTGCTACTTCTGCAGAAGCGGCGGCGGCGACGACGACGACGACGACGACGAAGATCGCGAGAGACTCTGAGATATGTGAGAAATACATCTATAAAATGTAATTCAGACTGCCTCGTCCCACCTTATGCTGTACCGCTTTGGCAAATGCTTTATCTGCGCCATTCGCCTTAATCACATCTGAGAGTAAATCTTAAAAAAACGCCTGTCGCTAATTGTTCGTCATCACAGGTACTGTTTGCTATACGGCCACGACGCGCAACTGATTTCCAAAATTCATCTTTCTCCTGTGAGGATGGAACTTACAACCACTGGTTTATTAGACCAGTGCTCTACCACTGAGCTAAAGAGGCGCGGCCTAGCGGTACTCTTGGGTACTTCGTCCTTACGGTCGTCTGCACCATCAGACTTTAGCTGACAACACTTCATATTACCGGCTAATATTTGCAGCTATGGCGACAAATTACTGCTTGGCTACACATCTGACACGTAACCGATGTGCTCTCCAAACCACAACACTTGCTTTTCAGAACATGTCTTTCACACATGTCTACAAAATCACCTTCACCTTCAAATACAGTTTCCTTGCGACTGACAGAGACGTAGGCAAAGTTTAAAGTTGCTATTTCCATTAAATCTCGTTAATCAGAAAAACGGTAATTTACACCTGCAGCGGAACAAAATTCCGTTCCGCCCAGCGTCTGGCTCGAACCCACGACCCTGGGATTAAGAGTCTGACGCTCTACCGACTGAGATAGCCGGCTACCTCGGTGAATACTTGCCGGGTAGCACGTCACACAGTACTCGTTTGGGTTGGGTGGTCCCATACAGAATCTCTCCATGCTGCCTAATGTTTTCCTAACGTCACACTCGTCACGTACTTCACTTTTATGTCATAATCATTTCTGAGAGGCAAAGAAATTGCATGACAACAAGCAGAGCTAGTGGCGTCAAAATTAACACACATACTTTATGTGACTCAAAAGCCGAACGAGTTACTTTCCGACGTTGTTTTAGATGTGCAAGTGCCAGTCAAAACTCGCGGTGTCGGCACTCTGCCGACCATTTCGTTAGTTAACACCGGTCTTGCTGTGTGTGTTTCAAGCTCAAGAGCATCTCCAAGCAAAAAATGGTCAACAGCAACATTCAGACGGTTTCGTACTGCTCAATTGCTACATTAAAACGGTATGTTTCTTTTTCAGAACTGGAAAAACACAAGCGTGACAGCATTAGAACCTGTAATCTTCAGATACGAAGTCCGACGCCTTATCCATTAGACCACACGGTCACTGACGATCAACATTTACATGTATACGACTCATCTCGAAACGCTCACACCCCTGAGGATTTGTGTTTTCGTTCTACACAGCCGCTGCCCCTTGCTCTTTCCCACCCATTCGTTACATTCAACCTCTGACGAGACCGACCAAATATAGACTGAGAAACAAGACCACACAATTTGTGCATTCGGAATCGAAGGCAGGCCGTCCCTCGCCGCATTTGCTACGATGGCCATTTGCTACTTCTGCAGAAGCGGCGGCGGCGACGACGACGACGACGACGACGACGACGACGAAGATCGCGAGAGACTCTGAGATATGTGAGAAATACATCTATAAAATGTAATTCAGACTGCCTCGTCCCACCTTATGCTGTACCGCTTTGGCAAATGCTTTATCTGCGCCATTCGCCTTAATCACATCTGAGAGTAAATCTTAAAAAAACGCCTGTCGCTAATTGTTCGTCATCACAGGTACTGTTTGCTATACGGCCACGACGCGCAACTGATTTCCAAAATTCATCTTTCTCCTGTGAGGATGGAACTTACAACCCCTGGTTTATTAGACCAGTGCTCTACCACTGAGCTAAAGAGGCGCGGCCTAGCGGTACTCTTGGGTACTTCGTCCTTACGGTCGTCTGCACCATCAGACTTTAGCTGACAACACTTCATATTACCGGCTAATATTTGCAGCTATGGCGACAAATTACTGCTTGGCTACACATCTGACACGTAACCGATGTGCTCTCCAAACCACAACACTTGCATTTCAGAACATGTCTTTCACACATGTCTACAAAATCACCTTCACCTTCAAATACAGTTTCCTTGCGACTGACAGAGACGTAGGCAAAGTTTAAAGTTGCTATTTCCATTAAATCTCGTTAATCAGAAAAACGGTAATTTACACCTGCAGCGGAACAAAATTCCGTTCCGCCCAGCGTCTGGCTCGAACCCACGACCCTGGGATTAAGAGTCTGACGCTCTACCGACTGAGATAGCCGGCTACCTCGGTGAATACTTGCCGGGTAGCACGTCACACAGTACTCGTTTGGGTTGGGTGGTCCCATACAGAATCTCTCCATGCTGCCTAATGTTTTCCTAACGTCACACTCGTCACGTACTTCACTTTTATGTCATAATCATTTCTGAGAGGCAAAGAAATTGCATGACAACAAGCAGAGCTAGTGGCGTCAAAATTAACACACATACTTTATGTGACTCAAAAGCCGAACGAGTTACTTTCCGACGTTGTTTTAGATGTGCAAGTGCCAGTCAAAACTCGCGGTGTCGGCACTCTGCCGACCATTTCGTTAGTTAACACCGGTCTTGCTGTGTGTGTTTCAAGCTCAAGAGCATCTCCAAGCAAAAAATGGTCAACAGCAACATTCAGACGGTTTCGTACTGCTCAATTGCTACATTAAAACGGTATGTTTCTTTTTCAGAACTGGAAAAACACAAGCGTGACAGCATTCGAACCTGTAATCTTCAGATACGAAGTCCGACGCCTTATCCATTAGACCACACGGTCACTGACGATCAACATTTACATGTATACGACTCATCTCGAAACGCTCACACCCCTGAGGATTTGTGTTTTCGTTCTACACAGCCGCTGCCCCTTGCTCTTTCCCACCCATTCGTTACATTCAACCTCTGACGAGACCGACCAAATATAGACTGAGAAACAAGACCACACAATTTGTGCATTCGGAATCGAAGGCAGGCCGTCCCTCGCCGCATTTGCTACGATGGCCATTTGCTACTTCTGCAGAAGCGGCGGCGGCGACGACGACGACGACGACGACGACGACGAAGATCGCGAGAGACTCTGAGATATGTGAGAAATACATCTATAAAATGTAATTCAGACTGCCTCGTCCCACCTTATGCTGTACCGCTTTGGCAAATGCTTTATCTGCGCCATTCGCCTTAATCACATCTGAGAGTAAATCTTAAAAAAACGCCTGTCGCTAATTGTTCGTCATCACAGGTACTGTTTGCTATACGGCCACGACGCGCAACTGATTTCCAAAATTCATCTTTCTCCTGTGAGGATGGAACTTACAACCACTGGTTTATTAGACCAGTGCTCTACCACTGAGCTAAAGAGGCGCGGCCTAGCGGTATTCTTGCGTACTTCGTCCTTACGGTCGTCTGCACCATCAGACTTTAGCTGACAACACTTCATATTACCGGCTAATATTTGCAGCTATGGCGACAAATTACTGCTTGGCTACACATCTGACACGTAACCGATGTGCTCTCCAAACCACAACACTTGCTTTTCAGAACATGTCTTTCACACATGTCTACAAAATCACCTTCACCTTCAAATACAGTTTCCTTGCGACTGACAGAGACGTAGGCAAAGTTTAAAGTTGCTATTTCCATTAAATCTCGTTAATCAGAAAAACGGTAATTTACACCTGCAGCGGAACAAAATTCCGTTCCGCCCAGCGTCTGGCTCGAACCCACGACCCTGGGATTAAGAGTCTGACGCTCTACCGACTGAGATAGCCGGCTACCTCGGTGAATACTTGCCGGGTAGCACGTCACACAGTACTCGTTTGGGTTGGGTGGTCCCATACAGAATCTCTCCATGCTGCCTAATGTTTTCCTAACGTCACACTCGTCACGTACTTCACTTTTATGTCATAATCATTTCTGAGAGGCAAAGAAATTGCATGACAACAAGCAGAGCTAGTGGCGTCAAAATTAACACACATACTTTATGTGACTCAAAAGCCGAACGAGTTACTTTCCGACGTTGTTTTAGATGTGCAAGTGCCAGTCAAAACTCGCGGTGTCGGCACTCTGCCGACCATTTCGTTAGTTAACACCGGTCTTGCTGTGTGTGTTTCAAGCTCAAGAGCATCTCCAAGCAAAAAATGGTCAACAGCAACATTCAGACGGTTTCGTACTGCTCAATTGCTACATTAAAACGGTATGTTTCTTTTTCAGAACTGGAAAAACACAAGCGTGACAGCATTCGAACCTGTAATCTTCAGATACGAAGTCCGACGCCTTATCCATTAGACCACACGGTCACTGACGATCAACATATACATGTATACGACTCATCTCGAAACGCTCACACCCCTGAGGATTTGTGTTTTCGTTCTACACAGCCGCTGCCCCTTGCTCTTTCCCACCCATTCGTTACATTCAACCTCTGACGAGACCGACCAAATATAGACTGAGAAACAAGACCACACAATTTGTGCATTCGGAATCGAAGGCAGGCCGTCCCTCGCCGCATTTGCTACGATGGCCATTTGCTACTTCTGCAGAAGCGGCGGCGGCGACGACGACGACGACGACGACGACGACGACGAAGATCGCGAGAGACTCTGAGATATGTGAGAAATACATCTATAAAATGTAATTCAGACTGCCTCGTCCCACCTTATGCTGTACCGCTTTGGCAAATGCTTTATCTGCGCCATTCGCCTTAATCACATCTGAGAGTAAATCTTAAAAAAACGCCTGTCGCTAATTGTTCGTCATCACAGGTACTGTTTGCTATACGGCCACGACGCGCAACTGATTTCCAAAATTCATCTTTCTCCTGTGAGGATGGAACTTACAACCACTGGTTTATTAGACCAGTGCTCTACCACTGAGCTAAAGAGGCGCGGCCTAGCGGTACTCTTGGGTACTTCGTCCTTACGGTCGTCTGCACCATCAGACTTTAGCTGACAACACTTCATATTACCGGCTAATATTTGCAGCTATGGCGACAAATTACTGCTTGGCTACACATCTGACACGTAACCGATGTGCTCTCCAAACCACAACACTTGCTTTTCAGAACATGTCTTTCACACATGTCTACAAAATCACCTTCACCTTCAAATACAGTTTCCTTGCGACTGACAGAGACGTAGGCAAAGTTTAAAGTTGCTATTTCCATTAAATCTCGTTAATCAGAAAAACGGTAATTTACACCTGCAGCGGAACAAAATTCCGTTCCGCCCAGCGTCTGGCTCGAACCCACGACCCTGGGATTAAGAGTCTGACGCTCTACCGACTGAGATAGCCGGCTACCTCGGTGAATACTTGCCGGGTAGCACGTCACACAGTACTCGTTTGGGTTGGGTGGTCCCATACAGAATCTCTCCATGCTGCCTAATGTTTTCCTAACGTCACACTCGTCACGTACTTCACTTTTATGTCATAATCATTTCTGAGAGGCAAAGAAATTGCATGACAACAAGCAGAGCTAGTGGCGTCAAAATTAACACACATACTTTATGTGACTCAAAAGCCGAACGAGTTACTTTCCGACGTTGTTTTAGATGTGCAAGTGCCAGTCAAAACTCGCGGTGTCGGCACTCTGCCGACCATTTCGTTAGTTAACACCGGTCTTGCTGTGTGTGTTTCAAGCTCAAGAGCATCTCCAAGCAAAAAATGGTCAACAGCAACATTCAGACGGTTTCGTACTGCTCAATTGCTACATTAAAACGGTATGTTTCTTTTTCAGAACTGGAAAAACACAAGCGTGACAGCATTCGAACCTGTAATCTTCAGATACGAAGTCCGACGCCTTATCCATTAGACCACACGGTCACTGACGATCAACATATACATGTATACGACTCATCTCGAAACGCTCACACCCCTGAGGATTTGTGTTTTCGTTCTACACAGCCGCTGCCCCTTGCTCTTTCCCACCCATTCGTTACATTCAACCTCTGACGAGACCGACCAAATATAGACTGAGAAACAAGACCACACAATTTGTGCATTCGGAATCGAAGGCAGGCCGTCCCTCGCCGCATTTGCTACGATGGCCATTTGCTACTTCTGCAGAAGCGGCGGCGGCGACGACGACGACGACGACGACGACGACGACGAAGATCGCGAGAGACTCTGAGATATGTGAGAAATACATCTATAAAATGTAATTCAGACTGCCTCGTCCCACCTTATGCTGTACCGCTTTGGCAAATGCTTTATCTGCGCCATTCGCCTTAATCACATCTGAGAGTAAATCTTAAAAAAACGCCTGTCGCTAATTGTTCGTCATCACAGGTACTGTTTGCTATACGGCCACGACGCGCAACTGATTTCCAAAATTCATCTTTCTCCTGTGAGGATGGAACTTACAACCACTGGTTTATTAGACCAGTGCTCTACCACTGAGCTAAAGAGGCGCGGCCTAGCGGTACTCTTGGGTACTTCGTCCTTACGGTCGTCTGCACCATCAGACTTTAGCTGACAACACTTCATATTACCGGCTAATATTTGCAGCTATGGCGACAAATTACTGCTTGGCTACACATCTGACACGTAACCGATGTGCTCTCCAAACCACAACACTTGCTTTTCAGAACATGTCTTTCACACATGTCTACAAAATCACCTTCACCTTCAAATACAGTTTCCTTGCGACTGACAGAGACGTAGGCAAAGTTTAAAGTTGCTATTTCCATTAAATCTCGTTAATCAGAAAAACGGTAATTTACACCTGCAGCGGAACAAAATTCCGTTCCGCCCAGCGTCTGGCTCGAACCCACGACCCTGGGATTAAGAGTCTGACGCTCTACCGACTGAGATAGCCGGCTACCTCGGTGAATACTTGCCGGGTAGCACGTCACACAGTACTCGTTTGGGTTGGGTGGTCCCATACAGAATCTCTCCATGCTGCCTAATGTTTTCCTAACGTCACACTCGTCACGTACTTCACTTTTATGTCATAATCATTTCTGAGAGGCAAAGAAATTGCATGACAACAAGCAGAGCTAGTGGCGTCAAAATTAACACACATACTTTATGTGACTCAAAAGCCGAACGAGTTACTTTCCGACGTTGTTTTAGATGTGCAAGTGCCAGTCAAAACTCGCGGTGTCGGCACTCTGCCGACCATTTCGTTAGTTAACACCGGTCTTGCTGTGTGTGTTTCAAGCTCAAGAGCATCTCCAAGCAAAAAATGGTCAACAGCAACATTCAGACGGTTTCGTACTGCTCAATTGCTACATTAAAACGGTATGTTTCTTTTTCAGAACTGGAAAAACACAAGCGTGACAGCATTCGAACCTGTAATCTTCAGATACGAAGTCCGACGCCTTATCCATTAGACCACACGGTCACTGACGATCAACATTTACATGTATACGACTCATCTCGAAACGCTCACACCCCTGAGGATTTGTGTTTTCGTTCTACACAGCCGCTGCCCCTTGCTCTTTCCCACCCATTCGTTACATTCAACCTCTGACGAGACCGACCAAATATAGACTGAGAAACAAGACCACACAATTTGTGCATTCGGAATCGAAGGCAGGCCGTCCCTCGCCGCATTTGCTACGATGGCCATTTGCTACTTCTGCAGAAGCGGCGGCGGCGACGACGACGACGACGACGACGACGACGACGACGAAGACGAAGATCGCGAGAGACTCTGAGATATGTGAGAAATACATCTATAAAATGTAATTCAGACTGCCTCGTCCCACCTTATGCTGTACCGCTTTGGCAAATGCTTTATCTGCGCCATTCGCCTTAATCACATCTGAGAGTAAATCTTAAAAAAACGCCTGTCGCTAATTGTTCGTCATCACAGGTACTGTTTGCTATACGGCCACGACGCGCAACTGATTTCCAAAATTCATCTTTCTCCTGTGAGGATGGAACTTACAACCCCTGGTTTATTAGACCAGTGCTCTACCACTGAGCTAAAGAGCCGCGGCCTAGCGATACTCTTGGGTACTTCGTCCTTACGGTCGTCTGCACCATCAGACTTTAGCTGACAACACTTCATATTACCGGCTAATATTTGCAGCTATGGCGACAAATTACTGCTTGGCTACACATCTGACACGTAACCGATGTGCTCTCCAAACCACAACACTTGCATTTCAGAACATGTCTTTCACACATGTCTACAAAATCACCTTCACCTTCAAATACAGTTTCCTTGCGACTGACAGAGACGTAGGCAAAGTTTATAGTTGCTATTTCCATTAAATCTCGTTAATCAGAAAAACGGTAATTTACACCTGCAGCGGAACAAAATTCCGTTCCGCCCAGCGTCTGGCTCGAACCCACGACCCTGGGATTAAGAGTCTGACGCTCTACCGACTGAGATAGCCGGCTACCTCGGTGAATACTTGCTGGGTAGCACGTCACACAGTACTCGTTTGGGTTGGGTGGTCCCATACAGCATCTCTCCATGCTGCCTAATGTTTTCCTAACGTCACACTCGTCACGTACTTCACTTTTATGTCATAATCATTTCTGAGAGGCAAAGAAATTGCATGACAACAAGCAGAGCTAGTGGCGTCAAAATTAACACACATACTTTATGTGACTCAAAAGCCGAACGAGTTACTTTCCGACGTTGTTTTAGATGTGCAAGTGCCAGTCAAAACTCGCGGTGTCGGCACTCTGCCGACCATTTCGTTAGTTAACACCGGTCTTGCTGTGTGTGTTTCAAGCTCAAGAGCATCTCCAAGCAAAAAATGGTCAACAGCAACATTCAGACGGTTTCGTACTGCTCAATTGCTACATTAAAACGGTATGTTTCTTTTTCAGAACTGGAAAAACACAATCGTGACAGCATTCGAACCTGTAATCTTCAGATACGAAGTCCGACGCCTTATCCATTAGACCACACGGTCACTGACGATCAACATTTACATGTATACGACTCATCTCGAAACGCTCACACCCCTGAGGATTTGTGTTTTCGTTCTACACAGCCGCTGCCCCTTGCTCTTTCCCACCCATTCGTTACATTCAACCTCTGACGAGACCGACCAAATATAGACTGAGAAACAAGACCACACAATTTGTGCATTCGGAATCGAAGGCAGGCCGTCCCTCGCCGCATTTGCTACGATGGCCATTTGCTACTTCTGCAGAAGCGGCGGCGGCGACGACGACGACGACGACGACGACGAAGATCGCGAGAGACTCTGAGATATGTGAGAAATACATCTATAAAATGTAATTCAGACTGCTTCGTCCCACCTTATGCTGTACCGCTTTGGCAAATGCTTTATCTGCGCCATTCGCCTTAATCACATCTGAGAGTAAATCTTAAAAAAACGCCTGTCGCTAATTGTTCGTCATCACAGGTACTGTTTGCTATACGGCCACGACGCGCAACTGATTTCCAAAATTCATCTTTCTCCTGTGAGGATGGAACTTACAACCCCTGGTTTATTAGACCAGTGCTCTACCACTGAGCTAAAGAGGCGCGGCCTAGCGGTACTCTTGGGTACTTCGTCCTTACGGTCGTCTGCACCATCACACTTTAGCTGACAACACTTCATATTACCGGCTAATATTTGCAGCTATGGCGACAAATTACTGCTTGGCTACACATCTGACACGTAACCGATGTGCTCTCCAAACCACAACACTTGCTTTTCAGAACATGTCTTTCACACATGTCTACAAAATCACCTTCACCTTCAAATACAGTTTCCTTGCGACTGACAGAGACGTAGGCAAAGTTTAAAGTTGCTATTTCCATTAAATCTCGTTAATCAGAAAAACGGTAATTTACACCTGCAGCGGAACAAAATTCCGTTCCGCCCAGCGTCTGGCTCGAACCCACGACCCTGGCATTAAGAGTCTGACGCTCTACCGACTGAGATAGCCGGCTACCTCGGTGAATACTTGCCGGGTAGCACGTCACACAGTACTCGTTTGGGTTGGGTGGTCCCATACAGAATCTCTCCATGCTGCCTAATGTTTTCCTAACGTCACACTCGTCACGTACTTCACTTTTATGTCATAATCATTTCTGAGAGGCAAAGAAATTGCATGACAACAAGCAGAGCTAGTGGCGTCAAAATTAACACACATACTTTATGTGACTCAAAAGCCGAACGAGTTACTTTCCGACGTTGTTTTAGATGTGCAAGTGCCAGTCAAAACTCGCGGTGTCGGCACTCTGCCGACCATTTCGTTAGTTAACACCGGTCTTGCTGTGTGTGTTTCAAGCTCAAGAGCATCTCCAAGCAAAAAATGGTCAACAGCAACATTCAGACGGTTTCGTACTGCTCAATTGCTACATTAAAACGGTATGTTTCTTTTTCAGAACTGGAAAAACACAAGCGTGACAGCATTCGAACCTGTAATCTTCAGATACGAAGTCCGACGCCTTATCCATTAGACCACACGGTCACTGACGGTCAACATTTACATGTATACGACTCATCTCGAAACGCTCACACCCCTGAGGATTTGTGTTTTCGTTCTACACAGCCGCTGCCCCTTGCTCTTTCCCACCCATTCGTTACATTCAACCTCTGACGAGACCGACCAAATATAGACTGAGAAACAAGACCACACAATTTGTGCATTCGGAATCGAAGGCAGGCCGTCCCTCGCCGCATTTGCTACGATGGCCATTTGCTACTTCTGCAGAAGCGGCGGCGGCGACGACGACGACGACGACGACGACGACGACGAAGACGAAGATCGCGAGAGACTCTGAGATATGTGAGAAATACATCTATAAAATGTAATTCAGACTGCCTCGTCCCACCTTATGCTGTACCGCTTTGGCAAATGCTTTATCTGCGCCATTCGCCTTAATCACATCTGAGAGTAAATCTTAAAAAAACGCCTGTCGCTAATTGTTCGTCATCACAGGTACTGTTTGCTATACGGCCACGACGCGCAACTGATTTCCAAAATTCATCTTTCTCCTGTGAGGATGGAACTTACAACCCCTGGTTTATTAGACCAGTGCTCTACCACTGAGCTAAAGAGGCGCGGCCTAGCGGTACTCTTGGGTACTTCGTCCTTACGGTCGTCTGCACCATCAGACTTTAGCTGACAACACTTCATATTACCGGCTAATATTTGCAGCTATGGCGACAAATTACTGCTTGGCTACACATCTGACACGTAACCGATGTGCTCTCCAAACCACAACACTTGCATTTCAGAACATGTCTTTCACACATGTCTACAAAATCACCTTCACCTTCAAATACAGTTTCCTTGCGACTGACAGAGACGTAGGCAAAGTTTATAGTTGCTATTTCCATTAAATCTCGTTAATCAGAAAAACGGTAATTTACACCTGCAGCGGAACAAAATTCCGTTCGGCCCAGCGTCTGGCTCGAACCCACGACCCTGGGATTAACACTCTGACGCTCTACCGACTGAGATAGCCGGCTACCTCGGTGAATACTTGCCGGGTAGCACGTCACACAGTACTCGTTTGGGTTGGGTGGTCCCATACAGAATCTCTCCATGCTGCCTAATGTTTTCCTAACGTCACACTCGTCACGTACTTCACTTTTATGTCATAATCATTTCTGAGAGGCAAAGAAATTGCATGACAACAAGCAGAGCTAGTGGCGTCAAAATTAACACACATACTTTATGTGACTCAAAAGCCGAACGAGTTACTTTCCGACGTTGTTTTAGATGTGCAAGTGCCAGTCAAAACTCGCGGTGTCGGCACTCTGCCGACCATTTCGTTAGTTATCACCGGTCTTGCTGTGTGTGTTTCAAGCTCAAGAGCATCTCCAAGCAAAAAATGGTCAACAGCAACATTCAGACGGTTTCGTACTGCTCAATTGCTACATTAAAACGGTATGTTTCTTTTTCAGAACTGGAAAAACACAAGCGTGACAGCATTCGAACCTGTAATCTTCAGATACGAAGTCCGACGCCTTATCCATTAGACCACACGGTCACTGACGATCAACATTTACATGTATACGACTCATCTCGAAACGCTCACACCCCTGAGGATTTGTGTTTTCGTTCTACACAGCCGCTGCCCCTTGCTCTTTCCCACCCATTCGTTACATTCAACCTCTGACGAGACCGACCAAATATAGACTGAGAAACAAGACCACACAATTTGTGCATTCGGAATCGAAGGCAGGCCGTCCCTCGCCGCATTTGCTACGATGGCCATTTGCTACTTCTGCAGAAGCGGCGGCGGCGACGACGACGACGACGACGACGACGACGACGACGACGACGAAGATCGCGAGAGACTCTGAGATATGTGAGAAATACATCTATAAAATGTAATTCAGACTGCCTCGTCCCACCTTATGCTGTACTGCTTTGGCAAATGCTTTATCTGCGCCATTCGCCTTAATCACATCTGAGAGTAAATCTTAAAAAAACGCCTGTCGCTAATTGTTCGTCATCACAGGTACTGTTTGCTATACGGCCACGACGCGCAACTGATTTCCAAAATTCATCTTTCTCCTGTGAGGATGGAACTTACAACCCCTGGTTTATTAGACCAGTGCTCTACCACTGAGCTAAAGAGGCGCGGCCTAGCGGTACTCTTGGGTACTTCGTCCTTACGGTCGTCTGCACCATCAGACTTTAGCTGACAACACTTCATATTACCGGCTAATATTTGCAGCTATGGCGACAAATTACTGCTTGGCTACACATCTGACACGTAACCGATGTGCTCTCCAAACCACAACACTTGCATTTCAGAACATGTCTTTCACACATGTCTACAAAATCACCTTCACCTTCAAATACAGTTTCCTTGCGACTGACAGAGACGTAGGCAAAGTTTATAGTTGCTATTTCCATTAAATCTCGTTAATCAGAAAAACGGTAATTTACACCTGCAGCGGAACAAAATTCCGTTCCGCCCAGCGTCTGGCTCGAACCCACGACCCTGGGATTAAGAGTCTGACGCTCTACCGACTGAGATAGCCGGCTACCTCGGTGAATACTTGCCGGGTAGCACGTCACACAGTACTCGTTTGGGTTGGGTGGTCCCATACAGAATCTCTCCATGCTGCCTAATGTTTTCCTAACGTCACACTCGTCACGTACTTCACTTTTATGTCATAATCATTTCTGAGAGGCAAAGAAATTGCATGACAACAAGCAGAGCTAGTGGCGTCAAAATTAACACACATACTTTATGTGACTCAAAAGCCGAACGAGTTACTTTCCGACGTTGTTTTAGATGTGCAAGTGCCAGTCAAAACTCGCGGTGTCGGCACTCTGCCGACCATTTCGTTAGTTAACACCGGTCTTGCTGTGTGTGTTTCAAGCTCAAGAGCATCTCCAAGCAAAAAATGGTCAACAGCAACATTCAGACGGTTTCGTACTGCTCAATTGCTACATTAAAACGGTATGTTTCTTTTTCAGAACTGGAAAAACACAAGCGTGACAGCATTCGAACCTGTAATCTTCAGATACGAAGTCCGACGCCTTATCCATTAGACCACACGGTCACTGACGATCAACATTTACATGTATACGACTCATCTCGAAACGCTCACACCCCTGAGGATTTGTGTTTTCGTTCTACACAGCCGCTGCCCCTTGCTCTTTCCCACCCATTCGTTACATTCAACCTCTGACGAGACCGACCAAATATAGACTGAGAAACAAGACCACACAATTTGTGCATTCGGAATCGAAGGCAGGCCGTCCCTCGCCGCATTTGCTACGATGGCCATTTGCTACTTCTGCAGAAGCGGCGGCGGCGACGACGACGACGACGACGACGACGAAGATCGCGAGAGACTCTGAGATATGTGAGAAATACATCTATAAAATGTAATTCAGACTGCCTCGTCCCACCTTATGCTGTACCGCTTTGGCAAATGCTTTATCTGCGCCATTCGCCTTAATCACATCTGAGAGTAAATCTTAAAAAAACGCCTGTCGCTAATTGTTCGTCATCACAGGTACTGTTTGCTATACGGCCACGACGCGCAACTGATTTCCAAAATTCATCTTTCTCCTGTGAGGATGGAACTTACAACCCCTGGTTTATTAGACCAGTGCTCTACCACTGAGCTAAAGAGGCGCGGCCTAGCGGTACTCTTGGGTACTTCGTCCTTACGGTCGTCTGCACCATCAGACTTTAGCTGACAACACTTCATATTACCGGCTAATATTTGCAGCTATGGCGACAAATTACTGCTTGGCTACACATCTGACACGTAACCGATGTGCTCTCCAAACCACAACACTTGCATTTCAGAACATGTCTTTCACACATGTCTACAAAATCACCTTCACCTTCAAATACAGTTTCCTTGCGACTGACAGAGACGTAGGCAAAGTTTAAAGTTGCTATTTCCATTAAATCTCGTTAATCAGAAAAACGGTAATTTACACCTGCAGCGGAACAAAATTCCGTTCCGCCCAGCGTCTGGCTCGAACCCACGACCCTGGGATTAACACTCTGACGCTCTACCGACTGAGATAGCCGGCTACCTCGGTGAATACTTGCCGGGTAGCACGTCACACAGTACTCGTTTGGGTTGGGTGGTCCCATACAGAATCTCTCCATGCTGCCTAATGTTTTCCTAACGTCACACTCGTCACGTACTTCACTTTTATGTCATAATCATTTCTGAGAGGCAAAGAAATTGCATGACAACAAGCAGAGCTAGTGGCGTCTAAATTAACACACATACTTTATGTGACTCAAAAGCCGAACGAGTTACTTTCCGACGTTGTTTTAGATGTGCAAGTGCCAGTCAAAACTCGCGGTGTCGGCACTCTGCCGACCATTTCGTTAGTTAACACCGGTCTTGCTGTGTGTGTTTCAAGCTCAAGAGCATCTCCAAGCAAAAAATGGTCAACAGCAACATTCAGACGGTTTCGTACTGCTCAATTGCTACATTAAAACGGTATGTTTCTTTTTCAGAACTGGAAAAACACAAGCGTGACAGCATTCGAACCTGTAATCTTCAGATACGAAGTCCGACGCCTTATCCATTAGACCACACGGTCACTGACG